>NW_017616607.1:1112500-1808727 GCF_001879475.1 Ipomoea nil | reverse complement strand
AAAATTTGTCTTATAAGTGCTTGTTTATAAGATTTTAGGCCAAAATCATGGTGGAAGTCAAGTTAATAATTTTTAATTTTCATATCACGACTGTCATTCTGTTGATCTTAGGCTTGATCAGCAGCGTGACAATTGAATTTCACTCCAAACTCAACTTGTTTTTATCCCATGACACGTCTAATTTGTTATCTTCTATTTCCTTAATAACTTTAGGAATTGAACATCGAACCTTTGACATTTTAATTTAAAGTTAAAACTTAACGTTATTTGATCACAATACCCTTTTAAAATGTACCACAATTTTTTCTTTTAAAATTTGCTACCATCGACACGTGTCTATCGTCATTAAATACCCTTTTAAAATGTATCACCAATTTTTCTTTTAAAATTTGCTACCATCAACACGTGTCTATTGTCATTATATACCCATAGGTGGGAAGCTAAGCTTTAAATGCCACACTGCACGTTTTTGTTTTGGCATCACATCACATTTATATATGTTACGCCGTACTATATATTTTGCCTACTATATAATTGAGTGTTTTTGCCCTTCCCTAAGCACCAAACCAAACACACTTATCTTTATATCTCTGGTCTCAATCAAAATGAAGACAGCAATAATCCTTTTAGTTTTCTCCGGCATTGCCATTTCTTTCCTTCCGCTGGCCATCTCCGGCCTTCCTCCACTCATCCGCCTCCCCACAAAGGCCGACGGAACCAACGCCATCTTAGACGCGGCCGGCAACCCAGTCATCGCCGGAGCCAAATACTACGCCATCCCAGCCGTCATCGGCGTGGACGGCGGCATAAGCGTGGCTAACTCGGACACAGGAAACCCCTCCACCTGCCCCACCGACGTAGTAATAAACATCACATTAGCCGGCATGCAACCTCCCGCCGTGCGTCGTCCTTTAAGTTTCTACCCTCTAAAGCGCGAGGGCGGCGACGCCGTCATCATATCGCAGTACCCACTGAACGTTGCCTTCGACTCGCCGGACCCATCTGATCCCTGTGCTGAGGAGAATGTTTGGAAGCTTAATTATCAGGCGATGATAGTGACCGGTGGCGTTATAGACAAGGAGGATGATATTGGGAACTGGTTTAGGATTCAGAAGAATATTAATGGAAGAGGGTACCTTTTCACCTGGTGGCCGAGCCTTTGCCTTGGGTGCAGGATTGGTTACTTTCGTATTGGCAGAGTCGGCAATGGATATCAGCTGGGAATCAACTACAACGACGAATCGCTATATGCTTTTGAATTCCTAAAGGTTGATGAGTGATCAAAGCCGTACCAACGTTACGTTGAACCATCTATCATATCTATCATCATCTATCAATAGACAATAATAATAATTAACGTTTAAATAATGGGCATGACTTTGCCACCCGGTTATGGAAAGCCTACGGCATATGTATGATAGATGTATCCCATAATTGCAATTGTGTGCAATATAAATTAAATATATAATAAATAAACTTTCTTTCTATTTATGAAATAATTATTTACAAAATCACTGTTGGAAATTTATATAGTAATGGAGATTACTTTTTCCAACAATTACCTATATTAATGATAATACAAAATGTGCATGCGTTGGAATAAATTATCCATCTTTAACTTGTAACTTATTATAATAAAAATAAATACATAAATTAATAAATATAATAATTTTGAGCTATATAAATTTAAGAAAAATTTGTAAGTTTTTGGGATGTGCATGCGTTGGAATGGACCAAGAATTTTATTGTTCGGTTCTTCTTGGCCTAACTAATATTTAATCAACCATTAATTAATATAATAATTCTGAATTAAATTACCTTAACAGTAAAAATTGTTGTCTATTGAGTGTTATTGAAAAGTCACACACATAGACAATATTTTAAACCGTTGTCTATTGAGTGTGTTGGAAATATTCCATTCAAAGAAGCAACACATATTTTGGATAGTCACTAATGACTTGTCTTTACTTGCGTACAAAGGAGTGGCTGCATGGTTTGCTCATTCCCACCCCCTAATTTCTAGCTAATGTGGGGATGGAATGAGTTGAAATCTCCCCTACTCTACAGTATATAAAGGATCAAGCTGTTTTGTCTAAACACACTCAACATTAAAGCTTCTTCCTTCTTTCTCAGCTCGTGTGAGAATTAATATATATATATATAATTTCGTGTCTGCCTATTAAAGTCTGAGCAATAGTGAAGTTCGCCTACGTGATTACTAGTGCAAGCTATCCGTAGTAGGTCTGTGTAGCCTGTCGAAAACGTGTCAGGGTTCTAACTGCACAGTTACCGGGCAACTGCACCGATTCCGGGCAAATAACGCTTTTAAGGTAGTGTTATTATAACACGGCACAGATTTTCTTTCAACCATACACCGTTGTGTCTGTGCTTCTTAAAAGACTTCCTTATCGCACGTTGACGTTGCGACTATTTTCCAACAGAGTGTTGTTGAAAATCACACGTATAGACAATAGTTTTTAACCGTTATTTTTTATATATAAAACTACAGTTTTTAACCTTTTTCAATGAGCAAGTAATACCACCTACAGCTAATACAAGGCAGTAAAGCGAAACGTTTACGGTACAAGGTAACCGCTCTGATACCACTTGTTGGTCCCGGTAGGGTCGAAAGGAGTGTCTAGGGGGGGGGGGGGGTGAATAGAATCTACTCGATTTTTGAGAGCAACTCCTTTCGGAGTGGTTCACAGCGGAATAAATGGTTTGTTTTAATTTGAACTTTGCACAGTTTCGCTATGAAGAATTATAGTTCGGTCAGTATGAAATGTAATGCATGAAAGATAATCAACTGAAAATAAAGATAGATGGAGAGAAAGATTTTTATAGTGGCTCGGCTGTTAACGAAGCCTACTCCACTCTTCTTCCACAACTTGTGAAAGGGTTTGCACTATCACTCCTAGTACAAACTACTTCAAGCTAGCTTCCTTGATCACTAAGCTGGACAGCTACTTTGGAAGGTTTTTCAACTCCTCGAGTTTACTCTACCTCTATCAACTTCTTCCTCAGGGTGAGTGTTGGAAAGATTATGTCAAGTTCCTCCAACTGGTTGAAGTCTTGTCTTGGTGACTGAATGAATCTTCAAGTGTGAAAAGATGCAAGACATCTTCAAGCTTGTGAAGAGTAGATGTAAGATTATCATTTATGAATTCTTCGCAAATATATCACGCTGATCAAGAAAAGCTTATGAATGAACTAGTTTTAAAGAGCTTTTCTAAGGATAAAATTTGTTGAACGATCAGCCACTTCTTCAATGGAGAAGAGAGGTATTTATAGGGGAGGAAAAATTCATCTGTTAAAGAGAGATGAAAATTTCAAACTTATTAACCAGCGGATAAGGACCAGTGGGCATGAAGCATTTAATTAGGCTGTACTGTGTAGCCGTGGATGATAAAAAGGACTATGGCTTTTTATCCTTTTCTCTGCCAAGATGGTACTAATCATTTAATGCTCCTTGGCTTTTGTGAACATCATTCCTAGGACACCATTTGTTTAGAATGGTTGCCCAGCTGTGAGACATAGACAACATTCTTATTGCTTCACTTAGTGAAAGTTGTAACACCCCGAAATTTTTCAACTTTTAAGACTTATATAATAAAGGTAATTCTCATTAAATCCCAAAACAATATATAGTAGAGTACGGGGTGCTATGCCACACCTGGGCTAGAGAACCCAGGTGCACAGGCTAACTAACTAATATCCTCGATAAAGTAAATACAGAAGCATGGCATGCAGGCCGAAAGAGAAACTATCTACTCTATGCTCCAAATCTCTAGCGCGCTCCAGTGTCTACTCCTCTGTGCCTGAAAGCCAAATATATCTGTTCAGCGAGAGATGCTGGTAACCCACTCCAACGCGTTGAAATATAGTATAGATAGATATATATATATATATATATATAGATATACAAAAATCATTTCGAAGCAGGAAGATATATACTTAAGAGACACTAGTTTTAAAACCAGGAATAGACTCAGCAAATAGGGATAAACATATCAGACAATAATAACAACATCATGAGGAATACGCATTTACGGTCACAAGCCACTTCTCAATTCCAATCCACATTATCATCCAAACATCATTTATATCACATAATCATCGATGGCGCCACGGGACCAATCGCATGCCCCGAACATGAGGGTTAATGCCTATAGCATTAACACGGCACCGCAGCACCCTACCTCAGTACCGCAGTACGAGGGAGTTGATCGCAACCAACCCTTGGAGAACCGGTGACGAACTCAACGTCGGACCACGATCCGACACACCGCTGACGCGCCCAGTCGGTGGACCGTGATCCCCTTTACAAGGGGAGACTTACGACCCTACACACCGTTGGTGCACACAATCGGCGGGCTGTAGCGGATCAAGCCCGACACACCGCTGAGCTAAACTCAGTCGGTGGGCAAAGATCCTCGGAGACTAAGGTCCTACATACCGATGTCCCACCACTCGTTGCATCGTAGCCAATCGTAACCCTACACACCACCTGATTACTCAGGTCGGTGGACTACAACCTTCCTCGGCTTGTTGGCCCCATACCGCCTGGCGCATCCCGGTCGGTGGGTCATATCACCGAGGCCCGTGTGGACCTTCAGTCCTACACATAATCTTTATATACCTGACCGGTCTCTACCAGCCTGGTTAACAGTTGGGATGGTTCTCAACCCAGTCAACTGCCCGTATAGTGGACCTCAGTCCTATATCACATCAATATCCCTGACCGATCTTAACCGGCCTGGTTAACAGTTGGGATGGTTCTCAGCCTATTCAACTGCCTGTATAGCCCAATTGGTCTTAACCAAGTTGGGGTCATGCATCACGTAACACACAATAGCACATAATGACACATTAATCACATAGGGAAGGGGAACATATAATTAAGCTTACATGTGATCATTCACACACTAAGAATAGTTCCTAAGGGCTCATATAACTTCCACCTAGGTCCACGGGTTACCAATTCAACTAGCATGCAATTCCTAAGACTCGTTTAACCTACGAATAGTACCCGAAATTCCAAACTATACTCAGGCACGACAAACGGGGTCCGTTAGGACACCATGGGGGACGGGGAACATCAAACGGGGAAGCCGGGGACCCGGGGTGGGGTGTGGACCAGCGGGTAGCCGGTGGGTGGGGGTGACCCGCCGGCTGCCCGCCGGTGGGCGCTGTTCCGGGCAGCGGGTAGCCAGGCAGCGCCCTTCTGGGCAGCGGGTAGGTGGTGGGTTCCCCCACCCCCACCTACCCCCCACTGGCTCTTTTCTCAAATATTCGTCCCGGGGACCTTTGTGGAATCTGAAACCATGCTTAGACACTTTTAAACGCAAATAACGACACCACGTAAGCAATTAACGGATCAAAAGCAAGAATTATGTAGGACTTATCCTATTATGACCCCTAAATGTAAACAACACCCGAACATTCGAATTCCCTCCCAAATACAAATCGAGAACATCATAATACAAATTTCTAATCCAACCTAGGGCTCTAATCCCACCCAAATCATCAAGAACATATTTAATCTTTAACATTAAGAAAATATCAAGATTCGTCAAGAATCATCACATCATAATCAAGAACTTCTTCTCAACATTAAGATTATCAAGATTATCAAGAAAGCATATCAATCATCTTATCAATCATCAAGAACATAACATAATTATCATGGAAGGATTCAATCAAGACACAAGAATATAGAGGGAGGCCAAGGAAGGAGATTATAGCGAAGAAAATAGGTTTTGTTGAGACATGGGTTACCTCTTAGCCTTAATTAATTTCCTTGGCTATGAAGGGTCTTTCTTTAAGATTCCTCCTTTCTTGATTTCTCCTAAGGGAGTTCTTGGAAATTTCTTGTGTGGTGAGGGATTATTTGTGGTGTGAGTTCTAGGTGCCTTCTTTGTCCCAATTTATATAATTAAGAGTCCTAATTATGGTCTAAGTGGCATAGGTTTACTAATCCCATTCCTTATAGGACTAAGGGGTTGGCTTTAGGGATAAGGGCCCATGGACCATGGTGGATCCCCCTTTTTGGCTAATTAATGGGTTTTAATCCCCTTTTTAGGGTGGGTGATAATTTAATTCATTTTAATTTAGGGGCCGTAACACGGGGTGTTACACTCTCCCCCCCTTACAAGAGGCTTCGTCCCCGAAGCTGGTGCGTGGACCCATTCTTTCACCCCAAGACGTCACGTATTTTGGCCTCCTGGTTAGGAAATGTGGCTCTACGTGTTGTCCTTGTTTGGGGTAGACTGGATTTTTGGTGAGGTGGTGGCTTGGAGGGTTTTGAGTCTACCTTGGTTTCCTGTGCCTGAGTTGGATGCCCCGCTAGTGCCCAACATGGTCTCGATGGTTGCCACTCTTTGGTCCAAGGCGCGTGTTGCGCGAATTAGGGATGAGAATCCCTTGTCCATGATTTGGTTCTGTCGGGTGAGCTGTGCGAGGATGCGTTCGTTGATTGATTCTTCGTTTGGACCCCTTGGGTTTCCCCTTGCTCGCATGGGTGCTGGTGGATTGGACTCACTATCCTCTTCTTGTTCCTCATTTTCCCCACATTCTTGCATCGCCCGTTTAAACTTCTTGTTGAGATATCTAGTCGATCAACCAACTCCCTCCGTTCTTCTTCGGGTTTAAGGCAAATCTCCTCGAGGGTGATGTATTGTCCATCTTCGACGTAGTAGATATCATTGCGACGAAGATTCTGGGCGTTGAAAATCATGCCGCTTGCGGCTTTGACCTCGGTGTGGCTCAGGTCCACTCCTTTTTTCTCCATGATCCAACTTAGGATCATCCCGTAGGGCAGGCTAAGTCGGTTGCTCGCCTTGCAAAACTCCATGTGTTTCAACATAAGGGCCGGTAGATTGAATTTGACTTTGTGTTTGAGGAAGTAGGCAAAGGTACACTCCAGGCTTCCCACGTCTTTGCTTTTGTTGTTCGTAGGCAATAGGCTATCAGTTACAATCATGACTAGTATTTTTTGTTCAGCGGTTAGCCATTTTCTGTTAGGCCGGGTGGCCGAGGTGAAGCCCTCCTCTTTCCCTAGCAGGTACCCGAGGTAGTCCATATACCCCATGCCTTGGGCACTAATCCGCCTCTTTCGGTCATAATCTGACACGCCTGTGGTGGTCAATTTTAGGAGTTTGGCCAAGCGGCCTTCGGAGAGTACTATCTCCTTTCCTCAGACTTTGGTGGTGATCTCTACTTTGTCACCCCGCTTGACGGCTATTAAATGATGGTAGAACTCTTTCACTAATTCGGGGTACGTATCCCCTTTGATGGCGAGATACGTATCTAAGAGTCCTTGAAATTTAAGCATGTCGACCAACTCCGGTGAGAATTGGTCGGGTTCGAGGGCCTTACCTCCGATTACCGTGTAATCGGCGTCGTTCCACTCCGGGGTTCGGATTCCGAGGGGCTTTTTCGGCATGATTGGGGTTCTTCGGGAGAAATTTTCAGGCGAGTTTTTCCGGTGAATTTTCTGGTGGGGGTTTCCAGCGGTGATGGTTTCTCCGGCGAGGGGGGCGGGCGACGTGGCCTGCTGTTTGTGGCCGCCGGCGAGGGTGCGAGGCTAGAGTAGGTGGTTGCTGGCAGGGGGCGGCGACCGGGCGAGAGGCGGTGGGCGCGGCAGCGGGTCGTGGCCGGGCGAGAGGCGGTGGCCTTCCGGGGCGTCGTCGGCGGTGTGTGGGGCGGAGGAGCTGGGCGGTGGCCTTCCGGGGCGTCGTCGGCGGTGAGTGGGGCGGAGGAGCTGGGCGGCGGCTGGTTTGATGGAGGCCGCTGGTGGGGTGTGGGTCTCGGGTGGTTGCCGGCGGGGTGGGGTGAGAGGGAGAGAAAGAGAGAGAGATTATGGGGGGAGAAAGGAATGAGGAAGAAGAAGGGTTTTTAATTTGGGGGTTTTGGGGTTTTTAGGGATTTGTAGGGGTTTAAGAAGGGAGTGTTCCCTTGAAATTCCAAGAAACACTCATAGCCTAGTGGTTAAGGCTTTAGTCTTATAAGTGATAAGTGAAAGGTCTAAGGTTTCATTCTTATTGATAGCATTAGTCCTATTTGTTGTGTACTCGTCTTTTTCCTTCTTTTGTCTTTTAGAGGGCGAAGATGTTGGTCCTTGTTGTTTTGTAGGTAGTCTTGTTTTCTTTAAGCTATTATTTCGAGCTAGCTTTTATTCATAATAATTTCAAAGTGACTAGTCTAAACACGCGATTCTATTACGGGGGTAGTTACAAAGAAAAAGGGTTTCGTTACACTATCCTAAACAAAATTCATCTTCCTGGTTCCCTTCTGGCGGGTTTGCGTGATCTTCGTTCTCTGGGATTATATTCCCTTCGTCTGGGTCGCCTTCGCTCTCGAGTTCGGCTTGCGTGCGGCTCATGACAAATACTTTTCCGGGAGCACCATAGTTTCCTTGATTGTTCGTGCCCCCGTGCTGGCCTATGGCCATGGGACGTGAGTTTGAGGGTTGAGGACAGAGGAATGCCTTGTGCCCTTCTTTCCCGCAATTGAAGCACCGTAAGGGGTTCCCCATGCAGTCCTTGCCCCTATGGCTTTGGTGGCATCTTGGGCAGGGGAAGCCACCTGTATTAGTTTCGTTGTTTCGTGGGGGCGGCCTCTGCCCTGCTGGATTGCTTGGCCTTGCGTTAGCATCGTTTCTTGTTCTTTTTATGGGTGGCGTCCGACCTCCTGTGTTCCTTTTTCGAATCTGTTCTTGAACACCGCGCTGTAGCAGTTGGATTCGATAGAGATTGGCGGCACTGGAGTAGGCCTCGTTGAGGGTCCGGGGTCCGCTTACTATTAGGGCTTTTCGGGCTTCGAAGTTGAGGCCCGATACAAATCACTTTATTTTGGTTGTCTCTGTGGAGACCAGTCCTGGCGCGAAGCGTGCCAGTTCGAGGAATCGTTTATGGTATTCCATGACGGTAGCTGTTCCTTGTTTTAAGTGAAGGAACTCTTCGTGCATAGATGCTTTTATGTGGGCTGGGTAGAATCGTTCTCGTAGTCGTGTTTTCAGACTTTCCCAGTTGAATCCTGGTTCTCGTCTGTAAGTGGGTCCCTCGTGGATCCACCAAAGGTCTGCCTCGTGTCCGAAGTAGAATGAGGCTACCTCTACGCGACGTTCCTCTGGACATTCTACTAGCCTCAGGATTTTGTCGAAGGTCCGAATCCATTCCTCCAGAATGGCGGGATCTTCTTCTCCTGAGAAAGTGGGTGGCTTGTGGTTTGAAACTTGTCGGGAGATTTCTGAGTTTGCATTTGGTGGAGGTGGTGGTGGTCGGTTGTTGCGGAGAGCTATGTCGCTGAGTGCTTGGGCGACTTGGGTCAGTTGTTGCAGGGTTTGAGCCAGGGGATATTGTGTAGCGGGTTCCGGAGTCCTTGATTGTCTTCTGGTAGGTGCCATGATGCTGATCTATAGAGCCAACGTTTATAGTAATGTTTAAGTTAGAGCGTTGTACCCTTACCTTGGTGTGATAAGCGAAAGGGGAGTCTTTTTTTAAATTTATGAGGGGTATGGTGGGCTCACAATCTCACCGCGCGTCCTATGATTCCCTAAATCCTATCCTACTGAACTTTTAATGTTTTAGGCCTATTGTCCTATAGTCTTGGTCTTAAGAGTCTTATCCTAGGGTCAAACTTAGGCTCTGATACCAACTGTAACACCCTGAAATTTTATAACTTTTAAGACTTATATAATAAAGGTAAATTCTCATTAAATCCCAAAACAATATATAGTAGAGTACGGGGTGCTATGCCACACCTGGGCTAGAGAACCCAGGTGCACAGGCTAACTAACTAATATCCTCGATAATGTAAATACATAAGCATGGCACGCAGGCCGAAAGGGAAACTATCTACTCTATGCTCAAAATCTCTAGCGCGCTCCAGTGTCTACTCCTCTGTGCCTGAAAGCCAAATATATCTGTTCAGCGAGAGATGCTGGTAACCCACTCTAACGCGTTGAAATATAGTATATATATATATATATATATATATATATATATATATATATATATATATATATATATATATATATATATATATAGATATACAAAAATCGTTTCGAAGCAGGAAGATATATACTTAAGAGACACTAGTTTTAAATCAAGGAATAGACTCAACAAATAGGGATAAGCATATCAGACAATAATAACAACATCATGAGGAATACGCATTTACGGTCACAAGCCACTTCTCAATTCCAATCCACATTATCATCCAAACATCATTCATATCACATAATCATCGATGGCGCCACGGGAACAATCGCATGCCCCGAACATGAGGGTTAATGCCTATAGCATTAACACGGCCCCGCAGAACCTTACCTCAGTACCGCAGTACGAGAGGAGTTGATCGCAACCAACCCTTGGAGAACCGCTGACAAACTCAACGTCGGACCACGATCCGACACACCGCTGACGCGCCCAGTCGGTGGACCGTGATACCCTTTACAATGTGGGACTTACGACCCTACACACCGTTGGTGCGCACAATCGGTGGGCCGTAGCGGATCAAGCCCGACACACCGCTGAGCTAAACTCAGTCGGTGGGCAAAGATCCTCGGAAACAACGGTCCTACATACCGATGTCCCACCACTCGGTGGGTCGCAGCCAGTCGTAGCCCTACACACCTCCTAATTACTCAGGTCGGTGGACTACAACGTTCCTCGGCTTGTTGGCGCCATACCGCCTGGCGCATCCCGGTCAGTGGGTCATATCACCGAGGCCCATGTGGACCTTCAGTCCTATACATAATCTTTATATACCTGACCGGTCTCTACCAGCCTGGTTAACAATTGGGATGGTTCTCAACCCATTCAACTGCCCGTATAGTGGACCTCAGTCCTATATCACATCAATATCCCTGACCGATCTTAACCGGCCTGGTTAACAGTTGGGATGGTTCTCAGCCCATTCAACTACCTGTATAGCCCAATTGGTCTTAACCAAGTTGGGGTCATGCATCACGTAACACACAATAGCACATAATGACACATTAATCACATAGGGAAGGGGGAACATATAATTAAGCTTACATGTGATCATTCACACACTAAGAATAGTTCCTAAGGGCTCATATAACTTCCACCTAGGTCCACGGGTTACCAATTCAACTAGCATGCAATTCCTAAGACTAGTTTAACCTACGAATAGTACCCGAAATTCCAAACTAGACTCAGACACGACAAACGGGGTCCGTTGGGACACCATGGGGGACGGGGAGCAACAAACGGGGAAGCCGGGGACCCGGGGTGGGGTGTGGACCAGCGGGTAGCCGGTGGGTGGGGGTCACCCGCCGGCTGCACACCGGTGGGCGCTGTTCCGGGCAGTGGGTAGCCGGCTGCCCGCGCCGGGCAGCGCCCTTCTGGGCAGCGGGTAGGTGGTGGGTTCCCCCACCCCACCTACCCCCCACTGACTCTTTTCTCAAATATTCGTCACGGGGACCTTTGTGGAACCCAAAATCATGCTTAGACACTTTTAAACGCAAATAACGACACCATGTAAGCAATTAACGGATGAAAAGCAAGAATTATGTAGGACTTATCCTATTATGACCCCTAAATGTAAACAACACCCGAACATTCGAATTCCCTCCCAAATACAAATCGAGAACATCATAATACAAATTCCCAATCCAACCTAGGGCTCTAATCCCACCCAAATCATCAAGAACATATTTAATCTTTAACATCAAGAAAATATCAAGATTCGTCAAGAATCATCACATCATAATCAAGAACTTCTTCTCAACATTAAGATTATCTAGATTATTAAGAAAGCATATCAATCATCTTATCAATCATCAAGAACATAACATAATTATCATAGAAGGATTCAATCAAGACACAAGAATATAGAGGGAGGCCAAGGAAGGAGATTATAGCGAAGAAAATAGGTTTTGTTGAGACATGGGTTACCTCTTAGCCTTAATTAATTTCCTTGGCTATGAAGGGTCTTTCTTTAAGATTCCTCCTTTCTTGATTTCTCCTAAGGGAGTTCTTGGAACTTTCTTGTGTGGTGAGGGATTATTTGTGGTGTGAGTTCTAGGTGCCTTCTTTGTCCCTATTTATATAATTAAGAGTCCTAATTATGGTCTAAGTGGCATGGGTTTACTAATCCTATTCCTTATAGGACTAAGGGGTTGGCTTTAGGGATAAGGGCCCATGGACCATGGTGGATCCCCCCTTTTGGCTAATTAGTGGGTTTTAATCCCCTTTTTAGGGTGGGTGATAATTTAATTCATTTTAATTTAGGGGCTGTAACACGGGGTGTTACAAAAATTGTCTTTATAAATCTGACTTAGACTTGTTGTTTCAGAAAGGTTATTTGAAAGATTGACCTTATCTTTCGACCTTTCTTTTAAACGAATGCCCTTCCTTGTCATTTGATGATTATTTGAGAGTTAGACCCTTCTATCTTTCGGTCTAAGTTGATCTCTCGTTCTTCTCTTTGTCTTCATGTCTTCAAGTAGGCCTATCAAGCTAGTCTCAAACATGATTCGTGTATTATTTAGTTCGAATCATATGTTGAGTTACAATGGCTTTCGTTTGCAACGAATGTTCTAAAACAAAGTGAAAATAGGGGTCTACAATCCTAGCAAGTTTGGTATCATCAAAATCTAATTACACTTGTTCCTAACAATTTCCTCCTTTTTAATGATGCCAAAACCTATACTCTTTCTATAAGGCTGAAGGATATCCTTTAAAGGAATTTTTATTACAAAACAGCCAGATAGTTGAGTTTATATGAAGTTCTAATAATTTTTTTAAAAAAATATACTTAATACATAACACATATAGTAGAAAGAAACAGATTTTTATTCAGATTAAGCATATTACAAAAGAAATTGACATTAAAAGGATGTTACATGTTCAACAGTTTCTGTTTCATCTTACGTGCTTCCTCTCGTTCTTTGTCATCTCGTTCCTTTTGTTCCTTGAGCATTTTCTCGAAATCCATGTCATTGTTGATTAAGCTTCTGCAGGTTCGGACTGGATTGGCTTGAGCTAACTCTGCGTATTTCTCTGTTAGATTGTAGCTCATGTAATTGTTATAAGCTTCTAAGATGTTTCGACCTGGTATGATGCCGAGATTCCACCATGACACGAGCTCAATAGAGTTCATTCCCTCCACATAGATTTTGCCTGATTCTTTGTGTATCTTGAATACGGCATTGTATTTTGTGCTTGGGTCAGCATCTTTCCCAACTGACGAAACATCCCTTATTTTCTCTTCTATTTCTTGAAAGTGAATGAGTTCTTGTTTTCTCTGCCTTCGGTCTTCTTCTTGTTCGAGCCACAGTTTTTCATTTGCCTTTTTTATTCTCTCATTCTCCTTTCTTTGGTACTCTTGTCTTGTTGCATTGTCTCTTTTCTTCAGCCATGTAGGCATGCTGCATCCTTCAAATCTTTTTCCGCTTCCTTCCTCATATTCCTTATACTCAAGAAAGTTTCCTGAGGCATCCATTGTCATTCTTTCGTTCCTCATCAACCTTTGACGAAGGTTTTTCTTCTCTCTCATAGTTCGTCCTACAAATGGATAGGCTGATTTGGATCCGTAGGATTGTCGAGGCCTTAAGAAATTTTGTCGAGATCCGGAAAGAGGAGGATGACTCGTCTTGGGGGCAGGAGGAGGTGTGGATTTCTGTGTTCTTATATTGCTTCTTTCATTTTGCTTACTTTCGTCATGTCTGCTTTCAAGACCTCCTTCTCCTCTTCTTTCGTCTTCGTCATTGTCGTCCTTCTTGTCTTTTTTTTCCCCCATTTTTGGCATCATCATCAGATGGGTTGGAGGACTTCAAGAGTTTATTGACTACAATAGTTAGATCCTTGACATACCGTAAGATTTGGAGTTGGTATTTAGCCATTGTAAACATGTTATCACTGGCAGTGTCAATTTTTGTGCATGCTAGGTCAACTCTTTCCTTGAGACCAAATTAAGAAAACTTGATAGTATGTTGGTCTTTGGCAATCGTTTGAAGAAGTAGTTGTTGCTTACATAGTCCCGAAGTTTTCTGACTTTGTCGAATTGTAGACAAACTTTCCAAGATTTCATCCATGTTCTTGGATAAGGCATCAAGTCTCGAGTTGTGATCTGATGTTTGGCTTGTAGGCACTCATAGCTTGTCCGAGACTCCTCACATTGTTGTTTCAAGAGTGATATAATTACCCTAGCTTCAGGTTGTGAGATCTCAATAGCATCCAAAGGTTGAGCACTTTTATCCTTTGGACTATAGTTGTCATGGCTCCCTATAGGTGATGCACCCATTTTGCCATCACTAGTTGTCATTCCATCATGCATCTCATTCAAGGGGTTGTTCTTAGCACCAGGTGATGTCTCAGGTTGAACTTTGTGTGATTGAGATTTTCCTTCAGTTTCCTCACCTGTGTTTGGAGTAGCAACAGCACCTTCATTATCAGGACTACTGTCATCACCAGAACCTTCATCATCAGAACTTTCATCATCATCATTGTTGTTCTGAGTGCTGTCATCATTTCCTTCTTCATCTTCATTGTCATCACCTGTGTCATCTTCTTTCTTTTCCTCTGATTCATTGGATCATTTCCTTCTTTATCTTCTTCGTCATCTTCATTCACCTTTTCTGCCTGATTATCTTCTTGCTTATCTCCTTGAGTTCCTTCCTTCTTTTCTTGGCTTGCACTTTCTTTTCTTGTGTTTGCTTCAGGGATGACGATACCTGTCTCATCATCTTTCGTTCTGCTTACGCTACAATTGGGATCATTTTGATATAGCTTTTCGAGCTCAGTTTTGATCTTGGATTACCTCATTGCTTCCCTAAGCTCCTTCATTTCAGCCTCAAACATTTGATCAAGTGGAGGTTTCTTAATGTCTAAACTTATCGGAGCCTTTCCTTTCGCAATACTGCGATTCGTCAGATTGTATGAGTAAGCGCGATTGATTGTTTCAAGTCTTGTGGCCTCGTAAACATTCTGAGTGCCAATCCATGCAAGCGCAAACTCTTCCTCATTTCTCATTGCATCAAACTCTTCGAGAAACTGATTGAGGGATGATGTACGCCATTGCTGCCATCTCATCACTCGAGATTGATTGTTGAAGAAGTTGATCTTGAGATGGTGGTGGAATTTCTGGTTGCATGTTGATCACTTCTCTCGTCACTTCTGGCAAGCCAGGTTCTTGTGGGAGGCTTAAGTGATCAGCTGGTGGGAGAGGCAAACTTTCGTCCTTCTCTACCATAGCAGGTTCTTGTGTCAGAATCGTTTTGACCTGCTCTGCTATAGTAGGTTCTTGTGGAAGGATGCTTTCGGTAGACTTTCGTTTGCGAGACTTCTTGTTCTTTCTGACCAAAGTAATTGCTTGTGAAAGATGTTTGACTCTTGATGATTGGCTCATATTACCTTCCCCCTAAGCATCACGTTGGTGAGAGTTTGCCCTATCCTTTGATTTCTGTTTATCAGAAGTAAAGGGTCCTGGAGCAAGTCTGAGTAACACTTGTTGTGTTTTTTCAATGGATGGCCTGAATCGCTCTTTGGTCTGTTCAGCTCGACTTAGCTCTGAACTGTCTGCTTCAATCTCTGTTAATTCAGATGAGGAATTGCTTATGTGTTGTACTTTCGAGGAGGACTTCTTAACAACTTCTTGTTTGTCGGATTTTCTCTTCCGTGTCTCTCCTTTCGATTTTTCCGCCACTTCTGTTGGTGAGGTATTAGAAGTAGCTTCACCCAAGGCTTTTTCTTTTTGAGGCATTTCTTTCTTTGAGACAGGTGCCGAGAATTCATCAGTTGATGTCTTGGTCTTTTTCACCCGTTTTTGTTTCTTCTTTGGTGATTGATACGTATTCGAGACCTTCTTTGGCTTGGATTTCCTTTCGGCTGGAGCAGGTGAGGCTGCCACATTTACACCCATTTCCAATGCACGTTGTTTGTCATATCCGGGAGGTTTGGACTTCATGTGACAAACTTTTGGACCCGGGGGGGTTCCTTCTCGGAGAGCCACTTTCTTGTGATTCAGAAGATGCCCGATCATAAATCCGAAACCAATCTTTCGCCTTATATCTCCTTTCGACGTTTTTTCACAAGTCACATTCAGTCGTAGATAGTCGAAGATTACTTTCGACCAATGAACCTTATATCCATTCAAAAAGGCATGTAGCATCTTCAGCTTATCTTTCCACACATCATCCGTACCTGAGGTTGTGTGTTCCACAATTTTGTTGAAAATGTCCACTGTGAACTTGTAATCAAGTTTGAAACAATTTTTTCTCAAAGGTCATTCAATCTCTTTGGAGGATTGTGCATTTCGAATGGTTTTGTAGAAAGCCTATTGATCGAAGGTGTTCTGAGAGAAGTTTGAGTGATACGTACCCTCTCTTTCCGGTAACTTGAAGGATTCTTGGATATCTTTACTGGTTATGGATATATCCTTCCCATTTACCAAAGACGTAATGGTTGTGGCATCTCAAGACACCCTTGCATTGAGATAGAATTGGGCAATATCAAATGCAAAGAAGAACTGGTAAGTGTGAGTAACAAAGTTGTACAAACCGCAATCTTTAAGTAGAGCAACGACTCTTTCACCAAATTTCTTGTCGAGAACGTGTTGGCAAAAGCCATGAGCGTCCCACATGAAGCCACAGAGCACAAACTCTTCCCTTGATCGGATGAACTTCTCGTCAGAGATAGGGTAGGAGGGCAACTCTTCCTTGTTAGTGTTGTTAGGCTCTGGAATGGAGGCTTTTGATATGGTTTTCTTAGCCATTGGAATAGAGATGGATGGGCAGAGAAACTTCAAAAGTGTGGAGAGTAGAGAAGAGGTTTTCTTGGGAGGAAGATGATGCTGAGAAATGTATTGGAGAAGAAAAGGTTGATGGGTAAGTGGGTCTAGGTTAAATAGTACATGGGTAGTTTCTCTGGGTTGGGTATTCAAAATGGGTCACCCAGAGTTTGAATTGGAGGTGTGTGGGTGAAAAGTCGTATGTAACCTTGGTATATTTGACCACTTTTTTCATTTTGGAAAAATTCTGTCGAAATTCATCTGATAAGGCAAATATCATATCAAGAAGCATCATTCTGCATTTAATGCGGAAAGAGAAAATACTCAAGTATAGAGGTATGGGCATTTAATGCATGTCCTCTCAACTGACACAACATACGTGATCGTGGGGTAGTGGACCACTTCTCTTGGTCACACGATCTTCTTCCACTTTTTCATCAGACGGTTGGGGTGCAGACCTTTCGAATCTCCGTCAGTTATGGAAAGCATTCATAATTGATTTTATCTTAATTGAGAGAAAGAATCAAATAAAGATTCACGAATCCCAACAAACCAAATAAAGTTTCGTGGAGATTGTTGATTAAACTTCTCGTGTTTAAGATCCATATGAAGTTTCGGAGATGATTATAATACGAGACTTAGGATAGTTTATTTAATAGATGGAACACGAAACATCCAGATTACATGACAACCAACTTAACATTCATAGATACATGAAAGATCACATAATGATCTTTACTAAGACTACTCCATCAGTCTTCTAGACCTCAGCCGAAAGTTACTTCTTGCCCTTTCCTTTCGAGCTGATGCTGGCTTCCCCCTTTGTCATGGATTCCTTGTAGAGCTGACGGGTCATCCAGTCCGTAAGATTTGAGCGAGTGGAGTCAGTTGAAGAGTTGGGTTCTAGTTCGTCTTCAGTTTCATCATCAGGCTCAATTTCTCCATCATACGTACTGAGAAACATGAGATAATCTCTATCAAACGAAGGGTTGTTCCAATCGGCTTCCGATGGAAACATTCTTGATTTTCCTTTCCTTGTAGGGACAGGAGGCGGTCTTTCGTGTTGATCCGCGACTGGGAATGAATCCTCTGAGTCATCCGCCAAGAATCCTTCATTGTGTGGGAACGGTTCACCATCAGATGAAACCTCTAATGGTGCTCTTATGCTGTTTCCTCGGTAAAGGTTACCCTGTTCTTCACGTATCTTACGTGTAGTTTCTTTTTGTCGCTTGGCAGCATCTCTGGTGAAAGGTTTTCGGGGAGGCATGGTGATCAGCTTTCTTTAGAGTGAATGTGATGATCTTCCATTTGAGATAACTTCTCCTTTTATAGTCAACAATGAAGATCACGGGTGTTACTGGAGATTGAATGACCATTCAATACCTTTTCAGTTACCCAAGGATTTCCGTGTCACATTAATTACCTTTGTTGACTCAATTTGACCATATATCTATTAAACAAATACATGTACCTCAAAAATACCAGACCGCACATCTTAATTTCCCTCACCAAGTGAACAATCAAGTGCACCATAATATTAAAAAAAAAAAAAAAGATGGAGGGAAATACATTTCAAATTGACACAAAGTAACAACCACATCAGCCTGCAAATCATCTAACATATCTAGATCAATAATTTTACTCTAAATAGCATTGAAAAATAAACAAAATTTTGTTATTTCTTTTCTAATATGTTTCGGTAAGATGTCCCGAATACCAATAGGTAACATGTGTTGCACAAATACATGACAGTTATGAGACTTTATGTTGGAAAAATAGCAAAAAAATTGCATTTTAAGTGGCTATTTTGTGGTACAAATATTAGTGGGTTTCACTTCCCATTTGGGTCGGGTCAAAGTGGATTTGGATTCTTCGTAGTGAGACGAAGAGATTGATATATTGTACGCTCAAAATGGATAATGGGTGAATGAGAAATTGATTCTCAAAGTAAACCCATTTGAGTTGGAAAAATGAAGGGTTAAGGCTTTAAAGTAGCTTTTGTCCCATATTGATTTGGGAAGTGGGTTTGCACCACTATTTATACAAGATCCTTTCTAAGACCTATTGAAGTGTATAGTATAAATTATAAAGGCTCTGTCTTGCGTGCAAGGGAGTGTATCCAAATCTCACCCATTAAAACCCAACTTTTTAACTTTTTCTCTTTTTTGGACAAATTATGATAAGCTGCCTTTTTAACTTTTTCTCTTTTTTGGACAAATTATGATAAGCTGGAGGCAAGTATGTTCTCACATCAAGACAGTGTCTAACTGATAAATGTTCCCAATACGGTAGATCCCAAAATATAGACCTTTTCTTACAGAGAGTCTTCTAAGTAGTCTTACAAGTCTTGCCAAAATCAACATCAACATTCTTAACACGTTCATAAACTGCATGTCCAGATAATGGCAAACGAGCTACTCGAGTCTTATATTTTCCTTTGAAAGCTTTTTTCTTCTTTCAATAAGGATGGTCAATAGGGAGAAATGTCTTGTGGCTTATAAACACATTCTTTTTACTGTTACTCAACCATTGACTGAAGTTTCTTCTTCACAAATAGGACATCCCTTAGCTCCTTTAGTATTAGTATAACCTGATATGTTACATATGCTGAGAAATCATTTATTGTGCAAAAGATCATTGCAGGTAATTATGTTCGCTTGTCTAAACACAAGAATATAGTGTTTGGTACTGTAAAGATACCCCATGACATTCTTTACAACTCTCTAGTGGCATGTACTTGGATTACTTTGATGCCGACTCAACATCTCGACAGTAAAGGCAATGTTCGATTTGGTATAGACTTGAACCTACTTGAAGAATTCAATAGTTAAAAGCATATGAAATATTCTTCATGGATTCTCTTTCAAAATTATTTGTTGGACATTGGTTCAAATTAGAACTTGTCGTTCCTTGCAATAGAAACAACACATAGGCAAACATTCATTCATTCGAAATCTTTCTAAAATCTAGCTTGTTGATATATGGTTTCTGCGATATGATAGACTCATAGACCTACACAATTACATATATTGGATAATTTTGTTGCTAAAGATACCAAATCAAATCATATAGGTAGCTTAATAATAATGGGAAATTTGATTTAATTTACAAAGACAAGCACGTACATATAGTTAATCGACCAAACATTGACATATATCCCTAGTTAACTACTAAACCATGCATGCATGATATGTAATGCATATAAATATAGATAGGAACTAACGTATATACGAAGTATTTGGAGAGGGCAGAGTAATCTTCAATTCAGTTTAAATATTCAAGTCTAAACCTCTCCAGAACCGACGATATATAATTCGCAGCTTTGAGGTCCACATTCTCATCAACCTGCAGACCACCGTAGATGGCGTCTATTCTGTCGGCGGCGGTGGCGGCGTTGAAAGAATCGCCACCACCGGTTGCGGTAGTGATGTGCTTGGGAAGATGATGATCCTGATTCACGATCACCGCCCCAACAGACGAGGCGGCGGTTGAAGTAGTAGTAGACGGGACCTTATTATAATATTGAGTAGCAGTAATCATATTCATATTCATATTACTCTTCTGCGGGTTGTTCATCATCATCGTCATGTAACCACCGTGATCCTCCGCCGCCGCGCTTGGGCTGCGGCTCGGGCTGAGGCTAGGCTTCACCTTGTTGCTGGAGGCTTTATAGAGTGACCTGAACTTCCCCTTAATAAATCCTCCGCCTCCGCCGCCGCCTCCTCTGCGCTTGCTGCTGCAGTTGGAATCCATGTATGAAGCTGCTGCGGCGGCGCTAACTTGCCGGAGCATTCAGAGCGGAGTTTAATTTGCAGTGGTGAGTAATGATACTATGGGATTGCGTTGGTTGCTTGGTGGAAGGAATCGCACACGAGAGGTGTTTATATAGCATAGTTCATGCGAAGAATATAGTTTTTTTTTTTTTTGCTTTTTTCCAACTTTTGGTCCCTTATTAGATATTTTCGCATTTAATTTTAACTATTAATTTGTCAACATTTAACCACACCACTTTTAAAATATTGTCACACTTAACATGAGTGCATAATAGTAAGTAACTTATCATAAAAGACAAAATTGTTATTTTTTATGATATTTCTTAACTAAAAAATATTGTCACTAATAATCAAAAATTAGGTTAAATGACAAAATGTAGTAATATTTTAAAAGTCGTGGAATCAAATATAAAAATTGTTCAATAGTTGTGGAATTAAAAGAGATAAAAACTCTACAGAATATTATATATGTTGCCATGGACGGTGAGGAGGCAAGGGATTTTATAATAGAACAGATAAGAATTTAAGCATCCCGCTGTAGTACTGTGATACAGTGATGACTTTATATCTGAAAATGGTGCCACCTTCACACCTTGCCTTACCAGCTGGTCTCACAGCCCTTTTCTTCCATGGGTGATGGTGCCACCTAATTATATGGAATCTTTTCGTGTATTTTTATGCAACAAGAATATTTATTAAATAATTAATGCATCATATATTATTAATTTGCTGTTATCGATTATCATCACATCACATGCAAAGTTTTGTTTTTTTTAATACATATACTCTGGAAATCTCAAAATGTTACTGCCTCTATAAATTACTTTAAAATGCATTCGTTTTTTGCCTTGTTTTGGCAGAGGCCCAACTCAGAGCAATCCAGTAACCTTTAAGTCCATCACTCCATCAGGTACAAATTTGGCCCAATCATTCAAACGTGGCAAATTATTGCAATCATTATTGTATGGACCATGGTATATGAATTAATGAATTTTTTAAAAAATAAATGTTCAACGTAGTAAAAATGTACTTTATGGTAACGGCTCATCTTTTAAGTTAGACTATGATCTATAGTATAATGATTATTCAAACACACACGTACTAATTTCAATGTAGGAACACATCAACAATGTGATATCGTAGATAATTGTCCACATTGTAAGATGGATGTGGACCACTGACATAAACATTCAATTTTAATGTATTGTAGATTTATTTTTATTGTATTACATGTTTATTCTAATTTGTTCAATATATTTTGATATAAATTTATTTTTAACATACTAGTATAATTTGTCACATATCAATGTATGTTCATATGAACCACATATATATAATCGTAGTGAAATAGATGAATAGGGGTAGAGCATGAGCTGTGGGTGATTTTATCTGCCACACGATCCACCTTCATAATGTCAAAATCCACATTTGCATATCCCATCACTCAACAGTGGGTGAATTTTATATTAATTTTTAAAAATTCTCTCTCTAGGAGTCCTAGGATTTTGCCTTGTTCTCTAGGGTTTCTAGGGTTTCGACGGTATCTTTGCTTCTTCTTCCGGTAATCGACGTAATGGATGAGCAAAGCAGCGAGGTGGCAGCAGCAGCGCAGTCGACGGAGGCTGTTGAGAGACTGACAGCAAGTTGGGCGGATATGGCTTTGGAGGAGGAAGGGGAGGAGTTTGTGCCGGACGGGGAGGGCGTAGGGGAGGTGGTGGTCGACGGGGAAGCTACTTGGGCAGTCGTGGGCCGGTTCCTCACAGCAAAGGAGGTAAAGCTCGAGTATATGCGGCAGGTGATGGCATCCGTATGGCAGCCGGTTTGACCAAGATTCAACCGGGATTATTCTTTTTTGTGTTCTATCACATAACGGATGTCGAGTATGTGTTGAATGGGGGACCGTGGGCGTTTGAGAATAATACCCTTATTTGCCGAGAAGTTGTGGGGGGGGGGGTGGTGAATCTGTGTGATGTGCCACTTAATACTGTTGATATGTGGGTTCAATTGCATGAATTACCAATGGGTTACACGTCGCAGAGCGTTCTTGAGTAGGCAGGTAAGTTCATTGGTACATTCGTTAAGCATGATGATAGATTTGTTGGGGCTCCCTGGTTAACGTTCTATCGTATCCGGGTCTCGATTGCGGTGGACAAACCATTGAGGAGAGGCATGAAGCTGGTTAAAAGAGACAAGACTACGTGTGGGGTTTCTTTTAGGTATGAACGACTCCACAAATTCTGTTTCTATTGTGGACTTATGGGACATGTTCATACTTTTTGTTTGAAGGCCCGGGGGAGTCGCGTTCCGGTTGAAAGATTTCCGTATGGGGCTGATTTGAGGGCAGGGGCAGTCGGGGGGCCGCGAGGGGGGTGGGCGAGAGTTGGCTAATCCCGGTGGGAGGGAGGAAGTCGTTGCCGATGCCGGTAACCGAGCCGGGCAGTGTGGAGGAAGTTGGGGGAGAACGGCGAGAAGCCGGGGGGGTGGTGGAGCCCCGGTTGGGGTAGTGCCAAGTGGTGGAGATGTGGTGGCAACCGGGAAGCGCCGCAGGCAAGGGCAGCAAGGGTGTGTTAACTCGGAGGATGGTGATGTTGCAATGAATGATGTCTCAAAAAACTTGTGTATGGCGGGAGCTGTTCCTCAGCCCCGCCCGTCATCATGAGTACGCTAAGTTGGAACTGTCGTTGCTTGGGCAATCCACGAACAGTTCGACAAGTGGTGGACATAGTGTCCCGAAAGAAGCCTGAGTTTGTGTTCTTAATGGAGACCATGGTGGCACGGATACATGCGGAAAGGCTCCGTGTCACGCTTGGATATGAAGGATTATTTTATGTGGATAATGACGGGTTGAGTGGTGGCCTTGCTCTGTTCTGGAGGAGGAATAATACGGCTAGTTTGTTGAGTTATTCTAAGAATCACGTGGATGTGGAGGTAAGGGCCGAGAATGGTAAGCAGTGGCGTATGACATGTTTCTATGGACATTCGGATCGCAGTAGGAGGTGAGTCTTGGGAATTATTGGATAGTTTGAAAACTAGATCTTTGTTGCCTTGGGTGGTCATAGGGGATTTTAATAATCTCCTGTTTCAGTATGAGAAGAGAGGGGGAATCCATACCCGAATAATCTCCTACGAGGCTTTGGTGAAACCCTTGATGGTTGTGGTCTAATGCAATTACCTATGAGGGGCCATCAGTTTACTTGGGAAAAGAGTAGAGGAACGAAGAACTGGATTGAGGAGAGGCTTGACAAGGTTTTAGCCATGCCTGACTGGTGTGGCCTGGATGAGAATGTGGAGGTGGAAAATATTATAGCTCGGCCCTCGGATCACTCGGCTCTCTTCCTTAGTATGGATGTGCCATGCATGCGTAGGGGAAGGGTTGCGAGGGGTTTTAGGTTTGAGATGGCATGGCTCCATGATGAGGGATGTAGGGATGTGGTGGTGTCAGTCTGGCAGGGTGGGAGGGTTGAGGGGTTGCTGAGTTGTCAGCAGCGGTGTGGGGAGAGGTTGATGAGGTGGGGATGTGAGGGCTTTCATAAATTTGGAGAGCGTATTGGGAAGTTGAGAAAGAGACAGGGGAGTATCAGGAATAGGAGGGAGCCGGCTGCGTTGGCCGAGTTTCACCAGATCGATGTGCTCTTGGCCCAGCTGGAAGCGCAGGAGGATGTGTTCTGGAGGCAGCGAGCGAAGCAGCACTGGCTTCGTGGTGCAGATGCGAATACGAGATTCTATCACAGGTATGCTTCTGCTCGTAAAAAAAAGAATACTGTGAGTAGAATTAAGAATAATGATGGCATGTGGGTGGAAGGGAATAATATGTGCTCTGTCATACTTGAATATTTTCGAAATATTTATGCAACTGAGAGTACTGCTTATGATAATGCTTTATTTGACGATTTCGTGTCGCGGGTATCACATGCTCAGAATGAATCTTTATTGCGTCCGTTTGGACCAGAAGATGTGAAAGAGGCACTTAATTCCATGTATCCTGACAAGGCACCTGGGCCGGATGGAATGAATCCAGGCTTTTATCGGCACTTCTGGGATGTAGTAGGGGGGATGTGGCTGAGTTTATAACAACTTGTTTGAATTCAGGCAATCTTCCTGAGGGCGTAAATGATACTAATATTGTATTAATTCCCAAGAAAAGTATGCCAGAAATGGTGGCAGATATGAGACCGATTGCTCTTAGTAATGTTATATACAGGGTAATGGCCAAGATGATAACGAATAGGATGAAACCACTTATGGGGGATCTAATCTCAGAGTCCCAAAGTGCGTTTATTCCAGGACGCCTAATCACGGATAATATCTTGGTTGCAGCGGAGGTGGGTCACTACTTGAATAGAAAGCAATATGGGTTGACAGGATGGAGTGACCTAAAGCTTGATATGTCAAAGGCATATGACAGGATGGAATGGCCTTTTCTGCAGAAGATGTTGTGTGCCATAGGTTTTGATCAGCGTTGGGTGAATCTTATTATGCATTGTGTCACAACTGTAAACTATACGATAATGGTGAATGGGGTGGCTGGAGGACAGGTAACACCTACCCGCGGGCTTAGACAAGGGGACCCCCTATCTCCCTATTTGTTTATTATATGTGCAGAGGGTCTTTCCATGCTATTGCAGAAAGCACAGATAGAGGGGGCTATACATGGTTGTAGGGTGGCAAGCGGTGCACCCCCGGTTTCCCATCTTTTTTTCGCAGATGATAGTCTACTGTTCTTCAAAGCTAATATCGAGGAAGCAGGTGTAATCAGGCAGTGTTTGCAACAGTATGAAAGGTTATCTAGTCAGAAAGTGAATTACGATAAGTCCAGTATATGTTTTAGCAGGAATACTCATGAAGAAATAAGGGGGGAGGTGGCAGCGTGTCTTGGGGTGAACCAGGCTGCTAATTTTGGGAAATATTTGGGCCTACCATCATCTGTAGGCAGGAATAAGAGAGCTGTTTTTTCCTATGTGGAGGACAAGATCAGACAAAGAATTGGTTCGTGGAGTAAAAAATTGCTCACTCAGGCTGGTAAGGAGGTACTCTTGAAAAGTGTGGCTCAATCTATGCCAACATTTTTTATGAGTGTATTTTTGTTACCTGAGACGGTTTGCACATCTATTGAGAGAACCATGAATAGATATTGGTGGGGAATTGGTGCTGAAAGGAAGATACATTGGAAAGCTTGGGATAAATTATGCATCCCCAAGAAGTATGGGGGGTTGGGTTTTAAAGATCTACGAGCTTTTAATTTGGCTATGCTGGGAAAACAGGCATGGCGTTTCCTTGCGAATCCCTGTACTTTAGCAGCAAGGATATATAAAGTCAGGTATTATCCGAATACTTCTTTTATTGATGCCACTATAGGGAATTGTCCAAGTTTTTGCTGGAGAAGTATAATGGCTGCACATGGAATGGTTTGTTCGGGGGTAAGAAGGCGAATAGGGAATGGTGCAAAAACATTGATATGGGGTCATCCCTGGCTACCAGATAATCCCAGTCCGTTGGTCCAAACAATCATGCCACAAGAATTACGGAATGCCGTAGCAGGTTTAATTGACCAGCAAACTAATACATGGGACCCTCATATTTTGGCAGATTTATTTATCCCTGAGGATGTGGCTCGTATTTCTATGATTCTTAGCCCAGATTATGAGGACACATGGTATTGGAAGGGAGAGACAAATGGAGTATATTCTGTAAAGAATGCCTATAGGCAAATTAAGGGAGATTATGAGCATAACCTAGGTGCTTTTGATAAATGGGTTACTTTGTGGAAACTAAAGGTGCCACCCAAATGGAAAACCTTCTTGTGGAGAGCAGTTTGTGATATCCTCCCTACTACAGATAATTTGATTATAAGGCGGGTGGAGGTTGAACCGGTTTGCCCAATGTGTCGAATGGTGCAGGAAAACGCCATGCATGTGTTAATCTTGTGTGATTATGCTAGATTAATATGGAGTATGTCGGGGTTGCCTGTTGCCAATATTATTACTCATTCGATGTCAACATGGCTTATGGGAATTTTTAATGTCTTGACAGAGGATCAATGTGGTCTTGCTGCAGCTGTGCTATACAATATTTGGAGTGCCCACAATGTTGCGGTATGGGAACGTGCTCTTCCAAGGTCGAACCAGACGTGGCAGCGGGCGATGGCAGCCATGCACGCCTACCAGCGATCACGCCCGCCGGCATGCACACCGTCGCCTACCGTGATGACCGTGGCAAGTGGCAGCGAGACTCCACGCTGCTACGTCGATGCAGGATACAGACCAGACACTGGAGAAGCAACGTATGGAGTAGTACTCCTCTCTCACCATGGCGCATTTGTTGCCGCAGCAAGTGGAAAGCTCGCGGGGGCTTTCTCGGCTATTATGGCAGAGGCGATAGCATGCAAGGAGGCGCTATCTTGGCTCAAAGATCGGGATATCATTGAAGTGGATATTTTAACAGATTGCTTGGAATTACGGAATACTCTACACTCAAGCCCCACGGCTAACTACTCTTACCTTGGGATCATTGTGGACCAATGTAGGACAGCTATATCGTCATTTACAAAGTGTTCTTTGAGTTATGTTTCTAGAACGCTTAATTTTTATGCTCATACTTTAGCTTCACTAGCTTTTGATCAGGAACAATCTATGTACTGGGATTCTGTCCCTCCTGACTCTATCATTCAGTTTATTCATTAATATATCGCTATTAAAACTTTCAAAAAAAACAGTGGGTGAACATTTTTAAAAGGAAAATTATATATAGAGTTAATACCCAAAATCGTCCTCGACTATAGTGGTTTTTCTCAATTTCGTCCTAAACGACTTTGGTGACCTAATATCGTCCCAGACTTTTGTGTTTCGCTCAATTTAGTCCCAGACTTTTGTGTTTTTGCTCAATTTAGTCCCTCATTTGTTATTCTGTCCATTAGGTGTTAAATAAATAGACAATTCAGTAATTTTAATATTGACATCTCTTTACTCATAGACATGTGAACTGCGAAATCCCCTTTTTTTTTTTTTACGAATTACTCTCAGAATTACTCCTAAAACTGCAAATATAAAATTTGATTTGTAGGTCCGGGAGTAATTCTGTGTGTAATTCGTACAAGAAAGAGGAATTTTGCACTTCACAAGTTGAAAGTAAAGAGAGATCAATATTGACGTTACTGAATTGTCCCTTTATTTAACACCAATTTGACGGAATAACAAATGGAGGACTAAATTGAGCGAAACACAAAAGTCTGGGACGATATTAGGTCACCAAAGTCGTTTAGGACGAAATTGAGAAAAACCACTATAGTCGAGGACAATTTTGGGTATTAACTCATTATATATATACTCCATGAAGTATAATTAACTCCAACTACATGTATAAATTTTATCTAATCTAAAAACATAATAAGTGTGAATGAAAGTTATACCCCTGATTTATGTCTATTTTTTCCGTTAAATTTTTTTTGTACATTATGCTATAAAGGTTGTACATTAAAATATTTTGGACAAACATACCCCTACCGTTATAACTTCCGTTATCTTTTCCACTATTGTTACCATGCACATGCATCCACCATATATTTTCTTATCTTCTTCATTAATAATAATATATCCACATTAAATATTGAGTTATATGTTAAATATTACATAAACATAAATATCAAATTTATAAAAATGATTTACATTATTATTATTATTATTTAGAATAATTTAAATAAATTTAAAATTTTAATATAATGTATTAATATTGCGCACCTATTTTTTGCGCATCGCGCATAAAAAATACTAGTTGGATAAATAAAAGTGAATGAATAAGAATAGCGGCCCACTAAGTAATCAAACAGCAATTATATTGTGGAGCATGGTCCACAAAGCTTTGTGGATCATAGTCCAAAAACGGCGCCATTTCTTTATGTAAGAAACGACAGCCGTTACAGCTTAACAGAGCGCGTATTTTTTGTGTGTTAATTACAAAATGAAACTACAGTGTATCTAAACTGACACAGCCTCACGTATTATTTTAATATTATCAAATGAAACTGCAATTGAATTGAAATGAAACTATAGTTATGTTGAAATGAAACTGCAGTGTACACAAAATGAAACTGAATAACAATTTCACATATTTGAGTGTATATTGTCCAGCGAAACTGTAGTTATATCAAAACGATACTGTAGTCAAGTTGAAATGAAACTGCAGTGTATATAAAATGAAACTGAACAACATTTCACATATTTGAGTGTATATTGTGCAGTGAAGCTGTAGTTATATTGAAATGATAATGTAGTTATGTTGTAATGATATTATAATATATATAAAATGAAACTGAATAACAGTTTCACATATTTGAGTGTATAATATCGAATGAAACTGTAGTTATATCGAAATGAAACTGTAGTTGTGTTGAAATGAAACTGTAGTGTAGTAATCTCTCCCATGTGGGAGGTCATGATGAGATCAAGCGTCAGTGGAGGCGTTGTTGACTCTTTGTGCTTCATTAGGTTGAGAAAGTAAGTTTGAACAGATACTACAATGCAATAGAGTTAGTAACATTTAAAAAAATATATCATAATTCCAACAATATGAATAATAACTAAAAGAACTATATTTCGAAATTAAAAAAAAAAAAGATGTAAATTTGTGCATTCTTGGAGGTTTTGGCTAGCCAATAGATTTAGTTTGACGAGAAGTGGGCGTGAAGCGTTGCGGCCGTGTTAGCATTGTTGCATCGTTGCATTGTGGTGCAGAGTCGCGGCATTGCAACTTGATGTAGCAAAAATGAGTGATGGTGAGTGTACGGGTGTGTTATGTCGTCCTCAAGGGATTGGGGGTTATGACACGCAATATGCAATCGCAATAAACTAGGCACTAGCAAAAGGAAACCAACAAGAAGCTAAGCAAATTATAACGAAGTTAAGACTACGGTAACTAAACAAAATAACACGAACACATATGAACAAGATGTAAACACGAAATAAAGAAATAGAACTCAAGCTAGGGAGCATTATCTTCTAGATGCATAGCACAATCTAAGGATTGGGGAAAATCACACAACCAAGGAATAGAGGGGATGCACGTAGGAATCCTAGACTATAAGTCACTCACGTGAGCAAATTAACAAGGATTAGAACAAGGAATTGCCCCACTCTCGTGGTGAATCAGCTCCAAGTTCTTCAAGAACACAAAGCATCTAAAACCCCCCAATTTCCCCCATTTTCATAGGAAAAATCGGGTTTATGCAAGGAGTGGCTTGGAATCTTAACCCAACTCTCATTGAGGCCAAGAATCCTCCAAAACATGCTAATGAATGTTGTACACCAAACATTGACAATATACAAACACAAATCCTTCATAAACTCAAGAACCCTAGGTTAGCGTTCTTCCCCTTTTTGCAATAATCATAAATCAAGCATCAAGATAGATAATACAACCCTAACTCAAGTCCATAAACTAACTACTCATGATTAAATAGCACAAAGAACACAAAAACACAAGTGTAAAGCATAAACATTGCAATGGAAAAGAGATAAGGGAAAGAACACTTCTCTAAAGAAATTGATGCTAAATCTTGGAATACAAGTGTTGAATTCTTGAATACAAGCTTGAAATATGATAAAGAACCTAAATCTACACCTAATCTAACACTAAAATATGAAATGGAAGAGTAAAAAATAGTTAGGGTTCGAATGGGGTTAAAAACCGAGTAGAAAAGAGTGAAAACTCAGCTAAAAAGGAGCAGAGGCGGGGGGCTCGACGCGTCGAGCATTTACAGAATGCAAATCGCGACCTTACTGCCAAGATTCGACGCGTCGAGTGCTTCTCTGCAACGCAACTTCGACTTGTAGGCTGATTTTGACCATTTTATACTCCGAATTACGCTTTGATGTCTTCATGAAAGTTGTATCTCTTCGAGTCTTCTAGTGAATTAAAATAGTGTCTGATATTTATTCTGCGTAAACATACAAGAGTATTTATAACTAGTCTAAGCACCACAATAGGTGGAGCAGAACAAGATAAGCTAAGGACTCTAACAACTCTAAACAACTTTAACCAATAAATATTTAATTCAAAATATGTGCACCAATACTCCCCCTCAAGCAGGCGGGGGGCAGGAAACCACGCCTAGCTTGCACCGTAAGTCACCAAAACGAGCAGCAGAAAGCGGCTTGGTGAATATGTCAGCAAGCTGGTCATGTGTCGAGACGAAGTTAACCTTGAGCGCACCCTTGGACACCTTGTCCCGAACAAAATGATAATCGACTTCTACGTGCTTCGTCCGTGCATGGAACACCGGATTTGAGCATAAGTAGGTGGCGCCGAGGTTATCACACCATAGGACGGGAACCGTTTTCGGTAACAACCCAAGCTCACTTAATAGAGATTGAATCCACGTTACCTCGGCCGCAACGTCAGCTAGGGCTTTGTATTCAGCTTTGGTTGAGGACCGAGCCACTGTTCGCTGCTTCCTAGAGACCCAAGACAGTAAATTGGGACCCAAGAACACAGCATACCCCCAGTTGATCGCCTGTCAATGGAGCAGCCTGCCCAGTCCGAGTCTGAGAAGGCGTGCAGAACTGGTGTAGCCGAGGGGGCAAGACGATGACCAAGGTCCAGAGTACCCTGGATGGTAACGCAGGACTCGCTTGAGCGCGACCCAATTTTCTTGGGTTGGTGCATGCATGAATTGACAAAGCCTGTTAACAGCATAAGCCAAATCTGGACGAGTAATCAACAAATACATAAGCGAACCCACAAGTTGTCGATATGGCGTCGGATCATCAAGTGCAGCTGAAGGCGTGGAACTGTGTTGAGCAGCCACAGCAATGGGTGTGGCCAGGGGTTTACACGACTCCATACCCACCTTTCGTAGAAACTCAGTCATGTAGCGCTTTTGAGATAGCACTAGACTGCCGGCCTTATCAATAGCTTCAATCCCTAGAAAGAACCTTGGTTTGCCAAGGTCACGAATGCGAAACACATCTGAAAGTTTCGCTAGCACATCCTACATCATATTTGGATCATTCCCCATTAGGAGAATATCGTCCACATACACCAGCAAATAAGCACGAGTATTTCCTGAACCATAAATAAACAAAGAGACGTCCGTTTTAGACGGGGAAAAGCCAATCTGAAGCAGGTAGTCATGGAGTCTTGTGAACCAGGCCCGTGGGGCCTGTTTTAAGCCGTACAACGACCGTTGCAGCTTACACACATGATCCAGGTAGTTTGGATTCACGAACCCGGGCGGTTGCTTCATGTATATGTCTTCAGTCACATAGCCATTTAAAAAGGCGTTGTGGACGTCAAGTTGACGCATAGTCCACTGATTGGAAACAGCATAAGACAACAAGATTCTGACGGTTGTCGGCTTCAGTACCGGACTGTATGTTTCCATGTAGTCCTGTCCGGGTATTTGATTGAACCCTTTAGCTACCAAGCGGGCTTTATAACGCTCGATGGTGCCATTAGAGTTCCTTTTGATGCGGAAAACCCATTTACTTCCTATTACATTCATACCGAAGTGATACGGAACTAAATTCCAAGTGTGATTGTTAATTAAAGCATTAAATTCCACGGACATGGCATCACGCCATTGTGGTAATCGAACTGCTTGAGAATGGCATGACGGCTCGTCATCATCAATGAACGCAACCAAGGCCGTCGGCTGCCGTCTCTGTGTATCAGTTGTTGTTCGCAAGCGCATAACATGCGTGCGGATGAGAGGGCGCTGCTGGCGTTGTCGTCGACGGCGAGTTGTCATCGTGGAAGAGGTGGACGGCTGGAAAGAAGAAGTGGTCGCACCTGCTGTCGAAGATGATGTAGGGACAAGCCGGCCTGTTTGATGAGCATCGGAAGCAGGGACCACCGTTGCAGATGAGACTGGTGGCGGTGCATGACGTTGTAGGGGAGCACATGTAACACCCCGTGTTACGCCCCCTAAAACCAATTAATCATTTAACCAATTATCCAAAGAAAGAATTACATTACAATAATTAATTAGGAAAATGCCCACCATAGTCCGTGGGCCTCACCTATAAAAACCCAACCCCTAGTCCTAAAAGGAATAGAGTTAGCAAGCCTATAGTATTTGGGCCCTAATTAGGACTCTTAGACATATAAATAGGGGACATAGGAGGCACCTAGAACCCCCACCACAATAATCTCTCACCACACAAGGAATTCCAAGAATTCCCCTAGGAGAAATCAAGAAAGAAGAAAGGCTTAGAGAAAGACCCTTCATAGCCAAGGAAATCAATTAAGGCTAAGAGGTAACCCATGTCTCAACAAAACCTATTTTCCTAGCTATGATCTCCCTCTTAGGCATCCTCCTATATTCTTGTGTCTTGATGAATTGTTATGATATTGATGATGTGATCTTGATAATTGGTGATATGGTTTTATCTTGATATTCTTGACGATGATAAGGGTTTCTTGATGATTGTGTGATGTTCTTGATGAATCTTGATATTTCTTGATATTAAAAGATGGGTTACATTCTTGATGATTTAATTGTAATTAGAGCCCTAGGATGTAACGTGAAACTCGCATGATGTTATTCTTAATGTATTGGGTGGGAATTTGCATGTTTGGGGTGTTAATTATGTTTAGAAAGCATGATAGGATGTGTGCCGTATGTTTCTCGCTTTTGACCCGTTAATTGTCTACGTGTTGCCATCAATTGCGTTTTAAAGTGTCTAAGCATGGTTTCGGGTTCCACAAAGGTTCCCGGGGCGTTATTGGTGAAAAAGAGTCAGTGAGGGGGTAGGTGGGGGTAGGGTACCCGCCACCTACCCGCGGCTAAGATGGACGTCGCCGGCAGCGGGCAGCCGGCGGGCAGGCGACTGCCCGCCGAGCACCCGCTGCCCAGAAATTTGCCACCGGCGGGTGACCCCTCACCCACCGGCTACCCGCTGGAAACTCCGCCACTTCGGGATCCCGGCTTTCCCGTTTGATGTTCCCCGACCCCCGTGGTGTCCCAACGGACTCCATCTATCGTGTCTATGTCTAGTTTGATGTTCGGGTACCATTCGTAGGTTGAATGAGTCTTGTATATTGCATGCTAGTTGAATTGGTATCCCGTTGGCCTAGGTATAAGAAGTATGAACCCCCTTCGGATTATTCTTAGTATGTGGATGATCACGCATAGGTTTCGTTATACAATTTCTCCCCCTTCCCAATGTGTCAATGTGGGTTGCATGTGGTTGCTATGTGTTATATGTGCATGATACCCCAATTTGGTTGCGATCAAATTGGTTATTCCTGAGCTGCGGTTCAAAAGCTGGCTGCGGTCAGATTTACACTCTCGGGCCGCGGTCCACCGTTTGGTTGCGATCAAACGTTTTACATGAGCTGCGGTTCATATTCCTAGCTGCGGTCAGATGACTACTCTTGGGCTGTGGTCCACTGTTTGGTTGCGATCAAACATTATGATGAGCTGCGGTTCATCGGTCGGTTGCGATCGACCCCTCCGTGTTGCGATACGGGGCAGGGTGCTGCGGGGCCGTGTTAGAGCTATATGCGCTGACCCTCATGTATGGGCATTCGATTGGTCCTGTGGCGCCATCAAAGTGTGTTATGTGATGAGATATGGATGGTTCGATGTTATGAGTATTATGAAAGCGTGACCATAGGATACATGCTAGTAAACTGTATATGCCTGGTTATGACTATTGACTGTGCTTATTTCTATCTGTCGAGTCTGTTCCCTACGCTTGCGAATTGTATATGCTTGATTATGACTGTTGGCTATGCTTATCCCTATCTGTCGAGTCTATTCCCTGTTTTGAAAGCTAGAGTCTCTTAGGATATATCTTCATGCTTCGAAATGGCTTTTCGTATATCTATGTATATATCTATATGTATTGTATTTCAACACGTTGGAGTGGGTTACCAGCATCTCTCGCTGAACAGATATATTTGGCTTTCAGGCACAGAGGAGTAGACACTGGAGCGCGCTAGAGCCTTGGAGCATAGAAGTAGATAGTTTCCCTTTTGGCCTGTGTGCCATGTTTATGCATTTACATTATTGAGCATATTAGTTAGTTAGCCTGTGCACCTGAGTTCTCTAGCTCAGGTGTGGCATAGCACCCCGTACTCTTTATATTATGTTTTGGGATCTAATGAGAATTTACCTTTATTATATAAGCTTTAAAAGTTTAAAAATTTCGGGGTGTTACAGTTGGTATCTGAGCCTAAGTTTGACCCTAGGATAAGACTCTTAAGACTAGACCTGGAGACAATAGGCTTGAACTTTAAGTATTTAGGAACATAGGACTCAGGAACCCTAGGACGCGCGGTGAGACTGTGAACCCTACACGTGACTCTCCCTCACTTTACCCTTCACTTATCTGAAGGGGACTTTCCCCTCCACTTATCACACCAAAGTAAGGGTACCAAAACTCTCACCTAACATCACCTATAAACATTGACCCAGAAGGACGACAACATGGCACCAAACAGAAGACAATCAAGGACACCGGAACCCGACGTACACGACCCGCTAACCCAAACTCTGCAGCAACTAACACAAGTCGCCCAAGCACTAAGCGACGTAGCTCTTCACAATAACAGGCCCCCACCACCTCCATCAAACACGAACTCGGACGTTGCCCGACAAGTTTCGAATCATCGACCCCCCACGTTTTGAGGGGAAGAAGACCCCGTGATCCTTGAGGAATGGATTCGGACCCTCGACGAGATCCTAGGGCTAGTAGAATGCCCAGATGAATGTTGCGTGGAAATAGCCTCGTTCTACTTCAGACACGAGGCAGACCTTTGGTGGGTTCACGAGGGACCCGTTTACCGACAAGAACCAGGGTTCAACTGGGAAAACCTCAAAACACGTCTACGAGAGCGATTCTATCCAACACACGTAAAAGCATCTATGCATGAAAAGTTCCTCCATCTAAAACAAGGGGTGACCACCGTCATGGAATACCATAAACGATTCCTGGAACTAGCACGCTTCACACTGGAACTAGTCCCCACTGAGGTGACCAAAATAGAGAGGTTCGTATCGGGCCTCAACTTCGAAGCCCGAAAGGCACTAGTGGTAAGCAGACCCCGGACCCTCAACGAGGCTTACTCCAGTGTCGCAAATCTCTATCGAATCCAACTGCTACAACGCGGGGTTCAAGAATAGATACGGAAAAGAAGCACCGGGGGTGGGACACCACCCGTAAAAAGGACAAGAAACGACACCAACACAAGACCAAAAGGAAGTAGATAGTTTCCCTTTCGGCCTGCGTGCCATGCTTATGCATTTACATTATTGAGGATATTAGTTAGTTAGCCTGTGCACCTGAGTTCTCTAGCTCAAGTGTTGCATAGCACCCTGTACTCTTTATATTATGTTTTGGGATCTAATGAGAATTTACCTTTATTATATAAGCTTCAAAAGTTTAAAAATTTCGGGGTGTTACAGCACACGCCCACGGTTGCAGCGTATCATCTGCTGTGGAGGGAAGCAGCACCGGCTTAGCAAATGGGAGCACCGTCTCATTGAAGCGAACATGGCGGGCAATGTATAACCGGCCAGAGGACCGATCCAGACACCTATATCCAGAAAAAGAATCCGGGTATCCAAGAAAGACACACGGCACAGTGCGGTAGTCCATCTTGTGAGTGTTATAAGGCCGGAGATTAGGAAAACACTCGCAGCCAAACACTCGTAACATCGTATAATTAGGATGTTGATCATAAACCTTGTAGTACGGACTTGAGCCCCCAGAAACAGTAGAAGGCATGCGGTTTATTAAAAACACTGCTGACGCAAAGGCATAAGACCAGACTTTCTGGGGAACATGACCATGAGCTAACATAGCTAGTCCTGTTTCCACCACATGCCGGTTGCGGCGTTCCACACGCCCATTTTGTTCGTGGGTATGTGGACATGACTTTCTATGATTTATACCTACGGTGGCAAGAGCCGTACTTAACTTGAGATACTCACCCCCCATGTCTGATTGGACACATTTAATCGAGGTGGAGAACTGTTTTTCCACCAAAGCACGAAACCTAGGAAATATTGAGTACAAATCTGATTTACGATGCATAGGATATATCCACATAAATCTAGAAAAATCGTCTACGAAGAGCACGAAGTATTTGTGGCCATCTACAGACGGAACCGGTGCTGGACCCCATATATCTGAAAAACTTAACTCTAGAAACTTGGTACTCGATTTTTCCAGTCGTGACAACGGGAAGTGTGCAGACTTGCCCATCTGACACGCAGTACACAATTTATTTAAAGATTGAAAAGACCCTACAACTGGACAGGAAGATAGAATTTGTTTTAACACACGGGAGTGTGGATGCCCAAGGCGTTCATGCCAAATCTCTGGAGACGTTTTGGCTGACACAAAAGGTGCCGGTTTGGAGAGATTCAACGAGTACGTCCCTTGTGTGCTAGGACCCCTAAGAAGTGTTTGCTGGGTGGAACGGTCCTTCACAACAAAATAATCGGGGTGAAATTCAAAAAATACGTCATTATCTTGAGTAAATTTTTGAACAGAAAGAAGTGACGCACGTAATTTGGGAACATGCAGCACTTGATTTAGTAACAGTGACCGAGACTGAGATTTAAACGAAACAGAACCAGTGTTTTTAATGAGCAAACCTGACCCATCTCCTACATGGAGTGACTCACCACCAGCATACGGTTCAACTCCGACTAGGCCATCAGCGCTGGGGGTTGCATGAGTGTTAGCTCCCGTATCCGGCAGCCAAACATTGGAGAAGGGAGCAGTGCCGATATCATTCTGCTGAGGCTGGTAGACCACATGCGCCTGAGGTGGCGGATTTGCAGGACGTAGACCACCAAAATCCTCGAACCGCCGGTAGCAAGTGAGAGCGGTGTGACCAGGTATGTCACATATCTGACAGTGTATGCCACCGCGCCCCCATTGTCCTCTACCACGCTGGCCATGGTGGTTGCGTCCACGCACTCTTCCGCCTTCGGACTGGCCTTTGGAAGTCGACGGTTGATGTGCTACCATCGCGACAGCCGGAGATAGAGCATGCTGCAGTGTGTCTTCAGGAAATAGATAGTTGTGAGTGTTGAGAAGATCCGCCACTGCTGGAATGGTAAGCGGAGCAGACTTAGTGGTTAGGGACGCCACCAGTGACCGGTATTCCGGTCTAAGTCCCCTGAAGATGTGCAGATTCTGCTCATCCAGACCAAGAGGACGGCCGGCTTGCGCAAGTTGTTCTAGCAGAACCTGTGCCCGCCCCAAATATTGAGAAGGTGTGGAGTCACCTTGTTGAAGCCCCTGCAACTGAGTTAGTAAACTCAACGTACGAGACCGGGAAGTAGAGCCCAGAGCCGTCTCTGCCGCTACCCAGACACCTCTGGACGTGGAGTGTCTGATCGCCAGGTAAAGAACTTCCTCCGAGAACGAGGAAAACAGCATGCTCAAGATCGATTGATCTTGCTAGACCCAGGCGGCATGAAGGGGATTCACCGTTGGAGTCGCCGTCGAGGTGGTGGTGGCAACGAACTCCGGCGGGCAGGCGTTGGTACCATCGACAAACCCAAAAAGATTCTGGCCTCGCTGGAACGGCAGTAGCTGGGCTCTCCAGAACAAGTAGTTCGTGCCTGTCAGCTTTAGGGATACGTAGTGGTGAGCCTGGTGAAGGGCATTGGGCGGTCGCTGATCGGCGACCGTAACTACGTCCGGCGAGGGGGTGGTCGTGGCTACTGCCTCGGTGGTGGCATCGGTGGGGTTGGCCATAGGATCGAGAGTAAGGCTGATACCAAGTGAATTAAAATAGTGTCTGATATTTATTCTGCGTAAACATACAAGAGTATTTATAACTAGTCTAAGCACCACAATAGGTGGAGCAGAACAAGATAAGCTGAGGACTCTAACAACTCTAAATAACTTTAACCAATAAATATTTAATTCAAAATATGTGCACCAATACTTCTTTCCAAGTCTTCTTTCCAATAGTGCAAGAATCACTTCATTTAGACATTCCTAGATCGAGATATGATCAAATTACCGAACAGCGGTCAATTTTGGACGAAATCTGTAAGTTCGGAACTTCAACTTCAAGGATGATTTTGACCACTGTGGCTTCCTTTTTAGGCTTTTATGTTTGAATAAGAGTTGTAGCCCTTTGAGTTGTCTTTTCAATGGAATAAGAATCACTTAATTTGGATACTTCTAGACCGAGATATGGCTGGAAAACAGAACAGTGGCCAATCCATGCGAGAATTTCAGCTTGTTGACACTTGTTCCACTTTTGCCTTGGTTTAATTTGTTCATATGATCAACAACATTGAAAGCATCACTCTTTGGCTCCTTTGGAAGTGTTGCGTCCATCTCCTTAGCTTCATACTGGCTCCCCTTGACTCCAAATGCATCCAACATGATCTAAAATCCTTCATTTCTACTCAAAAATAATGAATTGTGCATAATGGATCAAATGAGCAAAATAAAGATCATTTTGAACAACATAGTGACACTTCATAAGCAAAACAAGGCTAAATATGGAATAGACATGGGGTATAAATATGAACAATTATGTACTTATCACAACTTTGTGGTGGCGCACTAGTACATGGTGGCACGCAGGTACAGCTATTCTCTTAGAAACAATCGTTATGCTGCTGGTTTTTGCGAAAATTGGTGCGACGTCGATAGGGGAATTCTGCGCCTCCATTTCAGCACCCTTTTTATTTATTTATTGTTCTTCATTTATTATTCCTTTGATCTGGCCTATTAGTTGGGCTTGAGTCCATTATTTTATTCTTTCATTCTTTAGGCTTGGCCTGTTAGGGCTTGGGTCCATCCTTTATTTTAGTTTCTTTATATTAGTATAGGTCCAATCTCAAGGGCTGAGTATGTGTTATGGTCACTTTTGGACCATCAGTTGTAAGACATTTTAATTCCTTTACTTAATAAAGTTTATGTGTGGGATTGAAAAAAAATATATATGTTATACAATCAAAGGTACTTTTTGTAGACGGCGCGAAACATGTACAATTTCTTTTCTTTAAAAGAAACGACAATGTTTTGATGTCTGAACCACAATTCATTATGGATTGCGGTCCACAGTATAATTTGCCGTAATCAAAGGATGCAATGTAGGAAGTAATAAAAATAGTGGCCCAATAAAAATTTGTTATTTAAGACAATCAAAGGATATGATGACACTGAAACAGGAAGTAAAAAGTTGAGTAAAAAGTTGGAGTACACGCACTATTACTTTTTTAAAAACTCACACCACTATGTAGCGTTTCAAATTAAGCTAGTAGCTTCCTAACATTTTTTCATCTATGTCCTTACTATTTTAAAGAAATGACATTCTTTACCTTTCCCAATTAAAATCATTTTCTCTTCTCCTTTATCCGCAACTTTCACCGCAATTATTAGAATAACTAGTTTTTTACGCGCATTGCGCAATTGGGATAATGCTCAATGTTTATTTTAGAACAAATTGCACTTTTGATCCTGTGACTATTAGAGTGTTGATAATTTGAGTACGGGACTTTCAAAACTCGCAATTTAGTCCTTTAACTATGAAATTGTTAGCAGATTTGGTCTTACCGGCCAAATTGTTGGTTAATTTTCACCGGAAAAACGTAAATGGGTTCAAATTATTTTTTGACGAGGGTAAAATGGTCATTTCACTCTCTTCTTCTTCCGTCTCCCCCTTCTTCTTCGTTCTTCTTCTTCATCCTGTTCTTCTTCTTCATTCTTGCAGCTGCTACCGTCGAAAAAAGAAAAAAAGGAGAATATGGCTAAAAAGTAAAACAAATTCCAAACTGGTGCAAGGAAAGTATAAAATCAATTCATCATACAATCTAAACAATTCATCCTCTGCGGCGGTTGTACGATTGCTGTATTGGTTTTCTGGTCACCAAAAAAAAAAAAAAAACATTAAAATGAATGGGTATTAAAGAAAATAAAAATAAAACTAAGAAAGTCATATTAATGGCCAACTGTCAGGCCAGTCAAAGAGGAAGAGGAAACAACGCAGTGAATCATTCCATTGACGGTCATCCTCTGCGGCGGTGGAGTTGTGTTCGTCCACCAAAACTCCGTTGACGGCCAACCAGTTGCTGATGAGCTCGGAGACGTTGCTGGAGACAATGGGTTCAACGACGCTCGAAACGTTGAGCTCGACGGCGCTGGAGCGGCACGTCTCGATGTTGGTTAGGGCGGTGCTCAGCCACGTCTGGGCGTCGACGTCGGCGCAGGAAGTGGTGTTATCTTTAACGCCGTCAAGAGTCTGGTTGAGTTGCAGAACGGTGTTGGTGATGAGCTTAACGCCGTCAAGAGTCTGGTTGAGTTGCCGCGGCAGTTGCCACCGTGCTGCTCCGCTGGTGGAACTCCCCCCCCCCCCCCTCCCCCCTCCCCCCTATTTTTCCCTTTCAATGACTGTTTTACCCTAAAAAAAAAAAAAAAACAATTTGAACCAATTTACATTTTTCCGGTGAAAATTGGCTGGCGATTTCGCCGACAGGACCAAATCTGTTAACAATTTCATAGTTAAAGGACTAAATTGCGAGTTTTAAAAGTCAAGTACTCAAATCACCAATACCCTAATAGTCATAGGACCAAAAGTACAATTTGTTATTTTTTTTTTAAATAAGTACTTCTAAGTATATTAAGACAAGATTATATTGGAATTGTTCATGCATAGATAATTGAATGTTGAATTTGCGTATTTAAATAAGTAATTCTAATTTACAAATGCAAGATAATATAGTCAAGATTGAGTATAATTTTCAATAAAATAACTGTATAGGTATGGTTGAAACCAAATAAGGGACATAAGGGAGAGCAAATAAAAATTAGGACATAAAATATTAAATATATACTAATAATATTGAAGAGCTAACGACTGATTGCCAAACAAGGACATTGCGAGGTAGTTTCACACTTCAATTTGTTGTGTGATTTGAATACTGTTTTTGTCAATAAATCTCCCAAGTAGTAATATGATTGGCTTAATTATATATTTTTTATTTTTTTAAAACAATTATTATTATTATTATTAAATATATGTATACACTTAGGTCATTTTACATGTTAATCTAAACAGCTAATTTTTTTAAATATCTTTTTACCAACCGTTGGTATAATTCGCTAGTCAAATCCGCTCACGCTAACCGCTAACTGCTGATTGTCAAACAAGGACATTGCGAGGTAATTCTCACTTCAATTTGTTGTGTCATTTGAATACTCTCTTTGTCAACAAATCCCTCAAGTAGTTAATATGATTGACTTTATTAATTATAATTTTTAAATTTTTTCATGGTATTAATAAAATACTTGGTAAATAAATATATAGCATTATTTTGTATTATAACTTTGATATTTAATTAAAAAATAGTTCATAAAAAAGATAATAGACAATGTAGTGAATATAATCAATTGATGAATTTGAATGTAAAGAATTTTTACATTGGAGACATATAAAGACAATATAACTAATAAAATTATTTCTCTTAATTAATTTATTGATAATGAATATTTTTTTTAATAAAGATATTGTAGGGACAATGTAACGAATATAATCAATTGATGAATTTGAATGTAAAGAATTTTTATATTGGAGAAAAATAAAGATAATATAATTAATGAAATTATTTCTCTTATTTAATTTATTGATAATGAATAATTTGTTTTGAATAAAGACATTGTAGACACATAATTCTAAATTAAAGAAATGCATATGTATTTTTTTTTTTTGTTGTAGCTACTAAATTATTATTATTTTATTTAATAAGAGTAAAATAGAGTACTAATTATGCCAACTTTGATTGGAATGAGGTTCGAACCTAAGACCTTTCTTATTGAAATCAATGAGTAAGTTAACAGTGAACTAACAGAAATTAACGGAAAAGATAATATTTACCGGAAAAGTTCATGGATAATTATATTCATTAGGGATAAATTAGGATAAATTAAAATCTAATCAATCTAAGCCATTCATTTGATTAAAAAATTTGACCGTCATTTTTTCTACCCATTATAGGCCTAACTCTCTTGGGTTCTTATTAGTATAACTATTTTTTTACGCGCATTGCGCGATTGAGATAATGCACAATATTTTTCTTAAATAAGTATTTTAAAGTATATCAAGGCAAGAATATATTGAAATTGTTCATGCATATATAATTGAATGTTGAATTTGTGTATTTAAATTGGTAATTCTAAGTTTACAAATGCAAGATAATATAAGTCAAGATTGATTATAATTGTCAATAAAATAATTGTATGGGTACGGTTGAAACCAAATACGAGATATAAGAGAGAGCAAATAAAAATTAAAGCATAAAATATTAAATATATACTAATATTATTTGAGGAGATTACGGCAGTAGGAACGTTATGTATGGGTATGGTTAAAACCAAATACGGGATATAAGAGAGAGCAAATACAAATTAAAGAATAAAATATTAAATATATACTAATATTATTTGAGGAGATTCCGGTAGTAGGAGCATTATGCTATGAGCACGTGCCCACCTTGCAAGGTGGGCACGGTTCCATATCCATAATTTCTATAATGTAGATTCATAATTTATATACTGTAGATCCATAATTTCTATACTTTAGATTTATAATTTCTAAACCATAGATTCATAATATAAATACAGTAGATTCATAATTTCTATACAGTAGATTCATAATTTCTATACTGTAGATTCATAATATCTGTACTGTAGATTCATAATTTCTATACTGTAAATTCATAATTTCTAAACTGTATAGTTATCAATTATGAACATATAGTTCTCTGATTTGTGAAGACAGAGTTCAACAATTGGAATCTAAAGTATAAATTTTATGAATCTACAGTATAAAAATTATGGATCTACAGTATAGAAATTCCGAATCTACAGTATAGAAATTATGGATATGGAATCGTGCCCACCTTGCAAGGTGGGCACGTACTCACGGCATAATTTGCCAGATTTGTGGTTAGAGTTCTATTAAGACTTTAATATTAGAATTAGATTAATGTTGTAATTATAATTCTATATTAGACTTTAATATTAGAATTAGACTAACGGTGAATTAATGGTACTTAATGGAAAATTTAACGGATCGAATAATCATATAATTAAGGATAAATTAGAAAATCTCAAAGAAAAATAAAAATCTATCTGAACTATTCATTTGATTTAATAATTTGACGGTCATTTTTTCTACCCAATGTTTATAATTAAGTAAATATTTGAAATTATATCAATGCAAGATTATATATGAGAAGTTCAACATAAGTAATTTAATGTCTAATTTGTTTATTTAAATATGTAATTCATATTATATGAATACAATGTAATATAGGAAATTCATTATAATTATTACTAAAATTTTATTAAATTGTAACCAAGTATTTTTGTTCCAAAGGGTTCTAATATATTTAATGAATGCGCATATATACAAGATCAATGAATGACTCAACGGTACCAGTCCTTTAGGTGTTTTGCTCAGTGTTCATTTAGTTCAACCATTATTGTTGAATAAATTATTATAGATAAAGAAGTTCGTAATTTAAGGAATTTAGATGTAGTAAAAAATTTAAAAATTTTAATTATAATATAACCCAAAGATATTGGACGATTGGTAAATATGATTTAACCCAAAGATCAAAATGCTAAAGAAAGTGTTTTGGTTATTCAAGAGTTTGAAGCAATAATTTGTTCCAAACCATTGAAAATACAAACATTGAAATTTACAATATTTCCACTTAGCGTTTTTGAGAATAATTTCCCCAAAACACATCTATATTTTTAAAAAAATTATTATTAAAACAATTATTATTATTATTATTATTATTACTATTATTATTATTATTATTATTATTATATGTATACCTTAGGTCATTTTAAATGTTAATTTAAACAGCTAATTTTTTCAAATATCTTTTTACCAACTATTGATATAATTCGCTGGTCAAATCCGCTAACGCTAACCGCTAACTGCTGATTATCAAACAAGGACATTGCGAGGTAGTTTCTCACTTCAATTTGTTGTGTGATTTGAAAACTCTCTTTGTCAACAAATCCCTCAAGTAGTTAATATGATTGGCTTTATTAATTTAAATTTTTTTTATGGCATTAATAAAATACTTGGTAAATAAATATATAGCATTATTTTGTATTATAACTTTGATATTTAATTAAAAATAGTGCACAAAAAAAGATAATAGACAATGTAGTGAACATAATCAATTGATGAATTTTAATGTAAATAATTTTACATTGGAGAGAAATAAAGACAATATAACTAATAAAATTATTTCTCTTAATTAATTTATTGATAATGAATATTTTTTTTTTAATTGACATTGTAGAGACAATGTAGCGAATATAATCAATTGATGAATTTGAATTTTGAATGTAAAGAATTTTTATATTGGAGAACAATAAAGAAATATAAGTAATGAAATTATTTCTCTTATTTAATTTATTGATAATAAATATTTTTTTTTGAATAAAGGCATTGTAGACACATAATTCTAATATGATGTTAGATCACTACCTAACGGTGCGTGATTGGGAGCTTGGTTTTGATCCTTTCATGGCGACCACGGGAAGGGTGCTGGTATGGGCGAGGATCCCATGCATCCCAGTGGAATACTACAATTACGTGTTCCCCCGGAAACTGGGCAACAAGGTTGGCAGAGTGATCCGTATTGATCAAACAACGAGCCTGGTATCGCGTGGGATGTTTGCAAGGATATGTGTGGAGGTGGATATTTCCAAACCTCTAATCTCCAAATTCACGTACAAGAACCGGGTTAGAAGTGTGCTTACGAGGGGATACATCTCGTATGCTTTACGTGCGGGGTGTACGGCCACTCGCCGGAGGCATGCCCGATGTCACGGCCAACCGGAGAGACATCTAAGGAGGCGAAAGAAGGAGACACAGCGAAGGGGGTGCAGATGAACAATATAAACAAACCGATCCAGGTAGGGGATGCGCCGTTCGGGGAGTGGATGATAGCACCAGGACGCAGTCGTCGACCTCAGGCAAAGCAGCCTGAGCAGGCCAGAAAGGAGAAGACAGGAAGCAGGGTGGGCTTACAAGGCAAACAGCCACCTACCACCAGCGCATCTAGGTATGCTCCGCTAGTTTTGGGGGAAGATGGAAAGAACGTCGATGAAGCAGTAGCTGAGGTACTACCTGCCGCCCATGCGATAGAGGTGGCGTTGGAACAGACTGAATTGCCAAGGGCAGAAGATCGGATGCCGCGACCTCCACCTGCCTCCAAACAACGACGCCCGAACGTGATAGCAACGGAAAAACAAGTTGAGAATGATCCATCACCAGCCGCTAGACCGCCGGAAAAGGAGGGGCTCAACCGCGGAGGATCTCGCCGGAGCCGGATTTGAATAAAGGCATTGTAGCTACTAAATTATTATTTTAATTTTAATTTAATAAGAGTAAAATAGAGTACTAATTATGCCAACTTTGATTGGAATGAGGTTTGAACCTAAGACATTTCTTATTAAAATCAATGAGTAAGTTAACGGTGGACTAATAGAAATTAACTAAAAAGATAATATTTAACGGAAATGTTAACGGATAATCATATTCATTAAGGATACATTAGGAAATCTCAAGGAAAATTTAAAATCTGATCAATCTGAGCCATTCATTTGATTAAAAATTTGACCGCTATTTTTTCTACCCATTATAGGCCTAATAACTCTCTTGGGCTCTTATAATAATAATAATAATAATAATAATAATAATAATAATAATAATAATAATAATAATAATAATAATAATTATTATTATTATTATTATTATTATTATTATTATTATTATTATTATTATTATTATTATTATTATTATTATTATTATTATTATTATTATTATTATTATTATTATTATTATTATTATTATTATTATTATTATTATTATTATTATTATGAGATGAGATAGATGAAGGAGAGTCGCAACAATATTGCTACTTCATTATGGGATGCTAGATCATGATTATGCTAATAATTTTATTTCAAAATGTTAATTTTTTTTAAAGACAAAATGTTAAATTTTAATATGTAAACAAACTAATTTAAATTTTATGAAGATGTCCTTTGTTGTCTTTTTACATTTATCAGCTTATCAAAAAATTAATTTTACCAAATACTTTCAAGCATAACAGCTAGCTTAACAGCTCTTCAGTTTTCTGCCCCTAGATTATAGGTTTTCAGCTTTCAGTTTCTTTAACTTTCAGCTTCTTTTAAACTTTCAGCTATCTTTTCAGCTAGGTTTGCCAAACATAGCCTTAGTACTGATACCTACTGTGGGTATTCACAAATTCGGTCTTAATAAATAAATTCAATATATTTATAAAATGTAAATTAGACTCATAAAATAAATCTCAAATTTCAAAATACATAAAATGAGAATATTCTAGTATAAAAATTAAATTGTTAAATTTTCAACAATGGTAAAATAAATATCATCAAAGTTCCCTAGCCAATAAAATTAAAGTTGGTGAAAATCTAAATGGTCGTATATTGCAAGCAATAGGTAAATAGTATAGTAATTAAGGTTGTTATATATATAATTTATTTAAAAATGACTAAAATATTGAGTGAAGTTTTTTTTTTTTTTTGTTATACCAGAGTAGGCCCTAACGGGAGGAGGTATCTTTAAACCCCTACCATACTCATACTATCAGCCAAATTAAAAGGCAAAGTGCTGGCAAATTATGCTGTGGAACCGTGTCCACCTTGCAAGGTGGACACAGTTCCAAAACTGTTCATAATTATGAATATATAGTTCAAAAATTATGAACATATAGTTCTATAATTATGAACATATAGTTCTGTTAGGAATATATTGTATGAGTTTTGATGAGCCAAATGTATTTTGTAGACCCCAATTTTATTTTATTTGAGTCAGTTCTGGTTCACAATGTATAGTGCACCACTGCCATGAAGTCTACGTGAAAGCAGCTTTGAAGGAAGAATAAATGAAAGAGGGATCATAGCTTAACAAATTTATTAAGCATCAAGTTAGAAAAGGTTGAGATGGACGAGATGGTAAGAAGACTTATTGAAACATGCTTGATGTAAGATGATTCATAGTTCGATTCCCATTGGGAGCATTTTGGTGTAAAGTGAAATGCTATCATGAAGTAGTGATATCGGGAAGTAATATCACAAAGAAGATATTGGTAGAACTATCATGAAGAAACATTTTTATAACATGATAGTAAGATATATTGGATGATGACATCACAGTGTGGAATGGCTTGTGAAACCCACGTGAAGAGATAAGACAAAAGAATTTAAGTCTTGAAATATATCAATTGGTTACCTAGTTGAGATGGAAGAAGCCTTGCAAAACAAATTAAATGATCCACAGTTTGACTCTCACTCGAAGCAATTTTATGAACACATGATATCAAGATCATGATAGTAGCCTAATATGATACTAGTTCATGATATAAGGTGGAACATGATATCATCAAAGGAGTTATGACATCATCATGGCAAAATAGTTAGACAGAAACATTCTTATGACAAAATAGTTAGACGGAAACATTCTTTTGAAGGTCTGTTTCTGCGAAGGAAGTCGAAGGAGAAGAAGAAGCTGATATACGAAGGAAATCTTTTTAATACTCAAGCAAGAATCAGCAGATAAATTATTTGATCAACTTGGCACATCAGATAAATAATTTCACAAAAGTCATGCCAGAGAAATTCAAATTTGGAGGCTACCCATTCCAAAGAAAAGCTTTGTCAGATTAAAGGAGAGCAACGGCAAGATTACTCAAAATCTTCTGACAGACGGCGAAATGACTTGACAGACCAAGTTGGCAAAATTATTTGATCAACTACAATTCAAATTGGACGATCAAGATCGAAAGTTGATCAACGGGCAAATAGCTTTCTTTGGCTATAAAAATGCCCAAGCAGACTTGAAGACAAGCACGACTTGAAGACGACTGAAAAATTAAGATATACAAGCAAGAGAAAAGCAAGCAATATTCAAATCAGCCAAGAAGCAATATATTGAGCTATACACGATTAAATTCAAGTCTGAGTGAGAGAAAATTTTATCTCTATTGTAAATCTTCTACAGAGTGTAGAAAAGGGGTAACTGGAGAGAGTGAAAAACCCAGTTGGAGTGTAGCTTTGTGCGTAGCACTCGGTTGTAAAGGGCAAAGTAACAAGGGGAACTTGTGAAAACCCGGTGAGAGCGTAGCTTGGTGCTTAGTTCTCGTGGTGTAGGAGTACAGCTTGGTGCGAAGTGCTCGGGAAGGCGGAGTAACAAGAGGAGCTTGCGAAAAACCTTGGTGCAGTATAGCTTTGTGCGAAGCACTCGGAGAAGTGTCGCTGGGCACTTATTCACTATTGTATCTAGGTGATCGAAGAATAGTGAATTTCCTCCTTGGAGTGAAAGGAGAAGAGTGGACTAGGAGGATTACACCACCTCTGAACCACTATAAACCTCTCTCTCTATTTACTTACTGCTCACTTAATTTCGTGCATGGTTATATCATCTGTGAACTAACCCGTTACGATTTATCTTTATCTGTCTGGGTTTGATAGTTCTCTCGTTTGCATGCAAGTGAAATTTTACATACATCATCCTTAATCTATATCAAGTGTTTCTAACGTGATGCATGTATAGAATCTCTCTTTAAGCACTACACAATTAAAGCATAACACTTTGCCGTTACATTTCCGCTGTGCACACTCTAAGTTGTTATACTTGTTTATGCTTGTTACTTAGAGTTGAAGTTACCAAAGTGTTGTTTGCAAAAGAAGTTGAAAAATTTAGAGAAGTCTATTCACCCCCCCCCCCCCCCCCCCCTCAAGACTTCTCGCCTCCCTTTCGGGACAAACAAGTGGTATCAGAGCAGTTGTCTATTTGAGTCATTTCTTGACTGCTAGGCAGATCTCGAAAACTTCAAGATGAAGAGAGATATGGTTCTTGCTCAAAATTTGCTTTTTTCACTTGATAAATTTGATGATTGGAAAATACGTATGCAGGTGCACTTATCTGCTTTAAATGATGAAATGTGGGAAGTCATCACCACTGGCCCTATCAAGATCATGGAAGCAAACACCGCTACTCCGCGAGATCCAAATGCTCCACAATATGTTCCAAAGCCAAAAATGGAGTGGACAAGTGAAGATAGAGGGCGAAACAACTTGGACAATATTGCCAAGGACATTTTGTTCAAAGCGGTCGATGACACCATATTCCCAAAGATTCGAAAGTGCACCACGGCAAAAGAAATATGGGATGCTCTCATTAGAATCGGTGAAGGCGAAGAACAAGAAAAGGACAACAAGCTAACCATCGCCATGAAAAGATTCGAAGATTTCAAGATGCTTTCTAACGAAAGTATTACCAATATGGAAGCACGCTTAGTCAAGATTCTTGGTGAAATAAGTGATCTTGGCAAAACCATCTCCCAGAAGGAAATATCACTCAAAGTCTTGCGTGGACTACCTTCTAATTGGGACATGAAAGTAACCGCGATGCGAGATCATAGAGATCTAAGGACATTATCTACGGATAAACTCTTTAGTGATCTCAAGGCGTATGAGTTCGAGATGAAGACACGAATTGAAGAAGAACGCGATGAACGAACATCCGCACTAATGGCCGATCAACCGTCTACATCAAGGTCAGTAGGAAATAATGATTTTTTATCTGACGAACAATTCTCCTTATTTGTTAGGAAATTCAAAAAGTTCATTCGAAAGAACAAGTTCAAGAATTCACCACAAGGAAGCTCGTTTAGAAGACCAAGAAAAGAACAAGTCGAAGATAACACAAATGTGTGTTATAATTGTAGAAAGCCTGGACACTTTATGGCAGAATGTCCACACCCCAAGGTAAGCAAAAATTCGAATACTTCTAATCCTTCGCAGGAAGAATACAAGTCGAAGGAAAAGAGATTCAAGAAGGATAAACGAAAAGCCTTGATAAGTGATCCGCTAGAAGCAAGCGAATCCAAAGAATAATCCAGTGACGAGAGTGATTCATCACAAGAAGATACGGCGCTTCTATGTTTAGTCGGCAAGATACCCGAACATGAGGAATGTTTAATGGCACGCGAAATCGACGAAGAGGTAACTTCTAGTTCCTTTAGTTCCGTTGACACTTCTTTCGAGACTCAAGAATCATTTCAAAGTCTTATGGAAGATTGTCAAAAGGTCATGGCCACTCATACTCAAATCAAAGAGCGCAATAATACATTAATCCTTGAAAAGGAAGAAATGGCACAAAAATTGCAAAATGCTCTAAATGAAATGAGTAACTTGAAAGCCGAAAATATTCGACTTCAAGAAGAGTGCAAAGCTAGAGAGGTTAGAGAACATAACCTTCGGGAAGTAATCACATCATTTACACATTCATCCAAAATAATGGATAAAATGGTAAGTATGCAAAAACCCGCTGGAGATAAAGCCGGACTAGGCTACGATCCATCATGTTCTAAAATCCCTCAAAAGTTGACTAATTCTACTACTACTTTAATTAATAAAGTTCCAGTGGTAAAATTTGTGAAAAGTCAACATAGCACAATGAGACAAGGAGTTGGAAACAAAATTAATGCCCAGAAAATTGTTGCAAGGCCGAATCAACACAGTGATATCTTGGCAAGACAACAAAATTTTAAAAGGCAAAAATTTGTATATCAAAGGAGAACCAACGAGTCTAGTGTAATAAAACCTCATAGGAATATGGGAAGAATTCCGAGAATTGGGGCTGGGAGATTATATCCCTCAGAAGAAAATTGGTCGCTTGAAGACAAACCATGGACCAAGTCCAGATTTGCTCTATTTCATAGAATCAAGCAACTATCAGCTTCCCAACCCGCACCGAATCATTATTCGAAAGTGTGTTATGATTATAAAGTTTTTAATGGTTACAAATCACCTACTCTTGGATCAGTGGGATCTAGGTGGATTTGGATGCCAAAAATCACTAACACAAAAGGACCCAAACAAGTATGGGTACCTAAAAGTAATTAATCTTTTTTGCAGGAAGTTTGGTGTTTCGATAGCGGATGCTCTCGACACATGACCGGCAATAAAAGGCACCGGAACAATTGTAAAGAATGGCCTACGAATTGAAGATGTTTCATTTGTCGAAGGATTAAAATTCAATTTGTTTAGCACAAGCCAATTCTGCGACAAAGGCTACCTTGTAGAATTTTTCAAAGATAAATGTCAAGTCAAAGACGAATCTACGAAGGAAGTTATACTAGCCGGATCGAGAAAGAAAAATATGTATGTTGTTGATTGGAGTACAACGAAGGACTCTGTATGTTTGATGGCAAGCAATTCAAATGAAGCAAGTTGGGAATGGCATAGGAGGCTAAATCATCTAAATTTCAAAACCATCAATAAGCTTGCACAAAATAAGCTAGTCGATGGATTGCCCAACATTGCATTCAAAAAGGATCAAATTTGCGATGCATGCCAGAAGGGAAAACAAATCAAAACATCATTCAAATCCAAAGCTCAAGAGTCAACATCAAGACCTCTAAGTCTACTGCACATGGATTTATTTGGTCCAGTAAACCCAGTAAGTATAAGTGGTAAGAAATACACTTTGGTTGTTGTTGATGATTTTTCCAGGTACACATGGACGTTATTCATAAAGAAAAAGAGTGAAGTTGAATCAAAGTTGCTGGAGCTGCTAAAGCAACTACAAGTCGAAAAAGATCTGAAGATTGCAACAATTCGAACCGATCGAGGAACCGAATTTGTGAATAGCGTGATTCAATCCTATTGCAATTCACAGGGGATTCTACACCAACTATCTGCCACATGAACGCCGCAACAAAATGGAATAGCTGAAAGAAGAAATAGGACACTCAAAGAAGCTGGACGTGTCATGATATCAGCCGCCGATCTACCAAAGAGATTTTGGGCAGAAGCTATCAACACGGCATGTTATACTCAAAATTGAAGTCTAATCCACAAGTCATATAACAAAACACCATACGAATTATGGAAAGGGAGGAAACCCAACCTCACCTATTTTCATACATTTGGGTGTAAATGTTTTGTACTTGTTAATGGAAAGTCTTATTTAAAGACTTTTGACGAACGTGCGAACGAAGGAATATTCTTGGGATATTCATCCACCAACAACGCGTACAGAATATTCAACAAATCAACAATGGTGGTAGAAGAATCAATTCATGTTGTGTTCGACGAAAGCAACAACAAAGAAGTCAAAGATAAGGGAAGTAATTCTAAATTAAATTATTCTAACAATATCTTTGAAGAAAATATGTTGCAGGATTTCGAAGAAACAAATAACATGGGTACTCATCAATTTGAGTCAATGCCCACTGTGGCACGTGATGTACCAATCGTGACCACACCCGAAGTTGCACCCGAAATGGAAGAAATCCCAGTAGATGAACCCGAAGAAATACCCGTCAACAATTTACAACAAGATGAAATTCAACAAGTAGCACAACAAGTGGAATTTCAACAAGAAGGAAACTCTGAGAATCCAATGAGTTTTCAACCAAATCGAAAATGGCTAAGAAGTCACCCACATGACTTAGTCATTGGAAACCCGAGAGACGGAGTTAGAACACGATCATCTACAAGGGACCAACAAGATGCAATGTTCTCATGCTTTCTATCGCAATTGGAATCGAAAGAAATCAATGAAGCTCTAGCCGATCCAAGTTGGATAGATGCAATGCAAGAAGAATTAGATCAATTCAAGCGCAACGACGTATGGGAACTTGTTCCAAGACCAACGCACCAAAATGTAATCGGCACCAAATGGGTCTTTAGGAACAAAGCAAACGAAGATGGCGTCATTGTTAGGAATAAAGCAAGACTAGTCGCAAGGGGGTACTCGCAAGAAGAAGGCATAGATTTTGATGAGACATTTGCCCCCGTCGCACGACTCGAAGCGATAAGAATTTTCCTAGCATATGCAGCCTATAAGAACTTCACAGTATATCAAATGGACGTAAAGAGCGCATTTCTTAATGGCTTACTTGAAGAAGAAGTTTACGTTGAACAACCACCCGGATTTGAGGTAAAAGGCACTGGTGATCAAGTCTACAAACTCAAGAAGGCATTGTATGGGTTGAAACAAGCTCCGCGAGCTTGGTACGATACCTTGTCGACGTTCCTAATTGGTTGTGGATTCACCAAGGGCCTAGTCGATAAAACTCTCTTTAGAATTCAAGAAAATGGTCATATTTTATTAGTGCAAATTTATGTTAATGATATTATTTTTGGAAGCACTAATATTTCTTTGTGTGAGAAATTCTCCAAGCTTATGCAGAACAGATTCGAAATGAGCATGATGGGAGAATTAAACTACTTTTTGGGACTACAAGTCAAACAGCTCAAAGAAGGAATTTTCGTGAATCAAGCCAAATATACAAAAGATCTTATAAAGAAATTTGGGCTAGATGGAAAATCCTCAGTCAAAATTCCCATGAGTACTTCTCAAAAATTAGACAAAGATGATGAAGGCAAAGACGTTGATCAAACGATGTATCGAGGAATGATTGGATCGCTGCTATATCTAACCGCAAGTAGACCGGACATATCTTACTCAGTTGGAGTATGCGCGAGATTTCAATCGAAGCCTAAAGAGAGTCATCTGATTGCAACGAAGAAAATAATTCGATACTTAAAGGGAACAATCAATGTGGGATTATGGTATCCCAAAGAAGGAGATTTTACACTAACTGGTTATTCAGATGCAGATTTTGCAGGGTGTAAAATAGACCGAAAAAGTACCTCAGGGACATGCCAGTTCTTAGGGGGAAGATTGGTCTCTTGGTTCAGCAAGAAACAATACTCCATAGCTACGAGCACTGCCGAGGTCGAATATATTGCAGCTGGGAGTTGTTGTGCACAAATTTTGTGGATGAAGCAACAATTGTTGGACTATGGGATTAAATGCGAAAATGTTAGTATTTTATGTGATAATACTAGCGCAATTGCAATAACCCAAAATCCAGTGCTCCACTCGCGAACCAAACACATCGACGTCCGACATCACTTTATACGAGACCACGTCGAGAAGAAAGATTTGAAGATCGATCATGTTCCCACAGAAAATCAAATTGCCGACATTCTCACAAAACCTTTGTATGAATCTCGTTTTGCAACTCTAAGGCACGAAATGGGAATGATCGAAATGAGCTAAGTATTTCGAACCTTTTAAATTCGAAAATGGGTGTACGTGTTTTGCATGAAATTTGTTACCTATGTGTTCTACGTGATTTAATTTAATTAATGTGTTACAATTTATTTGTGTACATGTTAGTAATTTTATCTTACGAACTTAGGTACGTAGAAATTGTTTAGTTGCTCTTAAAATGATATAAGGGATATAAAAGTTAGGGGGAATGCATCATGATAGTGGAGGGATTATATGATTTAGGGGGAATGTACTGATGCTAAGCTATGCTAAAGTTGATAACAGTGCATGCAAGTTGATTTGTCAGTCTGAATGATCATCAGCTTTATTTTAATTTTCACCTGCTTAAGTCAATTTGATGTGATTCTTTTTAAAATTAAGAAATATATCTGGCATCATTTTTGGTCTTATCTGGTTAAATTAAATTTATCGTTCGCTCAATTTTAACTCTCAGATTTTATCAGATCTCAATTTTAACTCTCAGATTTTATCAGATGTTGAAATTAAATTGTTAGCATGAACAGATTTATTGCACTAACAATTTTATGTCGAAGAAATTTTTGCTCCATGAACATCTACATGTGGCAGCTAATTGAAGCTTAATTTTTGGCGCCATGTACCCACAAATGGAATATTAAAATCTGAGTTGGCAAATTTAAATCAGTAAAAGTTCGAAGATGCCCTCAATTGTTCTACAATATCTTTCTATCCACTAAAGGGCAAGATGGTAATTTTGCTAGGCAATTTACTTTGCCTCCAGCGAAGAGAGAAGAGGAAGAAAGAAGATCAACTTCTTCTCCCTCATTCTCACCGTCGGCCACATGCAAGAGAAGGAAGAAGCTTGAATATCTCCCAAATCTAACCAACCCATCCCAAATCTCCCACAAAAATCTCTTCTACGCACAAATACCCATTACCCACCCTCACCATTAACCTTAAAACCTCTCAAAACCAAAAACCCATTCCCTTCAACCCAAATTTCGGACTGCCGAAATCCCACCCGAAAAACCCACCTCAAATTTATTCCAATTTGTGTTCTATCAAGATGGAAGGAGCTCTCAATCAAATTGGAGCCGAAGGATCGAGGAAAATCACACGGGTGATTCGCGGGATGATCTTGGACATTGAAGATTACAACAAGTTCGTCCAAACCAAAGACTTGGGGGTAAAAATCTTAACCTCTCTTGAATCTAGTGGGTTATTGAATTTTTGCTTGTACAAGTATGATGGTTTTTATCTAAATGAAGTAGTAGAATTTTATAAACATGCATATGTCGAAAATGATGTTATAAAATCTACTGTTGGAGGAGTTGTGTTGACAATTGGGTTAAATGATGTGCGAACCAAATTCGGTTTGGAGGAGAAAATGTTGAAAGTAGAAGATCATGGTTTTGACTTGAATGATTTTTGGAGTGAAATAAGGCACGAAACCGCACCGGTCGGGGCGTGTAATAATGGAAATAAGGTGATGTTGAAGCACGAATTTGGAATGCTACTAGATATTGTGCATAAGATTATTGAGTGCAAATATTCTAGTAGAAATTATTTCACAAAGAAAAATTTGCCTTTGATGCATGCTATTGTGAAAAATGTTGCCGTAGATTGGGGTATGTTTGTGTATGGCCGAATGGTTGATCAAATTAGGCTAGCAAAACCGTTGGTGAATGGATGGTTTCCAAATGATATTGGGTATGGTTTTGTTGTTGGAGAATTCTTGAAAGACAAAGGTGTAACCCTATCCAAGTCTAGACCCATACAAAACCAAAATTACCTTTTTAGAACCCCAAACCCGGTTGATCCCTCACAAGCAAATACCCGAAAACGAAAACCGGCAAACCCATCAACCCTTTCCTTAACCAAAAAGACTCTTTCTATCCGAGCATCTAGTCACGGGGAATCAAACACTCACGGGAGGGCTAGTGATGATGCTTGTAGCCATCCTTTTGTAACCCTACCCACACCCATAATCCACTCCTCAAACCCGAATGGAGAAGGAGTAAGTGTTCCAAACAAGGTTGGGAGTGTAGATGACATTCCAACATATGGGGCGGATAGTGAGTTGTTAAAGGAGTTTGAACGTGTAAAATTTTGGAGAAATTGGAGATTGAGTGATCACAATTCGGTTGCTACAACAATAGGGCCGAACACTCTTGAGTTAGAGGAATTTGTTCTAACATGGAGAAATGAATGTTTTATCAAGAGAGTTGCCAATAGTCGGGGCAAGAAAGTGGCACAAGAGGTTCCCGAAGTTGCCGTTGAGACAATTGATGGATTTGCTCGAGATGATATTGCCCGAGCCTTGGTTATTTCGAGAGAAGAAGTGCACGGTACACCGGGAGAAGCATCACATATGAAGGAGACCGAAGGTGGAAGCTTACAAGAATTGGATCCATTTCCTTCGAATATTGGGGAGGATAATCTTAGTTTTGATGCTATTTCTCCTCACACGGCTACGGATGTGACAAATTCGGTGAATGAAAATTTGGAGAATGCTCAAGGAACAATTAATCCTACAACTTTGGTAATTGAAGAAAATATTGGTGATTTAAGGGAGCATGAAAGCCGAATGGATGCACAAGAGAATGTGTTGCAAATTGAAGTGTCACCTTTGCCTTTAAGTTGTGCCGAGCCGATTAATGTTGCCACTGCCGAACCAATGGACCCTACTCTTGATGAGCCCTTGTGTCTTGAGGATACACCATACGTGGAAGCACCGGAGCGGGTTAATTCGTTCATGCCGAGACATCCACATGAGTCACACAAGGAGGTACATTCTCATTCCATTGATATTAATTCCATAAGAGATAGTATTGTTGGAGATGTACGTAGGGAAATTCAAGAATTGAGAGGAGATGTCTTTCAAGAATTTGAGAAAGTCCACAATCAATTTGGTAATGTTGATACCAAACTAGATTACTTTCACAAGGAAATTTATGAAAGGGCCGAATCCTTGTTACTTGGACAAGGATCAATGCAAGGCGATATGGCCACAATGTCCACCAAACAATAAGAGAATAATAGGGAAGTCTTGAAGATGTTCTTTGACTTAGGAAAGAAAGGAACGGATTGTGAATCGAGGCTACGATTGGTGGAAAATCAATTGAAAGCTCTACTACACCAAATTGGTGTGAATAATGATCTTTTAATTGGAATCCAAAAGAGCCAAGACAAAGCTTCGGTGAGTTTTCAAAGCTATATTGATGCTGCCGAAAAGGGGGAAAGAGCTAGAGGAGCCCCAAGTCATTTGGTAAATCATTTGATTGGACCGTCTTCACAACGGCCACTAGTTGAGCTTGTTCGACCTCCAGGAGCACCAAGATGAGTCTCACCTATACCAAAGGTGCAAAGCAGAGGAAGAGGAAGAGGAAGGATTATGGATTATCTTGTGACCGCGCAAAGTTCGGATTTTCCTAGTCAACAAGAATGCCAAAAGTCATCACCTTCAAGATCAATATATGATGAGAACAAGATAAAACTTGTACGTGAGTTGGAGACCTTTTTTGGACACTCAAGCAACGAGATGGTAGATGGAAGATCATTTGAAGAATGCGTTGCTTGGTACCAAGCTGGAGTGTTGTGGGGTGACAATATTCAAGAAGCATATGGATGAAGGAAGACTTATTAAGCATTAAGTTATCAAAGGTTGAGATGGATGATATGGTAGAAGACTTATTGAAGCATGCCTAATGCGAGATGATTCACAGTTCAGTTCTTGTTGGGAGCATTTTTGGTGTAAAGTGAAATGCTAGATAGTAAGATATATCGGATGATGACATCACACTGTGGTATGGCTTGTGAAACCCACGTGAAGAGATAAGACAAAAGAATTTAAGTCTTGAAATATATTAATTGGTTACCTAGTTGAGATGGGAAAAGTCTTGCAAAGCAAACCAAATGATCCATAGTTTGACTCCCACTCGAAGTAATTTTATGAACACATGATATCAAGATCATGATAGTAGCCTAACATGATATCAAGATCATGATAGATACTAGTTCATGATATAAGGTGGGACATGACATCATCAAAGGAGCCATGACAAAATAGTTAGACAGAAACATTAATATCATATGACAAAATAGTTAGACAGAAACATTAATATTTTTAATACTCAAGCAAGAATCAGCAGATAAATTATTTGATCAACTTGGCACATCAGATCAATAATTTAACAAAAGTCATGCCAGAGAAATTCAAATTTGGAGGCTACCCATTCCAAAGAAAAGCTTTGTCAGATTAAAGGAGAGCAACGACAAGATTACTCAAAATCTTCTGACAGACGGCGAAATGACTTTGCAGACCAAGTTGGCAAAATTATTTGATCAACTACAATTCAAATTGGACGATCAAGATCGAAAGTTGATCAACGGGCAAATAGCTTTCTTTGGCTATAAAATGCCCAAGCAGACTTGAAGACAAGCACGACTTGAATACGGCTGAAAAATTAAGATATACAAGCAAGAGAAAAGCAAGCAATATTCAAATCAGCCAAGAAGCAATATATTGAGCTATACACGATTAAATTCAAGTCTGAGTGAGAGAAAATTTTATCTCTATTGTAAATCTTCTACAGAGTGTAGAAAAGGGGTAGAGTAACTGGAGAGAGTGAAAAACCCAGTTGGAGTGTAGCTTTGTGCGTAGCACTCGGTTGTAAAGGGCAGAGTAACAAGGGGAACTTGTGAAAACCCGGTGAGAGCGTAGCTTGGTGCGTAGTTCTCGTGGTGTAGGAGTACAGCTTGGTGCGAAGTGCTCGGGAAGGCGGAGTAACAAGAGGAGCTTGCGAAAAACCTTGGTGCAGTGTAGCTTTGTGCGAAGCACTCGGAGAAGTGTCGCTGGGCACTTATTCACTATTGTATCTGGGTGATCGAAGAATAGTGAATTTCCTCCTTGGAGTGAAAGGAGAAGAGTGGACTAGGAGGATTACACCACCTCTGAACCACTATAAATCTCTCTCTCTATTTACTTACTGCTCATTTAATTTCGTGCATGGTTATATCATCTGTGAACTAACCCGTTACGATTTATCGCGTATCTTTATCTGTCTAGGTTTGATAGTTCTCTCGTTTGCATGCAAGTGAAATTTTACAAACATCATCCTTAATCTATATCAAGTGTTTCTAATGTGATGCATGTATAGAATCTCTCTTTAAGCACTACACAATTAAAGCATAACACTTTGCCGTTACATTTCCGCTGTGCACACTCTAAGTTGTTATACTTGTTTATGCTTGTTACTTAGAGTTGAAGTTACCAAAGTGTTGTTTGCAAAAGAAGTTGAAAAAGTTAGAGAAGTCTATTCACCCCCCCCCCCCCCCCCCCCCCCCTCTTGACTTCTCGCCACCATTTCGGGACCAGCAAGTTCTATAATTATGAACATAGAGTTGTGAACATAATTATGAACATATAATTCTGTAATTATGAATATTGAGATTCAATAATTGTGAATATGAAGTTCAAAAATTATGAATATATAGCTTTATAATTATGAACATATAGTCTAGTAATTAAGAACATAGAGTTCTGTAATTGTGAATATAGAGTTCAATAATTATGAATATATAGCTTTATAATTATGAACATATAGTTCAGTAATTATGAACATAGAACCATGTCCACCTTGAAAGGTGAACACGGTTCCACCACATAACGATTGAGGCAGATTGATTTTTTCATACAAGAGGGGGACCTCTTTTAAAGGACAAGAATACACGACTACTCACGCCAACCAAATTGGTTTGAGTCAAGTTGATTTTATGTGGATTATATATACAAACTCAAGACCAATCAAAACGGGCATCGTGTACAAATTTTCAAAATCACCTCTGACCAATCATTAAGAACTACTAAAAAACTAATTATGGGGTAATCACATTCAAGTTGTGAGCTATTGACTTGGTAATCACAACGTAACAAGTTTCACTCCTTACGCGTGTTACCCATTGGTCTTTCTGTTTGTACAGGTCAGTTATGATCAATCTAGACTGATTTATCTCTTGTGGTCATTTTTCGGCTAGGGTTTTACCCACCATGAGTCAAATTACAATTTCATTCCTATGGTAGTCATTATGCATAAAACTAATATATTATTGAAGTGAAACTTAAAATTTGATTTTTCATATATTCCAACAAGTGTTTCAATTTGTTTGATATGTACACAGTTGATTCGAAAATATGAGAAAGACACGCACATAATTAAAAATTTTATTTTGAGAAAGATTATTTCACTGGTCTTCAATATAATAATAAGCAGCCATGCATGCAATATAATAAAACCCTCCGTGGTTGAATGCCTACTTATTAGTTCGTAAGTACTAGTTGTAGTTATAATCATCACTACATGCATATGCATGCCCCTGCTATAATTAGTAATTAATCATCATTTAGGTTGGTTGCAGTTAAGGTGGTAAGTAGTAATAATATAATGTTGAGTTTAATTAAATTAATAGCCAAGCCTAAACCTCTCCCGAACAGATGCGATGTAATTGGCAGCTTTGCGATCAATTTCCTCATCGACTGCAATAGCGCCGTAGACGGCGTCCATTTTGGTGGCGCTGTAAGAGCCGGCGGCGGAGTTGTTAGCGATGTAGTCCGTTGTGGGAGGATAGTAGGGAACCGATGTGGCGTGATGAGTGGGAAGTAGCTGAGGAGTAACTTGATGATCCTGCAGATTGACGATGATGTTTTTGTGAGTCTGATGCATCTTGGTGTAACCGCCTTGATTCGGCTTCGCCTTGGTGCAGCTGGTGGTTGCTCGATACAGAGACCACCGCATCAGTTTCCCGTTAAGGAATCCCGCTCTTCCTCTGCGCTTTCCGTCCATATATATATATATATATATATATATGTATGAATCCTCGATTTGCAGTTTAGAGTGATAGTCTGGTACGGTGTTTGGTTTTGGTTTTGTGAATGAGTCGCACGAAGCTAGGAGAAAGTATGAGGTGTTTATATAGTGGTTGAATAGGAGTACTGTGATAGACACGATAATATAATGGGATAAGGTCTGATATATACTATGTTCCAACTAGACCCTATAATATGTACATACATATACTAGTATCATCCTTTATATATAGAGGGTGGATCAGGTGCAAAGATAACTTTCCGGTTAACACAAAAAGATGCACCTTAAGCATTAAAATGAGACACTTAAGTGATGAAACAAGCTTCAGCCTTGCACATTCATTCACATCAGCATACAGCAGCTCAGCTCACTGGAAAGAAGAATCAGAATCAGCCCTGAGGGCTTTATTGTCTTTTCTCCTTTTTGGCAGTTATAACTGCCATTCCCTCCATCTATCTAGCTTATAAGTTTTCTGTTGTTTTGTTGTTAGAACTGATCAGTTCATTCATTCAGTTTCTAAACACACACTTACCTTATCTTATGTAATCCCCTCAATCAATTCCATCTTCTCTTTTATCATGCACTAAGTTTTCCATCATGGTATCAGAGCGTCACCGGAGCTACGTTGCGGCAGTCGTGACGGGGAACGGAAACGGAGACGATGATTTCGCCGATCCGGCTACTTCGAGTCAGATTCTGACAAGTCTAAGCAGTAATCAACGAGTGGAAGAGTTTGATGACCCCATGTACCTGCATATAACAGAGAATCCGAACCTTGTTCTTGTTTCTCCCCTACTATCGGAGGTCAATTACGCCTCCTGGAGCAGATCCATGAAGATCGCCCTTGAGGTCAAGAATAAGTATGGATTCGTTGACGGAAGCATAGCTAGCCCTGGAGAATCAGATCCTAAGTATGCTATTTGGAAGCGGTGCAACAATATTGTATGTTCATGGATATTCAAGTCCATTAATCCCACAATCGCAGAAGGAGTTCTGTATTTTGAAATTGCAGCTGACATTTGGAGCGTTCTTAAAAAGAGATATTCGCAAGTGGATGCACACAGAATCACAGAGTTACAGAATGAGATTTATAGATGCTCACAAGGTAACCTCTCCATCAATGAATATTTTACCAAAAGCAATGCATTATGGGTTCAGATGAATGCTATGAGGCCTATTCCTAAGTGTGAATGTTTGCCAAGGTGCTCATGTACCCTCATGAGTAAGATTCAGAAAGAAAAAGAGGAGGATCAAATAATTCGTTTTCTGGAAAGACTCAATGATGAGTATGAGAATGTCAAGTCTGGAATATTGGTTATGGATCCCATTCCCACTATGGAAAAGGTTCTCAATATGTCCTTAAAGATGGAAAGGAAGCTTAAAGGTTCTGTGAGTTCCAGGAATCTTGAATTAGTTCAAGCTAATACAGTTCAGAATGCTCAAGGTGATTTTGCAGAAGAGCAGGCTGTTGTAGCAGCATCAACCTCCTATAACAAGAAGAAATTTAACAATAATTCAGGGAAAAATGTGCCTAAGTGCACTTTCTGTGGGATGCTTGGACATACTGTTGAGAAGTGTTATAAGAAACATGGTTTCCCTCCTGGATGGATCCCAGGCTACAAATCTAAAGGGAAACAGACTCAACAGACTCAGGACTCACAGCAGAATTCAAGTGCATGTGCTAGTCAAATTGCAGATGTTGGCATTTCTGCTGATCAGTTTCAGAAACTTCTAGTCATGTTGCAAGATCAAAATCAAAGGGGCAATTCCTTCAGCAGTGCAGCAGCAGCCATTTCCAATACTGGAAACAAAATGCAGGAGCAAAATGGAGGCAAGTTTGTTTCTAATCTCCATCTTATTAATACTATCAATTCTGTTGATAATTGGATCTTAGACTCAGGGGCAACAGACCATAAGCTCTTTGGATTATTTTGAGTCCTATCATGCAGTCCATGGGATCCTAGTTAAACTTCCTAATGGGGGAACTGTTAGTGTGACACACATGGGGGATGTCAGATTACATATGAATATATTGTTGAGAGATGCTTTATTCATTCCATCCTTCTCTTTTAATATCATCTCTGCTAGCAAGCTAACCAAATATTCAAACTATGAGATCATTATTGGAGCTTACTATTGCAAAATTCAGGACCATCATGGAATGGTGGATGGTTTGGCTAGGCAAAAGGATGGTCTGTACCTGATGATCAATCCCCCCACCAAGAAGAAAAGTCAGTCTGTTGAAAAGAGCTCTGAGATTCTGTGTAGTAGTGTGTCCATTGAGACATGGCACAATAGGTTGGGTCATTATCCCATGAATAAAGTGAAAATGTTGAAAGGAATAAAAGTTGTTTCCCCTCATGTTGTTTCTGATTTTGTATGTGACACTTGCTATTTTGCCAAACATAAAAGATCTACATTTCCTGTTAGCATTACCAAATCTGAAAAGTGCTTTGATCTTATACATATGGATGTTTGGGGACCTTTTGCTGTGGCATCTCTAAAAGGAGAACATTATTTTCTAACTATTGTGGATGATTGTAGCAGATTCACATGGTTACATCTTATGAGACATAAGTCTGAGGTTAAGTCAATATTTCAAAACTTTTACAACCTTGTTTCTACTCAGTTCAGTGCAAAGATCAAAGTGGTTAGAACAGACAATGGGACTGAGTTCTTCATGAACACCTTTTTCAATGACAAAGGGATTATTCACCAAAGATCTTGCACCTACACACCCCAACAGAATGGGGTAGCAGAAAGGAAGCATCAACACATTTTAAATGTGGCTAGATCTCTGAAATTCCAGTCTGGACTGTCTGATGCTTTCTGGGGCCACTGTGTGTTGCATGCCTCATATCTCATCAATAGACTCCCTACTGAGGTCCTTGATGGAGAAACCCCCTTTGAAGTCATGTATGGCAAGAGTGTTGATTACAATCATTTGAAGTCTTTTGGCTGTCTTTGTTTTGCTGCCACCATATCATAGGGAAGGAACAAAATGCAGTCCAGGGCCAAGAAATGCATTTTCTTGGGGTTTCCTGCTGATATAAAAGGATATATAGTATATGATGTGACTGATAAAGTTGTTCTTATTTCCAGGGATGTTGTCTTTCATGAAGAAGCATATCCTTTTAAAAGAAATAGTTCTAATTTGGAGCAAGAGACCTCTATGCCAAGACTGTTTGATCCATCTCTACCCTTGGTGCCAATTTCTGTGGAGGCAGATATCCACCCTCTAAAACCAGTTCAGAGATATGAAGTTCCTTGTCAGACAAATGATGAGTTGCCCAGATCCACATTCAGAAGTGATCAGCCCACACATGAGCATCTTGATCATCAACAGAATAACCATCTCTCAGATGACCATACTCAACAACCTAACTTAGACAGCCATATAAATGATCATGACAATGTTGATGAGCAGCAATATGAGCATGGCCACAGTGATCAGCCACAGTTTGAAATCCTCCTCAATAGCCCCAGTGATCATGATGCACAGCAACAACCAAGGAGGTCCATGAGAATGAGAAACATTCCCCCTAAGTTTCAAGACTACATCTGTCAGTCTGTTGCCTCTGGCCAGACAAGCTCACCTCACCCCATCAGCCAGGTTATCTCTTTCCAAGGATTATCACCTGCTCACAAATTCTGTGCAGCCTCTATTTCTTCTTCTCATGAGCCTCAGTCCTACAAAGAGGCAGTAATGCATGAAGAATGGAGAAAAGCTATGGAAATGGAAATAGAAGCTCTCATTCAGAACAACACATGGATCCTCACTGAATTACCTAAAGGAAAATCCCCCATTGGCTGCAGATGGGTGTACAAAGTAAAGCATAAAGCAGATGGTTCTATAGAGAGGTACAAAGCTAGACTTGTTGCCAAGGGGTACACTCAGCAGTTAGGTGTGGATTATATTGAGACTTTTTCTCCTGTGGCAAGGATGACCACCATTAAAACCTTTTTGGCTGTGGCTGCTGCCAAAAATTGGGATGTCCAACAATTAGATATCAACAATGCTTTCTTGCATGGAGATTTGGAGGAGGAAGTGTATATGGTTCTACCACCAGGCTTTCCAAATGCCAAGCCTAATCAGGTTTGCAAACTAATGAGATCTTTGTATGGACTCAAGCAAGCAAGTAGACAATGGAATGCAAAACTAACTAAAGCCTTACTGCTTAATGGTTTTCTACAGTCTCAAGCAGATCCTTCTCTCTTCACCAAGCAGTCAGAAGGCTCCTTCTTGGCCTTATTGGTTTATGTTGATGACATCCTAGTGGCAGGGACTAATTCCATCCACATTGATGAATTGAAGCAAATGTTGGATAAAGCCTTTAAGATCAAGGACCTTGGCCATCTCAATTACTTCCTAGGAATTGAAGCCTTCAGAAATCATCTTGGCATCAATATCTGCCAAAGGAAGTATGCCATGGAGATCTTAGCAGAAAATGGTTTCCTTGAAGCCAAACCTGCCAAAACCCCTGCAATCACAGGACAGAAACTCACTTCTCTTGATGGGATATTGCTTGAAGAACCTGAAATCTATAGGAGGTTAATTGGGAAACTTCTCTATCTCACCAACACTAGGCCAGACATATCTTATGCTGTCCAGCAGCTTAGTCAATTTGTGGACAAACCTAGGGATACACACCTAACAGCAGCTCATAGGGTGTTAAGATATCTCAAAGGAGCACCTGGAAAAGGCCTACTGTACTCTGCAAGTTCAGAGGTTAAGTTGCAAGGCTTCTCAGATTCAGACTGGGGAAATTGTATTGAAAGCAGGAAATCCATTACTGGTTTTTGCATCTATCTTGGAGCCTCCTTAATCTCATGGAAAACAAAAAAGCAGGCCACTGTTTCAAGATCCTCCTCTGAGGCAGAATATAGAGCTTTAGCATCAACAACATGTGAAGTTCAATGGCTCTTATACCTGCTAGCAGATTTGAGAATAGTATTTCATACTCCTGTGGCTCTATATTGTGACAACAACTCAGCCATTGCTATTGGAGAGAATTATGTGTTCCATGAACGAACTAAACACATTGAACTTGATTGTCATGTGGTTAGGCAAAAAGTGAGTGATGGAATAATCAAGCTCTTGGCAGTCTCTTCTCAAAATCAGACTGCAGATGGCTTTACTAAAGCCCTGGCCAAACCTAGCTTTGATGTCTTCCATGATAAGCTGGGCCTTCAAGATCTTCATGCTCCAGCTTACGGGGGGATGATGAAACAAGCTTCAGCCTTGCACATTCATTCACATCAGCATACAGCAGCTCAGCTCACTGGAAAGAAGAATCAGAATCAGCCCTGAGGGCTTTATTGTCTTTTCTCCTTTTTGGCAGTTATAACTGCCATTCCCTCCATCTATCTAGCTTATAAGTTTTCTGTTGTTTTGTTGTTAGAACTGATCAGTTCATTCATTCAGTTTCTAAACACACACTTACCTTCTCTCATGTAATCCCCTCAATCAATTCCATCTTCTCTTTTATCATGCACTAAGTTTTCCATCATTAAGCAAACAAATGACGCACCTTAAATTAAGAAGGAAAACAAAACCCCTTAAAAAGGAAAAACACGCACCTAAAGCTTTACACCGACACACCTTAAGTTTCAACAATTGACTCGTCTTAAACACAAAAACCACCCAACGTAAAAAGAAAAAATCATACACCTTAAATTTGACCTAGATGCAAAAAGACCAAATTGTCACGCCGTTTTTTTAATCATTGTTAATTCTAGACGTTAATTTAGACAGGATCAATGACTCAAATTTAACTGCACAACTGCACGAGATACACCCAACCACACGGAAACTGAAGTATATATATATATATATATATATATAAAGAATATTTTCGTCATCCATATTCCAACATACACTACTTAAATCACTTCAATCAATGCCACTAATGCTTAATATTAATCTTATAAATGCATACTTTTACACGAAAAGCAGGTGCCATGCCCCCTGTAACGATACGAGGCTATAAAATACTCCAGCTAGGTTGTGTTTTCTGCTTCAAGAACAAAAGAATTGCTTCAACTTCTGTAAAGCATAATCTTTTACAATCATGTTTGATTAATTTAGATTATGAGAATATTACAAGGGCTAAATGGATATATATGTGCTAACAGAGCCCTATCTTGTGCTACAGACAAAGGGGAATAATGAGTGCAATATCTTCTTTTGGATATCATTTATATATTATATTGCATGCCACTACTTAACTACGTACTGCACTTTCAAAAGATGATGACGATGGAAGTGAAGAAGCATATATTAGAGATGGAGTATAACATATTGACTTGACTAATAATATTATTTATTATATAATTGTGCATTGGCTGGTGGCCGCGCCCGCTGGTGCTTCCCTCTGTACAAGGTTCCATATCAAAGTGATAATTATAATGACAATAATAATAATAATAAGTATGAGTTAATTGTCCATTTAAAATTCTACTAGTTACCATTATTCCACTAATATTTTATTATCACTATCTATATATGATCTCACAATATCATCACATATCCTCAAAAACAATAATACTCCAATTCTTTGTTTGATCTTATCATAATAGGTAAATATGACAAGATATATTTGGTTATGGACTATAGTCTAGTATAAAGTCTGCACATGATAATAAATAAATATAACATATAAATTAACTCCTGTTGTGTAAGCTTAAGTCGGTGTACCTCGTGTGTAAGTGATGGGTATATAGAATAAATTGATTTAATAATAACATGAGGGTTAATTGGAATTGAAAAAGGTGTTTTGCCAATGAAATGAATTGCGCACTGTATTTGTAACATCTATCTATCATAGGTAGGCTGGCAGTATATATTTCATTCGAGGCTATCGAAGGGACATATTGCTTATTAGGCTTATCCCAATCTCATCCGATCCAAATAAACGTACAAAATATGCAATTCAGTGTTGCAACGTTATTTCCTGTTTTTACATGTTATACGGAGTACTTGGATTCGCAACAGTCTGGCATTTCCTTAATTGTTTTATGTGCTTGTCTTAGCGAAACAGCCAGCCTGTCTATGATTGCATTAGTTCCCGGTTAATTGATGGCATCAACTAAAGTGATGGCACCATGCCGGCCATGGAATGCATCACTACTTTAGATGCACATCAAACATACCGTACAAATACATATAACATTACATATGGGGTGTGCATTATATGGAGCACGCCTTTTTTAACTTAACCATATATCTCAAGTTTGTGTCCTGAGAATATAATACAGCTACTTTAAAACTTATGAATAAGTATTTTCTCACATTTTGAGGTCCTAACCTGCAAGAATATGATTACTCTCTATTTGTGGGGGGTTCTAGTATTATATCCTTTCTGAGAAAACTTTTGAGTAGACAAAAAAAATATATAATGTAACATTTGAATTATTATTGTTGAGTGGCAGCTCAAAGAGCGGAGTCAAACATTCTGCCATCAAAACGTGTGGTTGATTGTGTTAGAAATATAATCCTACAAAAAAAGACATTTCCACAAAAATAACAAGCACAAAAAAACGAAAGGAAGAAGGGTAAGGTTAGCTTGAGTCGTGTGATATCCACACTATCTTTAAAACCATATTTGTTACTTCCCAAATGTGCTAGGAGCGTTCGCCTAGGTTTTTCAGGATAAAACAAGCTATGATTCTATGCAAGGACGGAGCCAGAAATTCGGTTGAGGGGGGGCGAAACAGTACAGACGGATTCAGAAATTTTTTTCAGAAAAGGCAAAACATTAAAACAAAAGAGATAATTTAAAAATAAATAAATAAACTACCTAAGAAATATAATTGTAAATATTGTTGGATATGGACGAAAAATAAAACACATCGAAACTTTATAAAAATATTCATAACAAAATATGAAACATAATTAATAAAATAATTTGAATAGAAAACACATTATAAATTACACATCTTATTATAGAGAGTGTGTGTGTGTAATATTAAAAAAGCTATTAAAAAAGAATTGTAAAGCCATGTTCATGCTAAGATTGGATCCCTTAACCTCATTATTACCAAAGATGTGCTCTACCACCTACTCTAACTCACTTCTTGTTAACAATTTATAGTTTTTTATACTAATACTAAAACATGTACTATATATACATATATACATACAAATACTATATATGGGGTGGGGGTGGGGTGAGGGGGGCAGCCGCCCCCCTGCCCCCCCCCCCCCCCCCTTCTCCCTCCGTCCTTGATTCTATGTTTGAGCACTCAAACAAAAGAACCCAGTGAACGAGAACAAGGGATGAACACAGGAAGGTTTTGGAGGAAGTTGAGTAGAGTCTTGAGAGCTAAAAACGTAGCATTTTGTTGTGTCTAAAATCTTATGCTCAACCATGCTTATATAGAAGAGATTGTATTCAATAGCATTAAACCTAGCATTTATACTGATATTTAAATTGTAACATGCATAACAGACAACCATTACTCTGGAAATTAATTCTAAAATTTAAAATTAGAATTAATTTGTAATTAATTCCGTAACATCAGAATTAATACCCAAAACGGTACTCCGAATAGTGGTTCGAATGGCTCTAAACGTGAGTAGTTCGAAAGGTAATTGTCTCCATTGAAATGGTAGACCCAAGTTACTACTCGGACAATAGCTAAAGTGTTAGAAAATATTTTCAAAAAGTTGGCATAACTTATGCCAGCAAGGCCAACCACTTTTCCAGATGAAATTCGTGCCCGCGTACACGAGTATATATAGTGGTGCAAATCCTCTTGTTTTTTCAATATGGGACAAAGGCTACTTTAAAGTCTTTCCACCTTCATTTTCCAACTCAACTTGGCCTACTTTGAGAATCAATTTCTCATTCACCCATTATCTATTTTGAGCGTACAATATATCAATCGCTTCTTATCACTACGAAGAACCCGAATCCACTTTGACCCAATCGAAATTGAAAGAGGATCCCACATATATTTGTACCACAAAATAATTACTTATAATGTCATTTTTCTGCTATTTTTTCAACAGATTACTTCACAAATATAAAATAAAATAAAATAAAGTTGTATCTTTGTTATTAGTTAGTGGTATAATGATAAATCCTTTGATATTAAAAATTGATATGATAGGTGCTGAAAGGGGATTGTTGGGCACAGCTCGGCATCAGAGAGCTGAGTCCAACAATGAATTACTTGTAGTAATTAAGTAGCTAGTCATGGAGTCATTCAGGTCCATCTCCTAGACAGAATCGCTAAAAGACAAGATAGGTGATTGTAACAATCCTAAAGCTATTTGTGCTATCCAATTCACATATTTAACTTGTATTAACTTAGCTACTACTGTTATTATATTCTCTTACTATATATACTTCAAGTCAATTTACAATTACACCTGTATTGTAGCCACCATACCTTATAAGGTATGATACATTTTTGAAGAGAAAGTAAAAGATTAATTCTGCATAAGTTCCCATAATCTTTTTCAATTTGTTTGATATGTACACAAGCCATTCGAAAATATGAGAAAGATTATGGCCTTGTTTGGTAAATGGTTGTTAGTTGATTGGGTTAATTCGATGGTATAACTAATTGATAACATTAGCATATTGTAAAAAAGTGTTTAGTAAATTAGCCGTTAGCTAATAGCTGCTTGGTATAATTTCTTTTTCTCAAAATGTTAATTGAAAAAGTTATTTTGAGTAGCTTTTTAAATTTTAGCATTTTAGAGGTTATAAAAAGCTAATTAACTAAACACTTGTAATTTTTAACCAAGTCAAACAATTAATAGTGGTCAAATAAGTCAAAATTGACTGATAGGTTAACTATTTTACCAAACAGGATATGTGGGTTTTTGGTAAATAGCGGTTGGCCGATAGCCGTTAGCTGATTGGGTTAGTGAGTTTGATTAGTTGATAGTATTGGTTGATTGTATAAAGATGTTTGGTAAATTAGCGGTTAGTTGTTAGTTGATTATATGTAAAATGACTTTTTCAAAAAGCTACTCAAAAAAATTGCTTTGAGTAGCTTTTTGAATTTTAATTTTCTGAATCAATAACGGTTACAAAAAGCTAATTAACCAAACATTTATATGAGTTGTTTAACAAAATCAAACAATTAATAGTAGTTAAAGAAGTCAAAATTAACTGATAGGCTAATTATTTTAGCAAATAGGAACTATATATATACAAACACAAAGACACATATAATTGAAATTTTTATTTAGATATTCCTCAGAAAGTTGGTTTAGGAAGACACACATACACTTTAGTTGACTGGTCTTCCATATATAACTCAAATAATACAAAGCCATCCAGCTGCCGCGTGCCTTGCAATAAAACCCTCGATGCATGGTTAAATGCCTACTTAGTTCTTAACTACTAATTCAGTACAACGTAGTATTATATTAATTATCCAAAATTCCAAAAATATAATGTTATTATTTTCCTATAACACAAACTGATTATTTAAGATGCAGTTAAGATTGGCAGTACGTAGTAATATAATCTTCAGTTTAAATAGTGAAGCCTAAACCTCTCCCGAACAGATGAGATATAATTGGCAGCTTTGCGATCAACTTCGTCGTCAACCGCAATACCACCGTAGAGGGTGTCCATATTGGTGGCGGTGTAAGCGCCGCCGATGGCCGCCTTGTTAGTACTGATGTCAGTTGTGGGAGGATAGTAGGAAACCGATCTGGTCTGTGTGGGAAGCTGAGAAAGCTGATGAGCAGGGATCTGCTGGTTCAGCATCTTCACGTAACCACCATGATCGCCGGTGGGGTTCGCCGGCTTCACCTTGGCGGCGTATGGGAGGTGATGTAAGACGGTGGTGGAAGATGGTGGCAACTTCTGGGTAGCGGTTGATCGATACAGAGACCGCATCATCAGTTTCCCCTTAAGAAATCCTCCTCTTCCTCTGCGCTTGCCGTCCATGTATATATATTGTATATGTGTATGAATCCTCGTACTCTGAGTTTATTCACTAACTATTTAGTAGGCAGTATTTAAGAAAAGTGTAAATACTAGGTTGTTTGTTTCGATTTTGTGAATGAGTCGCAGATAGGTGAAGCAAGCTAGGGGTTTATATAGTGGTGGGTTCACTCTAATCTATGTATGGAATAGTGTGATATAATAGGATAATAAGGTCCAACTAGAACTCTAGAAGTATGGATACCAGTCCCGTCCCTTTTTAGTCTTTTACCTTGTCTACTTACCTAGCTACCAAAAAATATATCAGGAATCTTTTCGTCATCCATATTCCTACACTAAAATCACTTCAATCAATTCCACTAAGATAATGTTTAATATATTAATCTTAGCAATTGCATGTTTTCTACGGAAAATGCTGAGTATTTAAGCTTGTAAAAATTGCATGTTTTCCACGGAAAATGCTACCATGCCCCCTCTAACCAATTGTTATACCATTAACTAGTGTCGTATTATGAATCCTAATCTAAAAATTAATGTGTTTACGACTACTAACACTATTACATAATCTCTCACATGGAGAGGTCACTACATATCATTTGAGTACAAGATAATTGGCGATGTGTCTTCCATTTATTTACAAGTACATAAATGATTAAGTAAGTACAGAATCTAAAAATTATTTTTGGACTAGAGTCCACAATGCAAGGTAGACATTGGTGCATGGTATAATTTGCGCCATAATGCTTTGTGGATCCTGGTCCATGATATAAAGAGTTGTACTACATGTACTCTAAAATTCTACTCCCCCACTTTTACTCCATGATGTGACAAACAAAAATATTTTCATCATGTGAGTATGAAAAGTGTCTACATTAAAAATTTGTGAGAGAAAGAAATACAAGTTGAAAGTAAAAAATGGAAATACATGTAGTATTTTTCTGATATAAATTGCCTCATCGGACATATTGGGTCATTTGGGCCTATAAGCTAAGGTGCTTCATTAACTTGTATTTTTTGAAATTTTTTTAATTTGTTAGTTTAAAATATCATGTAGGTACTTGCATCTACCTGCTCGAAAAATGACGATTTTAAAATCATATATCTGCCTAGTGAACTCATTATTGTACATAACAATAATATATTATGTACTCCACGGTAAAGAATAATGTTTAACAATCATGTTAGAGTTTAGATTAGGAGAATATTACAAGAATATAAATGCATATATTCTAACAAATGAAAGCCCTATCTTGTGCTACAGCTAAAAGAGAGCGACGAGTGTCATATCTTTTATGTGGATATCCACCAATAATGTATCATTTATGTATTATATATTACCGCTACTCAAGTACGTGCTGCACTTTCAATTTAAGACTTCGTTTGGAAAGCAAGAAAATGACTTCTGAAAAATTAGTCATTTTTCAGAAAATATTTTCCTTTTAGGTATTTGGCTACGCAACGAAAAACTATCTTTGTATGTTTGGTTCATTGTTCAGAAAATAAGTAGGAAAATGAAAATAATTAAATACTTCAGAATTTTAATTATTCGATACTTTTGATAAAATCCTTTTGTAAATAGCACTTTTTTGATATATATATATATATATATATATATATATATATATATATATATATATATATATATATATATATATATATATATATCAACATTTTAAAAAATGTAATTTTTTTTAAAAAAATTAATACGAAAAAATTAATATTATTTGTAAATTTTACTTATTTTTTTGAACTTTGAATTAAAAAAAAAAAGTTCGCGGACCGGCTCGCGGGGCCTGTCATCCTGCATGGGGCGAACTTTGATTGCATGAAACCTAGTGTACGGGTTTTGGTGGGCCGACTCGCAGAAGTCCACAAAAAATTAGGCTCGAAAATGTTTGCATGTGCATCCCTTGAAAAATGACTTTCTCCAAAAAAAAAAAAAATAAGAAAATCATTTTCCCCAAAACATACTTATTTTTTTTTGACTATTGCATTATTTTCTATGACCTCATTTTTCCCTTCTTACCAAACATTAAAAACTCGAAAAATATTTTTCGGAAGTCATTTTAGGAGTTTCCAAAACGCACCTAAATGATGATGCCCATCGAATTGAAGAAGCATATTTTAGGTAGTATGTATACCTATTGACTTGACTAATACGGAGTATCATTTATTGTGCATTGTCTAGTGGCCGCGCCAGCTGGTGCTTCACACTTTGCAAGATTCCAAAATATTTGTTTTGTATAGAAACGATGAATATATATATATATATATATATATATATATATATATATATATATATATATATATATATATAGACATAATTATGATAAGCATGACCTAATAGTTTGTGCAAAAATCTGCTAGTTACACATAATCCACTACTTATCTTTGTATCATATCGAAATGATATAAATATAATAATATTGGAATTGAAAAAGGTGTTTGTAAGTGACATGGTGCAGTGTATGCGTAACATTATAGGTATGTTGGGAGCATAAATTTCATTCTAGCCTAGTGAAGGGATGTATGCTTATTAGGCTATCCCTAACTGATCATGCATACATACAAAATATACACTTTCAAGGGACATGTTCCTGTTTTTACATTATGTTATACGGAGTATGTACTTTGTTTGGTAGACAGTCTGGCATTTCCTTAATTGTTTTATATGCTTTTCTTTGTTGTCCGCCAGTTGCATGGCATGCCGTCCTTGTATTATTCAGGCAAATTATTACTGATCACACAACGTAATTTAATTTTATGAGTTAGAATAATGTATATTATGAATTAAAATAATATATTTTATGCGTTATAATAGTACAAATTATGTGTTAGAATAATATATTTTATGTGTTAAAATAATATACATTATGTATTAGAATAATATACATTATGTGTTAGAATAATGTACTTCTGAGATAAAATAATGTACTTTATGATGAGTAGAATAATGCACATTATGCTTTAGAATAATGTACATTATGAATTATAAAAATTAATGTTGTTGTGGGTCGCGTGAAAAAAATTATACAAAACGATGTCATTTTTATACTAAGGTCAATGTTCACACAATCAGGGACGGAGACAGGAATTTTGTTGAGGGGGGGGGGGGGGGGGGGGCGAAATAGGGACCAATTCAGAAATTTTTTCCAGTATATGAGAAACATTAAAATAAAAAAGACATTTTAAAAAAATAAATAAATAAATTACCTAAGAAATATATGTGTAAATATTATTGGATATGGATGAAAAATAAAACATATCAAAACTTTATAAAAATATTCATAACAAAATATGAAACATAATTAATTTGATAAAATAATTTGAATATATATATATATATATATATATATATGTGTGTGTGTGTGTGTGTGTGTGTGTGTGTGTGTGTGTGTGTGTGTGACAACAGAAGGAATTGAACCCCTAATCTTTAATGTAACTAAATACATGCTCTACTAACTAATCTAACTCATTTTTTTGTTTTTTTTATACTAATACTCAAACATGTACTATATATACATATATATACATACACATATTATATATGGGGTGGAGGTGGGGTGAGGGGGGCAGCTGACCCCCTGCCCCCTTTGGCTCCGTCCATGCACACAATCACTATTGTCTTATCCATATCACATATAGACCAGATCGAGTTGAGTGATTATGGCATCAACTAAAGTCCGATCCATCACACAGACCAGTTGATTGATGGCACCATGCTGGCCATGGAATGACTACTACTTCGCGTGCACATGCATGTAGATCAATACATGTATATTGTTGGAGTTAGTTTACATACATACATACATATATATAAACTTAATGCACATGCATGTAGATCAATACATGTATATTGTTGGAGTTAGTTTACATACATACATACATATATATAAACTTAATATTCCAGCAGCCCAGACATTATAATTGCAAACAAATATTTAAATATGTATCTCAATTATACAAAGTATACAACATATTCAAAAAATTATATGCAATTAAAAAGAATCAGGCAGAGATTATTTATGGCGACTGATACCAACTGTTAGACTAAAATATCACATGCATCATTATAATATGTGATAATAGGATCGATTAACCTCCAGCCATAGTTCTTGATACGGTTGAGCGATTCGGACTGCTGCAGAGATAACGAGTATTTTGTCTCTCACTTTACTCAGCTCTCTCTAGATGATGTATGAGGTATGTAATGTGAGCAGTGAAAGGACTAGTGACCTTATATAACCACTGGCCATCATTGTGGTTGATTGTCTTTAGGTCTCCTAAACCCTAACCAGACTCCTAATCATAATGGTAGTCTAGCTATTAGGTTAATAATGTTGCACCACATATCAAATACTGAATATTATCATAACTTATCCTAATGTTATAATAATAGTAACGGATAAACGTTATATATATATATATATATATATATATATATATATATATATATATATATATATATATATATATATAGGGTTGAGTTCAAATGAGGACAACAATATATAGAGGATTGTGAGGACAAATAATGAGCACACACCAAATTACTATCAGGCACACAATTTAATACATAATGGCACACAAGAATACATGTAAGCATCAGGTTTCGAACTCAGGCTCTATTAATTAACAAATGTATGCACGCGACATACGAACTGTGGCACACGACTACATTCGGCCATGCACACAACATACAGACTAATGGCACACACTACATCTGTCCTCACAGTCCTCGATAATATACTTGTCCTCATTTGAACGCAAGTCTATATATATATATATATATATATATATATATATATATATATATATATATATATATATATATATATATATATATATATATATATATATATACTGGTCTTTTATTGAGATTGATTAATAAGATTGGATTATATTCAATCATTTCGACTGAAGAACGTAACGTCATTCAACATATTTGAAATCATTTAGTTTCTTTTTTCACAAGATAATCGCAAGCCATTAGTAGGTATTTCTTTCTTATACTTTTGTAGTAGTTAGTGCTCAAACGCTTATCACTATTTTAAAATTTATAACTTGTAACAAATGCACAATTATATTTTCTTATATATGCGTAGCAGTTTGATACACGCTAATTCTTACTACTTTTATGTGTAAAATTGATATCAAACTTATATGATTTCATGTTATTTGGAAGCTAAGTATGCGCTTATTTGATTCCTTTATGTCATTTAGGTGATTTGGAGACATTGATTGTAACATCATGTAAATAAGAACTCAATTGGATGTGTTTGGAAGTCATCTTGGCACCAAAGCATGTTCCGAGAGTCATGAGAGGTCAAGAAAGTAAAAAAGAGCGAGTTGGAAGTATCATGACATGACCCGAGGAACCAAAGGAACAAATGGGATGAAGAAATATATATGCATTTTGGAGTGAAGATCAGGGCTCACGCTGTGAGTACCAGCGTGACTCCATTCTGCTCTGTACTTTTTTCTATCAGGCGACGTCTTGGTATTTTAAGCATATCTTAATCGTAGGAATATCCAAATGAACTGATCCCAACGGCATTCAAAAGATATTTCGAAGAGTTACAACTTTTATGAAGACAAGAAAGTCCAGTTCATTCTAACTTCTACAAGGTGAAAATGGCCTAGAGACTAGAATTACTGCATAGAGTGGACGGTCACGGTGTGTCACCGTGGCCTCTGGAACCTGCGAGCTATGCTGAAAACTCACGATTAGAATCCCACCGTGACCACGAGCCCAAATTTTTTTTAACTTGTATTTTTGGTGCGATTTGATGGGTATAAATAGCAAATGCGATTAGTTTTAAAGAACTTTAATAATTTTCATTTTCCACTCTCTCTCCAAGGTTTTCTTCGAGAGAAAACCTCTCCAAACATTTCATTTGTGCAGTGTAATCAATCCAACTTTGAAGAAGATTTAGATCAATTACAGATTTCATCTTGCAATTTTCAGATTTCATTTCTGATCGATAGTTCTCAATCAAATCTATGTGTATCTTGTTGCTTTCTTTGCATTTTCTTTCTTCCAATTGTGATTGCAATGTCTCTTGTTTCAATTGATGCTTTCATTTACATTCCTAAAATGAATAACTAGATTCAATTAGGGATTGGATTAAGTGATCTTTTGTGATTGATGCTATGTGATTGAATTGAGCTATGAGCTAGTGTTATGACCTAATGATGGCTCTGGTTGTGAGCTTGGTGATTTTTTGTATTGACTCTTGTATGGTTGTGGCCAACTTCTGCAAAAGGTACATGGACAAGGTGTTCTCACTATGAGAAAAGAGCAATACCATAGCCATACCTCTCACTAATATTCCATCTCACCTTTGAGAAAAGGGGGTTGGAAGGAGATGCAAACAACACATGTTTGATAAAATGTTTCAATGTCCTTGAGTCACCATGAGAGTGGGGCTTGAAACTAATTAAGAGTCCAAAGACCACGAGAGTGGCGTTGGCACTTAGTAGCATCTCCCTAGTTCCATTGTCGATGCATTACATGAGCTCTAACCAATGATACACTATATCATCTACACTTAAATGACCTAGTCCAAGTCTTTAGTTTTACTATTGCTTGTTAATTGCTTTACCATTGCACTTGGCACACAGTTGTTCCTTGATATCTTGCAACTCGCTCTCAAACTAGCTTCCAAACACTCTACACTCTTGTGATTAATCACTTACTATTCAACACTCTTCTCATCCACTCCTTGTGACGATATCCGATGTGAGGATACCCTCTCTCACACACTCCATTCAATTACCACTTTTAGTCAACTTTCACATTCGGTGTCACATTTTGATAGATGATGGAATACTAAGGCGTAACCAGTGTTGCAAAAATCTCGCCTAGGCACCGATTAATCGGTAGGCGCTGGCCGGCCGCCTAGCGTATCACCATAATCGGTGGTCTAGGCGGCTGGCCAGCTAGGAGGCCGCCTATGTGCCGCATAGGCGTTGACCGTCTAGGCCTCCTAGGCGCTGATTAGGCCTCCTAGGCACCGACTAGCGTGCCTGGGCATCGACTAGGGCGCCTAGGCACCGACTAGGTCTCCTAGTCAGCCGATTAGCTATTTTTATCTTCTTTCTTAAATGGGTTATTTCACTCAAAAGAAATCGTTTTGAGCGAAATAACTCTAAATTGTTCAAACGCTAGATATTTTTTAGGTTAATATTTAATATTTTAGTATTAACTATTAAAGTATTCAATAGTTTATAATTATCAAAGTATTAAAAATTTTAAACAAATTTTTAAAAATAGAAAATAAAATAAAAATACACGGGCGCCTAGGCACTGATTAATCCCCGCCTAGGCGCTAGGCGCCCCCTGAGCGCCTACCGATTTTTTCAACCATGGGCGTAGCCAACGGGTGGTCACACCGTGACTGATCAGATTCTCTTCTCAGCAACTAGTCGGAGCACTGGGCTGTGGCTTAGGGCGCGTTGTAGGTGATCTTGGGAGGCCATTTGACTATATAAGTATGGCGGAGCTTGAGGCCCACAGCCCAGGCCCCAGCCTAGACAGAAGCGAACTATCTTGTACTAATTTGCGATATAATAGGACTAGATTACATGTTTCTGATGAAATAAAATCTCGTAAAGCAAGAAGTCTTGGGAATTAGCTTTCTTTTAGGACTTCGAGACCTCCTATATAAATATTCCTTCTCAAGGAGTAAAATGGATCTGATTTTCGATTAATAAAATACTTCTTCTCCATTATATTCTCTAAATTCATTTAGAAATTAAACTCGTTAATGATAGTTGTTGGTCCCGATAGAGTGTAGTGAGAGTCTAGAGGGGGGGGGGGGGGGGGGGTGAATAGACTCTTTCATGTTTTTGCCCTAAAAACGCCTTTCAGTGTTTTGGCGCAGCGGATATGTCAGATTCGATTATTTACTTTGCACGAGTTTACGTTTAAAAGAGAACTTTCGGTAATGATGATAATGTTAATATGATGCAGAAATGAAATGCGTAAGTAGAGAGATAAAGAGACAAGAGATTTTATAGTGGTTCGGCAAACGTTGCCTACTCCACTCTTCTTCCACAACTTATGGAAGGATTGCACTATCACCCGTTAGTACAATTACACAAAGACTTCCTTGATCACTGAGCCGGACAGCCTTCGTAGGTTTTTCAACTCCTCGAGTTTACTCCGCCTCTATCAACTTCTTCTTAAGAGTTGAGGTTGGTAGAAAGAGATTTCTGATTTCTCCAACGTGATGAAGTCTTGACTGAAGGATGATTGCTTCGTACAAGTGACAAGACTTCTTTAAGGTGTAAGATGATGATCAATGAACTTCTTCAAATATCTTAGCACCTTAACACTGGTTCACAAAAGCTTGAAAGAGTTGAGAGCGTTTAAGAGCTTTTGCAAGTAAATAGATCGAGTGAAAGTTGAACCAGCACCTTCTTAGATGATGAAGGTGGGTTTATATAGGTGATGAAAATTCATCCGTTGGAGGGAGATGAAATTTTTGAACCTTTTAACCAGTGGATAAGGACCCGGGAGCTCCATGCATTAAATGCTCCATTAATGAGGTTGTACCATGTAGCCGTTGAAGGTGTGGGAAGCATTAGGGTTTTGTCCTTTAGCTCCAGGAAATGGTACATCTTCATTTAATGCTCCTTGGTAAACGTGTCCCCATTAGATGAGATCCTTATTTTCCTAGGATGTTGTCAAATCAGACAGATGAAACATTCTTCTCGTTGTTGAGGAGAAAGAATGCTTGAAGAGAATCGTCTTTAATAAATCTGTCCTTTCGAGGTAGTTGACAACTCCTCATAAATTCTTGTTACTGTTCATCTTGCCTCGTGTCTTCTTTCGTCTTGGAGACCCTAACAACTAGACATAACTCATTTTCGTGTGTTTGTCTAACTTAACACGAATTACATGGGAGTTATGGCAACTCTCGTCTAGAACGAAAGTAGCGATCGAAAAAGCTAACAGTTAGGGGTCTACTTTCTACATTACATTGGTATCATCAAAATCCTAATACAATGTTCCTAACAATTTCCCCCTTTTTGATGATGCCAAAACCTATACTCTTCTTGTAAGGCTGATAAGGGTTCCATAAAGAATTTTTCTATTATAAAAGCAGCCATACTTGAGAGTGTACAAGTCTTTTCTAGGATGAAAGCATTAATAAATAAGACAAGGACAAATAACTCAGACAAGTGACACGAGATGTGTGACAATGAGAGTTTCATATTAAGATGGTGTAAATTACAAAAACTTTATAATGAAAGCAGAACGAAAGGATATCTTACATTTCCAAGAGATTTGACTTCTGTTGTTCAGCTTCCTCATGTTCATGGTCATCCCTTTCCTTTTGTTGTTTGAGCATCCTGGTGAAGTCGATTTCCTCATTGACCCTTTGTCTGAAGATCTTTATTGGATTTGTCTTGACAAGATCTTCATGTTTTCCTTTGATGTTTAAACCTGTGTAGTTTTTGTAGGCTTCACGAATGTTTCTTCCTTCGAATATTCCAGCTTTCCACCACGAAATCAGTTCTAACGAGTTCATTCCTTCTTGATAACTTTTTCCAGACTCAGTGTGCACTTTGAAAGCTGCATTGTGCATGACACCTTGTGGAGAGTCTTTGGTTACATTTGAAAGGTCTTCAATCAGCTTCTTTATTCTTTCTCTTTCCTTTGCTTCATCCTCTCTTCTTTTGACTTCTTCTTCATGTTTCCTCCATAGCTCTCTGTTTTCTCTTTTGATCCTTTCGTTTTGGGTGCTTATGTGATTTTGCCTTGTATGATTGTCCTTTGTCTTTAGCCAGATAGGAACGTTGCAACCCTCAAAACGTTTACCACTTCCTTCTTCATAGGGTAAAAAGTCCACAAAGTTTCCTATGCCATCCATAGTTACTTTGTTGTTCTTCATGCATCTCTGTCTTAGTTTTGTCTGTTCTCTCTTGGATAGACCTGTGAAGATGTACTTGGCTTCAGAGCCAAAAGATTGGCGAGGCTTGAGTGATCTGGATTGATATAGACCATGGTATCTTTGTTTTGAGGAATGGTAACCACGAGACCTAGATGGTGGATGGGACGGATTTGTGTTTCTTCGGCCAGAGTCTCTTGGTGTCCGAGAAGGAGAATGTTGAGCTTTTGGAGTTTCCCTTGAAGACCAATCTCTCGTGTTTTCTCTCGGATGATCATCATCCTTATCCTCGTCGTCATTGTTTCTCTTTTCCCCCTTTTTGGCATCATCGGCACAGGTGGTAGGAGGAATAGTGGAAATCTTATTTACCGCAGCCAAGATGTCCTGGGTATATCCGAGAATCTGAAGAGCAAATTCTCCCAGTTGGTAAGAATTATCTTGTGAAGTGTCTATCTTCAGGCATGCCAAATCAACATGCTCTTTGAGACTAAAATGAGAGTGTTTGAGTTCGTGCTGCTGCCGGGCAACTTTGTTAACAGAGGTATGAAGCTCATTGAGAGTCTTTGCAATTCGCTCAAGGAACTTGTGATCGGATTGAGTTTGTTGAGGCGGTTGAGGTTGCTCTGGAGGTGGAGGCCAAGATTGAGATTGGGCAGCCATTAGATGATCTACCTTCTTGCTTAAGTCATCTAGCACTTTTGTGTCCTTTTGCCGGAGAACTAGATATTGCAAATGAATGGTCTCGGCTGTATGAACAGTTTCTCGCATGTGGTTCATGATAGTCCGTGGGGACTCTGGAGTTGATTCTTCTTCAATGTTGGTTGGCGATGTGTCTGGTTGTTCATCTTGAGGTGGTGCTTCCCTTTTTCCACCACTGGCTGAGCTGAGGAGAATAGGTGAGGCTTCCATTTTCCCTCAGTTGCTTGTTCTCGTTTGATTGGAGTTTCGTCCATGGGTGGAATATGTGGTACAATCGCTCGAGACAAATCTTCGGGATGTTCATTTGAAATCTGTTGAGCTTGGTGTGATGCTTCTTTCGGGTCATCACTGTCAGATGGCAACTTTCTAAGTGGAGATCTTTGAGGAAAGGTATCATAATCAGGACCGATCAATATTGGATCACTATCATATTCCGGATCAGCTCCTTGGACTCCTGCATTACCCAAATTATCATCGTTGTCATTGTCATCATCATCGTCATCATGCTCATCATCTGCATCTTCAACATCATCGTCATCATCATTTTCATCTTCCTCATTCATGTCACTTTCATCTTCTTCAATTTCTCGTCCATGCTCACCTTTCGTGCCACTGATATTGCAGTTTGGATCATTCTGGTGTTCTTTTTCTAAAGTGGTTTTGACTTTTTGATAGCAGCAGGGCATATCGAAGTTGCTTCATTTCTTCTTCAAAAGCTGGATCCAATGGTGGTTTGTTAAGTTCAATGCAGATTGGAGCTTTGTCTTTTCCTAGAGTGCGATTGGTCATCTTGTAGGAGAATACTCGTCTTATTTATTCAAGACGAAGTGCTTTGTAGACATCATCTGTACCAATCCACTTCAGGGCAAATTGTTCTTCGTCTTGCATGGCTTCAAAAGTTTCAACAAATGTACTTAAGGGGGCTGTGCGCCACTTTTGCCACTGCAGAACTCGTTGATAATCACTTTCAAAGGATGCTCGGAGTACTTGATCTGGTGTCGGTGGGGGAACAATTGCTTTGGGAGCTGGGGCTGGTTCTTTCGGAATAGCTGGAGTTGCTATTGGCATCACAGCTGTCTCGTCTACCAATCCAGGTTCTTGTGTCAGAATTACCTGCTCTGCATTGGTAGGTTCTTGTGACTGAGATGAAACATCAATCATTGCATCAGTCGCTTCTTTCGTCTTTTCTGGTGAACCAGGTTCTTGTGGAAGATTTAAGCGACTGGCCTCCATTTCTACACCAGCAGGTTCTTGTGTCAACCCTTCAAGGAGTTGCTCTGCCAAAGTAGGTTCTTGTGGATGGGGAACAGGAGAGGAGATATGACCAAGTTCTGGTACATGATGATCTGAGAGTTTTTCTGGTGAGGCAACTTTCGGTTGATCTTCCCCCTGGAGAGGTGCTTCTTTCGTGATCTTTTCCCCCTGAGGAGGTGTTTCTCTCGTGTCTACTACTTTCGGTGTAGTATCTTTCTTTGGAGTGTGCTTTGGTTTGACCGGAGAACGAAAGTGGCCCTTTTTGCCGAGTCTTGATAGAATCAGATTATCTTCTTCGGATGAATCTTTCACAACAATTGTTTCTGGTGGTGGAGTAGGTGGGATTGGATCTTTCTTCACTTGAGGAGATTTTGGAGATACTAACAATGGTTGTACATCGTCTTTTCCCTTCGTCTTATCCCGAGAGGAGCGTTTTTCTTTCTTTTGTCGTTTTGGTTTGGGTTGATCATCTTCGGATGCCTTTGGTGTTCTTGACTTCCGTTTGCCTTTAATAAACTCAATGGGGATTCCCAATTCCAATGCCTTCTGCTTGTCATAGCCAGATGGTTTCTGCTTCATGTGACAATGTGACACCCCAAAAATCCACACTCCAATCCATGAATTAATTGAGTAATTAATTCTAATTCTTTTGAGGAATTGATTCCTAAAATCCTGATTTTTAATACTCAAGGACTAGTATTTGACTAGTCAATCTTTAAGTTGTGTTGTACCTTGTGCTTAGAGAGGAGTTCCCTTGTTCCTTACACTTTCTAAGGGTTAGTAAGGGTAGCCTTGTCTTTTCACCAAGAGTTAGTATTGTATCCTAAGCTAGAAGACTTCTTCATTTCATTCCTTACAATTCCTAGAAAATATCTCTACCTTCTCTCTAGAATAGAAGTGTAGCTTATTCTCCAAGCCAAGTTGAGACCCTTGTCAAGATTCCAAGTTTTGCTTCCAAGATTCAACCTTTCACCTATTTGGGCATCTAGGAGGGTAAGATCTAAGCTTGTCTAGTCTTTTTGGTTCCATATAAGTTGTCTTTTTCTTAAAGGTAGGATCTTTATGATCTTTTGGTTTGATGTTGAAGTGGGTTTGAGAAGTGAGCCTAGTGGAGAGCTTGTTGTGGTGTAAAGAGAAGTGTTTTGGTCTTCAAGAGGTAACCCATGCTCTACAAAACCTATTTTGCTTACCTATATGTGATTTCTTGGATTCTACTTGTTCTTTGCTATGAAATGTGAGGGTTTTATGCATTTATCTTGTGATATTGCATATCTAGAGCTTGTGTTTAGGGTTCATTTGTGCCATTGCTTGGCATTTTCCTTGGTTCAAGTCATTTTGTTGTGTTTGTTGATATTTGGCATGTTTTGGACTTGAATTTGTGTTTGGAGAAGAAAATCCCCGAAGGGATTTATTGTGGAAAAGGAATGTCCCCGCGGGCGGAACGGCGGGCGGGGCACCACCCGCCGGCCTACCCGCGGGTACAGGCCTCGTGGGATGGTGTTCCCGCGGGCGGAACCACGGGTGGGGCACTACTCGTGGGTCCACCCGCGGGTACAAGGTGATGTTTGGTTCGGGATTTGTTCCCCGTGATTCGTTGTCTCGGTATTTGATCTGTTGACTTCCCGTTGTTCTTTTGTGGAACTATTTGAGTGTCTTCTTGATGTTTCGTAGGTCTAGAACATTGTGTTTCATTGGACCAAGAGGTGTCTTGTGTGTTCCTCGGAACTATCCTGAGTTTCCCCGTTGATAAGCATGCTAGTTTGTTGTCTTAATGCTAGCGTGTGTGTGGTCTGTACCTTCCGTTGGTTGATGATAACTTGTGTTATTCATCATTGTTGTTGATTGGGCTGTGAACCGTTCCTTGATTGAGTGTGTTTCATACCTTCATTGCAATCCGTTGATTGATTCCTGTTGAGGTGTGGCGTGTGTGGCTTTACCTGGATTGCACGATTAGTGGTATGAGACACTAGTCACCAAGGTATTGCAGCGGTCCTCGTGGTGGCCGTGACGTGATTATGGAGTTTTGGCCTGAGTGATGGGTCCAGGTGATTGGGGGATAACATGTGTTATCCGAGCATGTGTTGCCGTGATTGGTGGTGGTTCGTTGGTGGTTATAGGTGGGGGACGACGGTCCCGGCGGAATAAGGTTAGACTTGGCTGTACAGGGGATCCTGGAGGTAATGGTTGGAAAGAAGATACAAGGTTGGGGGTAGCCATAAGGTTGGAACAGGGCATAAGGAAGGCATACCAACTCGTGGTGGGTGATGTTGCGAGGGCTTGTAAAGCCGGCGTTGTGTGATCTTCTCTCGTGACGTGTGTAGTCACGGAGGCTTGTGTTGTTTTGGCATGTGTTGCCGTTGGGTGAGTTTTTATCCTTGTGTGTGGTTAACCTTTGTGGTTTGGGATGTGTTCTCGTGTGGTCTTGAGAGTGATGAGTCTTGTGTTGACTGGTGATCTTAGCTTTTGACTTATATATACGTATTCCGTTTCGAAAATGGTTTTTATATCTTATATCTACCTATTTATTATACTTAACAGTATTGGTGGGTTACCAGCATTATTTGCTGACCGGGCGTCGTCCCAATATTTATCTTTGTATCTTTCGGGTGATGTTTAGACGAGAGTGATGTCTAGAGCTTAGTAGCTTAGCACCTTTGTGTTTTTGTGGCCTATGCGCCAATGTTTTAGGCTGTTTTAGATTGATGTATTGGGATAGTATTATACACTTGCAGATTGTTGCCTTAGCGTTACCTAGTGTGGTATACGTGGCATAACACCCCTTTTTGGATTTCTTTTATCGAGTTTCCGTTTATCTTCCGCTGTGCTAGTTTTGTTGTTAATCTGCTTGTGTTAGGGCTTCAATTGGGCCTTGTGTTTTTGGGGGGTGTTACAGTTGGTATCATAGCCTAGGTTTTGAGCCTAGGAAGAGTTAAGTCTAGACTTTCTAAGTGGTTAAGTGTGTTTTGAGACCTCTAAGCGACCTTAAGAAGCTAAGTGTTAGGCTTAGGACTCTAGGTTGTGCGGTGAGATGTGTGTTGCTTTCTGTCTTGCTTGTTTGCTCTTTTTGGTAATCTCGTTGTTGTTGTAGAAGTCTGCGATGCCTCTTCGTCCCCGCGCTCGCACCCCAGAGACCCCGACCAACGAGCAGCTCGCTCAGAATCTCCATCAGCTGACACAGACGATGCAGTCGCTCAGTGAAGCCTTGCTGAACAACAATCAAGCTGTGCCGCCTCCGCCTCCTGCTGGGCATCACTATGTAGGTCGTTTGGTGTCAGGGCATCGGCCGCCATCCTTCGCTGGCGAGGAAGACCCTGTAGTCCTTGAAGAGTGGCTACGGGTGTTTGATAAGATTTTCACCGTGGTGGGCTGTCCCGAAGAGAGGAGAGTAGAACTGGCAACGTTCTACTACTGCCAAGAAGCTGATCTGTGGTGGGTTCACGAGAGTCCGACCTTCCTTGAAGAGCCTGGGTTTGATTGGATCGCGCTCAAGGACAGAATGCGCGAAAGGTTCTACCCAGCGCATGTGCGAGCCGCCATGTTTGATGAGTTCCTTCATCTGCAGCAAGGACCTCTATCTGTGGTTGAGTACCACAAGAAGTTCTTGGAGCTGGCGCGCTTCGCGAGGATGTTGGTGCCTACAGAGCTTGCTAAGGTTGAGCGTTTCGTTGCCGGTCTGAATTATGAGGCACGAAAAGCGTTGACGGTGAGTAGGCCCAGTTCCCTTAAGGATGCGTATCTGTGTGCTGCGGATCTGTTTCGCGTTCAGCAGCTTCAGAGCGGTTCGTTGGAGTTGGCCAGGAAGAGAGTTGAGAGTGGAGGTTCTTCTATCTTCAAGAAGCCCCGACCGAGTTTTCCGGCTAGAGTTGTGTCGTCATCTTCTCAAGGACCTGTCAGAATGGAGCCTCAGGTTTAAGCTAAGTCGGTTGGTTGTCGTAAGTGTGGGAAAGTGCACGCGGGCCAAGATTGTTTCGGCCAGGCGTTTAGGGGTTTTCGTTGTGGAGTTGCTGGTCACCGAGTCGCGGAGTGTCCCGAGCTTGCCGGTCAGAGAGCGTTGCCGCCACCCCCGAGAGCCGGAGGAGCACCAGGAGGGAGTTCAGGTTGCGGAGCCGTCGGAGCTAGGCCGTCTGGGAGGGTCTTCGTGATGGCGCATTTGCAGGCGGAGTCGAAGGGTCTGGTGGAGGAAGAGTTAGCAGGTAACCCTTGTTTTCGAGCCTATCCTTGTTTCCCGAGAGTGCTGTGTTCTTTGTTGCCTTGAGTGCTATCTTGTGTTTCGTAGTTGTCTTTGTTTGGCAATCCTTGACATGCTTTCCTTGTTAGTAATTCATTGGATGCTTAGTATAGACTCTTTTCTTGCTAAGTGCTTTATTTAGTTGGCTTCTAAATCTTGTCTTGTGGTAGCCATCTATCCTTGAGTTATCTTGTGCTTAGATCAATTCTTCCACCACTGTACTTGGTTGCTCTTGCAACAATTCCTTGTGCATTTCCTAAAATTTTCCAAGTACTCTTTGATTTGGAAAATAGCAAATCCATACAAAAAATCTCTCCTTGTGTAGCTTAAAAGCCAAGCCTAATGTTTGAATGTAGCCTTGGAGTTTTGAACTCAAGCCTAATCTTTATCAACCCAACCTCTAAACCACTTGAGCCAAATTCCTTTCTTGAAACCTAACCTATTTTAATTCCACCTAAACCTTAAATTCCCACTTTGTTCAAAATCCCCAAATTTAATCATCTTTTTCCCCAATTTCACCCAAATCCCTAATTTCCCCAAATTCCCTTTCTCTTTCTTTCCTCCCTACCCGTGAACCACCCAGCACCACCCCACCCCGTCACTCCTTTCGCAACCCGCCACCACCAACCTGCCCGTCGCCGTCGCCAAGCCACCGCCTCGCCGCCGTTCGCCGCCTCGCAGTCGGAGCCGTCGCGTCGCCGTCGCCGCGAGAGAGAGAGAGAGTGCAGCGAGAGAGAGAGAGAGCCGCGAGAGAGAGTAGAGGAGGAGGAGAGCCTTGGGTTCTTTTGGTTGAGCTTTGGATCATCTTCAGTCATGCCTAGAAGGTCAAGTTTGGCTAGGAAAGCGGAATGGGTGGATGCCCACTACCTTGTGCTTGAAGGTAAAGCTTTTGATCCGGAATCTTTTCAAGTTCCTTGTTGGATTTGCTTAAGTTTCAAGGTTTGTTGGATGGGTTTCTCGCCATAAGGGCCGAGACTTACCCAAGTTTGGTGAAAGTGTTTTACCGTCACATGGTTGTGACGAAGGAAGGTGAAAGGCTTGAGATCACCTCTAAGGTGGGAGGTGTGAAAGTTGTGTTGTATGAGAAGAGGTTGGCTCAGTTGTTGAGTTTGTCTGCTACCGGAGTGGCTCAGTACAGTGGTCATTCATGGATTAGTACGGATACCATGGGGTACCGTGACTATTTGAGCTATCTGTTTGGTCGTACGAGTGGTTTCACTCAAGCTTCGAGGCCGGAAAAGAAGTGGTTGTCTGCGGAACAAAGGATCTTGGTGATGTTGGTGTCAGATTGTTTGTTGCTTAATAACAACAAGAGCAGTTTGTTGGGTAAGTTGGAATGCACCTTTGCTTTCTGTCTGAAGAATATGGTTAAGTTCAATCTGCCTGCTTTGATGATGCAACACATGGTGTTTTGCCGGGATCACAACCGGAAGAGTTTGCCGTATGGAATGGTGCTAAGTTGGATCCTGGTTAAGAAGGGTGTTAGTGTGGATGGCTGTCTCCCGAAGGCCGTGGGAAAGATGGTGTTGGATACCGCCAATCTCCGGAGTTGTAATCTGTTTCAGTTGGATAGTGGTGAGTACATCACGCTTGAAGAGGTTGCAAGGAAAACACCTGTTGAACGGGCAGAGTTAGCTGCCGAGCTTGGAGTCCATGCCGGGAAGTTGAGCCTTGCATTCCAGAGTTTGGGTGGTGACGAAGAAGTTGAGGAGGAAGCGGATCAAGAAGAAGAAGTAGGAGCACCGGAGACCGCCGAAGCTGAAGTAAGTGAATCAGACAGTGAGGAAAGCCGGAGAAGGAAGGAAGCTCGCACCAAGAGAGAGCAGGACGTCGTCTCTTTGCTTCGTCAGCAGAACAGTTTGATCGCTGAGGGCTTTGCGTTTGTGAAGGCGCAGTTCGTCGCAGTGCATCAGAGGCTGGACCAGATTGAAGCCAGTTCTAGCCACAGAGACGAAGACGAGGAAGAGTCTGAAGAGGCCGAGGAGTCGGAGAGTGAGGAGTTCTAGTTTGTGTTGTGGTAACCCCGTTCGCTTCTTTCTTGTTGTTTCTTTCTTGGCCGTTGTTTGCTTGGTGTTAGGTTGTTGTGTGCTTTGGGTGCTTGCTTGTTTTGCTTGTTGCCTTGTAGTTTAGCTAGTGTGTTAGTTGGTGTTTGGAGTTAGTTGTTGAGTTCTTGGTTGTTGTCTAGAAGTTGGTGGTTGAGTTGAGGTTAGAGTTCTTGATGTTCAATTTATCCGTTCTTTTAACTCTTGACCAATCCTTGAATTCGTAATGTATTCTTCTTTGCTTTGGAACCCTTGAGAGTACTTTTGGAGCTTTGACCAAAAGGACTATTCTTGAAATTTCTTGTCACAATTTCGTTTCCTTGTTACCATTTGCTTTTAATTCGTTGTACCCAAGTTTCGGGGATGAAACTTCTTTGAAAGGGGGGAGGATGTGACACCCCAAAAATCCACACTCCAATCCATGAATTAATTGAGTAATTAATTCTAATTCTTTTGAGGAATTGATTCCTAAAATCCTGATTTTTAATACTCAAGGACTAGTATTTGACTAGTCAATCTTTAGTTGCGTTGTACCTTGTGCTTAGAGGGGAGTTCCCTTGTTCCTTACACTTTCTAAGGGTTAGTAAGGGTAGCCTTGTCTTTTCACCAAGAGTTAGTATTGTATGCTAACCTAGAAGACTTCTTCATTTCATTCCTTACAATTCCTAGAAAATATCTCTACCTTCTCTCTAGAATAGAAGTGTAGCTTATTCTCCAAGCCAAGTTAAGACCCTTGTCAAGATTCCAAGTTTTGCTTCCAAGATTCAACCTTTCACCTATTTGGGCATCTAGGAGGGTAAGATTTAAGCATGTCTAGAGCTTGTGTGACCCATGCTCTACAAAACCTATTTTGCTTACCTATATGTGATTTCTTGGATTCTACTTGTTCTTTGCTATGAAATGTGAGGGTTTTATGCATTTATCTTGTGATATTGCATATCTAGAGCTTGTGTTTAGGGTTCCTTTGTGCCATTGCTTGGCATTTTCCTTGGTTCAAGTCATTTTGTTGTGTTTGGTGAGATTTGGCATGTTTTGGACTTGAATTTGTGTTTGCAGAAGAAAATCCCCGAAGGGATTTATTGTGGAACAGGAATGTTCCCGCAGGCGGAACGGCGGGCGGGGCACCACCCGCCGGCCTACCCGCGGGTACAGGCCTCGTGGGATGGTGTTCCCGCGGGCGGAACCACGGGTGGGGCACTACCCGTGGGTCCACCCGCGGGTACACGGTGATGTTTGGTTCGGGATTTGTTCCCCGTGATTCGTTGTCTCGGTATTTGATCTGTTGACTTCTCGTTGTTCTTTTGTGGAACTATTTGAGTGTCTTCTTGATGTTTCGTAGGTCTAGAACTATATGGTAGGTATCCATGTAGGACTTTGGTGTCTTGAATCGTGCTAAGTGTTCAACATTGTGTTTCGTTGGACCAAGAGGTGTCTTGTGTGTTCCTCGGAACTATCCTGAGTTTCCCCGTTGATAAGCATTCTAGTTTGTTGTCTTAATGCTAGCGTGTGTGTGGTCTGTACCTTCCGTTGGTTGATGATAACTTGTGTTATTCATCATTGTTGTTGATTGGGCTGTGACCCGTTCCTTGATTGAGTGTGTTTCATACCTTCATTGCAATCCGTTGATTGATTCCTGTTGAGGTGTGGCGTGTGTGGCTTTACCTGGATTGCACGATTAGTGGTATGGGACACTAGTCACCAAGGTATTGCAGCGGTCCTCGTGGTGGCTGTGACATGATTATGGAGTTGTGGCCTGAGTGATGGGTCCACGTGATTGGGGGATAACATGTGTTATCGGGGCATGTGTTGCCGTGATTGGTGGTGGTTCGCTGGTGGTTATAGGTGGGGAACGACGGTCCCGGCGGAATAAGGGTGTACTTGGCTGTACAGGGGATCCTGGAGGTAATGGTTGGAAAGAAGATACAAGGTTGGGGGTAGCCATAAGGTTGGAACAGGGCATAAGGAAGGCATACCAACTCGTGATGGGTGATGTTGCGAGGGCTTGTAAAGCCGGCGTTGTGTGATCTTCTCTCGTGAAGTGTGTAGTCACGGAGGCTTGTGTTGTTTTGGCATGTGTTGCCGTTGGGTGAGTCTTTATCCTTGTGTGTGGTTAACCTTTGTGGTTTGGGATGTGTTCCCGTGTGGTCTTGAGAGTGATGAGTCTTGTGTTGACTGGTGATCTTGGCTTTTGACTTATATATACGTATTCCGTTTCGAAAATGGTTTTTATATCTTATATCTACCTATTTATGATACTTAACGGTATTGGTGGGTTACCAGCATTTTTCGCTGACCGGGCATCGTCCCAATGTTTATCTTTGTATCTTTCAGGTGATGTTTAGACGAGAGCGATGTCTAGAGCCTGGTAGCTTAGCACCTTTGTGTTTTTGTGGCCTGTGCGCCAATGTTTTAGACTGTTTTAGATTGATGTATTGGGATAGTATTATACACTTGCAGATTGTTGCCTTAGCGTTACCTAGTGTGGTATACGTGGCATAACACCCCTTTTTGGATTTCTTTTATCGAGTTTCCGTTTATCTTCCGCTGTGCTAGTTTTGTTGTTAATCTGCTTGTGTTAGGGCTTCAATTGGGCCTTGTGTTTTTGGGGGGTGTTACAGACAAGCTTTCTGTCCGGGCCGTATGCCTGGTCGCATCAAAACTCCTTTAGTGACAAGAAGATGACTTACCATAAAACCATACCCTAGTTTCTTGGCGATGTCTCCTGGACTTTTCCGGTGGTAGGTGATGGTGTGAACTAGATTGTTGAAAATAATCTTCGACCAGTCAACCTTAAGTTCATTAAGAAAGGCATGCAGTATCTTTAGTTTCTCCTTTGTCACATCATTAGTGCCTGAAGTCTTATGATCAACAATCTTGTTGAAGATGTCAACAGTAAACTCATAATTCAACTTGAACCACTTCTTCTTTAATGGCCATGTGATTTCTGACTTCAAAGGGGCTTGTTTGTTCTTGATAGAGTCATAGAATTCTTCTGGATCGTAGTGGTAATAGGTAAGGTCGGACTTGTAAGATTCATCCCTCTGCGGAAGCCCGTACGTGGTTCGAATATCTTCCGAGGTGAGGACCACTAGATGATTGTGAACTCTGGAAGAGATGGTTAGAGAGTCGTTTGATATGGATGCATTCATGTAGAACTGCGTTACATCGATGGGATACCATACGGTATAGAGATGTGTAATGAACTCGTACAATCCAGATTCCATGAGCAATCGAATGATATCTTCGCCAAATCTTCGATCCAATACGTACTCGAGAAATCCATGGGCATCCCACATGCTGCCTGCAACAATGAATGGAACTCTGGATTCAATAAGTCGCATGTCTTCGGTTGGAAAGCTTGGGATTTCTAGGGTAGAGGGGTTTTCTGGTTCCTTTTCGGAGGATGTAGCTGGAGTATGTTCTGCCATTGTAGAGCGTCTGAGAGAGAAAGACTGGTAGTTTTGTCTGGGAGGAGATGAAAAAGCCAAGGTATGAGGCGAAGAGGATTCAAGTAGGGTTTTATTTGGATCCGGGTAACTAAATATGGATAACCCATGGGAGGATGGGTTAGTTGAATTTCAAAAGGTTAACCGCCTCCTCTTCTTCATATGGTAACTGATCAGAGCATGGGGGAGTGATAAGATCGTGTGCAGATCAAGTTTGATCATTCCATATTTAATGCGGAGAGAGAAAAGTACTCGAGTATCTGTGTGTGCATTTAATGCACGTCAATTCATGTGTCAGTCATGGTGGGGTAGTGGACCATATTTCTCGGCCACACGATCCTCATTATGAATCAACTAAACGGTTGTGATGAGAGAGAACCAGATGAGGCTTCTTAAACACGATTCAAACCCGAAGGGAGATGACTTTATCATACTTAGGAGATTTGCAAGACAAATAAAGTCAAACAAATCTCTTATGCAACATTCAAAGAGAATAAATTTCCCGAGAGATTTATTACACGAAACAGCCAAGATAAAAGCAATTACTATCTCTCGTTGTAAATAGGTGCACAACTTTTTATTCAATGCCATCCCTCTTCTTTCGAGCATTTTCAAGATACTCCTTTTTCTGAACCTCAAAGGCAAATACTTCAGCTATTATTGTGTCGTGATCTGCTCCCATTGCATCTCTTGAAAGACCTCGTCTTTCCATGTCATCAAGTTCAGCTAAAACTTTGGCTTTGGCACCAGCATAGAGAGATCGATATTGTTCTTCATGTTTTAGTTGTGACGCACGTTGCACAAGAGAGAGAAATTCAGAACCACTTGATGTTTTGGTAGACTCGTCATAAGATGTTCCCTTCACCAGCGAACTTTCGGGTTTATGAGTAGAGTCATTCTCGAACTCAGATAAACTTCCAGATATAAGAGCCTGTTCTTTTCCTTTATTCATGGTAGTATTGGCTGAGAGAAGTGAGTCCATAGTTTGCTGAGAGGGTCCTTAATATAGCTCAATATATGCATCAAAAGAAGTGAACGAAATGACTGATCACAACACGCTTGGAAGAATATTTTCATTTCCAAGAAAGGAGAAGATAGACTGAGATAAGCTTTGATATGAATGAACAAAACAAATAAAGTTTCGTCCATTTCTTTAGAAGATTTAAGATAATAAACACCAAGAGATTTTCATTCATGAAACCGAGAGATTACGATACAAAGATAAAATACATAATCCGAAGGATTAGTTTTTCTTCCTCTCGATTTTCTTGTCCTTAGATGGCTAAGCTTTTGCCTTTTTCAGATCACCCCACATACGCTTGTACCATTTTCCGGTTTGTGGGAAGTTGGAACCCGAAGATGATTCAGGTTCTTCCCCCTTAGCCTTTGCCTCTTTTTCGTCCTCTTGCTTCAGATAGGCCATGTAGTCCGGATCGTAGAACTTGCTGGGATCCTCAGGGGATGCCTGTGGAGGGTCAGTTCCTGTTGAATAGTTTTCTCCTTGAGGTTCTTCAACAATGAACCCAGCCATATCATCATACAGAGATGATTCTTCAGTATCGGACGAGATTTCCAATGGTGCTTGAAGGCTGTTGCCTGGATACAAATCTCCTTGCTCTTGTCTTATTTGCCTGGCAAGTTCACAGAGCTTGCTGGAATCTCCCCTTGTGAAGGGCTTTTTAGGAGCCATTTCTGAGGATGAGAATGGTAGAGAAACGCAAGACATAGTTCCCTTTTATAGGCAGATTGAGAAGAGATAACGTTGTGAAACTGTTCTCAGCATTCAATGCTGTAATCAATGACCATGTATTTCTTCAACCGACCATTAATGGTGTAGAAGACTTTGAATGGACATTTTCAAGAATGTCATAATTTCAGGGTCAGATATAGGATTTCAAGATGTGTGAATGTCAGATAGTCAGAGATTTATGACAGAAAACCTTCATTAACTTAAATGCAAATCACGAAACATGATGAACAGAAATACATAGCTTGAGAACAATAAATGAACACATGTTAAAGGAAATTTCATTTCTTTCCCTTTCCTTTTTTCGTGTTACTGGTTTCGCCCTTGGTGATCTTAGATATTTTCTTTGATGTAGAAGCCTTTGGGCGCATTGGTCCATCATAAGGACGTGTCTCTTCATCAGACTCTCCTTCCACATACCCCACAAATGCAGATTTGCAATCATAATGTCGATAGAAATCCCTGAGATCTCTATCCATAGTAGTGTTGTTCTATGCTTCCAATGTCAAGAATCCCTTTTTAACGATTAGAGGGGGTTCCTCATTAGGATCGAAAGATCTTGCATCTTCATCAAAGTCCTCAATTTCAGAATCGGATGAAATGTTTAGAGGATTGATAGGATGATTTCCAGGAATGTGAGTGCCTTGTTCATCCTCTTCTGAATAACCTCGGGTCTTTCTTGACACCTTTTTGGTGATTGAGACTTTAGGAGCCATTTTAGAAGAGATGGACGCAATTTGAGCGTATCCAATGTGCTCCTTTTATAGCCATTCATGATGAAGTGCTTTTTCCAGCGGTAATCCATAAGGAAAATTCATGGTTCTTGAAGAGTCAAACATCATTAAACTCATGTCTTCATCGTTATTAATGAGATAATATTTTAAGACAAATTCCATCTTTGACCCGAAGAAGGAGTAATCTGACATAACAGAATCAAGGTTAGGAGAGTAAATAGTAAAAACAACAATAATTAAAAGTTTTCATTGAAGAGAATCGTGCAGAGGTACTCCAAACCATACAGATAAGACAAGCGATATTCAAATAAAGCGAAAGGGCACGTGAAGTTCCAGGCGAGTTAACTCATCAGTCACATCATTCAGATTGGCCCTGTTTGAATATTCGTCTAATTCCTCAAGTGTGAGGGTGGGCATGTTCGGGTTGATGGTTGACTGAGAATGGACCAAGGTGAAGTCCTCGTAGGATTGATCACTTTGTTGTGGAACTGCAGGGATAGGGTTCCAACGACAGTTAGGTGGATTTGTTGAGTGCTTGTTAACACTCTTCATCATCCTTATCCTTTCGTTGGCAAGCCGGTTGGCTTATTCCAAGTAATATGCCTTTTTCGCCCTAGATTCATTGACAATGCTGTCCAGAGCCTCCTTTTCCTTAGGATTTGTGGTATTGGGCATGGAGTATGTCACATTGACCCTTTCACCATCTTCCTCCAGTTTGATAATCGTAGCATTGGGCAAACATGTTTTCTGGAGATTTTGTTTTAGGCGAATGGCCCTTCTTTCGGCTTCATCTTTTGGAGAGGCCGAGTTTGGCATGGTGAATGTTATGTGAACCTTTTCACCATCTTCTACAATCTTTGTTATTGTAGCATTTGGTAGTTTGCCTGCTTCGTGAAGATGATGAATAGCTCGAATTTCTGCATCTTCCATTTTCTCTTTACCCTTATCCATCGTGCAAGCTTTTTCTTTTACTAGGGGCTGAGTGTGAGTGAAACTTATGAGGAGAGAAATCATTATATAGGCATAATGTTAGCGTGTAAAACTTGTTAAAATATTTTAGACACTGATTCACGTTTCGTGTAATTCACGCTATCAGAGACATATGGAAGGATAAAGTTATTTATTAGAGAAGCGCATCATTTTGAAGATAATAACATCACAACTTATCATTGTGGCCTAACAGTGTCATTTAAGCCTTCTTTTTCTTACTGCTTGCGGTGGATTTGAGAGGTGATGGCATTTTAGAAGAAGTGCTCGGGGATGAGTAGTCAAAGCTGACACTTCGTTCCAGCACGCTGTCTTCCTTGATATACCCTATAGGATTGCCAACCGAGTGGAATGACTCTCTTGACTCATTTTCCGTTGGGTCACGGAGAATGCTCTGTATGTTTTGAGAGTGTTCAAGAAATTGGTTAAACTCTTGCTCGGTCACAATTGGATCAATCAGGATTTCACTTTTCCCTTCTTGTGCCTCAGTGATTGTTCTCTCGCTTCCTGTACTCATATCTGCACACACAAAGACAAACACTAGTATTTTGTTAGTTATGAAGGTTTAATTATTTTGTGTACCTTATTTATAGGGGTCTTTGCGTGTGAGGATGGATCAAATCTTTTGAGTATCGAGAATGAGAACCTTTGTAGATTTGATTCTCATTACTTTATGTCATCTCAATCATTCCTATTTCATGCCTTAGAGAGGAGAATCTTGCTTCACTTAAAGGTTTCGTGAGTATGTCTGCAAGTTGATCATCAGTGTTAACATACTCAAGAGATATGTCTTTCCTCTCGACATGATCACGAATAAAATGATATTTGATATCAATATGCTTAGTTCGTGAGTGAAGAACGGGGTTATGTGTGATGGCAATTGCACTGGTGTTATCACATTTAATGCTCACTTCTCGTGCATTAATACCATAATCTTTCAATTGATGTGACATCCACAAAATTTGAGCACAACAGCTTCCAGCTGCTATATATTCGGCTTCAGCTGTACTAGTGGCAATAGAATGTTGTTTCTAGCTAAAACATGACACAAGTCTTCCCCCTAGGAACTGGCAGGTTCCTCAGGTGCTTTTTCTATCGATTCGGCATCCTGCAAAGTCGGCATATGAATAGCCAACAAGATCGAAAGACCCTTCTTTCGGGTACCAAGACCAACGCTTTGCGTCCCTTTAAGGTATCTCAAGATCTTTTTGGTTGCACTTAAGTGACTTTCTTTCGGTTTCGCCTGAAATCTTGCACATACACCAACAGCAAACGAAATGTCAGGTCTGCTTGCTGTCAGGTATAGGAGAGATCCAATTATGCCACGAAAGTTTTTCTGATCCACATCTTTTCCTTCATTGTCAATATCCATTCTAAGATATGTGCTCATAGGAATTTTAACAGATGTTTTCCCATCAATGCCAAATTTTCGAATTAGATCCTTAGTGTATTTGGCTTGACTTATAAAGATTCCATTTGGGCATTGCTTTACTTGCAATCCCAGAAAGTAGTTGAGTTCTCCCATCATGCTCATTTCAAACTTGCCTTGCATGAGTGTTGAGAACTTTTCACATAATGCCGGGTTCGTGCTCCCAAAAATAATGTCATCAACATAAATTTGTACGAGAAGAATGTGATCATTGTCTTTGATACGAAAGAGTGTTTTGTCCACGGCTCCTTTCATAAATCCACAGTTTATGAGAAAGTGTGAGAGTGTATCATACCAAACTCGTGGATCTTGTTTTAGCCCATAAAGAGCCTTTTTGAGATGGTAGACCTTTTCATGATCATTATTGATTGCAAAGCCAGGTGGTTGCTCAACATATACTTCTTCTTCAAGAAGTCCATTTAAGAAAGCACTCTTGACATCCATTTGATAGACTTTGATGTTTTTATTAGCTGCAAAAGCCAGAAATATTCGTATGGCCTCCAGTCTTGCTACGGGGGCGAAGGTTTCATCAAAATCAATTCCTTCTTCTTGGCAGTACCCCTTAGCAACAAGACGAGCTTTGTTCCTAACAATGAGCCTATCTTCACTCATTTTGTTTCTGAAGACCCATTTTGTTCCTATGACATTCTGATGGGTTGGTCTCGATACGAATTCCCATACTTCATTACGTTCAAACTAATGGAGCTCTTCTTGCATGGCTATTACCCAATCAGGGTCACTTAGGGCTTCTTCTATGGATTTTGGTTCCATTTGAGATAAGAAGCATGCCATCATGCTTTCGTGTAAGGAGGCTCTTGTTCGTACACCTTCTTGGACATTTCCTATTACTTGATCAGGTGGGTGATCTCATAGCCACCTAAGATCAGGTTTGAATGTATCTTGTTGATTTTGAACATCCATTTCAGGAATATATGGTAAATCAATATAGATCATTGGTTCAGATGTTGTGGTACAGGCAGGTTCATTTTGTTGAGTTGTGACCTTTTCTTGAGTTGTAGTTTCGGGTTCAGAAACCTTCAGCTGATATTTCGTGTAGGACGATAGTATATCTTCTTCGTCTGAAATTTCTTCATCAATATGTTGAGGATTATTTTGACTAGAATTGTTTGATGTTTTGATGTCAGATGGATTCTTCTCAGATTGTTCATCAAATTTAACATGGATGGATTCCTCAATTACCATCGTTCGTTTATTTAGAACTCTAAATGCTTTGCTTACTGAGGAATATCCCATGAACAGTCCTTCATCGGCTCTTTCATCAAAGGCCCTTAAATGATTCTTCCCGTTGTTGTGTATGAAGCACCTGCAACCAAAGACATGAAAATAACCAATACTAGGTATTTTACCTTTCCATAGCTCATATGGTGTCTTGTTGTGAGATTTGTTGATCAGAGATCTGTTTTGTGTGTAGCATGCCGTATTTATAACTTCGGCCCAAAATCTCTTTGGTAGGCCTGAAAATGAGACCATTGTACGTGCAGCTTCTTTCAAGGTTCCATTTCTCCTTTCTGCCACTCCGTTTTGCTGAGGGGTTCGTGCTGCCGAGAGTTGATGAAAGATTCCATTTTGGGCACAGAACTCTTTTATGACCTTATTAACAAATTCAGTTCCCTGGTCTGATCTTATCCGAATGATTTTAACCTCCTTTTCTGTTTGAAGTTGTCTTAAGAGATTTGGAAGAACTGTTTCTGTCTCATTCTTCTTCTTTAAGAAAGTTACCCAAGTATATCTCGTGTAGTCATCTACTATAACGAGAGTATACTTTCTTCCACTTAAACTTGCTGGATCAACTGGTCCAAAGAGATCCATATGTAGAAGGCTTAGAGATCGAGAGTTTGCCTCCACATCTTTTGACTTAAAAGATGACTTGAATTGTTTTCCCTTTTGACATGCCTCACATATTTTATCTTTCGTGTATGATGCTTCGGGCAGTCCTCTTACGAGATTTCTTTTGGCGAGCTTGCTGATTGTCTTTAGGTTTAGATGGCTAAGTTTATTGTGGCATTCTTGATTAAGATCTGCATTGCTTTTGGCTACAAAACAAACATTAGCGTTAGAAGAAATTAAAGATATTACGTACATGTTCTTCTTTCGTTGACCAGTTAAGACTGTCTTGCCATCCTTCGTGTTGACGATTTTACACTCGTCCTTGGAGAATTCAACTTTATATCCTTTGTCACAGAATTGACTCGTGCTTAGAAGATTAAACTTTAGTCCTTCAACATAAGACACATCTTGTATCGTTATTCCCTTTTTGATAATATCCCCTTTTCCACGAGTTTTGCCACTGTTTTCTCCTCCAAAAATGACTTTAGGACCATCTACTTCTATGAAGTTGCTCAGCATTGTTTTATCACCAGTCATATGTCTTGAGCACCCACTATCAACATACCATATGACTTGTTTTTCCTGCAACAAAGATTATATATTTTTAGGTACCCCTTGAATTTCAGGTCCTTGAGGAATAGCTGTCAACTTTGGAACCCACATCAACCTAGAGTGTCCACGACTCATCTTTGGTCCTCTATACCCATTAGATGTGCGATAATCATAATGTATGCTGGCAAAGACTTTAGCATTATATCTTTTCCAAAGGTATTCCTGAGGAGGATTTTCATAATACTTGAGATGATCGGTTTGTTTACTCAGATGAATCCTTTGTAATTCTACTTTAGAAAGAGGTTCTCGGTAATCATACCAATCTTCTTCTGATGGCCCAGTCCATCCATTGCCATACCCAGATCTTATGAAGGATCTTTCGGTTTGTCTGATTCGTCCAATTTTTGGGTTTCCTTGATCAGGATTCTCTTGTATTGTTTTAGGACGATATTGCCTCTGGTCAACCTTCGGCCTTTTCCTTGATTGAATATTCTTAGCAGGCTGACCTTTCTTATGGTGTAGATTCTGTCTATTTCCATTTGGTCCATTCCTTTTGACATATCTTTGTCTAGGATTGCCTTTGTAAGAATTTTCATTTTGAGGATCCACAATTCGTTGTACAGCCTTTCCTTTCGGTAAGCTTGTTGATTGTGGTATGGCATCGTTGTTAACTTTTGTCACTGGCTCAAACGCCTGGGTTGGTCCTTGAACAAATGCAGCTTGAAAGTCTTCGTGTGAGTATGCATTCGTGGATTTGTTCAAGCAGGTTTGTGAGGGGAGCTGGGGTTAAAACAAATTCCCGTTCTTTCCCCGGGCAGTCTGGAGTCATTTATCATTCGATCCATTAGATTGGATGAATTATTAAATTTGTCCAAGACTTCAAGCAATTCTTGCTCTCTCCTTTCTCTTGTTGTGCACTGCTCCTTCAGAGTGAGAACATTTTTCTCAAGTTGCTCCTTAGCAATGGCTAGCTTAATGTTCTCAATTCGAACTTGCCTTAGCGCATTGTAGCTAATTGTGAGCCGAGAGTTCTCCTCCTTAAGTTTGGAGTAGGTGTTATTTGTCACTTTGAACCTCCTCATCATTTCGGTAACTGATTCATTGGAGGTTTGACTCCCTACAGAACTTGACTCAGCTGAATAACAAGAAGATGAATGAGAGTTTACCTCATCTTCATCAGCCATAAGGCATAGATCTTCTGATTCCTGACTGAAAAGGCATAGGAGTCCTTTTTCTTCTTCAGAACTTTCATCGTCTGAACTCGAGCTTGAGGAGCTATTTTCGTTCTCAACTGTGGCAGAGGTTTCGTTCACCACCATTGCCTCTCTTCTTCTCTCGTTTCGGGAGCCTGAAGATTCTGGCTTGTCATTTCTTTTGTATCTTTCTCCAGTCTCCTTGGATGGGCTTTTGGAAGTGTTGCTATCTTGATGCTTGCTCACTATTGGATGAGGACAATTGGCCTTAAAATATCCTGGTTTACGATAATTGTAGCACAACAGTTGCGAGTCTGTGGTTTCTGCCTTTGAGGTTTGAGGAGAATTTTCGTGTTGCTTTCGGTGACCCGAACGATGAGAGTCTTGAAAGTTGTTCTTCCTCATGAACCTTTTCATTTTCCTGACAAAGAGTGCATATTGTTCATCAGATAAAAAATCATAAGAGTTAGATTTCGACCTGTTGGATGTTGATGCAGATTGGTTGGCCATTAGAGCGATATTTCTCGTTTCTGATTCTTCGGCGTCTTTCGGTCCATGTTCGAACTCATATGCTTTGAGATCACTAAAGATCTTGGCCGTGCTCGTTGTTTTCATGTCTCGATTGTCCCTCATTGCAATGACCTTCATTTCCCAAGATTTTGGCAGGCCACGAAGAATTTTTAGATTCCTTTCTTTCTCGGTCAATTCCTTCCCGAGATCAGTCAGATCAACCATGAGTCTGGTGAATCTCAGCTCCATGTCCATGATTGTCTCATTTGGAAGCATCTTGAAATCTTCAAACTTCTTCATGGCTACAGTCAGCTTGTTGTCTTTCTCCTGCTCATCCCCTTCTCCTAGTTCCATCAAGACATTCCATATTTCCATGGCATTCTTGCACTTTCGGACACTTGGGAACAAGGAGTCATCAAGGGAGTTGTAGAGGATATTTCTTGCTACGTTATCCAGGTTTGCTCTTGTCCTTTCTTCCGAGGTATATGAATCTTTTGGCTTCGGTATCATTTGCTCAGCACCAGCTCCTTGAACTGCCGCTTGTGTATTTTCCATCATAACTGTAATTGGTCCAGTTGTTATGACGTCCCACATTTCGTCATGTATGGAGCAGAGGAGTGCCTGCATTCTTATCTTCCAGTCATCAAATTTAGCAAGACTAAAAACAAACTGCTTAGAGTGATTAGCATGATCTTTTTCCATTTTACAAAAATTCGTGCAGAGCTGAAAAATATGCAGTTTTTTCAGAATTTTGATAGGGGATCTACCAGGCAGTAAAAGCAAAACCTTTACCGTTCAAGGTATTTGGCTCTGATACCACTTGTTGGTCCCGATACAGTGTAGTGAGAGTCTAGAGGGGGGGGGGGTGTATAGACTCTTTCGTGTTTTTGCCCTAAAAACGCCTTTCAGTGTTTTGGCGCAGCGGATATGTCAGATTCGATTATTTGCTTTGCACGAGTTTACGTTTAAAAGAGAACTTTCGGTAATGATGATAATGTTAATATGATGCAGAAATGAAATGCGTAAGTAGAGAGATAAAGAGACAAGAGATTTTATAGTGGTTCGGCAAACGTTGCCTACTCCACTCTTCTTCCACAACTTATGGAAGGATTGCACTATCACCCGTTAGTACAATTACACAAAGACTTCCTTGATCACTGAGCCGGACAGCCTTCTTAGGTTTTTCAACTCCTCGAGTTTACTCCACCTCTATCAACTTCTTCTTCAGAGTTGAGGTTGGTAGAAAGAGATTTCTGATTTCTCCAACGTGATGAAGTCTTGACTGAAGGATGATTGCTTTGTACAAGTGACAAGACTTCTTTAAGGTGTAAGATGATGATCAATGAACTTCTTCAAATATCTTAACACCTTAACACTGGTTCACAAAAGCTTGAAAGAGTTGAGAGCGTCTAAGAGCTTTTGCAAGTAAATAGATCGAGTGAAAGTTGAACCAGCACCTTCTTAGTTGATGAAGGTGGGTTTATATAGGTGATGAAAATTCATCCGTTGGAGGGAGATGAAATTTTCAAACCTTTTAACCAGTGGATAAGGACCGGGGAGCTCCATGCATTAAATGCTCCATTAATGAGGTTGTACCATGTAGCCGTTGAAGGTGTGGGAAGCATTAGGGTTTTGTCCTTTAGCTCCAGGAAATGGTACATCTTCATTTAATGCTCCTTGGTAAACGTGTCCCCATTAGATGAGATCCTTATTTTCCTAGGATGTTGTCAAATCAGACAGATGAAACATTCTTCTCGTTGTTGAGGAGAAAGAATGCATGAAGAGAATCGTCTTTAATAAATCTGTCCTTTCGAGGTAGTTGACAACTCCTCATAAATTCTTGTTGCTGTTCATCTTGCCTCGTGTCTTCTTTCGTCTTGGAGACCCTAACAACTAGACATAACTCATTTTCGTATGTTTGTCTAACTTAACACGAATTACATGGGAGTTATATGGCAACTCTCGTCTAGAACGAAAGTAGCGATCGAAAAAGCTAACAGTTAGGGGTCTACTTTCTACATTACATTAGTATCATCAAAATCCTAATACAATGTTCCTAAGAATAGTATTTGCCCGCCATTAATTACCTATTAATCATAAAACCAACAGTAGCAATTCTGGACGCGTCTCTCCAAACCACAGTCCAATAGTTAGGGTCACTAACACACACAATATATACACACACGTATATGCAATCATATATTGTCAAATCCGAAAGCTATTTGTTCAGTTTCCAATGAGTTAATTAACTACAGCCATTAATATATTCTTGTTTTATGTATACCAGCGAATGGAATTAGAGTTCCAGCCTATTGTAATCGTCCCTATAGACTTTAGGGTATCAACTTGATGCATTTTGAAGAAAAATTAAAAAGATTAGTTTTGCATATATTCCCATAACTTTTTCAATTTGTTTGATATGAAATATGAGAAAGATTAAATACATACACAAACACACATATATAATAGATTTTTTATTTTCAAAAAAATAATCATCATAAATTTGGTTTAGGAAGACACTCATGCACTTTAATCTACTTTCTCTTCCATATATTAAACATAGCTCAAATATAATATTGCATGGCCGGTAGCCATGCATGCAACAAAAGTCATCATATCGATCACTACATGCATGCTCCTGGCTCCTGCTCTAATTAATTATCTATCTAAACATTATTCTTTCCTTATTTCAAATGCGCAAAAAAGACATCACTGATCTGATCTGATTATATATTAAGGATGCAATTAAGCCAGTACGTAGTAGAGAGTAATCTATCTTCAATTCCAATAGTACGTCAAGCTAGGCTGAACCTCTCCCGGACGGATGAGATGTAATTGGCAGCTTTGCGATCAATTTCGTCATCAACTGCAATACCACCGTAGAGGTAAGAGTCGTCAGTAGTTGTGGGATGATAATAGGAAACTGATCTGGTTTGAGTGGGGAGGTGAGTGAGTTGATGAGCAGGGATGTTGTTGTTGTAACTCTGATGTGGTCTGCTGGACCTTAAATGCTCCTCATCGGCGGTGGGTTTATTGGGCTTCACCTTGTGGGTGGCGGATGCACGATACAGAGACCACGTCAGTTTCCCCTTAAGAAATCCAGCTCTTCCTCTACTGCGCTTGCCGTCCATATATATATAATCCTCTGATCTGTATGTGCTTTAGAGTGCTGAAGCTAGTTTGCAGTAGTGGTATGGTGTTTGCTTGCTTTGGTTTTGTGGATCGGATGAGTTCCAGGTAGGTGAAATGAGGGGTTTATATAGTGGTAATTGGTAAAGGTGAATCATGAATATTGTAGCCATGTGGGGTTAGGAGTTTTGAAGGATTGTAGCCATGTGGGGTTAGGAGTTTTGAAGGATAGGCACGAATAATGATATATAGTTGGGTAGAGTATCCCTAGTAAGAAGATTTTTGTGAGTTTTTTTACATGAATGAGGAAGAGGGAAAAGAGAAAAAATCAACCCTTATTTCAAGTGGTTGATATTGTCACAACTTTCAAGGCAAAAAATATGTGCAAACAACTCGCTGGATGGCACTTGACCCTCACTTGTTGGGTGTGGTAAAGGCTGTCAATCTTTTTTACTTTTCAACTTTTTTTCTCTCTTTTCTGATTGTGTGTGCACAAAAATCATAATTTTGAAAAGTTTAATTAAGCCCATAAACATATTAGTTATTTTGGAGCATTGAAACCCAAAATCCTATTAATAACCTCTAATAGTAAGTCACAAGATTTCCGTGACTCTCTTGCGACATCCAATGTACTCCGAGGATAAATACTAGTGATCGGCGATTTTGAACTATCATCGGTTGCTTACCTTATCCAATGGAGAAGGTTGAGAAGGCAACCTAGCCTTCTCAACGTAAGAAGGCGACCAATGGTCGCTGGAGATGGAGACCATCTGGGTCTCCTTCTCCCAAGATGGATGCCTTCTCTGCGGGAGAGGGCGACAGTCGATGGTTGTTATTTTTTTTTTCAATGATGTGGTTAACGATGGCTAATGGCGGTCAACGGGCGACTAGTGGGATTGCAGATAAATTGGACTTATTTGATCAATTTTAATAAGTTGGAGTGTTTAATTGTACTTTTTAAAAGTTTAGAGCCTAATTGTATTTTCGTGTAAAGTTGGAGGTAGGAGTGGGAATAGGCCAGGCCCCTTGTAGGGACCTATGTCCTAGCCTATGGCATAATTAAGGCCTAGTTAGACCTAGCTCGTTTAGTAAAAAGACCAGGCTTGAACCAATTTCAAAACCTATTAAACTACACAGACCATGCTTACATATACCAGGCTCGGCCTTCATACCTACAAGTCTGGCCTATTTATATACATACGTACGTGTATATATATATATATATATATATATATATATATATATATATATATATATATATATATATATATATATATACTATTTTATATACCTAATATATTTTTATATTTACAATATAACCCCAAGTATATATAATTACCAAAGTCTAATCCTCCACCTCCAAAATCTCATTCAAAATTATGATTCAACTATAAACATTGCTGTTAATCCTGCTATAAGTGTTCTTATTGTTTTTTTTTTTTATTATTAATTGTTCTTACTGTCATAATATTTAAGAAAATGTCCCAACTTAATTATGTGAGTTGATTGTTAATTACTTATGAGACTATATAAGATAACAAACAATAATACAATTGAATTTATTTCTAAACAAGTTAACGAGCATTCTGAAGTCGTGACTTGTTTTACTCTTTTTTATATTTTAATGCTATTATACTTGCATTGTGGTGATATACTTATGTAATTATGTATTAATTTTGAATTTGGTATATTTCTTAAATTATTTAGATATACTTATTAAAGTTTTTAAAAACTCTTAACATGTAGGCTTGGCAAATTATGCTGTGGAACCGTGTCCACCTTAATATATAAGGTGGACACGGTTCCAAAACTGTTCATAATTATGAATATATAGTTAAAAAATTATGAACATATAGGTCTATAATTATGAACATAGAGTTGTGGACATAATTATGAACATATAGTTATGTAATTATGAATATAGAGATTCAATAATTATGAATATAAAGTTCAAAAATTATGAATATATAGCTTTATAATTATGAACATATAGTTCAGTAATTATGAACATAGAGTTCTGTAATTGTGAATATAAAGTTAAATAATTATGTATATGATGTTCAAAAATTATGAATATATATCTTTATAATTATGAACATAGAACCCTGTCCACCTTGCAAGGTGGACACGGTTCCACAACATAACGATTGTGTAGGCTTTAAATAGGTTCAAAGTAGGATTTACTTTAAAGTCTTTTTAATGTCCTAAATATTAAATAGACTTTTAAAAAGGCTTCAGGCCAGGCCAGGCCAATTGTAGGTTCCAGCTTGAGCCTAACAAAAAGCCTACATACAGGCTCAGGTCTAGGCTTTAGATTTTCGTTACAGGTCTAGGCCTAATTTTTTTAAAGTTCTTTCACTCCTAGTTGGAGACTTGGAGGGTCTATTTAACTTTTTTCTTAAATTTGTGAGAGTGAATAAAAGGTGGGAGTAGAATTTATAGAGTAGTAGTATTTTCCTTTCACTTTTATGAGCAAAGTAAGGAATCTTTTCGACGTCATCCACCAACATTGTCCAACACTACCTTAAATCACTTCAATCAATTCCACTAATGCATAATAATATTAATGTTTTAATAAATCATACTTTTCCACATACAGAAAATGCTGCCATGCCCCCTCTAACGATATGATGCGGTCTAGTCTTCTACTATATCAAATCCTAATGTGATATTTTCCGCGTCACCCACACCAGAATAATATGCTAAAATATTTATAATATAATACCAGCAATTGCTTTCTCCTTTTGTTTCCGGTTGCCCGTTTCTCATTATCTCTCAGTTTATGGGTCTTTTTTTTTTTTTTTTTTTTTTTTTTGTAAATAGCTGTTAACTGATATATAGTTGTTAGTTGATTGGGTTAAGGGTTTAACTAGTTCATATAATTAACTGATTGTAGAAAAGTGTTTGGTAAATTAGTTGTTAGCTGATAGCTTATTACACATACAAAATGACTTTTTCAAAAATTTGATCGAAAAAACTACTTTGAGCAGCTTTTTGAATTTTAACATTTTGAAGCAATAAGTTATTACAAAAACTCAATTAATCAAACACACATATTGATTGTTTAAAAAGTCAAACAGTTAATATTATTAGTCAAATAAACTAAAATTAGCTAATAAACTAACTATGTTATCAAACATCGCATATATATTTAATGTCATTAATTGAGGTTATATATATAGCGAAAGGCTATGGTACCAATTGGCACCATATCTCATTATGCAAATACAAAATTATAAAGTGTGGGACAATGTTGAGTTTATAATTGGTAAAAGTTCAAAGTGTTTACTATTTATTTTGGAGTAGTACAGACTATATGGATATAAGGGCAACCTCAATAATACTATTTCTTTTTGTTTTTTTTTTTTATTATTAATTTATTTTTTTTTTTTGCCAAGTGAAGAGGGAGGAAGGACAAAAAATGCAAAAAAAAAAAAAAAAGGCAAAAAAATAATTAAACATACCTAGTGTGCATGTGCCATGCACCAGCTGATCTACGTGTTGCTAGTGCATGAAACGCACACCAGTAAAGCTTTTTTCTCTTTAGTATTTTAAAGTGCGTGAGCCTTGTACTTAAGATGCATGTGTGTAATTAATGTGAGTAGTTGTTGAAATTTAAGGTGCATGGGTTTTGTGCTTAAGGTGCGTGAGTTTTATGTTTAAGGTGCGTGATTCTTGTGCTTAAGGTGCGTGAGCTTTGTGTTTAATGTGAGTAGTTCTTGAAACTTAAAGTGTGTATGTTTTGTGCTTAAGGTGAGTGAGTTTTGTGCTTAAGGTGCGTGAAGTTTGTGCTTAAGGTGCGTGAGTTTTGTGCTTAATTAATGTGCGTGAATTTGTGTTCTTAAGGTGTTTTGTTTGTGTGGTCAATGTGCGTGTATTGTATACTTAAAGTGCGTCAGTTTAATGCTTAATGTGCCTCCAATCGCACAATCGCACGGGAAGCCTGTTGAGTTTGTCTCATATATGGATTAGGAATATGTGTTTGTCTCATACTAGGAATGGGAGTGAAGCGGGTAGACCCTTTGTACAGGGATTAGATGCCTATAAATATATTGGTTGTATCCCTAAGGGGTTGTGTCACCACTATCACCATCACTATGAATAAGAGAATACTTTCACTCCCGTGGATGTAGGCACATTGCCGAACCACGTAAATCTTGTCTTCTTTATCCTTTACTGCCATTATTATTTTTCTTGTTCTTATTAATCTCAACAAATTGGTATCAGAGCATAGTCTTTTCTCCTAAAGGGCATATATGTGAAGGTGGAGATGGTGAGATGAGTCTTTTCTCCTAAAGAGCATATTCGTCAAGGTGGAGATTGTTGAGTTATCTTTTCTCCTAAAGAACATATTCGCCAAGGTGGAGATTGTTGAGTTTGTCTCATATATGGATTAGGAATATGTGTTTGTCTCATACTAGGAATGGGAGTGAAGCGGGTAGACCCTTTGTATAGGGATTAGATGCCTATAAATATATCGGTTGTATCCCTAAGGGGTTGTGTCACCACTATCACCATCACTATGAATAAGAGAATTGTTTCACTCCCGTGGATGTAGGCACTTTGCCGAACCACGTAAATCTTGCTTTTCTTTACCCTTTTTGCCATTATTATTATTTTTCTTGTTCTTGTTAATCTCAACAAAGCCCGAGCCGCACCTTAGCTTATCTGATCCCTTCCATAGTTCCATATATATATATATATATATATATATATATATATATATATATATATATATATATATATATATATACTAGTTTTTTACGCGCATTGCGCGATTGAGATAATGCCCAATGTTTTTTTTTTTAAATAAGTACTTTAAAGTATATCAAGGCAAGATTATATTGGAATTGTTCATGCATAAATAATTGAATGTTGAATTTGCGGTAATTCTAAGTTTACGTACAAATGCAAGATAATATAGTCAAGATTGATTATAATTGTGAATAAAATAATTGTATAGGTACGGTTGCAACCAAATACGGGACATAAGGGAGAGCAAATAAAAATTAGGGCATAAAATATTAAATATATACTAATATTGAAGAGCTAACTGTTGATCGCCAAACAAGGACATTGCGAGGTAGTTTCCCACATCAATTTGTTGTGTGATTTGAATACTCTTTTTGTCAATAAATCCCCCAGTAGTTAATATGATTGGCTTAATTATATATTTTTTTATTTTTTAAAAACAATTATTATTATTATTATTATTATTATTATTATTATTATTATTATTATTATTATTATTATTATTATTATTATTAAATATATGTATACCCTTAGGTCATTTTACATGTTAATCTAAACAACTAATTTTTTCAAATATCTTTTTACCAACCGTTGATATAATTCGCTGGTCAAATCTGCTAACTGCTAATTGTCAAACATGGACATTGCGAGGTAGTGTCTCACTTTAATTTGTTGTGTGATTTGAATATTCTTTTTGTCAATAAATCCCCCAGTAGTTAATATGATTGGCTTAATTATATTTTTTAAAAACAATTATTGTTGTTGTTGTTGTTATTATTATTATTATTATTATTATTATTATTATTATTATTATTATTATTATTATTATTATTATTATTATGTGTATACCCTTAGGTCATTTTACATGTTAATCTAAGCAGCTAATTTTTTCAAAAATCTTTTTACCAACCGTTGATATAATTCGCTGGTCAAATCCGCTAACTGCTAATTGTCAAACATGGACATTGCGAGGCAATTCTCACTTTGATTTGTTGTGTGATTTGATTATTTGAATACTCTTTTTGTCAACAAATCCCTCAAGTAGTTAATATGATTGGCTTTATTAATTATAATTTTTTAATTTTTTCATGGTATTAATAAAATACTTGGTAAATAAATATATAGCATTATTTTGTATTATAACTTTGATATTTAATTAAAAAATAGTGCACAAAAAAGATAATAGATAATGTAGTGAATATAATCAATTGATGAATTTGAATATAAAGAATTTTTATATTGGAGAAAAATAAAGGCAATATAACTAATGAAATTATTTCTCTTATTTAATTTATTGATGATGAATAATTTTATTTTTTTAAATAAAGGCCTTGTAGACACATAATTCTAAATTAAAGAAATGTATGTACTATTTTTTGTTGTAGCTACTAAATTATTATTTAATTTAATTTAATAAAAGTAAAATAGTGTACTAATTATGCCAACTTTGATTGGGATGGGGTTCGAACCTAAGATCTTTCTTATTGGAATCAATGGATAAGTTAACGGTGAACTAACAGAAATTAACCGAAAAAATAATATTTAACGGAAAAGTTAACGGATAATCATATTCATTAAGGATAAATTAGGAAATCTCAAGGAAAAATTAAAATCTGATCAATCTAAGCCATTCATTTGATTAAAATCTGTGACCGCCATTTTTTCTACCCATTATAGGCCTAACTCTCTTGGGCTCTTATTAGTATATATATATATATATATAATATAATATAATCTAGTTTTTTACGCGCATTGCGCGGTTGGGATAATGCCCAATGTATTTTTTTTTTTAAATAAGTACTTTAAAGTATATTAAGGTAGGATTATATTGAAATTGTTCATGCATAGATAATTGAAGGTTGAATTTGCGTATTTAAATAGGTAATTATTCTCCCAAAGGTTGAGTCCCCAATCCCAAGGGCCCCCCACACTCCGACCCGACAGAGCATTGTGGGAAGTTGTAAATCACGGTGACTCAATGGTTCAGCAGACAGGGCCAAATGCTGATACGCACAAGGAATCTGCCCACTTTGGACATAATTCCCGCACTGCTGCTGTCGAGGTTCAAACCTTGGTCTCTTCTCCCAAATACTACCCACTAAACCATTGAGCTAAGCCCGTGCGGGTTAAATAGGTAATTCTAAGTTTACAAATGCAAGATAATATACTCAAGATTTATTATAATTGTCAATAAAACAATTGTATAGGTATGGTTGAAACCAAATACGGGACATAAGGGAAAACAAATAAAAATTAGGGCATAAAATATTAAATATATACTAATATTGTTTGAGGAGATTCCGACATTAGGATTTGTGGTTAAGTTCTATTAAGTCTTGGAAGAATAGACTTTAATATTAGAATTAGACTAACGGTGAATTAATGGAAAAGTTAAATGGATAATCATATAATTAAGGATAAATTATAAAATCTTAAAAGAAAAAAAAAATAAAACCTGAACAATATGAACCATTCATTTGATTTAATAATTTGGCGGTCATTTTTTCTACCCAATGTTAATAATTAAATAAATTCGCTGGTCAAATCCGCTAGTATAATCCGCTAACGCTAACCGCTAACGGCTGATTGTCAAACAAGGACATTGCGAGGTAGTTCTCACTTCAATTTGTTGTGTGATTTGAATACTCTCTTTGTCACAAAATCTCTCAAGTAGTTAATATGGTTGGCTTTATTAATTATATTTTTTTTAATTTTTTCATGGTATTAATAAAATACTTGGTAAATAAATATATAGCATTATTTTGTATTATAACTTTGATATTTAATTAGAAAAATAGTGCACAAAAAAGATAATAGATAATGCAGTGAATATAATCAATTGATGAATTTGAATGTAAAAATTTTTACATTTGAGAAAAATAAAGACAATATAACTAATGAAAATATTTCTTTTAATTAATTTATTGATAATTAATAATTTTTTTCACTGAATAAAGACATTGTAAGGATAATGTTGCGAATATAATCAATTAATAAATTTGAATATAAAGAATTTTTATATTGAAGAAAAATAAAGACAATATAACTAATAAAATTATTTCTCTTATTTAATTTATTGATAATGAATAAATTTTTTTTTTTTGAATAAAGACATTGTGGACACATAATTCTAAATTAAAGAAATACATATGTATTATTTTTCGTTGTAACTACTAAATTATTATTTATATAATTTAATAAGAGTAAAATAGAGTACTAATTATGCCAACTTTGATTGGGATGAGGTCCGAACCTAAGACCTTTTTTTATTGAAATCAATGAGTAAGTTAACGGTGAACTAACAGCAATTCTTAAAATTTTAACGGAATTAGTAACGGTGTGTGGGTATTTTAGGAAATTTTAGTGTAAAATTTAAATCTGATCAATCTTTTAATCAATCTGAGCCATACATTTGATTAAAATCTGTGACCGCCATTTTTTCTACCCATTATAGGCCTAACTCTCTTGGGCTCTTATTAGTATATATAGTAGATATATATATATATATATATATATATATATATATATATATATATATATATATGTATATATATGTGTGTGTGTGTGTGTGTATATATATATATATATATATATATATATATATATATATATATATGTGTGTGTGTGTGTGTGTGTGTGTGAGAGAGAGAGAGAGAGAGAGAGAGAGAGAGAGAGAGAGAGAGCAAACTCTAAAGTATATCACATAGAAAGCTAAAAAGTATATTTTATGATATGTAATTGTGCAACTCAAGAGTAAATTTAAAAAGTTAGAATTCTAGCGGTGCACAACACACAATAAATATGCATATTATTATGATATTTTACGAGTGCAATGAGGTATACTGGTAGAGAATAAGGAATCCATGAGTGTAATAGTAATATATATATATATATATATATATATATATATATATATATATATAATTTGGATCTGGTGCGGCAGACTCCTCCCATGCGGATGTGCAGCCGTCTGTGGTGTACGTAAGAGTGGTTTGTGGTGCACTTAGGAGTAGTCTGTGGTGCACTTAGTAGTGGTCTGTGGCGCATCGCCAAATGCTGGTCTGTGGTGCATACTCGAATGCTTGATGATGCATTGGACTCAAAGCACCATCAAACATATCTAAATGTACTACCAAGGGTACCATCATTTGGTGGTGCATCACATACTGGCCGTAGTGCACCATAAATCACTCCTAATTGTTTTTAAATCTGATATGATCCGTCCGATTTTTCCAGATGTAAGATTGAAATTGGTTCTTAGTTTTCTCCTAAAGACTTAGTTCTCATCTTTTTTCTTTCTTCTTCTTTTTTATTATTTATTTATTTATTTATTTATATTTTGTTAAGGAAACCGATGCTAAACTTGTCTTGTCTCAATTGCATGTTGAGAATCACTCGCCTTATGAGCTGATCCTTCATGATATCAATAGTCTTCTTTCCCTTTATTTTCAAATGTTAATCTTTGTTTTGTCAAGCGTTTTGCTAATAGTGTAGCACATTTAATTTATTAGTTAGGGATGCTAGTTTGTCGGGTTTGATTTTGATTCTATCTCGTTCTTTATTCGTCATGCTGTGTGTAATGATTGAGAAATATATACACTTTCTTGTGGTTTGGTTTCAAAAAAAAATGCATCACCATATCATTAAAATCATTAAAATTACTAAAATATCACCATGGTACCAGCAATGGGTGGTGCATCATAGACCAGCCCGTAGTGCACCACAAATCACTCCTAATTGTTCAAGTTTGCATAGTAAAGTTGATGATAATTACGAAAATGTCACCTAGTTTATTTTATTTATTTTTTTATTTTTAAATCTGATATGATCCGTCCGATTTTTCTAGAGGTAAGGTTGAGATTGGTTCATAGTTTTCTCATAAGGACGTGTTCACATATTTTTTTTTTTTAATTTTTGTTTTTGTTAAGGGAAAATCCACTTTTATTTCGTACCTAAGTTATAAGGTAATTGTAGAATTCGTCCCTAATTATTGGTTATGCTCACTTTTCATCTCTAAACTATTATTGACGTTGCACTCTTCATCCATTTACTAACAAAAAATTAGGGACGAAAAGTGAACATGTATGAAAAGTTAATAAAAAGAGGAAAAGTGTAACGTCAATAATTGTTTAGGGATGAAAAGTGAGCACTACCAACAATTTGGACTAAATTCTAAAATTACCTTATAACTTAGTGATAAAAAGTACAATTTTCTCTTTTGTTAATTATGTTAAATATAATCTTTATTTGACTGATACTTGCAACTGTGCAAAAGGTGCAGATTTTGAAATGATCAATACACCTAGGGTGGAACAGAACAAATTATATCGTGCATCGCGGTGCATAATCGATTATGCACCGCGCATCAAAACGACGTCGTTTTGTTTAATGAAAAGAAACGGCCTCCGTTTCCAGCCGTTCCGCACCCTTTCGCAGAAAGTAACTCTGTTATTCATTTTCATTTTGTATACACTGCAGTTTCAGTTCAACACAACTACAGTTTCGTTTCGATAGAACTACAATTTCATTCGATATTTATAGACTTAAATATGTGAAAATGTTATTTAATTTTATTTTATATATACTATAGTTTTATTAAAACACAACTACATGATCATTTCGATATAATTATAGCTTCATTGTACAATATACACTCAAATATGTGAAATGTTATTCAGTTTCATTTTATATACACTACAGTTTCATTTCACCACAACTACAGTATCATTTTGATATAACTGCAGTTTCATTTGATAATATAAAAATAATACGTGAGGCAGTGTCGGTTTAGATATATTGTAATGTCAGTTTAGATACACTGTAGTGTCAATTGGTAATTAATTAACATAAAAAAAAATGCGCGCTCCGTTAACACTAACGGTGCGCTATTTCTTTACTTAAAAAAACGACGCCGTTTTGACCGTGGTGCATGTACATCGCGATCCATGATATAACGACCCGTGAAATAGAGGCTGGGGGTATTATAAGGTCTGGTACTCTGGTTGGCTAAGTTGTGGGTGCAGTAATACTATTGAAAACATTGTATTTAATTTTTTGACCATTTAAAAAGTGGCCGGAAAATAAGAGTTTTTTTTTACAATTTTAAAAATATGAAAAGTAATTAATATTACCGACCATCTATTAATTAAAAGTGGTTGAAATTTTGAATTACTATTTCTGGTTAAAACATGTAGTGAGTTAACGTTTGACTTGTTTCCTTAAATTTTGATGTTTGATAATTGAGAACTCTTATCATCACCTTTCATGATCGAGCTAGAATGAAAAACTTTTTTGAAAAACAATTGAAACATGTTTAACAAAACATTTTTATTAAACCATGGCCATCGGAAAGAATTAATATAATCAATAATTGATTTTTCACCTAAACCAAATTAAATGGATGGCTTCTTGCATATAGAAATTTCATTTTTCATTATATTGACTTCAATTCTTACCTTCTTCTCCTATTCACTATATATAAATTTTCAAAAAAAATAAAAAAATTACAAATTTACAATTCCCCACCAAAACTTTCTGAGCACCTGATGTAGCAAAGATATGATGTGAGTGTACAGATATACAATGTCATCTTCAGGAAATTAGGGGTTATAAGTTATAACTCCTAATATGCAATCACAGTCAACTAGTCAGTAGCACAAGGAAATCAACAAATAAAGTTAAGCCATCCAATACAGGTAAATGTCAATAACAATTAAACAAGACAATCACAATTATAAGAAATATGACTTAAGTTAGAGAGCAGTATAATCTAGATGCAAAACATAACATAAGTATTGGAAAAAATCACACAACCAAGGAATTTAGGTAATCTGCACATAAGTATTCTAGTCTATGAGTCACTCTCACAAACATATAAACAATCATTAGAACAAGAAATTGTCTCACTCTCGTGATGTATCAATTCTAAGTTCATCAAGCACACAAAACATCAAAAGCTCCAAAATTTTCCTATTTTCATAGAAAGAAATCGAATTTATGCAAGGAGTGGCTCAGAATCTTGACCCTATTAACTAACTCTTGTTGTGACCAAAATTACTCCAAGAGCATGTTAATGAATGTTGTACACCAAACATTAACAAAATACAAACACAAATCTAGACGGGGAAAAAATCTCCTTTATGCAATAATGAGTATATCATCAAGATAGATAATACTGTTAGATATACAATAGTCTAACTATAATAAACCATAGTATACGAGAAACCTGACCTCGTATGATAGCGGAAGCGTGGCCGTGTTGATCTCCAGCCATAGTTGATGTTCCTGTTGTGTTGCCTCTTAACGGTAGACCGTTAGCCATGTTTTGCCTCAGACCTGACTCAGAACCCTAGATGGTGTATTGGTATCTACTGAGCAGTCTGAGTACCGTAACTGAATGTGCTAACATCAATCATCCTGTATCCCATCAATCTAGGATTATATTAGGCACAGAGTCTGGTTGACTTACAACTTCTAGTTATTCAATCCAACCAGACCACTTAATAAGCCTAGTCAACTTGCACCACTTAATTAAGGCCCTAATATATAATATATATAATATATATTATTAGGGAAAATCTTACATTCTCCCACTTGGTGCAAGAACTAGCACAACCTTCATCAAAGAACAAAACACACGAATCATAGTGATATGTCCTCTATTTAATCAGAGTAGTATCCATTATGGTCACATGCATTTTAATTCTCCAACTTAGGTCCTTAATGAACAAACCCTATGTTTATTCTCGGTACCTTAAGGGGTGTTTCTCAAAATACATTATGTGCACAACTAAAGGAGAAAACACATCAAAATTGTACAAAAGAGTACACTGTATGATCTCTAAAACTTTATAAGCATGCCTTAAGTAGAGATCTCTTCATGTTAGCATAATGCTAACTATATTCCATGACTTCTTTATAAGTTAACTTTAAGTACTATCTCTGACGGCTAAGAGCTTGGAGTTGACACGTCTGTCACTCCCACTCATCAAAAATAGCCAAAAGATAGTAAGTCATAGAAGCATTCCAATAACTTAGACAATAAACCAAAGGTCTAAGTCCATAAATTTGAAATCTTAAACATACACCATAACTTCCCAAATAACTTCAATGTTCATTTTAAATGAACTGAACATAATGAGTCTTACTTATATGTCCCAGAAAATTGTTTTGAGCCTTACAAACCAAAATGGCCCCGAATTAATTTTGAAGAAACTAAAGACTCTATTAATCACTGAAGAATTTATTAAATGACAGTGTACCACAAGTTAAATGCTTTTGTTCTAATAAATTTCTCAATATTGTTACAACATTTTCATAAATATGTTGTACAATCAAATGTTCAATAATTTGAACTTATGAATTTATATAAACAAATACAAAATTAATACTTGTGGAATCTTATGGACTTATTGTTTGACATACAATCAAATTTAGGATGTATGAGAAGCCATTTAAATCCATAAACTTTAGTGGAGTATCGTAATGATCTTTTTTTTTTCTAAATGATCACTCCCACTGATTAAAATATTCCTCAGCGAAATTAATAAAGTGAACTTAATAATATACATACTCATAATCGATTTATTGACCAACTAACAAATGAAGACATAATTCCCCACCATTAGTTGGACATACTAAATAATCAATTTTTGGTTCCAATCAATGTCCAACTAAATAATGAAGATATATTTCCCCACCATAGTTGGACATACTAAAAGAAACAAAATACATCTTTCAAAACCAAGTTTAGAATTTGGCTCAAAAGATACATTTTAACACTATTGGAATCCAAGAGGTATGTCAAATCACGTAACTTACAACAGTTAGTCTGAAAAACCGAGCAAGATTCGTGGATTAATTAATAGAAGTGACTAAATTTTGGGAAGTGACTGAAATACGCCAATGCAAACCATGAAACTTAGAATTATAATTGAACTAAATTTATAAATTCTAAGAAATTGCGATAAAATTATTATCTAATGGGTTAAGGGATTTATTGACATAAAACTTGCATGTGGGCTAAAGTTTTAATTCCATTAAATCCAATTAAGAAACCATTATGACAAAAATTTTCGCAATTGCTAAAGAGCCAGAAGAATCTAGTGACATAAAACTTGCCTGTGGGCTAAAGTTTTACTCAATTAGATCCAACTGAAAAATTTATTTATGATGAAACCATTATCAAATGAGTTAAAGAATCAAATGACATAAAACTTGCCTGTAGGCTAAAGTTTTAGTCAATAAGATTCATTGCTATCATTATGATAAAAAAACTTAAGAGATCATGTTCCTTTTCTTAATCCCTGTGGGCAAATTAAGAAATATGATCTAAAGTTTACATCATAAAACTAAACTTCATGATAGAATTGAAAATTATTTACAAATAACCATAAAGTAAATAAATTGATTTATTTCTATCGTCACTGATAAAACTACTAAACTACATTCCGATACATAAGTGCCTGTGGGCTAAATTATGACCGTAGTCCAGTATTTCACCCTGATTAATTATACAAATATAACGAAATTGCCTGTGGGCTAAATTTCATCATATTACATACAATTAATCACAAATTATATGTCCAAAACTTTATGTGATCAAAATAAACCGCTTAATATATAATTTTAACAGATTAAGGATGTTGTGGCTACTCCCAAACCAAATTAAAATTATAAGATCACTAGACAATTATCAAATTCTTGCCTAAACTTTATGTGATTAAAACTTAATAATCTTAGGTAGCTGAATATGCTGTAGCTATTCCTTAATTAACCAAAATTTAAAACTTAAGAGACTTTAGTAAATTAAAGATGCTTTGGCTATTCTTTAATGAACCGAAATCAAATCACATTGGCAAGGAATACTTAAAATTTTGACAAACAGATTATACCAGATTGTGATGGGAAAATCTAAATATACTCCAAGGAAAGGTGGTTAGAGACTAAGTCTCACTGAAAATCAATTCCTTAAATAGAGTATCAATTTAAGGAGACTAGTGGCTCAAGATGTTCTTAAGTCATGGCCATTAAAAATAGTATGTCTCCCCGATTCATATATACTTAATGTATAACTGTTTGCGGGTATGAACCTTCGTAGGGAATACCCCGACCGACATACTGTTACCCCGACCGCAGTGCCTTCGTCCTTTTCTTCTTGTCTTTGCAGGTTACTGGTCGTGCTGCTTGTGAAGAACCCGGTCGGTTCCCGACCGGGCATTGCCTGATTGACGTTGCCGACCGCCGAGTGGTAGCCCTTTAGCGTAAGAGCCAGTGAAAGACACGTGGCGACTCTACACGCTGACAGGCAGGGCACCCGGGGAGGTGACACGTGGTTGCTACGTGGGAAGCATGCCGGACGGCCGGATCTGTGTCTCCGGCTCTGCGGCTATAAATACCCGCGATAGCAACAGTGTGAGGGACTTTTGGACGATCGATAGGTTGTTGTTAGAGAATCCCGACCGCAATCAGTCGGTACTCAGATCAACCAGTTAGATTGTACTTAGGACCTTCACTGTGATCAATAAGAGTTGTTTATTTACTTTAATTGGTCTCGTGCTTATTTTAATTACCGCATTACGTGGCAATTAGTACTATCATTTTGGCGCCGTCTGTGGGGACCCGTGCAAGCAAGCAACGTTTGACGAGCACCCGGTCTCCTACCAATCATGTATCCGTGGGCACAGAACCTCTACGCTGAAGATCAAGCGGATGCGGCTAGTTCATCCGACCACCAGCTGAGCCAACAACAAGGTCAGACAATGGACCTTAATCTCAATCTCTCACCACCCCATCCATCAAATACATACCTGGCCGCCCAACAGCCGGTGAACTACATTCAACCGGGATACCCAACACCCGGTCAACAATACCAGCACCACCAGATGCCATATCCCGGCCAATATCCATACCCGGTCCCAGCTCAACCGTACGGGTACTGGCGCGGTCAACCGATGTATTACACACCCCCGGTTGGCTATCCACCTTACACGCCTGCGTACACGGCTCCAGCAGCCGCCCCTCCAGTTTACCCGACCGCACAGGTAGAGCCGCAGCATCAGCCCACTTCCCGGGCTCGACGCTCGGTTCGTTCGTGGTTGGGGTCGGGGGATGCTGATGCGATGGAAGCACCACGACAGGCCCAGCAAGCACCGGAGGTTCCGACCCGAGCGGAAGACCCCGAAGAAGTTGCCCGGGCGGTAGCTTTTGATCGTCTCCGACCGGCGATGCGACAACGCTTGGGGCCCCAAGACCCAAGCCGGCAGCCGGAAGACGTACAGATGCAGGAGGCTTCATCCGGGCATAGCGGGTCGAGATCTCACCGTCGACGACGCGCTCGGGAGTCAGCTCAAAGCGCCCAGACGGCCGAGCTCATCGAGACCCATAGGATTGCTGTACAACCTCCAGGTGGAGTTCGCTCAATTCCGGAATGAGCACCCTCCGAGAGCCCCGGTCGACCAATCGTCCTTGCTCAGTACGCCCTTTACAGCGGAGGTAATGGCCCAGGGGAGAAAAGTTATGATGGCCGTACGGACCCTGAGGTCCACGTCAACGATTTTTACGGCAACATGATGTTGAAGGGCGTATCAGACGCTGTAATGTGTAGGGCTTTCTATTCCACGCTCACCAGTCGGGCGGCGGAATGGTTCCGAACTTTGCAGCCGGGCTCGATTGCAGATTTTAACGCCCTGGCGATCAAGTTCGTGAGGAGGTTCATCACCTCCAAGGTGGTGAGAAAGTCCTACATGTACCTGGAAAAGGCCAAGCAGCTCGAAGGGGAAAGCTTGACCGATTTCCTCATCAAGTGGAAGGCAGCGGTCGGGGAAGTCGAGCCGATGGACGACGCCACCGCCACCCACATGCTCCACATTTCCCTCCGGGCGGGTTATTTGTACCAGGATTTCATTTTGCACCCCCCCGGCCACGTATGAAGAGGCCCTTCAAAGGGTCACAGATTATGCCAACGCCGACGAGGCGAACGCCGTGAAACGCTCGCAGGAGGTCGGGTCTTCGTCCCGTAAACCGGCCGGCCGGGCGGAACATCGATCGGGTGATGACCATCCCCGATCCCGCACCAGGCCTGGTGAGTTTACGGCCTTGAACCGATCCGCATCGGAGGCCATGCAGTACGCCCAATCCTGCAATCTCATCAAACTCCCCCATCCCGATCAAGATGGCCCTAACAAGAGTAAGCATTGTGCTTACCACCGATGTGTCGGGCATGACAATGAGGAGTGTACCCACTTGCGCCAACTGTTGGAGGATTTGCTCAATCTTGGGAAGTTGGACAAGTGTGTGGGGAAGAGAGAAGGGACAAAGAAGAATACCGATCGGAGAGACCACCGACGCTCTCATCACCGTTCTGATCGTTCTGATCGTGATGGGCGCTCTGATCGGTCGGGTCAGGACCGAAGAGATGATCGAAGAGACGATCGTCGAGATGACCGACGGGACCCTGATCCCCCATCTAGCAGCCGACCGGCAGGAAAGCCGACCGTCCACGTTATTTTTGGTGGATTGGATGACGCTTCCCGACCGAGGGATAATTGCCCGGTCGCCATAGTGGATTCCCGAGACACCAGGAAGAGGCAAAAGATGGAACCCATAACCTTCACCCTCGAAGATCAACCTAGCAGCGGTGACCACGGCATGGAGGCACTCGTGGTCACGATAGATGTCAAAGGGACGGATGTCCAGAGGGTTATGGTGGACACTGGGAGCAGTGTCAATGTTCTTTATTTGGACGTGTTTGAGAAGCTTGGGCTCGACAGGAAGGAGTTGACTCCGGTCGGTGTACCACTGTCGGGATTTACCGGGGCGCTTATCTACCCCGAAGGGAAAATAATGCTCCCAGTTGAGATCGGCACATCCCCGAGGTCGATCAGCACGGAATTGGAGTTCGTTGTGGTCAACCTGCATTGCGTCCACAACATTATCTTGGGCCGACCCGTAATCATGAAGATTGGTGGGATAATTTCAATGCCTCACTTGTGCATGAAATTCCCCACCCCTAATGGGGTCGGTGTGGTCCGTGGGGATGTCCAATCCGCCCGGAAGTGTTACACCCGAGCGGTCAACAGACGTGACTCCGGTTCGTCTTCCCGGGTGAACACGATTGCCAAGGGGGAATCTAAAGACCAGAAGGAACAACCCGAGCCTTTCGAGGAAATAGAGGAAGTTCCCCTGTCCGAGGACCGACCGGACATGAAGATCAAGATTGGCCGGGCCCTCACCCCCGAGCTCCGAGCGGAAGTTCTGGCAATACTCCGGGAGTTTGCTGACATCGACCGATCGGTTATTTGTCACAAATTAGCAGTCGATCCCGAAGCAAAGCCGGTCGTGCAGAAGACCCGACATCTTTCATCCGATCGCCGCGAGTTTGTTAGAGAAGAGGTCAGAAAGATGGCGACGATCGAGCACATCCGACCGGTGATTTGACCTGAGTGGGTGGCCAACATTGTCCTTGTTCCGAAGCCCCCAGCTTGGAGGATGTGCATTGACTTCACCGACCTCAATAAGGCCTGTCCGCTCGACCCGTATCCTTTACCGAGCATATACCAATTGGTCGACGAGACGGCCGGGGCCGAGTTGATGAGCTTCATGGATGCGTTCAAGGGGTATCATCAGATAATGATGCACCATGAAGATGAAAGCAAAACAGCCTTTGTGACCCCGGACGGGCTGTATTGCTACCGAGTGATGTCGTTCGGCCTCCGCAACGCAGGAGCGACCTATCAGAGGATGGTCAATATGCTCTTCGCCGATCTGCCAGGCCGAACGATGGAGGAGTACATCGATGACATGCTGGTCAAGAGTCGGGACCGATCCAACCACACTCGGGATCTCCGGGAGTGCTTCTAGATCATGAGGAAGTACCAGTTGCGGCTGAACCCGACCAAGTGCACATTTGCGGTTCAGACCGGGAAGTTCCTCGGCTACATGATGACTAAGAGGGGAATCGAGCCCAACCCGGCTAAAGTTAAGGCGATTCTGGACATGCAACCACCTTCAACCGTTCGGGAAGTCCAGCAATTGACCGGTCGGTTGGCAGCTCTCAGCCGGTTCCTCTCCAAATTAGCCGAGCGCGCTTTACCTTTCTTCAAGGTATTGCGTAAAGTCAATGGGTTCGTCTGGGACGACGAGTGCCGAGCGGCTTTCGATGAGCTGAAAGAGTACCTTATGTCACCAATCGTGCTCTCGAAGCCTGAGCTCGGGGAAGAGCTAGACGTGTACCTCGCCGTGTCCGATCGTGCAGTAAGCGCAGTATTGTGCCGAACCGATCCGGAAGGGGTCCAACGACCGGTGTACTATGTAAGCCACGCACTACATGGTCCCGAGCTCCGGTACTCCCGGTTAGAGAAGGTCGTCTATGCCTTGTACATTGCCGCGAAGAAGTTGGCTCCCTATTTTCAAGGTCGAGCAATTCGCGTGTTGACCGATCAGCCGATCGGGCCAGTCCTCCGAACTGCTTCATCATCCGGTCGCCTAGTCAAGTGGGCATTGATGCTAACCCAGTATGCAATTGAATACCGACCAAGACCAGCCATTAAAGGTCAAGCCCTTGCAGATTTCTTGGTCGAGTGCACCACCAGGGATACCCGACCCCCTGAGATCGCGGACCCTGAGGCCGAGTGGTGGTCGTTAGCTACTGATGGGTCGAGCAGTAAGAGAGGGGCAGGAGGAGGAGTGGCGGTCACGAGCCCGGAGGGATTCAAAGTCTATTTCGCCCTCATGTATCAATTCCATCCAACCAACAATGAAGCCGAGTACGAAGCCTTTGTCAATGGCCCACAGTGTGCTCGGGACTTGGGGGCTGAATACATTCGAGCTCAAACGGATTCCGCGCTCGTGGTCGGGCAGGTTCTCGGGGGATTAATATTATTACCAATGATGAATACCAAAAATAGTAGTTAGTAATAAATAAAAATTAATAAACATGTTATAATCTTTAATGAAAGAGCTACAATTATTATTTAAATATCAATCGATGGGATCCATACTTTAATGACCCAAGATAGGTCCCAAATAGCTTGTTCAAAATAGGTTCTAAAGTTCCAAAGACACATAAAACTAGAATGTGCTCAAAATTAAGGGGAAACCAAAACAAGCTACTTTAGTAGGTCATAATGCCTAAAATTGACCTACGGATCCAAAATTGAATGATATTTAAAAAAGAATTTATGAGTTAATAATATGCTTAATCCAACCTTAATGCATGCTATTATGAATGTATAACAATAACAATAATTTATGAATATACGTAGCATGCTTGAATTTGCATATTAATATATTATTAACCCATATATCTTAAATAAATTGCAATACTTAAAGCAATTTAACATAAACCTCAACATTAAATTAAAATTCAAGCAGCAAATTAAAAACTTAATATTTGTACAAAATTAAATGATAATTTAATAATTAATTAAGGAAGAATTAAACTGAAAATTAAGCTAAAAGAAGTCCAAAATATGATGATGGAAGCTGAAGCAAGCCCAAAATGCTAAATAGGCCCAGATTTTTTTTAATGGTATTGGACCAGGTCTGCCCCAATGGGCCTGACCCGGCCCAAAAACCATAACCCATCATCATCATCTTCGATCTTCAGCCAAAGCCAAAACCCTAGCTGCCAGCCATGAAAGGAGACCGCAGCTCCGATGAACAACTGCAAAAGGTGGTTGGCGGCGTCGCAACCGGACAACCAGCGCTGTACGAGCTTGAGGACTAGCGCTGTATGGGCTCGCAAACAAAGTATGGCAGTAGGCATTCAGTATTCTTAATGCTTTGTAAATAAATGTTAGCCGTCCATATGGATTACAAATAATCCAAGCAAAATATACATACTGTAATATACATAGCACTTTTCACAAGTATATCAAAAACTAAATAATTAAATATATACCCCAAACACTTCATATGTATATTCCGAATGAATGAAGGATTGAAATTCAAGGCTCTGTAGAGATTAACATATACAAAAATTGAACGTATATGAAAAACTTAATTGTTGATTTTAGACAATACAATCAACCAGACAGAGATTATAATGGCTCTGATACCAAATGTTAGATATACAATAATCTAACTATAATAAACCATAGTATACGAGAAATCTGACCTCGTATGATAGCGGAAGCGTGGCCGTGTTGATCTCCAGCCATAGTTAGTTGATGTTCCTGTTGTGTTGCCTCTTAACGGTAGACCGTTAGCCATGTTTTGCCTCAAACCTGACTCAGAACCCTAGATGGTGTATTGGTATCTACTGAGCAGTCTGAGTACCGTAACTGAATGTGCTAACATCAATCATCCTGTATCCCATTAATCCAGGATTATATTAGGCACAGAGTCTGATTGACCAACAACTTCAATCCGACCAGACCACTTAATAAGCCTAGTCAACTTGCACCACTTAATTAAGGCCCTAATATATAATATATATTATTAGGGAAAATCTAACGGTGCTCTGTTTCTTTACTTAGAAAAATGGCGCCGTTTTGACCGTGGTGCATGTACACCGCGATCCATGATATAACTACCCGTGGAATAGAGGCTGGGGGTATTATAAGGTCTGGTACTCTGGTTGGCTACGTTGTGGGTGCAGTAATACTATTGAAAACATTGTATTTAATTTTTTGACCATTTAAAAAGTGGCCGGAAAATAAGAGTTTTTTGTTACAATTTTAAAAATATGAAAAGTAATTAATATTACCGACCATCTATTAATTAAAAGTGGTTGAAATTTTGAATTACTATTTCTCGTTAAAACATGTAGTGAGTTAACGTTTGACTTGTTTCCTTAAATTTTGATGTTTGATAATTGAGAACTCTTATCATCACCTTTCATGATCGAGCTAGAATGAAAAACTTTTTTGAAAAACAATTGAAACATGTTTAACAAAACATTTTTATTAAACCATGGCCATCGGAAAGAATTAATATAATCAATACTTGATTTTTCACCTAAACCAAATTAAATGGATGGCTTCTTGCATATAGAAATTTCATTTTTCATTATATTGACTTCAATTCTTACCTTCTTCTCCTATTCACTATATATAAATTTTCAAAAAAAATAAAAAAAATACAAATTTTCAATTCCCCACCAAAACTTTCTGAGCACCTGATGTAGCAAAGATATGATGTGAGTGTACGGATATACAATGTCATCTTCAAGAAATTAGGGGTTATAAGTTATAACTCCTAATATGCAATCACAATCAACTAGTCAGTAGCACAAGGAAATCAACAAATAAAGTTAAGCCATCCAATACAGGTAAATGTCAATAACAATTAAACAAGACAAACACAATTATAAGAAATATGACTTAACTTAGAGAGCAGTATAATCTAGATGCAAAACATAACATAAGGATTGGAAAAAATCACACAACCAAAGAATTTAGGTAATCCGCACATAAGTATTCTAGTCTATGAGTCACTCTCACAAACATATAAACAATCATTAGAACTAGAAATTGTCTCACTCTCGTGATGTATCAATTCTAAGTTCATCAAGCACACAAAACATCAAAAGCTCCAAAATTTTCCTATTTTCATAGAAAGAAATCGGATTTATGCAAGGAGTGGCTCAGAATCTTGACCCTATTAACTAACTCTTGTTGTGACCAAAATTACTCCAAGAGCATGTTAATGAATGTTGTACAGCAAACATTAACAAGATACAAACACAAATCTAGACGGGAAAAAATCTCCTTTATGCAATAATGAGTATATCATCAAAGATAGATAATACAACACTAACTTAAATCCATAAACTAATTACTTACATTCATTAAGCATAAATATCATAAAAACACAAGAATATAATAAAGCATATATAGCATAAAGAGAAAATATAGAAAGAAGCAGAAATTTGTCTATTAAAACGGAAATAGAGTGATGGAATCCAAGCTTCAAATTGAAGATTATTATAAGCTTTTAAAATATTAACGCACCTAAATCTATGCCTAATATAAACTAAAAAATATTTAAAAAAATGTGAAAAAATAGTTAGGGTTCATGTTGTTGGAACTAAGTAAAAATTGAAGAAAATAAGCTTAAATACAAACAGAGCATGGTAGAGGCAAGTTCGTGCCACTGAACATCCCAAAATCAGCCCAAAAGTGGGTGCTCATCACTGCCTCGATTGGCATAACCTAAGGTACATCGATGTGCATTTTGACCTTCAAAATTTCAGAATTTGATTTAATAATTTTCATAAAGATGATAGCTCTTTGAGTTGGCTTTTCAATAGAGCATCATTTGATTTGGACATTTTTACATTGAGATATGATAAAAATATTAAGACGTCATATCAGGGAATGTAATTTTATGTCATTTTGCTTCATTTTTGCCTTGGCCCAAATGATTAAGACCATGAAAATACAATCTTTGTCTCTCTTCGAAGTATTTTAGTCATCTTCTTAGCTCTTATTAACTCCTATATTGACTCTACATGCATAAAAAATACTCCAAAGATAATTCATTTCGATCAACATAATAATCATCAGCAATTACACCTAAACATATAAACGAATTGAAAGAGGAAGACTTTAGACAAAACTATAACAAATAACAAGCAAAATAAAAATATAAATAATTATTATCACCACCGGTTACCTGTGATTAGAAATTTGACTACCGCCCAGGCGCCCATTGTAGTCATAAATGTTGAAAAATCTTAAATTATAATTATTTTTTTATTGGTAGAAAAATGTAGACGGAAATAATGTAGTTTCTATCAACGTAACCTGACAAACTCTCCACTGTACCCATTTTGAAATGTACTTGAACTATAAAGAATAATATTTTACAATCATATTAGATTATGAGAATATAACAAGAATAGTGCATATATGCTAAGAACTAAGAAGTAACTAGAAAGACTTATCTAGTGCTACAACATAAAGAGAATGATGACTCAAATATCTTTTATTTGCATATTCACTGTATCATCTATATTGTATTGCTGCTAGCTAATTGAATACTGAACTTTCAATTGATACCTAATTGAACCAGCTAGCATATATTATATTATGGCCTGTTTGATAAAATAGTTAACCGATAGATTAATTTTGACTTATTTAATCACTATTAATTATTTGATTTGGTTTAAAAATTAATATAAGTGTTTGGTTAATTAGCTTTTTTTGTACTCCAAAATGCTAAAATTAAAAAAGTTACTCAAAACAACTTTTTTAATTAGATTTTTGAGAAAACAAAATTATACAAAGCAATTATCAACTAACAGCTAATTTACCAAATACATTTCTATAATAAGTTAATATTATCAACTAGTTATGCCCTCTAATTAACCAATCCGCTAACAGATAACAACTATCAACTAACAGTCATTTATCAAATAGGGTAACTTATTGACTTGTCTAATGTTGCTCATTGCTTGTAATTGGCCCGCCAGTGCTTCACACGGTGCAAGGTTCCATAAACTTATTATTATATTTTTTTATTAATTAAAATGATGATTTGATTATAATAATGATGTAGTTATCCTAATAGTATAAGCAATAACTTGTTTTAATATATTAATAACATATACATTGGAATTAAAATAAAGGTGTTTATGAGTGAAATGGTGCAATGTATGCTGCTATAGGTGGGTTCAGCAGAGCATATATTTCATTCGAGGCTACTGAAGGGACATATTGGTTATTAGGCTTATCCCAAATCCGAACTCATCCAATTAAATGTACAAATTAAAGTATGCACTTTAATTTAATATTGCAACTTTATTACCTGATTTTACATGTTATACGGATTAATTCGTTTCGCTAATAGTCTCGCATTTCCTAAATTGTTTTATGTGCTTTTCAATGTTGTTCCCATACATGGCATGCATCATATAATTTTACGATTGCATTACCAGTTGAATGATTCACACTATTGATGGTCGAAGACGCAACATTGGCCCCGTTTGATAAATTAATTAGCCTATAGGTCAATTTTGACTTATTATCACTATTAATTTTTTGATTTGGTTAAAAAATCAATATAAGTATTAGGTTAATTAGCTTTTTGTAACTTCAAAATGCTAAAATTTAAAAAGCTGCTTAAAACAACTTTTTCAATTAATTTTTTGAGAAAGGAAATTATACCAAACAGCTATCAGCTAATAGCTAATTTACCAAACATCTTTTTACAATCACCTAATGTTATCAACTAGTTATACTTTCTAATTAATCCAATCAACTAACAGCTAACAATCATTTACCAAACAGGACCAATTATCTTTTTATTGACAAATCAAGTGTTTATTGTTGCTAATATTAGCAAAAATGTAATTTTATTTTGTTATATTTGCATAGTAATCATTTAATGTCACGTTTTGAGGACCGGAAGCTAGACTTGACTTTCCAAATCTCCATCAAATAGATAGACACTATAGCATGGAATGACTACTTCAATTGCACATGCATGCAAATCTAGTATATAAACTACACACACATACTGCATTATCCATATTTTATTGGTCTGATTAATTGAATTGAATATGTTCAACCATTCAGGTTCGAGGTCATTGGCATCTTTGATATCATTCAGTGACTTTAAAGTTGTGGGTCATTTGGTTCTTAGCAAGATGAATCACTTCCAAATCCTTATATCATGGACCAGGATTCATAGTACACTATGGATCCTAGTGCATATATATATATATATATATATATATATATATATATATATATATATGTCTTATATTGTGAATTTATGTATCATGTGTTGTGAAATTATATGTCTATGAACATAAATTATGTACCTAAATCAAATTTAAAAAATAAGTAAATATATAAACGACATACTCAACCACATGAAAACGGCGTCATTTGGAATCAAGGTGGGCACGATTCCATAGCATAACGATTGAAGTCATGGCATATAAAGGAATTACCATCAATAATTAGTTCCAAGGCTATTTGTTTTAAATTCTCTTGCATCAGCTTCAAAATTCAATCATTATTGTGTGGACCATATTTTGTATACTGTAAAATAATGTACATTCAATACAAAAATAATGTACATTTAGTATAAAAATAATGTACATTGTATTCAGGAGATATACATTATTTTTGTACTGAGCGTACATTATATTGTATAATGTACATACAGTACAAAAATAATGTACATTTAGTATATTAAAAATGTACTTTTTGTTATAGTTGACATAACATTGTGTAGACCATGGTCCACACAATAATTTGCCTTCAAAATCATAATGGGTTATAGTTGTCACATTCATGTGTTTAGCTTGTATTAGTATTGTTAGTTTTATGACTACGAGTTGTTGGTCGGTAGGTCAACACTATCATAAACGAAACTAGAATAGCACGAGAATAATCTTATTATCGGAAGAACCCCTTACAATGTACCCCAGAATATTTATACACAAGCGGTTTGCCCAACGAAAGGAAAGGAAAAGATTTACAAATTTAGCTTAGGAAATTAAACTTCCCTAAATCACACATGGATTTCTTTCCTAAAAAGCTAGATTCCTTTCTTAAAACTAAAACGAGAAACTGGGGTGGATTTGGCAACAGATCTTCTAGATATTAGGGATGCTCATTTAGATCTCAATCGTTATACCCTGCACCACGGCGCAAATAGTACTGTGCGTCCCGCATCTCGCAAAACGATGTCGTTTTGGTATGTTATGTAGGGAGTTAACGTGATTATGTGTATTTGTTTATAAATTATGTGTATTTGTTTATACAATTATGTGTATTTGTTTATATAATTATGTACATTTTTTATACAATTATGTACATCTGAAACCGGAAATTTATGTGTATTATGTTAAGAGTTGATGTTTATTATGTTAAAAGTTTATGTATTATGTTAGATTATATGTATTATCTTTTTAAAAAAATGTATGTGTATTTTGTTATACAATTATATACATTCATGTATACAATTATGTGTTTAGTATAAAATTATGTACATTTTTGAACCTGAATTTTTTTAAAGAAAATTAACCGCCAACACATGGTAGAAAAATTTCAAAAAAAATAAAAATAAAAAAATCTGAAATGACGTCGTTTTGCATCAGAGTGTACAATGCAATGCGCGCCTTGTTGCAGGATATAAATTGCCTTTAGATCTCCTCCCACTAGCGATCCTCTAGTTTGTTTTTAATTGGCCAATTACCCCACGCGACTGGTTGCCTGGGCTTGTTGACTAAGCACTCTTTACTTGGATCCACCATCTAGTCCCTTTCCTGTAGCTCACTTGGCTAACTGTGTAGAAAAATAGCTATATAGTTTATTGTCTACACGGTTTTCAGAATCTTTGTTGCGGACTCCTTATTTAAGGAGGTGCGATAAGGCTAAGCGGCAATTGCTTTACAAGGCCACCAACCTACCTTTGCACTACTTTCACCCCGACTTCCCTTCCGCTTTTCGGATTCCGTGCCATTTCAGCTTCGTATATAACTACTCAGCTTGCTAATTAAATACTCTAATTAACACACACCTTCAGATCCTTGCCTTTCCCCAAAAATTTTGAAAACTCTTTAGCTTCTCAACAAGCCAACCATAATTCAAATGCATACTATTACCAATGTATTCTAGATTTCTAGGGATTGAGTAGTGAGTAGGATATGAGATGCCAGAGTTCTATATTTGATGTGTTACATGTGTAGCATTTTCATTGATCTAGCTTGTTCCAGTTGTTGAATACTTGGCCACACAAATACAAAATGGTGCATGGTTTGAAGTGAAGTTTTCAATTTACCTCTGTTATGTCAACCAAGTTGGAGCGCATCTCTGTTAAAACAAAACATTTAAAAAAACAAAACCCAAAAAAAAAAAAAAAAAAAAAAAAAAACTCACGGACTCTAGACTCACGGTTTGGACAAAACATTTAAAAAAAATAAAAAATAAAAACATTACTCACGTTGGTTACAAAACATTTAAAAAAAAAAAAACAAAAACATTACTCACGTTGGTTACAAAACATAAAAAAAAAAAAAAATCACGATTAGAACCGGCGGTTCATGAACCGGAATGGGAACCTTAATATAAGGTTACAGTTACGATTTGGCCATTTGAGGAACCGGAACTAGTGGTTCATGAACCACAACCAGAACCGGGATCTTAATATAAGGTTCTGGTTCCGATTTGACCATTTGAGGAACTCGAACCGCAACCTTGGTCATGGCTACAGGCAGGTGGATAGCAAGAACAAAGCAGTCAGTCAGTCCTTCCCCTTCACCTGGAGCTACATGTCATGCACCTCCTTTGCCAAGTCTGCAACATCTCAGGATTGGGCTCCCCGAGTAGGATCCTGAGTGTCACTGCTGCTCTCATTGACGCACTACATATCGCTTTTTGCGCGCTACTCCTCCACTCTTGTCTTCTCTAATCACAGCACTGCCTCCCTGAGGTGATGGTGGGGCTTGTAATAGGCCGGTCGTGGGACACTAGTATCAGTGTCCTCGGAGCACAAACTCTCTAAAGCTGAGCAACGACTGCACTGTCCGAACTGCTCTACCAGCGACCGTACCGTAGTTGCTCCTGCCTATCCTCCCTATCTTGGCGTGGAAAACCAGACCTCTGAGTACTACAACGGGGTCGGTCACGACCGGTTGATCATCTTCGCTCTTAGGTTGCAGGGTCCACTCACTCGGTGACGACCTCTACTGCCGGGTTGTGCCCTAACGCTTCCAAAACTCGATTCACCATATCCATGACGATCACTGATCGCTGTCAAAAATAGTGATGAAGTATTACGAGTGAAGAGTTGTTGTATCCACATGGATTGCCGCTTTGGTATGCACTTGTGTAATTACCTAACTTCTAGACACTAAAGCCTTGAACTCATATGAATCGAAACACACTCATTAACATGGATAAACATATCAACACGTACTAAATAAAACACTTAAAATATGAATAAGAAAAGATAGGCATTAAGCTAGGGAATATCACCTTATAGATGCTACAATAGCCTATGGGATTAAGGGGAAGCAAACTCAACCTTGGGTTCCAAGATTGCCAAAATCAACTCGGTGTACTAACACGCTACTCTCGTGATCCAATGTTAGGCTGAACCTAAATTCGGGGTTGTCTCACTCTCGTGACACTACCAATCCCCCTCATTAAACTCAAGCAATCTTGATCTTCCACGTTTCCCTACTCTCGTAAGTGAATCTGAAGATCATGAGATGTGGTCTAAGAGAAGTTGGCAGTTGAGAGACAAGTCTAGGAATATGCTAACTTGTGGACTCCTTGCTCGAACAGTTGCCAAATCTCATACTAGAAATGAATTGGCAAAGTGTCCACAAACTCATCAACACAAGAACACAAAAACATCTCACAAGAACAAGAACCCTATATTAGGTTTTACCCCTCTTATACAATAATTACAAGAATAGCATCAAGATAAGCAATACAACTCTAATCTAAGCCCCTAAACAAACTACTCACACATATTAATCATAAACATAGCAAATGCACAAATAATAAACATAAATATAACAAAGGAAGAACAATCCTTGAAATCCATGTATGAATCCTTCTATACAAGCTGCCAATATGATAAGGAACCTAAATCTAAGCTAAAATGATGAAAGAAAATGTAGGAAAATAGCTCTCAGCCGCCTAGGGTTCGAGAGGGATAAAACACCGAGTAGTTTTGCACAAAACCATATTATATAGTTTGTACAGGGGTGGTGCATAGGCTAGGCACGCCTATGTAGGTGCCCGTGCATAAAATCCCAGATTTGGATCTGACGACTCAACAACGCAGCTTCAACTACCAGGCTAATTTTAACCCCTTTAACGTTACAATTGAACTTTTTGATCTTTATGACAGTTGTAGCCCTTCAAGGTTTGTTTCACCACTCTATGACTCTCTCGAAAGTATTTTAGCCATCTCTTTAGCTTTATGTTGACTCCCATTGATTCCAAAAGCTCCATTTGACTCCAATATCATGAAAATGTTTTTTTTTTTTTTTTTTTTTTTTTTTTTTTTTTTTGCTTCAAATAAGAGATATTGTACCTAATTAAATGCACAAAGAAAGTAAATAAGAGCTATTTTAACATGATATATACGTTTTGGGTCTTAAAGTGAGATTAAATATGGAGTAAAGTACATGTAAAATGTGTACAAAAAAATACAATTATCAATCACCTTAGGAACTTCCTCCTTGCACACTGGCGGCAAGCTGGCTGGCGGCGCAGGTAGCGATGTCTGTCATTAGTTATGTAACACCCCAAATTTTAAAACCAGAATATTAAATAAAAACGAGCATTTATTTATTTGAAAACATGATTTAGATGTGGAAGCGAGTTAAAAGAACATTTTACACACGGGGTGCTACCGCCACGTTTGGGCTGCTAACCAAGCCCAAACGCACCAGCTAGAAAGGGTTCTGTCTAACTATCTATAAATCCACAACATCATGCAATCCAAGAACTAAACTATAATTCTGCAACATTATTATGCAATCCACAAGTTCTATTCTATTACAATACAGGAGGTTCTACGCCTCTAGAATGCTCGCTCATGCTAGTTAGCAACACTAGTCCTGAAAATAACAAGATTGGGAAAACACAAAGTAGAAGAATTAGCATAAAAATGCTAAGTAAGGTTTACTCTGCCCTGTAAAATACTAACATTTTTACTTTTAAAACAGTTTATGTTTTTTAAATAGGTTTTGAAACTCTAATAGACTACACTTTAGAAAACATTTAGCCAAGGGCTTAGAAGGAACATTTTCAAAAGAATTTACAGACTACTTTAAATTAGCATTTGACCAAGTAGGCAGATTTTTCAAAAATGAGAGAGAAGAACTCTACAAGTGCTACACACCAAAAGAAGAGATATTTCCAAAACAAAGGTTTAAGATCATTTTCTCCAAAAGTACGCACACCTAACCAAAGATAGGATTTTCTTAAAGAAAAAAAAAAAAAAAAAAAAAACAACAGTTGAGACTCTAGATAGACACAAAGTAACCATAACCACACTATGAACACCACTATTAGTAAAACAGTATCACTCAACGCCATACATAAGGTTATAATACATATACCCCAAAATAGTTTCTCAAGATAATATAGTACCATGGTAATAATACACACTATTCAAATGTAATTTCCATATGTCATAATGGATAATAAACTTCAAAATAATAGTATTCAATACCACTCCAAACATAGCATAATATATATATATATATATATATATATATATATATATATATATATACTACAAAAAATTTCACAGTAAGATAGTAACTAGTACTTTCAAACCTTTATAACCATTTCATAAACTTTTCTGATCACTTCCAAAATATTCATAACTATGGAGAATATCAAAGTAATCTTCCTCACATAATTCTTTACAATATAAAAACATTAATATATATATATTATGCTATGTTTATTATTATTATTATTATTATTATTATTATTATTATTATTATTATTATTAAAGTAAGAACAACTGGTAAACGTCTAATTTAATTAAACATGTCAACTTTTAAATTAATTTATAATTCTAAAAGTTTAGTTATTATAATATGTTATTAAAAGTATTTATTACATAAAATATTACACTACTGCATAGCATATAAAAGATTATATAAAAAAAAATTAAATAACAAAATTGAAAAATACAAATAAAAGAGAAAAGGGAAAATGACACTTTTTCCCCTGAGTTATATACTAATAGCATCTTTTCCTCCTGAATTATTAAAGTGGCTATTTTTCCCCCTGAAATGTTAAATTGACATATTTACCCTTAAAACAAATATTTCATTTATTTTTCTTTCCCAACAAATTATGACAACGATTCGGTTCAAACTGAACAGACACTATAGCAACTAAACTGAAATATTCCAATTATAATTTAGAATCAAAACTTGATATTTAGAGTTTATTAAAATCGCGAACCGGAACGGCCAGTTCAAGTTCCGAACTGAAAAAAATAAAATACATTTGTTGTTGAATTTAGACTATTTTAAAAATAAAAATAAAATGTTAAAATAAAGACGATTCAAAATCATGAACCGGATCCGGAACCGCTGGTTCACGGTTCAGAATCCAGTTTTTTTTTTTTTTTTTTTTTTTTTTTTTCATAATTGTAATAAATTGAAATCTAAATATTGGGTTCTGGATCTGAATCATCACCGGAAACTTTCAATTCGATTGCTATAGTGTCCGGTTCAGTTCGAACCGAACCGTGGTCATCCCTACGTATAAACAATAATTTGTTGGAGAAGAAAAATAAATAAAATGTTTACTTTAAGGGTAAGAATGTCAATTTAATATATCAGGGGGGAAAATCGCCACTTTTAAAATAATTGAGGAGGCTAATGTACTTACATAAACAATATAGGGGAAAAAAATGCTATAAGTATATAACTCATGGGGAAAAAGTGCCATTTTCCCAAGAGAAAACATTTGATTTGCATATGTCCAGGAATTCGTGTTATTTATTTTTTTTAAACATAAATATAAAATAAATTTGAGTTGACTGTCAAAGCAAAAAAACACCCGCGCAGCATGGGCATGTTACAACACACCATTTTTTTTTGTTCCTCCCAAAAAAAAAACCATCTTGTAGGGAGAAAAACATGACAAACAATTCAACCTCCAATTGTTATTTAAGGACCTGCAAGAGGGCGCATCACTAACAAGCAGGATAGATGTAACACTCGACCGGGCGACTTTGGTTTTTTGGAATAACCGATGTCGTATTATTATTATTATTATTATTATTATTATTATTATTATTATTATTGTTATTGTTATTATTATTATTATTTTAAAAGTAACAATAACTGATTTACGTATAAAACCAATATCGTTTGATAATTTTTTTAATAAAGAGATATGAATCTAGTTTTTCATAAAAAGTAGCATTGTATATAATTTTAAAAAAATTAAAAACAAAAAGATACAAATCGACAGCGTATCTCCTTTTTTTTTTTTTAATAAATATTTTAATGTCAATTTTTTTAATGACATATGACGTATATTTCCGAAAATCGATGCATTATTATTATTATTATTATTATTATTATTATTATTATTATTATTATTATTATTATTATTATTAAAGTTATTAAAGTTACAGCAAGTGGCAAAAGTTTAATTTAATTACCTTTACAAGTTTAAATTAAAGATGTGAACATTTAAATTAATTGATAATTCAAAAAATTTAATTATTATAATATGTTATTAAAAGTATTTATTACATAAAAAATTACAGTAGTATTGCATAATATATAAAAAATTAAATTACAAGATTAAATTTAAAAAGAGAAAATTTCAAATAAAAGAAAAAACATTTGATTTGCATAAGTCAACAAATTCGTGTTATTTAAAAATAAAAACATAAATATAAAATAATTTTGAGTTGGCTGCCGAAGCAAAAAACACCCGCTTAGCATGGGCATGTTACAACACATCAATTTTTTTTGTTCTTCCCAAAAAAATCATCTTGTAGGGAGAAAAACATGGCAAACAATTCTACGTACAATTGTTATTTAACGACCAGCAAGAGGCCCCATCACTGAAAAGCGAGATCGATGTAACACTCGATCAGACAAGATCGTCCAAGTAAGGCGGATATAACACTAATGGACAAAATCTCAAACAGCCGTCCATGAGTTTTTTATTTTTTATTTTTCGATCAGCAAAAGGTCTCATCGCCGAGAAGCGGTATAGATGGAACCGGACCTACGTTTCTTTGATACACGACGTTAGTTTTTTGGAATAACCGATATCGTATTATTATTATTATTATTATTATTATTATTATTATTATTATTATTATTATTATTATTATTATTATTATTATTATTAAAGTAACAACAACTGGTAAACGTCTAATTTAATTAAACATGTCAACATTTAAATTAATTGATAATTCTAAAAATTTAGTTATTATAATATGATATTAAAAGTATTTATTACATAAAATATTACACTACTGCATAACATATAAAAGATTATATAACAAAAAAAATTAATAACAAAATTAAAAAATTCAAATAAAAGAGAAAACATTTGATTTGCATATGCCAACAAATTCGTGTTATTTTTTTTTATAAGCCCTGTAGACTTCGCGTACGCCCGAAAATATTATGGTCCTGTTTGGTAAAAAATTGGCCTATAGGCCAATTTTGACTTATTTGATCACTATTAATTGTTTGATTTGGTTAAAATATCAATATAAATGTTTGGTTAATTAGCTTTTTGCAACTCCAAAAGGCTAAAATTCAAAAAGCTACTCCAAGCAACTTTTTCAATTAGCTTTTTGAGAAAAGAAATTATACCAAACAGCTATCAGCTAACAGCTAATTTACCAAACACTTTTCTATAATCAGCTAATGTTATCAACTATTTATACCCTATAATTATCACAATCAGCTAACAACAAACAATTATCAGCTAACAGCCATTTTACCAAACATGGCTATGTCTTCCTCTTCCTTTTCCGGTACACTTTGCGTACGCCCGAAACCGGAAAACAAAATATTATGTTTTCCTCTTCCATTTCCGGTACACTTTGTTTCCCAAACCGGAAAAGATTATAATCTGCCGTTCCAGCTTCTGCCAGTATGGTCTGGTGCTTTCCTGTATGAGATTTTGTCTGAGGCCTACTTTGTCTTCCAGTTCCTTGATCAGGAATCAGAGTATTATCCTCAGGAATTCCATAATGAATCTTTGAAAAAGAGAAGATGAAAGGTATTTAAAACTTGTAATAGCATCATCCCAGTCCAGTAAAGTCTTTTCTCATATTGGCTAAGAGCTATACCAGCTCTCTTTACATCAACATTGGCAGAATTCTTTAGAAGACCTTCCGAAATGTGAGGAGATTCATTCTTTGGCAACAGTGACTCCTACACTTGTAGTAACAGCTTATGTTACAATCTCTTAAAATGAGCCAAAAAATTATTAAGTCATCTCACCAAGAGAACAAAAAGATCATTCAAAGCCACATACTCTGGTAAAAGTTGAAAAAAGTCATGTCTAGTATAGCACAAGTGTACAACATATAAAAATAAAGAAAAGCAATCACCTTCTTAGTACTTTTTCTGTTGCTCATTGGAATCTTGATCTTCCTTGTGACTCAAACAAGCATCAGGTGTTACTTTTGCAGGCATATTCTCATTTTCAATTTGTCTTTGGTACTCCAATGTTTCTTCAAGCATTTTTTTCCTCTGATTCAAGCTCAATTTTACACTTGTAATCCTCCTGACTAAGAGAATCTTTGCTCACAACATCAATAGGTTCATCCTCTTGATTTTCTCCATCACCAAGAGCTAGAAAAGAGCTGTCAAAGCACAGTAATTTGCAGAATATTAAACTATTTTTCAAGTCTTATAGAAAGTTTAAATTTTCAATATAAAATGTTCTCTTGGTAGTCTCTCTATAAACTTTGAATATAGAGAGACATACACGTATTTGGTAGTCTCATAGTGTTGAATGGGCAGCACATTCCTAACAGCAGCCTGAAAAAGATAAGAGGTAACAGAATCAATCATCTTTGCAACAGCAAGAGAATAAAATTCCACCAAAAATAATAAAAAATCTTCGACACCGGATTTGCAACAAGTTAAGCCTACAAAACAGGAAGTATTGTTCAAATCATTCTAATCACCTTTTTCCAGTGGAACAGGAGAGATTAGCTCAAAGGTAGCGGTAGGCATGACCATCTTGACATCTTCTGGCAACTCAACTTTACCCGTCATGTAAAACTGAGGCCTATAGTTTGAGAAAAATGCAGTGCGGCGGCCACATGGTGACCACATATATCTCTGCCTCAAACCTCTTATATGTTTTCACTGTTCCAGGCTTTGCAATCGCCTGCAGAAAGAAACACAAAAAATTAACTAAACAGTGGAACTCTGTTTTATTTCAAAACCTTCAGTGCTAAGTAGAACCAACATTTGCAACTATATAGGACTCCTTTCTGGATGGATTTGGATTGTGTAAGGGAAGGTCAAAGGGGTATTAATGAGTAGAAATTCACTGCATATTAGTCACAGATACCAAAAGCAATGGAAAACAAAAATGTAAAATTGTAATACAATGTTACAACCCTGCAAATATGCCCAGCTAACAGAACAGAAAGAGGTAAAGAGGAAGAAGAAAGAGATCTAGGGTTTGAGAAAAGTAAGGGATTTAGGGATTTAGAATTCAGAAAATTGTTCAAAAACATAGCATAAAAAAAACATTATCCCAAAGCAATAAATAGGAAAAGCTATGCTAAAAATCAAGAGAATCTGCAACAAACTTCCACGTTTCTCGCTTGCCCTCTTAGGCTGATCTTTCTCCAAACGGCGTCGTCTGATGAGTCATTGCAACTGCTTCTAACGGCCTTCTCCAAACGACGTCGTCCGGCTTCTTTACTTCAACGGCTCCAATGGCTCTCTTCAAACGCTGCCGTTTTGATAAGTGAAGGGTTTAATTATTCCGGCTATGAACGACGTCGCTTTGGTCCCTCGACTTTCCCTCCACACTTAGCTTTTGAGAATGAGTCTTCTCCTGACCTTCCACCCTTATTTCATCCTTCCATTCTTCTTCTCCAACATGCAAGATCATGACATTACCCTCTCCTTCACAAGATCCTTGTCCCCAAGGATCAAAATTAGGAAATTGCTTGGTGATGTAATGATAATTTTCCCATGTAGCAGCCTCTTGGGGTAGGTTTGCCCACTGCACTAGTATTTCCACCTCGGCTGCATTGTTCTTCTTTACCAACCTTTTATGTAATGCTTATATGGGTTGGGTGAGGATCATGCCCTCTGTGTCAGTAGAAGGCAGTTCTGGCTGTGGCTCTATCCCAACCCCTACCCTCTTCTTCAACAAGGATTCATGGAACACAGGATGGATTGCAGCCTCTCCTGGAAGCTTCAATTTATATGCCACTTGGCCAATCTTCTCAATTACCTCAAAGGGTCCATAGAACCTAGCTGTTAGCTTTATGTTTGATTTGACAGCCACAGAAGACTGCCTGTAAGGCTGTATCTTAAGGTATGCCCAGTCCCCCACCTCAGAACTTCTTTCAGTTCTATGCTTGTCTGCTTGCTCCTTCATCCTGGCTTGTGCTCTTGAAAGATTTTCCCTGAGAATGGCTATCATTACAGCTCTTTCTCTAAACCAATCTTGGCCCTCACCTTCTGAGATCACCTTAAAGGTTAAATAAGGAGGGGTATACCCATATAAGGCCTGGAATGGAGAACATTTGAGGGAGGTGTGGAAATTGGTATTATACCAATACTCTGCCAAGTGTAGCCATTTTAGCCAAGCCTTGGGCCTATGGAAGACCATGCACCTTAAATATGTCTCCACACATCTGTTTACTCTTTCAGTCTGGCCATCTGACTGAGGATGATAAGAAGAAGTCATGTTTAACTTAACTTGCATTTGCTTGAATATCTCCTTCCAGAATCTGCTAACAAATATTTTGTCTCTGTCACTAACAATATCCTGGGGTAGGCCATGGAGTTTGTAGATGTTCTCCATGAATAAGTCAGCTACCATTTCAGCTGTGAAGGGGTGTGAGAGGGCCAAGAAGTGACCATACTTGGTGAATCTGTCTACTATCACCATGATGACATCCTTCCCTTGTGACATGGGAAATCCTTCAATGAAGTCCATGGATATGCCTTGCCAAGCTTGTTCTGGAATAGACAGGGGTTGTAGTAGTCCAGGGTCGGCTGTATTCTCTTCCTTACACCTTTGGCACACATCACAATTCTTAACTGCTTGGATCACTTCCCTCTTCATTCCCTTCCAGTAAAACAACTGTCTGAGCTTGTGATAGGTGACTTGTTGCCTAGAATGGCCTCCCATGGGAGAATTATGCATCTGATCCACTATCTCGCTTCTCAGATCTCCTGTGCTCCCAACATATAACCTTCCTTGGTGTTTGATCAATCCTTCCTTGATAGTAAACTGAGATTCTGGTTCTGCCAATATCATCTGTTCAGTTAAGACCTTAGTAGCCAATTCATCTTCCTCATAACTTTTAAGGATTTCTTCTTTCCATAGTGGCCTAGCAATTGAAATAGCCTTTAGGTCAGCTTGTTTCTCATCCCCTCTTATGGACAAAGCATCTGCAACACAGTTCTCAGTGCCCTTCTTGTATTGAAACTCATAACTCAATCCTAATAACTTTGTAAGGCCCTTCTGTTGCATGGCTGTGGTGATTTTTTGTTCCAACAAAAACTTGAGACTCTGATGGTCAGTTTTTATAACAAAATGCCTTCCACATAAATAGGGCCTCCACTAGTCTATAGCATTGATAATGGACAAATATTCTTTTTCATATATAGATAATCCCAGATGTTTTGGGCCAAACCCCTTGCTGTAATAAGCTATTGGCTTCCCTTCTTGCATAAGGATTGCCCCCATCCCTTTGTAACATGCATCAGCCTCCACCAAAAAATCCTTTTTGAAATCAGGTAAGGCCAGAACTGGGGCTGAACACAATGCCTTCTTGAGCTGCTCAAAAGCCTTTTCTGATTCTATACTCCAGTGGAATGCATTTTTCCTCAACATATCAGTAAATGGTCTACTTATTGTTCCATAAGATTTGATGAATCTCCTATAGTACCCTGTGAGACCCAAGAATCCTCTCAACTCCTTGATGTTAACTGGCTTGGGCCAAGCAGACACAGCAGACAGTTTCCCTGGATCAGTCTGCAAACCTTCCTCAGAAATGATGTGTCCTAGATATTCAACCTCCTTTTTAGCAAATGAGCACTTGCTAAGCTTGGCCAATAACTGATTCCTCCTCATTATTTCCAACACTTCCCTCAGGTGTCCCCAATGGCTATCTAAGGTTGGACTATAGATCAAGATGTCATAAAAAAACACCAAAACTGTCTTCTTGATCAGAGGCTTAAATACCAAATTCATGAGGGCCTGAAAAGTAGCTGGTGCATTAGTTAGCCCAAAGGACATAACATTAAACTCATATAGGCCTTGATGTGTCCTAAAGGCAGTTTTGTACTCATCACCCTTCTTCATTTTTACTTGGTGATAACCAGCTCTTAAATCCAATTTAGTGAAGATCCTTGCATTAGCCAACTCTGAGAACAAGTCCTCTATCAATGGAATAGGAAACTTGTTCTTAGTGGTTATTCCATTTAGGGCCCTATAATCCACACAAAACCTCCATGTGTTATCCTTTTTAGGTACTAATAGTACCGGTGAGGCAAAGGGAGATGAGCTATGTGATATGATTCCAGCAATCAACATTTCATCCACCATCTTCTCAATTGCATTTTTCTGAAGGAATGAGTATCTGTAGGGTTTGGAGTGAACAGGTTTAGCCCCTAGGGTTAAGGGGATTCCATGATCCAATGATCTTGAAGGGGGCAGGCTTTTAGGTTCTTCAAATATCTCTTAAAACTCTTGCAGAATGGCAGCCAGTTCAGGGTGCTTATTTCCTATTTTTTCAGCAGGGTTGAGGGCATGGATCATGCCTTGCAAAAGGTACCCTTGCACCCCTTCTTTCTTCCACCTCCTAATCTCCTTCTTAGAGGCCTGCTGCAACACTATTTTTTTGGTTAGACCCTTCAATAGCACCTTCTTTCCTTCTTTATGAAATGAGATTCCAGGAGGCCTGGTGTGTACCTGAATGGGAGCATAGGAGTCTATCCAATCCATGCCAAGGACTATATCACACCCTTCCAACTTCAAGACTCTTAGATCTTTCTTAAATTGCTCCTTCTGCACTTGCCATTCTAGTCCCTTACAAATTGAGTCACACACCAGTGTTTCACCATTGGCCACTGTGACCTTAAGGTTCTCAGCTCTATCAGCAGCAATTCCCATTTGATCCAAAACCTTGGGCTCTACAAAGCTGTGGGTACTCCCACTGTCCACCAATATCACCACTGCATGTTTGCCCATTAAGCCTAATAACTTAATGGTATTCATGCCTTCCCCTCCAATGACTGCATTTAGAGTAACCTCCACTACATCACCTTCTGGTGTCTCTATAGCTTCATTTTCCACCTCCTGATCCTCAATAAATTCCTCCTCTGCTTCTTGAATTTCAGTTCCTTCTATGATATTGAAGGTGGGACTCTTGCACTTATGCCTAGGGCTTCAAGGGTCAAAACACCTGTAACACCTATTTTGTTCTCTGAGTTGATCCCTGAACCTATTGATCTCAGGGGTCCTTGCATTGGATTGAAGGGTATTGGAGGATGTAGTTCTCGATGGGATCTGGTTGGATTGGGTTTTGCTTGGCTCATTCTGTCTGGAAGGATAGGTTCTGGGGTTGGTTTGTGTTCTTTGGGTAGTGTAGGTTGGTTTTGTGTTTGCAGAAGAGGTGTTCCTGTGGGAGTCACTCAGTCTAAGTCCCTTTTCAAATTGCCTTGCCAACCAAATGGCATCTTCCAAATTAACAGGCCTAGAAGTTCTTACAAAGCACCTAAGTTGTTGCTTCAACCTCACAAAAAAGCTATCCAGAAAATACTGATCCGTTAAGGTAGGATAATTCTGTAATAGCAACCCCTTATACTCCTCATACTTATCAGAGAATTCCACCACACTTCCCCACTGCTTGAAGTTGGAGAATTCTTCCATCACATCTACATGACTATCACAGAACCTTTTGCAGATAGCCCTGGCAAACAAGGTCCACTGGGACCCTTCCCCCAGACCATTAAGGTAAGCTTCATACCATAAGGCTGCCTTCCCAGTTAGATTAACACATAACACATGCATAATCTCATCTCTGGGGATCCTAGCTAGCATGAAAAACCTTTCACACCTCACCACCCACAACCTAGGATTATCATAATCAAAAACAGGAAACTCATGTTTGTACCTCACTGTTTGCTCTCCTCCTTGGTTGTTTAGTCCTGGCCTGGCATCAAAGTGGACTCTTCTTGGCATCCAGGGTCTATCAGCTCTCATAGGGTTCATATATGGACCAAACTGGTTCTCTCCATGCCCTTTTTCATCATCAGAAACCTCTTGTGGCTCAGTGTGGCCATCTACTGCAGGCTCCTTGCCAGGTCTCATGCCTAGATTTGAACCTTCCTCTCTAGGGCTGGAATGGGAAGCATGAGCTTGGCCGCGAACAGAAGAAGGCTCAGGAGCTGGTGGGGGCCTATTGAGCCTTAGGAGCTCCATGATTTCATCCTTCCAGTTCTGCATGTGAGCCTTCAGTTCCTGAGTATTATCCTTCATTTCTTGCCTGACTTCTATGAGGCCACTGCTGTTCTCCAGGACTACGGCTTCCAGTTTGGACATCCTTTCCTCCATGGCTGCTGATGCTGTAGTGACCGTGGTGGGCTCTGATACCAGATGTTACAACCCTGCAAATATGCCCAGCTAACAAAACAGAAAGAGGTAAAGAGGAAGAAGAAAGAGATCTAGGGTTTGAGAAAAGAAAGGGATTTAGGGATTTAGAATTCAGAAAATTGTTCAAAAACATAGCATGAAAAAAAAAACATTATCCCAAAGCAATAAATAGGAAAAGCTATGCTAAAAATCAAGAGAATCTGCAACAAACTTCCACGATTCTCGCTTGCCCTCTTAGGCTGATCTTCCTCCAAACGGCGTCGTCTGATGAGTCATTGCAACTGCTTCTAACGGCCTTCTCCAAACGACGTCGTCCGACTTCTTTACTTCAACGACTCTCTTCAAACGCTGTCGTTTTGATAAGTGAAGGGTTTAATTATTCCGGCTATGAACGACGTCGCTTTGGTCCCTCGACTTTCCCTCCACACTTAGCTTTTGAGAATGAGTCTTCTCCTGACCTTCCACCCTTATTTCATCCTTCCATTCTTCTTCTCCAAACATGTACAACATCCTAATCTTATAACATGTACCCACCGCCCCAAACATTAGAAAAAGACAAAAAGAAATATAACATTATATTATACTTTGCTTTTGTTTCTTCAATTCATATAGTACATGCAGAATGAACGGAGCAGCAACAAATAAGACTTTATCCATTTCGGCGCTATTCGGACGGCAAACAGTAAATTCGGAAAACCATGTACGTGCGGCACAAAAAATGGAATTCGAACGGTGGAAAATGATTAGAGAAATATATAAATAGTAGAAGAATTCTTTTATTGGATGTTCATTCTTCTCCCTTCTAGATTATTCTTTTAAGTTGTTATTAATGTCCATTCGTGGCTAATTTCTTTAACTTGGTTTAGTGAATTGAAGTCCCGGAATTGATTATGCTGTAAGATTATTTATTTATTTTTATTATATAATTTCGATGCATTTGAGTATTAAATATTCTTCTAAATTATTTGAATAGTTGTACCATTTAATTACTAGGGAGGCCTACTAGTTATTTATTTGATATAATTATTTGCTATATTAGTTAATGTTGTGCTACAAATTATTCTAATATTCAGTAGCAACTGAGGTTAATTATTGACGGATTAGTGATAATTGGTCTCGGGTAGAATATTTTCCTAAATTAAATGCAACCGCTTGTGTTTGTGTTATTTAGTTTGTCGGCTTTCCTAGTTCCTATTGCTGTTATTAAATTAAATCTTTAGCGCTTGTCTTAGGTTATTTAGTAGTTAAGAGTAATTAAACCGCGTGTGCTTTAGTTACCTACAACTAAGGGAAAACGGAAATGAAATAATTTCACGACAAATATTCAACTGCATATTAATTACTTTTTGAATCAATGATCAGTGTTAAATTCCGGTGGTGGATCTTTACTAACCAAAGTTTTCTATTATAAGTGCTTTCAATATATTGTTTTCATTGCTTTATTCGTTTATTTACTTTGATTATCACTTTCATACCAAACCCCACTTTCCTAACATGGATGCTGTATATTGGTATAACGATTAGTGCGGCCGCACTGACCGCACGGGAAGGCACCAACACAAATTCACAAATACACCAGAGTAAGGTTAATAATGCACCAATAACGAACATAAAACATATAACACTATGATGTACCCTCTTCTGGTGCCCAATGACGACTTTAGCCTTGCAGTTCGCGTAGAGTGAGAACGCGCGCGAAAATATCGGAGAAGCCTTGTTGAATGTGATTCATTGGATTTATCTAATCTAATGGCCTGAAATTGACCGCACCGCCGCACCAATAGTTAAGTAAGATATACACCACCAAAGTCAGGAAATGCACCACAAAAAACGCACACAAATTATGTACGCATCACCAACAACACACCATTAGGTGTGAGTAAAAACACCATATAGTGTTCGGAAATACACCATTGGGGTTGGTGAGTTATATGATGTATTTTTTGGGGTCTGTTGTGTAGTTTTTGGTTTTTTTTTGCATTTCATTGTGGTGTGTTTCCCTTACACTGTTGGTGTATTCTGAAATTCCGCCACACGACCACACCTAACAACATGACCACATATGAGCATTATTCTTTATAGAGGGGTGATCACATGTGGTCATGTTGTTAGGTGTGGTCATATGATCAATTATAGGCCATTAGATTATATAGATCTGATGAATCATATTAATCAAGATTCTTCCAGTATTTTCACGCACATTCTCCTACCCAGCGAACTGCAAGGGTAAACTCGTCATAAAGCACCGAAATAGGGAAACTCAAATTGTTGTGTGTTTTATTACACTATTGGTGCATGTTGTCAACACTGTTGGTGTATTCTGGAACCCGACCGCTATAAATGGCCAATGTAATTACCGTAACACGGGAATACACCATTGGTGTGTTTCACTGTGGTGTATTTTATTACACTATTGTTGCATGTTGTCAACACTGTTGGTGTATTCTGGAACCCGCTCGCTATAAATGACCACTGTAATTACCATAACACCCCCACTAACCAAAACGCGCGAAAATCCTCAGAATTATCACTGCTGTTAGATTAAACTGAATCAACGACACAGATACGACCACACCGCCACACCTAATGATATGACCACATATGATCGCTCTTCTATATAGATGTGTATTCAAATGAGGACAAGTATATTATAGAGGATTGTGAGGACAGATGTAGTGTGTGCCATTAGCCGGTATGTCGTGTGCATGGCCGAATGTAGTCGTGTGCCACAGTTTGTATGTCGCGTGCTAGATTTGTTAATTTATAGAGCCTGGGTTCGAAACCTGATGTTTACATTTATTATTGTGTGCCATTATGTATTAAGTTGTGTGCCTGGTATTAATTTGTTGTGTGCCCACTATTTATCCTCACAGTCCTCTATATATTGTTGTCCTCATTTGAACTCAACCCCTTCTATATATATATATATATATATATATATATATATATATATATATGTATATATATATATATATATATATATGTATATATATATATATATATATATATATATATATATATATATATGTATATATATATATGTATATGTATATATATATATATATGTATATGTATATATATATATATATATATACATATATATATATATATACATATATACATATATACATATATATATATATATATACATATATATATATATATATATATATACATATATATATATATACATATATATATATATACATATATATATATGTATGTATATATATATATGTATATATATATATATACTATATATATATACATATATATATATATATATATACATATATATATATATATATATACATATGTATATATATATATATATATATATATATATATATATATATATATGTATATATATATATATATATATGTATATATATATATGTATATATATATATGTATATATGTATATATGTATATATATATATATGTATATATATATATACATATACATATATATATATTTTGTTAGATGTGGCTCCAAATCCATAAGAATGTCGCCGGTCCACGTTGCGCGATGGGTGTCATCACTTCTCGCACGTCCTCCGACTTATGCTCTCTTCATTTTACTTGCCGCATTTGTCTCCTTTTTCTTTTGTATAAATAGATTCGATTTCATTGTTTTGTAATGCACTCATTTCTTACATCAATATCAATTATTGATTCATTCACTTGCCTTCTTTTCTTTTCCCACGTAGATATATATATATATATATATATATATATATATATATATATATATATATATATATATATGTATGTATATTATTCTTTCCTTTTGTGTTATAATATATGTATTTCCTTTATTCCTAATTCGTTTTGTCATTATTATATTTTCCTATTATTTAACTTCTATAATTTTCAATTTTTGATTATTCGCTTCCGCATTATTCCGCTATATTCCTAACAAGTGGTATCAAAGCCAAGTTTAATTGAGAGTTATTTTCAAAGATTTCGATTGTCACTAAGTTCGATATCGAGAAGTTCGACGGGAAAATTAGCTTTTCTATCTGGAAGGTTCAGATGGATGTCGTTCTAACCCAGAACGGTTTGAAGAAAGCGCTAGCTGGGAAGAAAAAGAAACCGGCTACAATGACAAATGAAGATTGGGAAGATTTGGATGACAAGGCACGTTCAATCATTCTTTTGTGCCTGTCTAAAGAGGTTCTACCTGAGGTAGTAAGTGAGACGATTGCGTCAGATTTATGGTCCAAGCTGGATACGCTTTACATGGCCAAAACTCTGGCGAATACGCTACGCCTGAAGGAGCGTCTGTACACAATCCGTATGACGGAAGGTACTTCTATTAAATCTCACTTGGATGAATTCAATTCTATTTTATTGGACTTGGAAAATATTGGAGCGTCTGTACACAATCCGTATGACGGAAGGTACTTCTATTAAATCTCACTTGGATGAATTCAATTCTATTTTATTGGACTTGGAAAATATTGATGTCGTAATTGACGATGAGGATCGTGCTGTTTTATTGCTTGTCTCTCTCCCTAAATCATACAAGCATTTCAAAGAAATTATGTTGTATGGTAATAGTAGTGATACCCTTACTTTCGACAATGTTAAGTCAAACCTGTTGTCCAAAGAAAAGTTTGACTTTGAAATTAAGTCTGAGGACAAAGGTGAAGGCTTGACTATAAGGGGTCGTTCACTTGAATCAGGGAGTAGCAATAAAAATTCTAGATCCAAGTCCAAAGGACGTAAGTCCAACAAATCCTGTAAGTACTGCAAGAAGCATGGTCATGATGTGACTGAATGCTTTAAGTTGAAAAACAAGCAAGAGAGAGAAAAGTCCGCTGAAGCTAGTGTTGTTGAAAGTGATTCAGAAGGCGATGTTATGTTATCTGTTAGTTCCGGTTGAAAACGGAGCAAAACCGAGTGGATTCTGGACTCTGGTTGTTCATTCCACATGTGTCCTCACAAAGACTGGTTCGTCTCTCTGGAACCGCATGATGGTGGAGTTGTCTTGATGGGTAATGATACCCAATGCAAGGTTAGTGGAATTGGAAGTGTGTAGATTAAAACTCATGATAACATTATCAGGACTCTTACCAATGTTCGGTATATTCCTGATTTGAAACGCAATCTGATATCATTGGGCACCTTGGAATCTCTGGGGTGCAAGTACATAGCTGAAGGTGGAGTTCTGAAAGTCATAAAAGGCTCCCTTAGCTTGTTCTAATGAAAGCTTCTCGTTCTGGAAGCTTGTACGTCTTGTATGGCAGTACTGTGACAGGTTCAGTAGCGGTATCCTCATCGATGTCTGATGCGGATCTCACTCAATTATGGCATATGCGTCTGGGGCATATGAGTGAGAAAGGCATGCATCTCCTGAGCAAGAAAGGCCTCCTTGGTGGTTCAGGTACGGGTAAATTACAATTTTTGTGAGCATTGTGTTTTTGGGAAACAAAAGAGGGTTAGTTTCTCTACTGCTACACACCGTACCAAAGATGTATTGGAATATATACATTCCGATTTATGGGGACCGACTAAATTCCCGTCTATGGAAGGCTGTAGATATTTTATGTCTATTATTGATGGCTTTTCTCATAAAGTCTGGGTCTATTTCCTGAAACATAAAAATCAGGCATTTTCTATTTTCAAGAAGTGGAAAATACTTGTTGAGACTCAGACAGGTAAAAAAGTCAAGAAGCTCAAGACAGACAATGGCTTGGAGTTCTGTGAGTCAGATTTCAATGACTTTTGTGCGGCAAATGGAATCGCCAGGCACAAGACCTTGCCGGGTAAACCCTAGCAGAATGGTGTTGCCGAATGTTTGAACAGGACTCTATTGGAAAGAGCTCGTTGTATGCTCTCTAATGCTGAGTTATGGAAACGGCGTGATTTTTGGGCCGAGGCCGTTTCTACTGCTTGCTATTTGGTAAATAGATCTCCACATTCATCCCTTGATTTCAAAATTCCAGAGGAAGTTTGGTCAGGTAATCCTGTTGACTACTCTATCTTAAGAGTTTTTGGATGTCCTGCTTATGCTCATTCCAGTACGGGTAAATTAAACCCGAGAGCTGTCAAATGCATTTTCCTTGGTTATGCCTCTGAGTCAAAAGGGTATCGTCTATGGTCTCCTGATTCTCAGAAAGTCATTCTGAGTCGAGATATCACTTTTGATGAAAATGCACTACTTTCTTCTGGAAAAGTTCCCAGTACAGGTGAGACGCAGAGTACTGGTGAAAATGTGGAGTTTGAGTTTAGGCCTATTGACAGTATTACTACTACTGATGGTAATACTAAAGATGATGCATCTACTTGCACCGCACCTCTCGTCGAGCCACAACGAGAGTATTTCATTGCTATGGATCGTCCCAAGAGGACAATTAAAAAACATGCAAGGTATGCTAGTGATGATGAAACCAACATGGTTGCTTATGCTCTTTCAGTCGCATAGGAAGTTGATGGTGATCCATCCTGCTATTCTGAAGTTTTTCCTATTGCTAAGTTCACGTAGTGCTTGAGTTTAGTCGGCTGTTCCGATTGTTAATTCCACAATGGATTTGATCCAAGGTGGAGATTGTTAGATGTGGCTCCAAATCCATAAGAATGCGTCATCCTACGTCGCCGGTCCACGTTGCACGATGGGTGTCATCACTTCTCGCACGTCCTCCGACTTATGCTCTCTTCATTTTACTTGCCGCATTTGTCTCCTTTTTCTTTTGTATAAATAGATTAGATTTCATTGTTTTGTAATGCACTCATTTCTTACATCAATATCAATTATTGATTCATTCACTTGCCTTCTTTTCTTTTCCCACGTAGATATATATATATATATATATATATATATATTATATTCTTTCCTTTTGTGTTATAATATATATATTTTCTTTATTCCTAATTCGTTTTGTCATTATTATATTTCCCTATTATTTAACTTCTATAATTCTCAATTTTCGATTCTTTGCTTCCGCAGTGTTCCGCTATATTCCTAACACATATATATATCATAACTCTAATTGCATCCCTATCGTAGTCCGTATAACTTGAGGTATCAACTTGATACATTATTGAACAAAAAGTTAAAGATTAGTTTTGCATATATTCCCATAACTTTTTCAATTTGTTTGATATGTATCCAGGCCATTCAAAAATAATACATTAATAGTGTATACAAATCAGAGACACATAACTAATTGAAAATTTTGTTTAGATAATACTCAGAAATTTGGTTTAGGAAGACGTACACGCTCTTTACTCGACTGTTCTTCCATACAATAAAACATATGAGGCCTGTAGTATCGATGGTTGAATGCCTACTTCGTTCCTAAGTACTACGTAGTACTAGTTAGAGTCAAAATCACTACATGCATGCTCCTGCTCTAATTAATTACTATTATTAGTTGTTTCCTAAATTAACTGATCGATTATTTAGTGCGATATTAAGGGTAATCATCTTCAATTCAAGTAGTCAAGCCTAAACTTCTCCCGAACAGATGAGATGTAATTCGCAGCTTTGAGATCAACTGCCTCATCAACCGCAGCACCGCCGTAGAGGGTGTCCATTTTTGCGGCGCTGTAAGAGTCGACGACGGCGGTGTTGTTAGTGATATCTGCAGGTGTGGAAACCGATCTGGATCTGGTGTGAGTGGGAATTTGAAGCTGAGGAGTAAGTTGATGATCCTGATGATTCATCACAGTGATCTTGTTGTAACTCTGATGCGGCGGCCTTAAATGCTCCGCCGGCTGGTTCAGCATCTTCATGTAACCACCACCTTGATCATGATGAGTAGGGGTGGGGTATGGGAGGTGCAGCACGGTGGTGGAAGAAGGTGGCAATTTGTTGCCGGCGGTTGCTCGCGATCGGTACAGAGACCACCTCAGTTTCCCGTTATTAAGAAGTAGTCCTGCTCTTCCTCTGCGCTTGCCGTCCATTAAATTATACTTACGTATGTATGAATCCTCGTCCTCGGCGCTTTAACAGTGTAGTGTGCAGTACGTTGTACTATATATATATATATATGCTCTGTGTTCGGTTCTTTGTGTTTTTGTGGATGAGTCGCAGGTAGATGAAGTGATGGGGTGTATATATAGTACGTGGTGGAATATATAGCGGGAGAAAGATTTGGCTCTCTGCTATAATGTGTGTTCACTTATAATGTGTGTTCTGAGTGAAACTGATTTGATTTGAGCAAAAGGTAATAAAAAAATATATTTGCGCGTAGAATGTCTATAGTTTATTGATTCTTAACTCAAAAAATTAATAGGCAGTTTGTACAAAGAGGTTGAGCATGCATTTGCTATTTGGGAGGATATAATTTTAGGTAATTCAATAGTTTAGCAGACATAGTCCAATGCTTGTATAAGGATTTTCTCAGTTTGCGGCCATTGAAATTTTAATTTTAATCTCTGAACTATTGAGTTAAACCGTTGAGTTAAACCGTTGCGGATAACTTTGTTAGCTAGTATGCTGTAATGGGATAAGATCATCAGATATTGTGGTCCAACTAGATGTATGTATAGATATTATATTGCCTTGCCTAACTACATACGAAAATATCAAGAATCTTTTCGTACGTCATCATCCACCTCATATTCCCAACATAATTACTTAAAAAAGAGAAAATGACACTTAATCCTCCTATATACTTATAGCAGTTTTTCTCAGTCAATTATTTAAGTGATAGTTTCCCTTTATATGTAAAATGAATATATTTACTCTTAAATTAAATATTTAATTTATTTTTCTTTTCTAATAAATTATAACTATGATTTGGTTCAAACCGAACAGACACTATAGCAACCAATCAGAAAGGTTATGATGACAATTTAGAACCAGCAGAACCCGACATTTAAAGTTTATTAAAATCGCGAATTGAAACTGCCCGTTCATGTTCTGAATTGAAAAAATAAAATACATTAATTGTTGAATTTAGAATATTTTAAAAATAAAAAAAAAATAAAATCTACTATACTAATAAGAGTCCAAGAGAGTTACGCCTATAATGGGTAGAAAAAAATGGCGGTCAAATTTTTTAATCAAATGAATGGCTCAGATTGATCAGATTTTAATTTTTCCTTGAGATTTCCTAATTTATCCTTAATTTTATGATTTTCCGTTAACTTTTCCGTTAAATATTATCTTTTCCGTTAATTTCTGTTAGTTCACCGTTAACATACTCATTGATTTCAATAAGAAAGGTCTTAGGTTCAAACCTCATCCCAATCAAAGTTGGCATAATTATTACTCTATTTTACTCTTATTAAATTAAATACTAATTTAGTAGGTACAACAAAAAATAATACATATGCATTTCTTTAATTTAGAATTATGTGTCTACAATGCCTTTATTCCCAAAAAAAAAAAAAAAAATTATTCACTATCAATAAATTAAATAAGAGAAATAATTTCATTAGCTATATCTTCTTTATTTTTCTCCAATATAAAAATTCTTTACATTCAAATTCATCAATTGATTATAGTCACTACATTGTCCCTACAATGTCTTTATTCAAAAAAAATTATTCATTATCAATAAATTAATTAAAAGAAATAATTTCATTAGTTATATTGTCTTTATTTTTCCTCCAATGTAAAAAATATTATTTACATTCAAATTCATCAATTGATTATATTCACTACATTGTCTATTATCTTTTTTGTGCAGTGTTTTTTTTTTTTATTAAATATCAAAGTTATAATACAAAATAATGCTATATATTTATTTACCAAGTATTTTATTAATACCATGAAAAATTAAAAAATATATATATAATTAAGCCAATCATATTAACTACTTAGAGATTTGTTGACAAAGAGAGTATTCAAATCACACAACAAATTGAAGTGAGAAACTACCTCGCAATGTCCTTGTTTGACAATCAGTAGTTAGCGGATTTGACCAGCGAATTATATCAACCGTTGATAAAAATATATTTGAAAAAATTAACTGTTTAGATTAGCATGTAACATGACCTGATGATGATGATGATGATGATGATGATGATGATGATGATGATGATGATGATGATAAGAATAACAATAACAATAACAATAACAATAACAACAACAATAACAACAACAACAACAACAACAATAATAATAATAATAATAATAATAATAATAATAATAATAATAATAATAATAATAATATATTATTCATTCATTGATATTGTATATATGTGTATTCATTAAATATATTAGAACCCTTTGCAACAAAAATACTTGGTAACTATTTAAAAAAAAAAAAGTTTAGTAACAATTATAATGAATATCCTATATTACATTGTATTCATATACTATGAGTTACATATTTAAATAAACAAATTCGACATTAAATTACTTATGTATGAACTTCTCATATATAATCTTGCATTAATATACTTTCAAATATTTATTTAATTATAAACATTGGGCATTATTAGTTATAATGTCTTTATTTTTCTCCAATGTAAAACTTCTTTACATTCAAATTCATCAATTGATTATATTCACTAAATTGTCTATTATCTTTTTTTGTGCACTATTTTTTTAATTAAATATCAAAGTTATAATACAGAACAATGCATTAATGCTATATATTTATTTACTGAGTATTTTATTAATACCATGAAAAAATTAAAAAAATATAATTGATAAAGTTAATCATATTAACTACTTGAGAGATTTGTTGGCAAAGAGAGTATTCAAATCACACAACAAATTGAAGTGAGAACTACCTCGCAATGTCCTTGTTTGACAATCAGCAGTTAGCGGTTAGCATTAGCAGATTTGACCAGCGAATTTTATCAACAGTTGATAAAAAGATATTTGAAAAAATTAGCTGTTTAGATTAACATGTAAAATGACCTAAGGGTATACATATATTTAATAATAATAATAATAATAATAATAATTTAATAATAATAATAATTGTTTTAAAAAATAAAAAAATATAATTAACTCAATCATATTAACTACTTGAGGGATTTATTGACAAAAAGATCATTCAAATCACACAACAAATTGAAGTGGGAAACTACCTCGCAATGTCCTTGTTTGGCAATTAGCAGTTAGCTCTTCAATATTAGTATATATTTAATATTTTATGCCCTAATTTTTATTTGTTCTCCCTTATGTCCCGTATTTGGTTTCAAGACTTTCAACCATACCTATACAATTATTTTATTATATATATATAATCAATCTTGACTATATTATCTTGCATTTGTAAACTTAGAATTGCCTATTTAAAAACGCAAATTTAACATTCAATTATCTATGCATGAACAATTCCAATATAATCTTGTCTTGATATACTTTAAAGTACTTATTTAAAAAAAAAAAAAAAAACATTGGGCATTATCCCAATTGCGCAATGCGCGTAAAAAACTAGTTTTAAAAGAAAGTTTGAACCCTCAGTTCAAATTGGATCCGAAATCGTGAACCGACGGTTCAAAATCAAACTAAATCGCAGTTATATATACTTGTATGTGAGAATCAGAATAAATGCGAAAAAGAACATATACTATTTGTAAATATTATAATTCTAATTTTAAGCTAATACTAGTAGTTGTTCCGATTCGAACCTCCGGTTCACTGTTCAGGATTCATATTTTTTTGTTCACGATTTTAATAAAGTGAAACCCAAATATTGGATTCTGGTTCTGAATCATAACCAAAAAAATTCAATTTGATTGCTATAGTGTCCGGTTCAGTTCGAATCGAACCGTGGTCATTCCTACGTATAAGCAATCATTTGTTAAAAAGAAAAATAAATATAATATTTATTTTAAGGGTAGAAATATCAATTTAGTATATCATCAAGGAGAAAAATCGTCACTTTTATAATAATTGAGGGGCTAATGTGAATATATGAATAATTTAGAGAAAAAAAAGACTATAAACATATAATTCAGGGAGAAAAATGTCATTTTCCGTTACTAAAATCACTTCAATCAATTCCACTTATGCTTAACATTAATCTTATAATAAACGCATGCTTTTCCACGGGAAATGCTGCAATAATATAATGCCCCCACTAACAATGCCGTCGATCTACTACTAGTCATATGATAATTTCGTTGTTTGATACTTATAATCCGATTAAAAGTTTAATTATTACTAATTAAAAGTTTAATTATTACTAATCAATAATCATGCATCTTTATTTCTTCATACTTTCTTAATGATGAAATGATGTTATATTTGTTATAAATAGTAATGATTGTGGACATTATTGTGTAACGGTTTCCTTTATGTCTCCATTATTGTATTCCGTTACACTTGTTATTATATATATGTCATTCTAATGTAATGATCAAAGGTGTGGTATAAAGGAATAAGAAACCCTCTATTTTGTCTCTACTCTTCTTCTTGTTCTTACTGTTCTTCACGAGCTAAAGGCCTGCAAACAAACTTGCAATACAACACGTTATCAGCACGCTCAATCCCGGTGAACGGTAACTTTTATGAGTTTTTTATGCCTTATTATTTTGATATTTTCCGGATGCCTCAAAATCATATGTGTTTATGCTTTATGCATTTTTGAATTTATGAAAACTTGATCATATGATTATATATTTTTGATAATATACTTCTGCATTCGTAAGTATATATTTACTGTGAATATGTATATCATGAATGAATAAGTTTACTGGGCAAATACATATATTTCGTAGCAATGAACCAAAAATATTGATGTTGATGAATATTTGATGAGGAACCAAAATTTTTTGGCCTATGCTTATATGTGACTTCATATCAAATATGCGTACAATTTTTCTTGCAATATCTAAAATTCTAGTTGCTAGATGTACTAAGTCTGGAATTTTGCATATGATATATATTTTTTTTCCGGAAAAATTGTATTGCTTTCAATATATGCACTATTTTTTACATACTGGCATGAAAAATATGATTGATTAATTATTTTTGGTATGATAATTCGTTTAGTACAATGAGAAATTGTTTAGAATGAGTTTTTTTTCATACCTTTCTTCCCCCTCCATCGCTGTCGCGCCTGTCATCTGAGCCACGTCGGAGGTGTTGCAGCGGCGGCATGGGGCGGCTATTTTTTTTACGGCGGCTGTCCAGCAGTCCAGCCCCTGTTTTTAGAAGTGATCGGAGAGGGACAAAAATAGATCCCGTTTTTTCGGCCGATCGTCCCCCATTTTTTTTTCTGATCTGCACCATCATCGCATGGTGGGTTGTGAGGATGGCCCTATGGGTGGCCGCGGTAGAGGCGAGCGGCGGCTATTACGAAGATCGTGGCCGCGTTACTGACGACCGGTGGTGGTCTGCGGCAAGGGCGGCGATCAATAATGGCGGTTGGCGGAGGTCTCTTCGTTTTATCAAAACCGTTTGCGTAAATACAAGCCCCATAACGCCAGAAGCGTTATTAATTTCGCGTTGTTTACGGATGATTTTTGCTTTTATTCCTAAAAAAAAAAAAAAACAACGCCAGAAGCGTTAATTCCTACTTAGGATTTGGATTGGACCACGTTTAAAATAAATGGACCATCTTTATTTTTGAACCATTCTTACATAAAAATCCTAAGTCCCATATTTTTTTTATAAAATATGTTTTTTCCTTGGTCCTCATTAAAACTATTTCCGGTAGAAAATAGTTGCTCTTGAAAAAAGAGAATTCACTGAGCTCGCACTCAATGGAAGAAATTTCTTTATTTGGGTGTTTGATGTCAGAATATATCTTGCATCTATAAAACTGCCAAACACCATCAAAGAGGCATCTACGAGTATTGAGGCCCAGAAGGCAATACCGCTCATTTTTCTTCGTCACCACCTTAACCATGACCTCATACAATGAATATTCAATCTCTATTCCATGCCTTCGAGCATGCTTCTGCTTGAACGATTCTTTCATATCTGAATGCAAATATACCATATAGTGGATCGTTCTTAAGCATTATCTTGATACCCATTTTTTCTCTCAATTATATTGTGGGCTATTTTTGGAATAATAAAATATTCCTAATAATTCTTGTAGCTTATGCCATATGCTTTTGCATCCCATCGATGCGCATGCATAGAATTAGAGAGCTTAATTAAAATACATAATATTGTGACACTTTCTTGATGTGACCACCAAATACATTGTATGGTCGGTGCACTTGTTGTCAAGTGTCAAATTTTTGTTGTGTCACAAATTGCTATCTCATGCCTTATAGGGATGTGAGTCATCACAAAAGAGCATTTACTGATTTGCTCTTGATGGTAGCAATTGTTTGCTATACGCCATATATTTTAAGATTTATTATAAATCTTACTAGAAGCTTTGCCCGGATGGCAAATCAAAGCCACTGTTTATTATGGGACAAACCCTGAAGGATCGTTTTAATCAACAAGTGGTCATAGTCTGAATTCTAAATATAGTTTTGCCTAGAAGGTAAATCAAGAGCACTATTTTTATTTGTCACCCGTTATCTTGCCCCAACCCTCGATTATAGATATTTGATCTAAAAGGATTTAAAGACCCTAAGTCAATCCCTGAAGGATATTTGGTGTATGCGGGTCTTATTGTCAATGGTCGTATTGTACTCCAGTAGTAGTACATGACAAAATTATGCTAAGTGTTTGGTCATTGGGCTATTTTTTTAATAAGGTGTGGAAGACCCTGAATGTGGATTGATCTTTAAGGTGACTAATGACTCATGAATGAAGTATGCAACTTCTATTTCTAATGCTATGCTACTCTCCAAAAGTCAATATTGACTCACATCATGTTGGTTTGCCTGAAGCAAACAAATTATGAATATTTTTTTTCACATAGTAATCACTGCTTGAAAATTCTGACCGACGCAGTTTGAAAATTAAATTAGTGAAAAATACTTCTTGAACTCCTTTTGGCATGGAATTTTTTCTGGAGAACCTAGACTCGTGATATTTGATGTCTGTAAAAAGACTTTGTTAAAAATATGCTTTCGTTATTCCAGAAAAATTTGTAAAGTTTTGGCAGTGTGCTGCCAATTATTTTTCTGCCTGGAGCAATGTTGGGAAAAATTTCAGGAAAAATACTTTTAGACCTTGGATTGCCATGAAAATGTTTGTGTACGTTCCAGACTTGATGAACTACATATCTGAAAAATTTTGTGCCAAAATGTGTTACCATTTTTTCCCAGAAAATTCAGCAATCCAGGTCAAAATTCTGAAAATTTCTGCCTTTTTCAGCTTGTATATCTTGCTATTTTGTGATGTTTTCATGCTGAGATATGAAACTATGAAATAAAATGAGAGTTTGCTTGGAAAAGTGCTGTTTTTGACGCCCCGAAATAGAAATGAATGGGCCCGGCAGCAAACATGTGCTCATTATTATTCGGCGAACGGTACTTCTCTCATTTTTCTAATTTATGAATTAATAAACAATATTCCTTGTCATGTCATGCCTTGTGTGTACCAAACATGATATTCTTTATTTAATGGATGTGCATGACTCAATTGAGTGTTTGGTGTCCAAGACATAAGGGACAATTATATCACATGTTGCATGTGCTTCTCTTTAATTGACAACATTTAGCATATAATCTCTTGATTATGTTCACATAAGAGATTTTGTTATTTATCTTGTTGGCAATTTATGATTTGCTATAGGCCATAGCTATTGAGATTTATCACCCATCTTATAAGTGGGAAAATAGCATGAATTCTCAATATGGTTAGGTTGCACCTGTCGTTGCTAAACCTTAGCTTGCATATGGTAATAGTTAAAGGCTATGACATGTTTACAGTGCTAGTTTCTGCTATAGAAACTTTTTGACATGAGATTTGGGCATATGATATTTAAATTTATAGCCCTCATTATTTTGTATATTTATTTGCCCAGAAGGTAGATTAAGGATTTTAATTCTCTAAGTCATCCTTTTAGGATGAATCTTGACAATGAATTCTTGACCAAAAATGGTCAACCTATCCCATCAATCCCCGAAGGATTGTTTGACGTTACTATGAGTCAAATTCGTTTTATCCAAGTCTAACTCAATGCATATCACAAATCAATCCCTCAAGGATTGCTATACCCCCTTTTTCACCTAGTACGTGATTTCAGAAGTAACATTTTCCTATCTGCGTTATTTTATTTGCGCAGTCTATTTTATATCACCACCACAACGTACCTCTAAAAGGGCTATCAAAGAAACCTCCGTCTATTGATTAAATACAGAAAGCCCATGATAGGGGATCAATACATATAATTGGGTACGTTGACTGCATTCCTAATGAAGATTGTTTCTCGGCATTAGGGGGAGATAATATACTACTCCGTAGCTTTTTGGAATGCCAAGAAATTTCATAAGGATAAAAACATCTTCATTATTTAAATCCATGTACTAGTTAGATTGAACTGGAAGTTCAAAAGATAATCTATTTGCGATTTTAGCAAATAATCTGCCGAATACATCTATTGATCATAATGATCATAAAAGAAGTGACTAGGTCCTATATCCTTGGACCAAACATATCTATCGATACTCCTTGACACCAGAAGTGTAGGAGACCTATCGGTGAAAGAGATATGAATCATAATACTAGATCTAGTAAAGAAATATTGTCACTCTTGAAATAGTTTGAATAATTATGTCCTGCAGACGTTCGTCCAGATGACGAAAAACCCTGGTAAGACTTATAGGTGCACCAAACAAACGTAATACTAGGGATGCGGAACAACCAGATCAAAATATCTTTGGGAAATGTTTAGAATCTGGTTGTTTTAGAAATTGCCATTACTTTTACAAATATGGGAGTTTTACAAAAAAGTTATAGTTGTCGACAACACAGTTGCTATTACAAATTGCTCGTTATATAATCTGGATCCAGAGTTAGGCACCGGAAGTGTCATGACTATTTAATATATAAAGGAGCAATTAAGGCATAGCTCGACTCGCTAAAATGAATAAATTCTCTTTATAACAATACACCATTTGAGTGTTAACCCTGAAGGTTACAAATGGGTGTGTGCATGAAAGAGAAATAAGAATAATGAGGTGATAAAGCGAGTTTGTAGCCTATGGGTTCACGCAGAGACCCTTAATTGATTTTAATCAAATATAATCTCCCACGGTAAATGGCATTAAGTTCCGCTACATAATACAATTGGCAGAATAATAAATTTAGATATGCAGTTAAATTTATCTTGAGAAATCCCTGATGGATTCATAATTCTCATTTTTAAGTATTATTATGTGTCATTATCTACTATTTAAAGGGTTGCGAATGGAGTTAATATCCTCATTGAAGGAATAATATGTACCATTGTGTGCTCGATAAAGGGTTGATAATGAACTTATTTATTATTTATTATCTCAGTCAAGATTGATGGTGTAAACATCAATGAAAGATATAAAAAGCTTGATGATGTCAGTTCATGTTTAAAGACTGAGACTTTTGAAACAAAAAGCTTGTGAAAGCTATAAGTATTATCTCGACTTGAAGATCGAGTTTTTCTTTACAGTTTTTTTTACACCAGTCAGCCTACATCTAAAAATGCTTTTTCATATGTCTATATGCATATAAGTGTCATGTTTTTATCAAACTAAAGGTTGCCTAATAATCTCTTGAAGTAGATAAGGAACCTTTTTGGACTCGAAGTCCCTTACTTCATTATCATTGGAGCACCATTATAGAACCAGAAGTTCTATAACCGCAACATATTTGCGATAAAATTGCTAGCAAAATCTAGTGCTCCCCCTACAAATGAATTACTTGAATAATGATTAACATATCCTCCGGTATCTTCGAGATACAAAGACATGACATTTATGTAAGAAACCATGATACGGTTTTAATAGGCTACTTGGGTACTGGCTGTTTTGTTTGATCCCCGCAATGCCAAGTCCAAACTGGTTATACAATGAATTTCCCTAAATGTTCAAAATGAGGACAATAACACTTGTGTTGCACAAATGTTATATTAGCTCTAGAAGAGCCATAAGATTATTGTACACTACTCTAAGTGACAATCCAGAAGATTTGTCCAATCCATCTCTTCAAAATTTGAAATATATGTAGAACTTGAAGATTGTTATCTTCAGGGGGAGACTGGAAGTACATTTACTCAAATCAATCCGGAAGATTGAACATTGAACGTAAAATCCTGAAGATTAAGTCATAAAAGACTAACAGTTGCGCATTATTTGCAACACATAAATACATAAATATCATGTACTCTTTTCCTCACTAGTTTTCTCCCATTGGGTTTTCTAGTGTGGTTTTTAACGAGGCATGAGTATGATATATGAATGTAAATGGGGAAAAGTTACAAAATAATTGCTTAAATGGACAAACTCCAAAATCCTGAAGATTATGCAGTTTGCGCCCTGAAGGCTTATGGTTGTACTCTTTTTCCCTTAACTAAGTTTTTCCCACAGGGTTTTCTTAAGTTAAGGTTTTTAATGAGGCGACCAAATACAATATATGTTTTTATATATATCATGTACTCTTTTCTTCAACTAGGTTTTTCCCACGTGGTTTTCCTAGTGAAGTTTTTAATGAGGCATGAATATATTTTCTATTGTACTCTTTTCTTGTCTAGGTTTTTCCCACAGGGTTTTCCTAGAAAGTTTTTAACGAGGCTAGATCATCGACAAATAATGTCCAAGGGGGAGTGTTATAAATAGTAATGATTGTGGACATTATTGTGTAACGGTTTCCTTTATGTCTCCATTATTGTATTCCGTTACACTTGTTATTATATATATGTCATTCTAATGTAATGATCAAAGGTGTGGTATAAAGGAATAAGAAACCCTCTATTTTGTCTCTACTCTTCTTCTTGTTCTTACTGTTCTTCACGAGCTAAAGGCCTGCAAACAAACTTGCAATACAACAATATTTAGTATTTCTAACCTCCACCCAACACTAGGTCACTAGCTACCTAGAAAAAAATAATAATAATTCAACCCTTACAGGTTGGATTTATTTTCCTGAGTTTAAGGAAAGATATTCTTGTTGATTGAAACTTTCCTAGGTTAAAGTTTACCAAATATGGAATTAATTTTTCACCTTTTAAATTTTTAAATTGTTGGTGAAGTAAAAACTTCCTTAACAGAGTTTGAATGTTGGCAACTTTTTTTTTTTTTCTTTTTTTGTATAAACTTCAGCTAGGTTAAGTTTTCTATTTGAAGAACGAATGATGAGGAATTTATTGTATGTTTAGGTGATCCATGTTGTAAGTGTTGGAAATTTATATAGTAATGGAGATTAATGTTTCAGATGTACTACCATGAAAAGCTTAAATAATATTTGGAGTTGTGGAGTTATAAATATTATTTTAGTTTGGTAGAAAGTAAGTTGGGAAATATGAATGTTATGCACAAATCGTTATTTAAACGATGGATTCGGTTGTATCAAATTCGTTAATTTACCGAATCGAAAGATTCGGGTTTAACGAGTTGATGGCATGCAATATTTATTCATTTCGTTGGGTTACAAAATCAATGCTTTCGTTGGTTTTAATATAACATATCGTGTTAGCTTATGTTGCTTAACATATGGAAACTTTCGTTGGTTCATTTCGTGCTTAACGAAAGGAAACATTATGTTGCTTAACATGTGAAAACTTTCGTCTGAAAGTTTCGGCCTTGCCGCTTGCATGCTTGAAATTCACGAAAGTAAGGTTTTGGTCATGTTTTTGCATTACACAAGTTCGTGGCTTCTTTTGGCTGCCTGCGTGGATATGTGAAATGGAATGAATTCATTGGCTTACTGCATGCATGAATTGGGTAAGTTAATATATAATTATATATTATTTATTTACTTAGCTTTTACATGTTTCATGCATTAGTTATAAGTATTAAATATATATTTATATATTACCCATAAATAAGAATGCAGTACGCATACTATAATTATATAGTTTATATCTATATAATTATATTTTCCATGCTTGATATATCAGATAAGATATATCTTATGGAAGTTGAGTTTTTGAACTCCTATAATTTCCATGTAACTTCTCCAAACTGCTATATTTACATCTATAAATATGTGGAGAAATGTCTGAAAAGATACATGCAATAAACTTGCATTAAACTGAGATAAATCACAGTACTGCATTTCAACAGGAAGTTCTTAAACAAAGCAACTTAAGAATTTCATCATCTTCTTGTATCCCATAAGATTAAATCTTGAACCTTGTTGCTTTATATAAGGGAGATTTAAAGCTTATAGAAAAGTGATAACACGCCTGAAGATCCTGTTTCCTCACTTCCCTATCATCAAACACTCCATTTTTCTAACAATCTATAAGCTTTAAAATCTGTTTATGAGGAAGGATGAGTTCTGGACTTCTGGACTTTGCAACCAACTTCCCTAAGTTGGAGCAGTTTGAAGGCGTGGGCTTCCATAGGTGGCAGAAGAAGATGAAGTTCCTCCTTGCGGCTCTGAACGTGGCTGTAACACCCCATGTTACGGCCCTTAAAACCATTTAATTAATCAATCAATAAGCCCAAGAGAAGGAATAAATCATAATGATTAATTAGGGAAAAAGGCCCACCATAGTCCATGGGCCCTCATATATAAACCCAACCCCTAAACCCAATCCTTAGTTCCGAAAGGAATAGAATTAGCAAGTCTATAATATTAGTTCCTAATTAGGACTCCTAAATATATAAATAAGGGACTTAGGAGACACCTAGAACTTCCCACACGCCTAAACGCCCCACCTCCCCAGGAGAGCTCCAAGAATTCCCCTAGAAGAAAGCAAGAAAGCAAGAAAGCTTAAAGAAAGACTCTTCATAGCCAAGGAACTAATTAAGGCTAAGAGGTAACCCATGTCTCAACAAAACCTATTTTCATAGCTATGATTTTCCCGTTAGGGTTTCCCCATATTATTGTGTATTAATGACTTGTGATAATTATTGTTGATGATTGATGTGATGATCCCATGGGGGATCTTGATAATCTTGATATTGAGAGATTCTTGATAATTATGATATTCTTGATGATTATATGGAGTTCCTGATGATTATGTGTTGTTCTTGATAATTGGGTGATGATCTTGATGATTATGTGTTATTCTTACCGAATCTTGCAATTAGAAGACGAACCGTATTCTTGTTGATATAAAAGTGATTAGAATCCTAGGTTGTATCGTATGATCTTATTCTTGGATTATCGGGTGGGGAAATCGCATGTTTGGGTGTTGATTATACTTAGAAAAGCATGATAGGTTATGTGCCGTTCGTTCCTCGTATTTGATTCGTTAATTGTCTACGGGTTGTCGTTAATTGTGTTGTAAAGTGTCTAAGCATGGTTTCGGGTCCCATAACGGTTCCCGGGGCGTAAAGTGTGTGAAAAGAGTCAGTGGGGGGTAGGTGGGGGGTAGGGGACCCGCCACCTACCCATAGCCGTAAACCACCGCCTGGCAGCGGGTGGCCGGCGGGCGGGCAGCTGCCCGCCGGCGACCCGCTGCCCGGAACAGTAGAACCCGGCGGGCAGCCAGCGGGTGGCCCACCACCCACCGGCTACCCGCTGGAAAGTCGTCCCACCCGAGACCCCGGCTTCCCCGTTTGATGTTCCCTGTTCCCCGTGGTGTCCCAACGGACTCCGTTTATCGTGCCTATGTCTAGTTTGATGTTTCGGGTACCGTTCGTAGGTTTATGAGTCTATTATATTGCATGCTAGTTGAATTGGTATCCCGTTGACCTAGGTGGAAGAAGTATGAACCCCTTAGGACTATTCTTAGTAAGTGATGGATCACGCATAGGTTTTGTTATACGTTTGCTCCCCCTTCCTAATGTGTAATGTGGGTTGCATGTGCTTGCTATGTGTTATGTGTGTGTTACCCCAATTCGGTTGCGATCGGATTGGTTATCCTGAGCTGCGGTTCAGAAGCTGGCTGCGGTCAGATTGATACTCTTGGGTTGCGGTCCACCGTTTGGTTGCGATCAAACGTTTCTATACGAGCTGCGGTTCGTCCTTTTTCCTGGCTGCGGTCAGATGACATTCTCTTGGGCTGCGGTCCACTGTTTGGTTGCGATCAAACACTATGATGAGCTGCGGTTCATCAGTCGGTTGCGATCGACCCCTCCGTGTTGCGATACGGGGCAGGGTGCTGCGGGGCCGTGTCAGAGCTATATGCGCTGACCCTCATGTATGGGCATGCGATTGGTCCTGTGGCGCCAACAAAGTGTGTTATGTGTTGTGATATGGATGAGTTGTGATTATGAGTGTCTTGGGGGATGTGACTATGGGACTTATATTGGGGATTGTTCATGTTGGGTTATGATTATTGTTTATGCCTTGCCTTATCTGCCTTGTCTATTGTGAACTGCATATGCTCGTTATAACTGTTGCTTGTGTCTGGCCTTATCTGTCGAGTCATTCCCGGTTTTAAAGCTAGAGTTCGTAGGATATATCTTCATGCTCATAATGGTTTTCGTATATCTATATATATCTCTATATGTATTGTATTTCAACGCGTTGGAGTGGGTTACCAGCATCTCTCGCTGAACAGATATATTTGGCTTTCAGGCACAGAGGACTAGAGCACTGGAGCGTAGAAGTAGAGTAGTTTCCCTTTCGGCCTGCGTGCCATGTTATGCATTGTGTTTCAATGGATATTAGTTAGACAGCCTGTGCACCTGGGTTCTCTAGCCCAGGTGTGGCATAGCACCCCGTACACTTATGATATACTTTGGGATGTAATGAGATATTACCTTTATTATATAAGCTTAAAATGTCTTGAAAATCTGGGGTGTTACAGTGGCATACGTACTAAGTACCCCAAAGCCGGAGGAACGGGAGGATGAGACTCTTGAGGCTACTCGCCGGAGACTCAAATGGGAGAATGATGACCTTGCTTACCGCGGCCATATTCTGAACGGTATGTCTGACACTCTCTTTGATATTTATCAGTATGAGGAATCCTCAAAGGACCTCTGGGATGTACTTGAAGCAAAGTACATATCTGAGGATGCCTCCAGTAAGAAATTCCTGGTAAGTGAATTCAATGATTATAAAATGGTGGACAATCGTCCGGTCATGGAACAATTCCATGAGATTGTCAAGATACTTGGGCAAATGAGGCAACATGATATGCATATGGATGATTCCATTGCCATAGCCAGTATCATTGATAAGTTGCCCTCTTCCTGGAAAAAGGTACAACGTACCTTAAAGCATAAAAAGGAAGCTCTTACCATGGAACAGTTGGAGGTCGACCTTCGGGTTGAGGAGGGAATCAGACTGCAGGAAAGTAAGAATGCAGGCAGTGCAAAAGTCACCGGGGCTTCAGGTTCTGTCATCAACTATGTTAATGAAGGCAAATCAAGTGGGAACCGTAAAGGAAAAGGGAAGCCGGGAAAGGCCACAAATTCTTCAAAGTTTAAGAAGAAAGGAAAAGGAAAAGGAAAGGCATCTGTATCATGCTGGGTGTGCAACGGTCCACGCTTTAAAAAAGACTGTGAAATCTGGAAGAAAAGAAAGGCACAAATGGAAGGTAAAAATTCTGGTGATCATGGCCAGGGAAGTGGCCAATGGAAACAAGGTAAAATAATTAATCTTGTTTCTGATAGTACTGAAAATTTCATTGCTATGATATCTGAAATTTGTGTCATGCAGACTGATGACTCGTGGTGGGTTGACACTGGGGCAACCAGACATGTCTGCAAGGATATAAATCTTTATAAGATTTATAAAAGTCTGAATGATGGTCCAAGCCTGTACATGGGAAATGATTCCATAGTGAAAGTCAAAGGCATTGGACAAGTTGAGTTGTTGCTTACTTCTGGAAAGAAGTTGACACTCACAGATGTGTATCATGCCCCAGATGTTAGAAAAAATTTAGTTTCTGGCATTGTATTAAACAAGTGTGGTTTTAAACTTGTTTTTGAAGCAGATAGATTTATTTTATCCAAGGCCGGTATCTTTGTAGGCCAAGGATTTCTATCAAACAATATGTTTAAGTTGAATATTAATAATATTGTTGATTCTGTGTATTCAGTTTGTACATCTTCATTATGGCATTTTCGTTTATGTCATGTAAACTATAAACGTGTATGTGAGATGGCTAAAGATGGATTAATTCCATCCTTTGATCTGAATATGGAACAATGCAGTGCATGCATGTTAAATAAAATAACTAGGAATCCTTTTCCAAGTATAAAAAGGAATTCAATTTTACTTGAATTAATTCACAGTGACTTGTGTGATTTTCATAGCACCCCATCTTTGGGAAATAAAAAATATATAATCACATTCATTGATGACTATTCAAGACTCTGCTATGTGTACCTCCTGCATTCTAAGGATGAAGCCTTAGAAAAATTTAAAATATTTAAATTGGAGGTGGAATTGCAAACTAGTCAGTTAGTAAAAATTTTACGTACTGACAGAGGTGGTGAATATTATGACCCATTATTTTTCCAATCTGTTGGTGTCATTCATGAGACCACAACTCCTTATACACCATAACAATTTGGTGTAGCAGAAAGGAAAAATAGAGTACTCAAAGAAATGGTAAACTGCATGTTATCAGTTTTCGGTCTAAGTGAAGGTTTCTGGGGGGAAGCCATGCTAACTGCATGTTATATTCTATACAGAGTTCCTAACAAAAGAAATAGGGTAACTCCCTATGAACTTTGGCACAAAAGAAAACCAAACTTGAATTACTTGAAAGTTTGGGGTTGCAGGGCCGTGGTACGGTTGCCGGAACCTAAACGGAAGGCTCTGGGAGAAAAAGGCATAGACTGTATTTTTATAGGATATGCAGAACACAGCAAAGCATACAGGTTCTATGTTATAGAACCAAATGATTTTATTTCGGTTCATACCGTAATAGTCCCGGGATGCTATCTTTGATGAAAATCGTTTTTCATCAATAAATAGAACTAAGGATTTAATTCCCAGTTCTAGAGGGACCAAAGTTGATGATCAAATTCATGATCATGCAAGTTCACAGGAACCCGAGCTTAGAAAAAGTAAAAGAACAAGAAAAGAAAAAACATTTGGACCAGATTTCCAAATGTACTTGATAGAAGGATCAAGGGAGTCTACAGAGACTAAATATCTATATTATTTTAATATAGAGGATGATCCTAATACTTTTAAGGAAGCCATGAATTCTCAAGATGTTGCTTTCTGGAAAGAAGCAATAAATGATGAGATGGATTCTATAATGGGGAATAATACGTGGATTTTAACTAATCCACCGAATGGTTGTAAACCAATAGGCTGCAAGTGGATTTTCAAAAAGAAAATGAAAGTTGATGGTACCATTGATAAATTTAAAGCCAGACTTGTCGCACAGGGCTTTAAGCAGAAAGAAGGAGTTGACTTCTTTGACACTTATGCTCCAGTAGCAAGAATTGCTACTATTAGATTGTTAATTGCCATTTCGGCTATACACAATCTAGTGGTTCACCAAATGGATGTTAAGACTGCATTCTGAAATGGTGAGTTGGAGGAGGAGGTTTACATGAAGCAACCAGAAGGTTTCGTGGTTGCAGGCCAAGAAAATAAAGTTTGCAAATTGATTAAGTCACTTTATGGCTTAAAACAAGCCCCTAAGCAGTGGCATGATCGGTTTGATCAAGTGGTGCTAGCTAATGGGTACAGAATAAATCAGTCAGATAAATGCATCTACAGCAAATTTAATAACCAAGGACAATGGGTTATTATTTGCTTATATGTAGATGACATGTTGATTTTTGGTACTGATTTGGAAAAAGTTAAGGAAATTAAGGATTTTCTTAGTTCCAGTTTCTCCATGAAAGATTTAGGAGAAGCAGAAGTCATTCTTGGAATAAGAATAATTAAACTTCAGGATGGTGTAAGTTTAACACAATCTCATTACTTTGAGAAAGTGTTAAAAAGATTTAATCATTTTAGTGGTTCCCCAGTTTCTACTCCAATGGATCCTTCATTGAAGTTAATACCAAATGAAGGTGATCCGGTCTTACAATTGGAGTATTCTAAAGTGATAGGATGCCTTATGTATGCAATGACAAGTACTCGGCCTGATATTGCTTTTGCAGTAGGGAACTGAGTAGATACACTAGTAATCCTAGTGCAGTACATTGGATGGTATTAAAAAGAATTTTAAAATATTTGAATAAAACCATTAATTATGGTTTAAAATATTCAAAAGATATTTCCATCCTTGAAGGATATTCTGATGCGAGTTGGATATCAAATCAGGAAGATTATTCCTCAACTAGTGGATGGGTATTTCTGCTTGGAGGAGGTGCTATCTCCTGGGCTTCTAAAAAGCAAAGTTGTATTTCAAACTCAACTATGGCATCTGAATTTATTGCATTGGCAGCAGCATGCAAAGAAGCTGATTGGCTAAGGAATTTAATTCTTGAAATTCCAGTTTGGCCAAAACCGATGTCACCTGTTTTAGTACATTGTAACAGCGCTACTACACTGGCCAAAGCATATAGCAGTGTTTATAATGGCAAGTCAATACACATAGGCTTGCGACATAGCTATGTGAAAGAGCTCTTAAGTAATGGTGTTGTAGCACTAGACTTTGTACAGTCCCGGTTCAATTTAGCGGATCCGTTTACAAAAGCCTTGGCAAGGGACATGGTTTTAAAGACATCGGAAGGGATAGGTTTGAAACCCGTTGATAGTCAAGAGATGAAGGAAAGCTCAACTCACGCCCAAGTTATCACGTTAGGCCTTGAGTTCAATGTAGATGATTACTTCATTTATTGGCGGCAAGTATTATATTAAAAAGTATCTCTAAGGTCAGTACTTGGTCTGCATTGTAGTAGGGATGAGTTTTACTCTTAATTGATCTTTTGAAAAAATGCTTAAATGCAGGGCATGAAATAAAATATCAACCTATGTGAGCATGAAGTGTGGCCGCTTCAACAAGTTTGGGTTTAGCTTGGAAATGCTTATGAATGGATACAGACACAGGGCCTTTAATAGTGTCAAGTTGTTTTGAGTTGTAGTAACTGTAAAGCTTGTGTGTATTATATCTACGTTTCTTCAAAAAGACTGCGTGATTCAAGGTTCGTCCATCACTGCAATCCGAATTAATGTAACGCATATAATACTATGTGAAAGTTCAATCTGTAAGACACTTTCATTTATGCATGAGTTTTGGATCTATCTTGGTACAATGTTAATTTTACTATATAAATGGAGGAGGACTGTTGGAAATTTATATAGTAATGGAGATTAATGTTTCAGATGTACTACCATGAAAAGCTTAAATAATATTTGGAGTTGTGGAGTTATAAATATTATTTTAGTTTGGTAGAAAGTAAGTTGGAAAATATGAATGTTATGCACAAATCGTTATTTAAACGATGAATTCGGTTGTATCAAATTCGTTAATTTACCGAATCGAAAGATTCGGATTTAACGAGTTGATGGCATGCAATGTTTATTCATTTCGTTGGGTTACAAGAATCAATGCTTTCATTGGTTTTAATATAACATATCGTGTTAGCTTATGTTGCTTAACATATGGAAACTTTCGTTGGTTCATTTCGTGCTTAACGAAAGGAAACATTATGTTGCTTAACATGTGGAAACTTTCGTCTGAAAGTTTCGGCCTTGCCGCTTGCATGCTTGAAATTCACGAAAGTAAGGTTTCGGTCATGTTTTTGCATTACACAAGTTCGTGGCTTCTTTTGGCTGCCTGCGTGGATATGTGAAATGGAATGAATTCATTGGCTTACTGCATGCATGAATTGGGTTAGTTAATATATAATTATATATTATTTATTTACTTAGCTTTTGCATGTTTCATGCATTAGTTATAAGTATTAAATATATATTTATATATTACCCATAAATAAGAATGCAGTACGCATACTATAATTATATAGTTTATATAATTATATTTCCCATGCCTGATATATCAGATAAGATATATCTTATGCAAGTTGAGTTTTTGAACTCCTATAACTTTCATGTAACTTTTCCAAATTGCTATATTTACATCTATAAATATGTGGAGAAATATCTGAAAAGATACATGCAATAAACTTGCATTAAACTGAGATAAATCACAGTACTGCATTTCAACAGGAAGTTCTTAAACAAAGCAACTTAAAAATTTCATCATCTTCTTGTATCCTATAAGATTAAATCTTGAACCTTGTTGCTTTATATAAGGGAGATTTAAAGCTTATAGGAAAGTGATCACACGCCTGAAGATCCTATTTCCTCACTTCCCTATCATCAAACACTCCATTTTTCTAACAGTAAGAGCAAGCTCATTGATACACTCATGGTGTTGCTGGAGTTATTATTATTATTATTATTATTATTATTATTATTATTATTATTATATAGTGGGATAACCACTATTTTAGGCATGTAATAGGTAGTTATACAAGTAATGAGGTAGTGGATAGTTAAAGGGGTGGCGGGTAGTTTTATTATCAGTTTAAATAGCTGCATGTGTATTTGGAGAATATCAATGAAGAATAAATATTAATGAATGTCTGGTGACATTTGCGAGTTAGACTATCACTCGAAGTATAGTCATTTGGGAGTTGGGCTGTCACTCGAAGCACAACAATGGAGTTTGGCTCTTGACTCGAAGAAGAGCAACCCATACAACCACAGGGTTGTATCAATTGGTGCTTTCATTGAGAGTATGAACCTGAAAAAATTATTTCCAGTCTTGATGAAAAAAAAATCACGGATTTGCATGGCAGCGTCAAGGAATTTGGAGACAATGAGGCACTGGATCATCATGAATGAGGCCTATGTTTCACTAGTGCCGTGTACGACGCCGGTGTCTTCGTCAACCACAAAGCCTTATGTTACGTTATTGTTGTGCGCCACCTGCTCCTTTGCCATACAAGAAAAAGTACCATGAATCTCTGAAGGGAGAGATTGGTACAACCATAGTGCATCAATGGAGGGTATCATATTAAAGTAACGAACTTGATATGAAAGCAGCCAAACTAGCCCTTGATTTTGTAAATGGCTGGCTCGTTAACCCATAGGTGTATGGGTGGGTTAAGGATCACCGCAAATCGATCAAGCTACGATGTTGAGAGGCTCTTTCGATTTACACCATGAAAAATTACAATAATCCACTGTGTACCTACCATCACCTTGAGGACAAGGTGATTTTAATGGGGGCGGAAATGATACACTCATGGTGTTGCTGGAGTTATTATTATTATTATTATTATTATTATTATTATTATTATTATTATTATTATTATTATTATTATTATTATTATTATTATTATTATTATTATTATTGTATAGTGGGATAACCACTATTTTAGGCATGTAATAGGTAGTTATACAAGTAATGAGGTAGTGGATAGTTAAAGGGGTGGTGGGTAGTTTTATTATCAGTATAAATAGCTGCATGTGTATTTGGAGAATATCAATGAAGAATAAATATTAATGAATGTCTGGTGACATTTGGGAGTTAGACTATCACTCGAAGTATAGTCATTTGGGAGTTGGGCTGTCAATCGAAGCACAGCCATGGAGTTTGGCTCTTGACTCGAAGAAGAGCAACCCGTACAACCACAGGGTTGTATCAATTGGCTATTTATACTGATAATAAAACTACCCACCACCCCTTTAACTATCCACTACCTCATTACTTGTATAACTACCTAGCTATTACATGCCTAAAATAGTGGTTATCCCACTATACAACAACAACAACAATAATAATAATAATAATAATAACTCCAGCAACACCATGAGTGTATCACTCATTGGTTATAGTTTTTTTTTAAGGTTTTTGAGATGTCAAGAGAGAGATGAGGGAGAAAAAAAAATAAGAAAAAAACAAATCTAACAATTTTTTTTTAAAAAAAAAAAAAAAAAAGGAAGTAGACGCACCTAGCCTGGCATGTGTGTTGGGCGCATAATTATTGCTCAAAACACATAGACTGCGCGTCACTTTACCAAAACTTTAGGCCTACTAAAAATTTAATTTGCATGAAGAAAAAATCACCAAAAACCCATTTTCCAATTTGTTCAAAACCCGACCCCTCTTTAATTTGGTCTTTAATCTCTGCAAAATCTCTCAAAATTTACAAATGTAGATGTTCTAACCTGATGACAAACTCTCAATGCATTGTTATTCTGAGCAAAAATATTTACTTGGTGGACTACATAAAGAATAATATTAATTTTGCAAAATGATGTTAGGTTATGAGAATATTACAAGAATATAATCCATATATGCTAACAAAGTAAATACCTTAATATCCATCTTGTGCTGCCATACAGCCGAAAGAGAATGATGAGTGTAATATCTTTTATTTGGATATCCACTGTATCATATATATGCACATATTGCCGCTAATTAAGTACTGCACTTTCACATGATACTGAATTGAAACAGCATATATTATAACTCGTTGACTTGATTAATATTGCGCATATATGCATTACCTGCAATTGGCCCGTGTTTCACAGACACTTTCAAGGAGTTTGTTGAGAGGGGAGAAAAGAATTGTAATTCTGTAGAAAAAAATAAGGTAGGAATTCGAATTACATTGTTTGTAGGGAGGAATTAAACTATTGAGAATGCAAAGGGAAGAAGTTAAGTGATATAAATTAAAGATTAAATGTCCTTTTGTAATAATAATAAAGGGAAAATGATATTTTTTTCTCCGGAGTTATATGCTTATAGCAATTTTTTCCATATGAATTATTCATGTATTCACATTTTGCCCCATTAGTTAAAAGTTGCGGTTTTTCCCGTTTATTGTTAAATGGAGATTTTTATCCTTAAAAATAAGTATTTCGTTTTTTTTTTCTCCAAAAATATTATTGTTTATATGTAGGGATGAATACCGTTCGATTCGAACTTAACCGGACACTGTAACAATCGAACTGAAATACTAAGGACGGATTTGGTTATGATTTTGAACTAACCGAAATTAAATAAAATAAAATAATTGTTGAATTTAGACTATTTTAAAAATAAGAAATAGAATTTATAAAGATAAATAAATAAATAAATAAATTTTTAATCGATGGTTCAAAATCAAGTTTTGGTTTGAATCGCCATTTCAAAATTTATTTATTTATTTTTATAAATTTTATTTTCTTATTTTTTAAAAATAGTCTAAATTCAATAATTATTTTATTTTATTTTTTTCGATTCTGAATCATAACCAGAACTGTCCCTATTATTTTGGTTCGGTTGCTATTGTGTACGGTTAAGTTTGAAATGAACCATGGTCATCCATTCATATAAGCAATAATTTTTTGGAGAAGAAAAATAAATGAAATACTCATTTTTATGTGTAAAAATGTTCATCTAACATAAAAGGGCGAAAAACTGTCACTTTTAATATAACTTAGGGCGCAAATGTTGATACATGAATAACTCAAGGAGAAAAAAGTTCTATAAACATATAACACAGATGGAAAAATTGTCATTTTTCCAATAATAATAATAACTAAGTGCAAAAAGGTTATTTTCATATCTTTTTTCCTCTCCATGCTATGTTGAATTAGAATTCATAGGGGGGGCATGAATTCCAATTCAACAAAAATAGGAAATTGTAATTTTCTATAACAAAACACTATAATTTGTGGGCTTACAGATCAGAAGTGTGTTATAATTGCATTTCAATTACACCCAAACAAACACCTCCATTAAGGTTCCATATATTTATTCATTCAAATAATTAATATATATAAGACTCACACTTGTGTGAGAAAGTCTCATCGCGGATCTTAATCCGATCCGTGAGACGGGTCGAATTTAGAACATAACAGTTGTTTGTTACACTTATGACAGAAATTATAATATTTATTACAGCAAATTTAATATCAATTTGAAATAAATAAATTGTTATTTATAATAGATATTGTAATATTTATATGTGAAATTGTGTATTATTTATGATAAAATGATTATTGTTACTAATGATAAATATTATAATATTCATAACTAAAATTGTAATACTTACAAAATGTAATTATAATGTAAATATTGTAGCACTTATATGTGAAATGTTTCTTATGATAAAAATTGTAATACTTATTTTAGAAAATTTAATATCAATTTGATTTAAAAATAAATCGTTACATATTCTGTTTGATATATTGTAATACTTATATATGAAATTGTGATATAAATTTAATGAATTACAATTTTTTCCTAAATTAGTTAGCATAATATCACAACTATTGATTTATGAAGATGAATAGTTAGAGGATATATATATATATATATATATATATATATATATATATATATATATATATATATATATATATATAGATATAGAGAGAGAGAGAGAGAGAGAGAGAGATCCATTTTTGGTCCTACCGTTATACGACCGTTTCTAATTTTAGTCCACTTTAATTTTTTTTGCCACTTTACAACCACTGTTATTGAATGTGTTCTACTTTTAGTCCACCGTTAATATTTTCGTCAAGAGTCCGTATAATCAAAGGGTATTTTGGTCTTTTTATGTTTGTATCTTCTCTTTTAATCCAGACGCTTCGTCCTCCTCCTCCGATATTTGAAGATGGCTCTTCGAACAACGAGAATGGGAAGCCAAAGCTACATTGTTTTGTTCGTTCCAGCATGGGCCGGCGAGGTTTCTTAGGTTTTAGGTTTAATGTTCTCATTTCTTTAGTCAAACATAATCTTGGATGAGAAGAAAGGTCAAAATACCCCAAGATTACACGACTTCTTGATGGAAATACTAACGGTGGGACTAAAAGTGGAACACATTCAATCATAGTGGTTATAAAGTGGCAAAAAAAATTAAGGTGGACTAAAATTGAAAACGCCCCTATAACAATAGGATCAAAAATGGAATTCACTACTATATATATATATATATATATATATATATATATATATATATATATAAGTACGTGAGGCTTGTACTTAAGGTGCGTGAGTTTTGTGCCTAAGGTGTGTGGGTTTGTATTAATGTGTTTTGTTTGTTTGCTTAATCTACGTGTGTTGTGTACTTAAAGTGCGTCAGTTTAATTCTTAATGTGCGTCCAACCGCATAATCGCACGGGAAGTCCTTCCCTCACCTGATCCTTCCCTCTATATATATTAACGGCGGTATAGAGAACGTATACTATACTTACCGACTCATTCCTACCCCTCTTGGTAACTTTCCGACTTCAAATATTGGGAAGCCAATTGCTCTTGATCGATTTTTGGTTGTCAAAATTAAACTTTGTTGCAACTTTATTTCCCTGTTTTAAATGTTATAGGAAGTACTTTGTTTCGCAAACAGCCTGGCATTTCCTTAATTGATGTTTTATGTTCTTTTCATTATATTATTGTCCGCCTCCTTGGCATGCATGCATCATTTCCTGTCTAGGGTCTATGATAGATTGATGGCACCATCGATCCCAGCCATGGAATGACTCCTTCACATGCAATTCACATGCCCGGATCAAGTATACACATATATAAATATACATATATACGGAAAGGATAGTATTTAGTAGTGGCTGTAACGTAGTGCTATTATGTAATAGATGGGAGACACACATATATACATTATTCGAGTGCATTTGGAATATGTTGGTTGCTTTAATTTGATGTGAACCGGACAGGGAAAAGGTCCAACACTTTGCTGATATGGGGCCTTGGGATTAGATACTCCATTCACAAGTCCTATTCACGTTTCTTGTTTGTACTTGTGATTTTTATCCTTCATTTCCTCATCATATGTCTATTGGATGATGTACCCGTCGTCATTTCTTTAAGTAAAGAAATGACACGCCGTTAGTATTAACGGAACGTGCATTTTTTGTACGTTAATTACCAACTGACATTACAGTATATTTAAATTGACATTACCTCACGTATTATTTTTATATTATCAAATGAAACTGCAGTTATATCAAAATGATATTGTAGTTGTGGTGAAATGAAACTGCAGTATATATAAAATGAAACTAAATAACATTTCACATATTTGAGTGTATATTGTACAATGAAGTTGTAATTATATCAAAATGATCATGTAGTTGTGTTTAATAAAACTATAGTGTATATACAATAAAATTAAATAACATTTTCACATATTTGAGTCTATAAATATCGAATGAAACTGTAATTACATCTAAATGAAACTGTAGTTGTGTTGAACTGAAACTGCAGTGTATACAAAATGAAACTGAATAACAGAGTTACTTTTTGCAGAAAGATGTGGAACGGCGGAAAACGGATGCCGTTTCTTTTCATTATACAAAACGATGTTATTTTAATGCGCGGTGCACGATATACTTGGCCGTGATGTACGTACTTGCACAAGGATGAAGATTGAGTGAGTAAACAGGGATAATATGTCCCACAACACCCAGAAAAACAACATTAATTAATATATGATCTTGTATCAAACATATATACTAACTTTTGTGGTGTAATTAACACTTGGGTTTAATTTGTATCAATAGTGATATAGACTATTTAACCTAAGATCCAATTAGACTCAATTTGTTTAATTATTAACCAACTTTTTAAATATTGTTTAACCTGTGTTTAACTAGTATATATAAATTGAGAGGATCAAGTATTTACTATTATGTAAAAAATTATAACTAATAGTGAAGGTCCAATTTTATTGGATGTTGGACCCTCATCCCATCCCAAAGATTGAACTCTTACTTACCACTAAGTCAAAGATATAATTAATAGTGAATATGCAATTTTATTTTAGGGAAAATTGTAATTTGTACTTCTCATAAATATGTCAATTATTATCAATGTCATCCACCCCCTAAATTATTAGCGATGTAAATGTTGTCTCTTAATTATCAAAACGTGACATATATTGCCCATCCCTTGAATTATTAGTGGTGTAAATGTGATTACCCACCGGCCACTGTCTTCCCTATTTGAAAATCACGTTTTTTTTCCTCTATTTTTCTTTCTTCATTTGTTCTCTTTCCGCCGACAACAATGTTTCTCCTTCTTCCTATTTAGGGAGGGCAATATATGTCACGTTTTGAAAATTGATGAGCAACATTTACACCACTAATTTAGGGGTGGCATTAATAAATGACATATTTGTGAGAAGTATAAATTACAATTTTTCCTTTATTTTATTATACTTATGTAAAAGTTATTAGCTAGTACCATATTTTAATTTGATGATGGAATGCTGGACTCGACCCTACAAAACCTCCCAACATAAATCAATGATCAAGAATATATACTAGATCAATCAGTTGGATATGTCATGTGATGATATTGCTAGATGAAGCGATACGAACAAGTTTTGCTAGCTAGCAAGAATAACTATGTAATTTGATGTGTACGATATGATTTGAAGCTAAGCTACCTCTTCAAACGTTTACATTCTCATCACCTAAAGTACGTTCTGGTGCCTTAAAAGGCTTACTACAGCATCTATACCGTCTATCACTTTTGCTGTCCTTTAATCCTATTTAACCATACTATAATTCTGGAAAATTCTCGGACATCATTTTGGTAACTACACATCAACTGCATGCGTGCATTTCCACCTACTGTCAGTCTGTCACCTAAAGTGTATGTATATATGTGTATATATGATTGATTCGATCTATCTATTTGGGTTAATCAACGGTTTAGAATTGTTGGAAAATAAATGGAAAAAATTCAGGATTAATTTTATAATTTTTTTTTTTTAGAGTTTGTAATAATTTAAATTGACCTTGTAGGGTTAGATTTATAGAGATTACAAATTTAAAAGTTTACAATGATACAAAATTATTCCTGTAATTTTTTTATTAAAATTTTAAACAATTGATGAACCTTGATTGGTGGTTAAGATTACTCTTTACTTTTCACAAGAGGGGATTCATATATATATATATATATATATATATATATATATATAGACTTGCGTTCAAATGAGGACAAGTATATTATATAGGACTGTGAGGACAAATGTAGTTTGTGACATTAGCCTGTATGTTGTGTGCATGGCCGAATGTAGTCGTGTGCCACACTTTGTATGTCGCGTGCATATATTTGTTAATTAATAGAGCCTGGGTACGAAACCTGATGCTTACATGTATTCTTGTGTGCCATTATGTATTAAATTGTGTGCCTGATAGTAATTTGTTGTGTGCCCATTATTACAGTCCTCTATATATTGTTGTCCTCATTTGAACTCAACCATATATATATATATATATATATATATATATATATATATATATATATATATATATATATATATATATATATATATAAGAGCTCATATGTGGTTATGTCATTAGGTGTGGCGGTTTGGTCGTATCTGTATCGTTGAATCAGTTTAATCTAACGGCAGTGACTAATTATGAGGATTTTAGCGCGTTTTGGTAAGTGGGGGTGTTATTGTAATTTCAATGGACATTTATAGCGGTCGGGTTTCAGAAATACACCAACAGTACGTGTTGACAACATGCACCAATAGTGTAATAAAACACACCACAGTGAAACAGACCAATGATGTATTTATTCATATCTAACGGTGCGTTTTTGGAGATGCGTACCTAATTTGTGTATGCTTTTTGCTGTGCATTTCATAACATGGATGGTGTATATATGTATAACAATTGGTGCGGGCGCACTGACACACGGGAAGGTGTTGCCGCACCTAAACTTGGCACTAATGGGAATCTAGAAATACACCAGAGTAAAGCTAATAATGCACCAATTACACGTACAAATAAAACACACAACAATATAATTTTTCCTATTCCGGTGCCCTATAACGAGTTTACCCTTACATGCAATTCGCTGGGTAGGAGAACGTGCACAAAAATACTGGGAGAATCTTGATTAATGTGATTCATTGGATCTATCTAATCTAATGGCCTGCAATTGACCATATGACTACACCTAATAACATGGCTCCCCTTGATCTCCTCTCCCCCTCTCTCTCTCTCTATATATATATATATATATATATATATATATATATATATATATATATATATATAGAATTATGCATTATTTAATCAAAATTTTCTGTAATATAACTTTTTATGTTTTTTATTATTTGTACTTGTCTAATATAAATATCATAATAAAATTTATATATTTCTGTATGAGGAGGTGCAAGTTTCAAAAAATTTTCAAATCTTTTTTGCTTCCATTAGTTCCATATAATAAAATAAAAGTAAGTACTTGTGCATTGTGTGGTCAGAATCTTAAGGCTCTGATAATTAAGATGGAAGAGAATTTTAAGACAGGATAATCAGCCAATGCGGAACAAAAAGAATACTTACGTATGCATGCAAATTATATATAGAGTATATATATGGGAGGAATATAATGATTTTAAAAGTACCCTCATCTGATCCGTAACAATAATGAAAGATGAGAGAAACAATATTATAATATATCAACAGATCAGAAAACAACATTTGAGAATCTAGAGCTAGTAGGGATATGATATGATATGATCTGATTTCTACCTATATTCATCACTCATATACTATACGATGGATATGATTGTAGCTAGTGCATGCTTAACGACACTTTTCTCATCCAATTCTTTTCATAAAGTTATAGACAGGACAGAAAATCCAAAGTTTGTTGTGGGAGATTATGCTCGATGGCCTTTAGCTACTAACAGAAACTACTACACAGCAGGCTTTTAACGTCGGCTAAAGAGCACCTTTAACGTTGGCTAAATTCTGAAGTTGTTATGGACGACGTTGTATATATTATATATAACGTCGGCTATTTAAATAGCCGACGTTATATATATATTTTTAATTTAATTAATAAATATCTACAACGTCGTCTAATTCGTATTAGCCGACGTTGTAACATTTTTATTTATTTTTTAAATACTATACAATGTCGGCTACTACCAATTAGCCGACGTTGTAACTTTTTTAATCTATACTATATATAAAAATAAAATCCTAAAATTTTAACTTTCCGCCCAATTCCTAAAAAATCTCTCTTCCTAATAAAATATATTGATTTATACTTTCCCATTTGTACAATAATTCTGGGTTAAAATTCTATTCTTATATTATAAAATAGTGTAACACTATTCCTATTGTAATCTATACTATATATAAAAATAAAATCCTGAAATTTTAACTTCTCACCCAATTCTTAAAAAATCTCTCTTCCAAATAAAATATATTGATTTATACTTTCTCATTCGTAGAATAATTCTGGGTTAAAATTCTATTCTAATATTATAAAATAGTGTAATACAATTCCTATTGTAATCTATCTATCTATACTATATATAAAAACAAAATCCTGAAATTTTAACTTCCCGCCCAATTCCTAAAAAATCTCTCTTCCAAATGAAATATATTGATTTATACTTTCTCATTCGTACAATAATTCTGGGTTAAAATTCTATTCTAATATTATAAAATAGTGTAATACAATTCCTATTGTAATCTATCTATCTATACTATATATAAAAACAAAATCATGAAATTTTAACTTTCCGCCCAATTCCTAAAAAATCTCTCTTCCTAATATAATATATTGATTTATACTTTCACATTCGTACAATAATTCTGGGTTAAAATTCTATTCTAATATTATAAAATAGTGTAATACTATTCCTATTGTAATCTATACTATATATAAAAACAAAATCCTGAAATTTTAACTTTCCGCCAAATTCCTAAAAAATCTCTTTTCCCAATAAAATATATTGATTTATACTTTCCCATTCGTTCAATAATTCTGTATTAAAATTCTATTCTAATATTATAAAATAGTGTAATATTATTCCTATTGTAATCTATATCTATATACTATATATATGAAAACAAAATCCTGAAATATTAACTTTCCTCCCAATTCCTAAAAAACCTCTCTTCCTAATAAAATAAAGTAAATACCACCTATGGTCCCTCGAGTTTGATGGCATCATCAACAATGGTCCCTAACTTCCGTAATTACCACCCGTCATCATTTGAGTTGCGAAAACTTACCTTCTACCGTCCTTCCGTCACTTCTTGCCGTCTCAGCTGTCAAGTGTGAGGTTACTATAGTCATTTGGCCTTTATATGTGAGGTTAGTATAGTCATTTGGCTTTTTATTCGGTTTTAAATACAAAATAAAAGGCTCGGCCACCATGCGTGAACCTTCCCGCATACGACGACCGGAAGGCGAATCTGGCCACCCATTCTCATCGGAAAAACGGGAAGCATGCTGCAACGATTAGAACCACCAAAACCCAAACAAAGTTTTCGCCGGAAACCAAGACAAAGAACACAGGGCCATCGCCAACCTACAAGATGTAAGCCAGCGACGGGAAAAACATCGGAGGCAATGACAAGAAAACTGTTCCAAACGAACAGAAACTCGCCGGAGAACCCACAAACACAATAAAGAACACCAGAAAATTAAAGCAACAAGAAACAAGCACAGATATGAGAGTTAAAAATTCCACTGGAGAGAAGCATCCCCAAGAGAACAGTCTTTGCCTCCGCCTGCCACCTTCTTCTTCTTCTTCCTTTTTGTTATATTTTGCTTGCTTGTGCCCAGAGTACCAGAAATATTCCTGACCCCAAACGCATCAGCCAGTTGGTTCTCAGATGTAGAATCACCAATGCCGGAATCATTTTCCAGTGGCACATCATGGGAACCTTAATCCTTCGACTTTGAACCACGGGAATCCCCATCGTGGGAACAGCCCACACCCTCTGGCACACCATGAGATTTATCCGCACAAACATGTTCAACAACTAACAGGGGAACCTGGGCATTATCTGGCGAGCAATTGTTCTTACCAGATGAAGAAATGACGTTCTCCTCCACAAGTGGGCTCTGGGCATGCAGTTTGTTTAACACCATCAATGCAAGCCTCTGCTCTATCCTTCAAATTTTTGTCAATAGAACTCAATGAACAATCGTCAGTAACATGTCTGGTGCTTCCACAGTGAGTGCAAAACAGAGGTAGATTCTCAAAGGTGATGGGTTGCTCAAATGAGACGCCATTAGGGAGTTTGACAGTAATGTGATCGGGTTGTTCCACCGAACAATCAATTTCCACTAAGAGACAGGCAAACGCAAGCTTTTTCATCTCCTTTGTAAACCAATCCCCGTACAACGGCTTCCCAATACATGAAGCAATCTCCCCAGGAGCATTCTCGTGCCAGCAAGTCTTCCGCAATCCTGGCATCACCCGGTTTGCAGGAGGGCCTCAGGTTTGCAGTTCACGTCCCACGACTCAGCAAGACCAACCACTGGACGCATTCCCGGAAAACGGTCTGCAAACGTACCAAGAAGACTGAATGTTTCTCCTCTTCAAACTCGAGCACATCGTCCACTCCAAGAACTGCGACACCATTAATGGAGTCAAACTTCTTGATCCGGCACATTTAGATTTGTTTTTGAAATATAGACGACATGTGCCTCCCAGGGTACTTTTATTTTTGAACCAAAATTAAATAATGTAGATCATATATATGTGCGAGATGTATTTGACCGAGAAGAAGCTTCAAGAACACGATAGCTACTGTGTTTCCTCCATGAACGAGCAAAACAACATCGGCACGGATGATGATGATGAAGCCGCTGCGGCGGCGACGACGGCGGAGCAGGAATACTTAATCCCGCCGGAAAGAGCGAATTCACCGGGGGCACGGAAGCTGCGGAAGCGGCCGGAGCTCTAGCAGCAGCAAGCATCTCCACGTGGGGGAACTGGAAAGTCGGTCAAGCACAGCGATCAAAATTCAAAATCAAGGCAAATGACATTAATACCCTCACATTTGACGGCTGAGACGGGAAAATGTAACGGAAGGACGGTAGAGGTAACTTTTCGCAACTCAGAGGATGACGGGTGGTAATTACGAAAGTTAGGGACCATTGTTGGTGATGCCATCAAACTCGAGGGACCATAGATGGTATTTACTCTAATAAAATATATTGATTTATACTTTCCCATTCGTACAATAATTCTGGGTTAAAATTCTATTCTAATATTATAAAATAGTGTTAATTATAATAATAATAATTATAATGTTATTACCTTTTTTATACCCAGTTTTATTATCAAATATATTAGGAATAATTATATTAGTAGTATATTATTAATTAAATAATTAGGAAAAATAACCGTTAGAAGAATGTAGTTATACAATATGTAGTAATTAAGGTGATTATTGTTAATTAAGCTAATTAGTGTGTACTATTTTATTTTATTTATATATAAAAGCTATACTCATATAGAATGTATATGTATATGGAATGCCATGTAGTAGTGGGTAGAAAGTAAATAATTGGAAGCTTTTACCTTTCTTAATATTTCTTACCATTTTATAATATAATTTCAATACTAAGCACTTTTGATCTCATCTATTGTGTATAAATACACCTTATATGACCCTAGACAACTCATCAATTTCACAATCCCAACTAAGGTTAATTGTTTCATTGACTTTTGCCAATTATCATGTGATCTTCCACAGTTGAGGTTGATACGTCATTTGCACGGGTGAGGTTTTCATTATCTTAATTTCTTTTTTCTTTCTTTCTTTTTGGGTTTTGTTTTGTTTTTTGTTTGTTTGTTTGTTTGTTTTTTTTTTTTTTTTTTTTTTTTTTTTTTTTTTTTTTTTTTGTATCTTTTGATTTTTAAACAAGAAAAGTGGTTCGTAAGAAAAAATGTTGATATATATATATATATATATATATATATATATATATATATATATATATATATTTTATTAGTTGTAAGTAAATATAATATATAATAAAAGTGTATTATATATAAGTTATTTTATTTGAAACAATCAAAACTTACTTTAAAATATATGGCGCTAGATAGCGTTGTTTCTGTCCATATTGCATGATGACGTTGATATACCCTGTCCGTTCATCTATAGTATTCGAAACTGGTTGAATGAAATGTGGATCTAAGAAGCCATATGTGATCTTTGATGCCAAATCAAATTTTTCATAAAGACCCCTATTCAAAAATACAATCAATCATATATATTAGTAATATAATAGATGAAATGAAAAATATTATATAAACAAATATAAGTAAAGAACTTAATTATTACCTTATAAATTAAAGAACTGCAATATGGAAACATCTAACGTCTCCATCCTTAAGAAATGCATAATCTCCGACGGGTCAAGTTGTAAGGATGGTCAACATCGCCCACAATACCACGCTCCATCTTTATCACAACATTTTCATCAAGTTTGCGAACAATTTTATATACCTTTAGACATCGAGGACTCAAAGAAGTCGGATCAGCTATAGTGAGATCAACAGAAGGTCGTTGCACACCGAAATCATAAGTCATTTTTAACTGTTCAATATAAGCAACAATTACTATTTTTAAAAAGTAAATTAAACACTATTTTAAAATCCAAAAATTTTGAAAATACTTACCTCATCAGCTTGGGTATACAACTCAACCAACTTCTTTGGCCAAATAATAAAGTTGTGCAGTGCATCCCTTAACAGTTGAACCTCATCGGTAGGGAAGGGTACCTTTGCACTTGACACGAGAATTTCATTCACGCTGACCTTCACTTGATCCACATGTATTTGTATCCCGTGAACCTTTTCGCCCTTGTAAACTGTCCCACGTGCAACTTTACGTCTAATGGGATCTTCCAAATACAATTCACATTCTGCTCTTAACTGCATGAATTCATATTAAAAAATAGCTAAAATGTTTTTAATAAATAATAATAAGATTAGCTATAAATGATTACTTACAGCCGGTAAATCAGCAAAAGGGTCTGGAGAACTTGCTTTTTCACTATGACAATGTAGTTGGACAGCTACACACATGTCTTCCTCCTGCCTTGATGGTACAAGTTGAGCCGCTGGAGTCTTCATACTACTAATTTCATTCCTCATCTATTGAATGGTTGCTTGCAAGGATGTTTCAAATTGCTCTCTTTGAATTGCTAACGCCTCAGCAACTGCTGTCTTAATCATATCTTTTACTTCTGGTGTAGGCTGGCTTTGACGACGTTTTGCAGGACCAAAGTAGCTTTTTAAGTCATGTGCTCTACCCACGGCTCTAACACGTCTGCAATGCTCATCTGTACCTATGGCATTAGACAATATATCTTGTCTACCGGACTCAACAAATTCTCCTTGAGAAGCTTGCAATGATAGCAAATCCTAACATATAAAAACAATATTTAATAATGATTTCTAGCTATCTTAATAATGTAGAAAATTATAACATATTACTTACAATCTTTTCCGCGACCATTCAAGTCTCTTCGTTGTTGATATTTCCTGATTTGTTCATTCTTGCCCTCTTCCACTTTTTATGTCTAGCTGGAGGAGATGGAGGAGAACTATTGACGATGGATCTGAACTTCCAGCTTCTTCTTGTTCTTTCATCTTCTCATCAATCATAATCTTCTCCAATCTCTTATAGCCTCCTCGGGCTAAATGATGTGGATGAACATTCTTACTCTGTATCTCTTGATGTTTCTTTCTTGATTCCTACACAAAAAGAAAACATTAAGTAATAATATATCTTTAATATATTTGAGTTAATAAATAATTGATAGAAAAATAATAATATATACCTCAAGCTCTGCAGTTTTACGAAGCTCCAAGTACTTTTTCCATGTATTTGGATCAACGAATGTGTATTTTTGACATGAAGTATTGTTTATTGAGTCTTCATTATTGAATATAAAGTCTCTGTTCAATCTACTTTTAAAATCTCTCCACCGTTCACCCGCATATTTCATCAAAGAATCCTTCAGATCCGCATCAGTGGGAATATCATAAACGCTCTGCAAGACAAGATTATTTATTAGAAACAAATTAAATACAATTAATTCAAAAGTTTTATAAATAAGTTGCATACCACAATATCATCCCACACCAACGCTTTACTCTCTTCTGGGATCACTTTCCAATTTTTATATGTGATAGGAACTTTGCTCCGTGCAATCAGCGCAAAATAACTTTTGAATTGGGCGCTCCCTGCTCCAACAGCATCGTGTTTACTATCAAATTGAACCACCAATTTCTTGTTTGTGTCACCACGCCCAGAAATTAATTTTGTCATAACGGTGGCACCCCTCTTCTTAGCTTTGGTATTAGTACCTTTAGCTTGGGTGGTATTATCAATAGGGGTCATTTGATGAACCCATATGCCTGTTTAGCAAAGAAATTATTAGTGAATTGACAAAAGAATAATATACATAAATATAACTGTAAATATTTAGATATAGTAAACACAAGAAGAAGTTAAAGCATTACAAATAATAATCAATTCTCCAATAGCCCTTCATGATGATCATCCCGTGATGCATGCACTTCATCTATCTCATTATCTATAATAACTGGTAATAAACTTGAAGAAAAAGGTGGTATTTCCTCAATCTCATAATTAACATCTTCATTCCCTTCACCAGTAATTTGTCTCTTTCCATGAAGAACAACAGACCATTTTTTATCACTAGGATCAGTAACATAAAATACTTGTTTTGCTTGAGATGCCATTATGAATTGCTCATTTTTGTGACCTTCCCTGTTCAAATCGACAAGTGCAAACCCTAACTCATTAGCTTTAACACCGTGTTTACTATCTACCCATTTACATCGGAACATCGACTCTCTAAACTGAACATAATCAACCTCCCATATTTCTTCAATCACACCATAATATGACAACTCTGCAATGACCAGATTTTTATCTTTCGAACTACTGAAATGCACTGAATTTGCAACCAAAGAAACTCCACTGTTTGGCATATTGCTCTTTTCATCTTGTTTTTTTTTTTTTTTTGTTTGTATAAAAAGAAAATCCATTTATATCATATCCAGTATAACATATGACTTGCATACAAGGACCATGAGCTAACCATCGTACTGTTTCAGAATAGTTAGCAGCACTCATAACTTTATTCTTGAACCAACTAATAACAGTACGATTATGTTCGCTCACAATCCACATGTCCGTCTTTCTTGGATTTTGCTCTTTAATCAATGCCTTGTGCTCATCTAAATATGGCTCGACTTCACATGTATTATGCAAGATGTACAAATGTGCTTGCTCAATATCTTCACGAGGCATACTGGCTACTTTGCGTCCTCGAGTACCTTTCCCAACACTTCTTCCTTCATGTCGATACTTAGAAAGACCAATCGCTTCTAACCCCGCCAAATATTCAGTACAAAATTCAGTTACATCCTCAGCAATATAGCTTTCAACAATAGATGCTTCTCATCGATATCGGTTCCTCACATAACCTTTTAAGACTTTCATGTACCGTTCAAATGGGTACATCCACCTCAAATAAATAGGACCGCACTGTCTGATCTATTGCACCAGATGTACAACCAAATGAACCATGACATCAAAAAATGACGATGGAAAATACATCTCCAACTGACACAATGTAACAATAATGCCATTTTGCAATTCATCTAGTTTGTCTAGATCAATCACTTTTCCATAGATAGCATTGAAAAAGAAACAAAACCTTATAATAGTATATCTCAACTTTTTTGGCAATATACCTCTAACAGCTACTAGCAATAGTTGCTGCATTAAGGCATGACAATCATGAGATTTCAATCCCACTAATTTTAAATCTTGCATATTCACAAGTGTTCTAATATTTGATGAGTACATTTGTGGTACCTTGGCTCCACGTAAACACTCACAAAAACTTATTTTCTCCTTTCTTGATAAAGTATGAGCAGCTGGAGACAAATATGTCTTCTTATCCCCTTGGCGTGGAGCTAATGTACCTCGTATGTTCATTTCAATCAAGTCTAATCTAGCATTGAGTCCATCTTTAGTCTTACTTTTTATATCTAAAAGAGTTCCTGTAACACCTCCCCAAACATGCGATATATAAAAAGGCCTTAACACATGCAGATCACAATAAAACACTAGCACAACGGAAGATAAAACGATAACTGGATAAAACAAATCCAAACGGGGTGTTATGCCACGCCTACCAACAAAGATAAACGCTACGGCAGTCAAATCTGCAATGTGTAAACATCTATCCCAAAGTCATCAGTCTAATACTACATCGGCACACAGCCCACAAAACAAAGATAAGGGTACTAAACTACCAGCCACTAGACATCGCGCTCGTCTAGACATCACCTGAAAGAACACAAAGATAAACATGGGACGACGCCCAGTCAGCGATAAAGCTGGTAACCCACCAATACCTGTTAAGTATCATACATAGATAGGATATATACAAAGCCATTTTCGAAACGGAATACGTATATATAAGTGTAAAACCAAGAGTAAACACCAACTCAAGACTCATCACTCTTCAAGGATAACACAGGATCACATCCCAAGACCACAAAGGACAACATCAACTCAAAGATAACGACACGACAAAGGGCAACACATGCCTTTGTGACTACACACGTCACAAGAGAGAACACACAACCACGGCTACACAAGCCCTCGTGACATCACACATCACGAGTTGATATGCCTTCCTTATGCCCTGTTCCAACCTTATGGCTACCCCCATCCTTATGTCTAGTTCCAACCTTTACCTCCAGGACCCCTGTACTCCAAGTCCAACCTTATTCCCCCGGGAACCGTCGTTCCCCCTCCAACAATCCTCCAACAAAGCCACCGATTTCATAGTACACGAGGTACCGTACACATACATGGCAACACATGCCCGGATAACACATGTTATCCCCCAAAAACGTGAACCTCACAAAAAGGCCACAGCTCCATAATCACGTCACGGCCACCACGAGGACCGCTGCAATACCTTGGTGACTAGTGTCCCATACCACTAATCGTGCAATCCAGGTAAAGCCACACACGCGTCACACCTCAACAAGAATCAATCAACCTAGCATTTACACACGTTATCATCAACCAATCGGAAGGTACAAACAACACACACGCTAGCATTTAGACAACAAACTAGCATGCTTATCAACGGAGAAACCCAAGGTAGTTCCGAGGAACACACAAGACACTTCACAGTTCAACGAAACACGATGTTGAACACTTAGCACGATTCAAGACACCAAAGACCTACATGGATACCTACCATATAGTTCTAGACATACGAAACATCAAGAAGACACTTAAATAGTTCCACAAAAGAACAACGGGAAGTCCAAAGACCAAATACCGAGCCAAAAGAATCACGGGGAACAAATCTCATTCAAACACCACAGTGTTCCCTGCAGGTGGACCCACGGGTAGGCTCCCACCTGTGGTCCCGCCCGCGGGTACACTACCCACCGGCTACATGTTCCCCGCGGGTGGGCGGCGGGTTGGAGCTCTACCCGTCGTTCTGCCCGCGGGTACATATACCTGTACAAAATAATCCCTTCGGGGATTTTCAACTCCAAGCTCAAATTCAAGTCCAAAACATGCCAAATCTCACCCAATACAACAAAATGACTTGAATCAAAAGAATAGCCAAGCAATGGCACAAAAGAACCCTAAACACAAGCTCTAGATATGCATTTTCACAAGACAAATGCATAAACACTCACATTTCATAGCAAAACACAAGTAGAATCCAAGAAATCACATATAGGTAAGTAAAATAGGTTTTAGTAGAGCATGGGTTACCTCTTGTAGACTAAAAGACTTCACTTTACACTTCAACAAACTCCCCACAAGGCTTACTTTCCAAACCCACTTCAAGATCAAACCAAAAGATCATAAAGATCCTACTTTTAAGAAAAAGACATCTAAGATGGAACCAAAAACACAAGGTGGACTTAGATCTTACCCTCCTAGATGCCCAAATAGGTGAAAGGTTGAATCTTGGGAGCAAATCTTGGAATCTTGACAAGGTCTCAACTTAGCTTGGAGGAAAAGCTACTCACCTTTCTAGAGAGAAGGTAGAGCTAATATTTTAGAAAGTGTAAGGGATGAAATGAAGATGTCTTCTAGGTTAGGTTACAATACTAACACTTGGTGAAAAGTCAAGAATACCCTTACTAACATTTAGAAGGTGTAAGGAACAAGGGAACTCCCCTCAAAGCTCAAGGTACAACAGAACTTTGAAGTTGACTAGTCAAATACTAGTCCTTGAGTATTAAAAATTAGGATTTTAAGAATTAATTCCTCAAATGAAATAGGATTAACCACTCAATTAATACATGGATTGAATGTGGATTTTTGGGGTGTCACAGTTCCAACAAGACTATCACACACATTTTTCTCCACATGCATCACATCAATACTATGTCTCACATCTAATGTCTTCCAATATGGAAGATCAAAAAATATGGATTTCTTTTTCCATGGACTCTTTTCATTTGGAGGTACCTCAACATTAGCTCTTGACCTCTTACCTCTTTGAACAGTTGGACGGCTCCACCCAGTTAGGACAGTACGATAAACCCTGGTACCTTGTGCTTGGAGATATATCTCCATGCGAGCCTTCCAGAATGAGTAGTTATGACCATCTAGTTCTGGTGGTTTCATACTTGCATCCATCCTGAACAAAAACAACCAGCCAACGAACACACAGAGGCACTTCCAAAAGACAGAGAACAATGCAAAACTAAAACAACCCGTACGGATCAAGTCACTATGTAGACTTAAAAGCTCTGATACCACATGTAATTTTGCATTTCCTCTTTTTAAACAGATTAACTGGATTAATCAACTGACGAAATGGACTGACTGATTCAGCGATGAAGTCAGTCAGTAATAACAAATCATCGAGAAGTTTAAAGAAAAGATAACAGCACAAAGCCAAAGACACGAAATGTTTACCCAGTTCGATACAGTGTGTATCTACATCTGGGGGACGATCACATAGGCGTCCAATCCACTAAATCATAATCCAATGTACAAAGGTAGATATACAATAATCTTACCCAAGTGCCCCACACAAGGTACATACCCAGTCTACACAGGTTTTGTGGATTGTTGAAGGTGGAGAGCCATGCATACAGAAGTCCAATAAAATCCCTTCACTTGGAGAGCCCACTCTGATGCAGTCCACTTCAATGACGCTCTTTACAGTTGTTCCCACAACAGTGTGATCACAGTGTCCTTTCGTTTAAGCAGCAGTGATTCTTCTCAAGTTCGTCATCTTAATCACCATGAACATGTTGTATTGAGAAGAGGCAAGATAATCAAAGATCTGATCTCATAAAACTGATGTGGAGTATTTCTTCTCTCTAAAGGCGTAACCCTAATTCTCTTAGAATGAGGGTACTTATAGATCCGTCGATAGAACACTCCTTCCATAGTTGTCTTTGATTGTAGATGGTAGGACAATATTTGAAGAATGTAATCTTAAAGATTCGGTCCATACCTTTCCAAAGCAGATACACTGATCTTTTTTCCAAATCTGTCTTCTGTAAAACCGCGTACAGCTTTTAAGAAAACAGCTTCCTAAAACAGATCTTCAGTGTTAGTCTTTCTGTTGTTGTGTCTGATTGATCAGTCCTCTATAGAACAAAACTGACACTAAGCTAATCCTATCTTAGTATGCCATAATAATATTGCCAATTATAAGTTGGGTTTTTTTTTATCGAGCAAATAAAACACTAACAATAGTTAAAGCCTGGTACAACCACATAATACAAAAGTTGTTCCAACAGTACGGCGTTCTACTCGTCACCGAGTGCCACCGTCTTATTTAAGGATTATCATTGTAACTTAAAATATGGTGGATCTTCTAGCTCATGTGTACTGGTTCAGACTTCAGGGTACACCACATTGTATTTCAAAGGTGGTTGCTTACGATCGTTTTACAAGTTCCCATAAGAATTTTGTTTTGACCTCATCTTATGTCACTGAGCCTATAATTTATACTGAAGTTGTGAGGCATGAATGTTGGCCTGAGGCTATGCGTGCTGAATTAAATGCTCTTGACATTAACAAAACATGGGTCCAAACAGACTTGCCCCCTACAAAATAACCCATTCGTTGTAAATGGGTTTACAAGGTGAAACTCCATGTTGATGGTTCCATAGACAGATACAAGGCCAGGTTAGTGGCGAAAGGCTATACACAAACCTTTGGCTTGGACTATTTAAATACTTTCTGTCCGGTTGCTAAGGTTATAACTATTTGTTCCTTTTTAGCTACTGAAACTATGAAAGGATGGCATTTGCACCAGCTTGATGTTAATAATGCATTTTTTCCACGGGGGCTTACACGAAGAGGTATATATGACTTTGCCACCCGGAGTTAGAGTAACAAAATCGGGACAGGTATGTCAATTAACCAAGTCTTTATATGGGTTGAAGCATGCTAGTCGATAGTGGAATGTGAAACTAACAATTGAATTATTATCTCAAGGTTTTAAATAAGCATCTTCATATCATTCATTATTTACTAAAGGATCTGAAGAATTGTTTATTGCTCTTTTGCTTTATGTGGATGATATCGTGGTACCTAGTGGTAATCTTGGAGCAATCCAGGAAGTTAAGGCTCATTTAGACTCAACTTTTCGAATTAAGGATTTGGGTCCCTTGAAGTTTTTTTAGGTTTAGAGGTTGCTCGGAGTCGTTATGGAGTTAATCTCTTCCAACGGAAATATGCACTTGATTTGCTTCAAGAATCTATTTTTTTGAGTAGTAAACCAGTGGACAGTCCCATGGTTGTGACCACGAAGGTGCTGCATGCTGACAGTCCCACTCTTCGTGATGCTAGCTGTTATAGGCAGATAGTTGGGAAGTTGTTGTATTTGACCATCACCCAACCAGACATAACTTATGCTACCCAACAACTTTCTCAATTCGTTGATTCTCCAATAGAAATGCACCTTCGAGCGGCTCATAGAGTGCTTCGGTATGTTAAGAAGTCACTAGGCCAAGGCCTTTTTTATTTAGCTAATTCTGTTTTCCATATCAAGGGGTTTTCAGATTCTGACTGGGCTACTTGTCCGAAGACGAGGTGATCTATTATTGGTTATTGCATTTTTTCGGGGGATTCTTTAGTCTCTTGGAAGTCGAAGAAGCAAGTAACTATATCACGATCTTCTTCCAAGTCAGAATATAGAGCATATTGGCTACTGCAAGTTGTGAGATACAATGGTTGTTATTTTACTTGGTGATTTCGGTATAACACCGTCAACCTCGGCCTTGCTATTTTCTGATAGTCAGTCTGCTATTGCTATTGCTACGAATCCGATTTTCCACGAACAAACCAAGCACATTGAGGTTGATTGCCATTTCGTTAGAGAACAAATTCATAAGGGTGTTTTGAAGGTCTTGCATGTTTCTAGTTTATCATCTCCCGATGTGCAATAACTAAGAATTAAACTCCCTAACATATATTTCATCTCCCAAGGTGCAACAGTTAAGTGCAATTGTGGGTGCCCTAAATATGACTAACTCCCGTTATGACATAAATAGCTATGAAACAAGTAACTATGACCACTAATTATAAGCATCAAACAATATAAACACAATTGCAACACAAAGTTTAACCCAAATAATAATGTATTAAAGAATTATAGAACTAGACACATAGGTTCATAAACACTTTTTACCCAAGAATCTCCAAAGTAAATTAGCCACACATGGCTAACATGCAATACATAATAATAATTAAGAGTTTACAAATAATCAAAAAGAGTACGAGAATAAACCAAGCGATTCTCCCAAATCTCCCTAGCTTTCTTCTCGCTTTCCAAGACAACTTGTAGCTCTCAATTCTCTTACTTTTTGCCACCAAATCACATCATATTCTTTCTTTCTATGGTTGAGGGAATGCGGGACTTTATAGCGGGAACCAAACCGGGGCGAATTAGGAATTTTTCGCGCGAATTTTGGAAGCTGCCCAAAAATTCTGCCAAACATTTAGTATTTATAGGAGAATGAGGAGGTAATAACACTAATAACGACATTAACATCTGAAATAAACTGGAGTTTAACACAACTGTTACGACCGTTAATTCTTAAAATATAATTTGGAATTAATTCGATACGAATCAAAATTAACACTTTAAAAATAAAATGGAATTAATTCCGACGAATCAAAATTATCACTTTGGCTCATTTTGGAATTAGATTTACACCCACCTTGTGCGAAAGGAGTCTTTATGCTATAAAATTCAACATGTCTCTAAAATGCTCTTGTATATATAATGGTGCAAACCCACTTCCCAAACAAATGTGGGCAACTGCTTTTACAATGCCTTCCCATCTTTATTTCCAAGTCAAATGGGTCAACCATCATCTGTTCTAAGCATACAATAGATCAATCTTTTGGTCTTACTATGAAGAACTGGAATCCACTTTGACTGGATCAAATCAGAAGTGAACCCCACATATATTTGTATCACAAAATAGTCACTTTCTATGTCATTTTATAATAAAAATTCCAACAAATTTCAGTTTGCAGCTTGAAGATTATGGATTGTTGTGTAGGATTATATTGCGAAGTAAGGATATAGATATACACAGGTGAGATGGGCAAATTATATCGTGAAACAACGTCATTTTGTACCTTTTTTTTTTTTTTTTAAAATTTCGTTTCTTCTGTCTGCTGTTAACTTCTTGAAAAAAAAATTCACATGTTTCGAATGTACATAATTGTATAATAGAATGTACATATCGTATAATAGAATGTACATAATTGTATAACAAAATACACATAATCTGACATAATACAAAATACACATAAACTCTTAACATAATACACATAAACTCTTAACTCCTAAAAAAATCTCCTGGTTCGAATGTATATAATTGTATAATAGAATGTACATATAATTTTATAATAAAATATACATAATTATATAACAGAATACACATAAACTCCGGCGCGTCAACTCTCCACACAACTTAACAAAACAACGTCGTTTTGGGCAGGACGAGGCGCCCTGGTGCACGATATAACGATTGCGTGAGATGAGTAAATGCATTTATTTACGGCTTTCTAACAAGAAGCAGTTACGAAGTATTTAGTTGCTATTAAAAACGGCAATATGAATTAGGTTTACTTATGCTAGCTCAGTTTACATGGGCTGCCCTAAGCACAACTCACGTGCTACCGCAGTCGTTATATCGTGGACCGCAGTGCATGTGCACCGCAGGCCAAACGGCGCCATTAATTTTAACGGAGTGCGTATTTTGTATATGTTAATTACCAACTGATACTACAGTATATCTAAATGGACACTGCCTCACGTATTATTTTTATATTATCAAATGAAACTGTAGTTATATCAAAATGATACTGTAGTTGTGGTGAAATGAAACTGCAGTGTATATAAAATGAAACTGAATAACATTTCACATATTTGAGTGTATATTGTACAATGAAGCTATAATTATATCAAAATGATCATGTAGTTGTGTTTTAATAAAACTATAGTGTATATAAAATAAAATAAAATAACATTTTCACATATTTGAGTCTATAAATATCGAATGAAACTATAGTTATATCGAAATGAAACTGTAGTTGTGTTGAATCGAAACTGCAGTGTATACAAAATGAAACTGAATAACAACGTTACTTTTTGCGAAAGGCTGCGAAACGGCGAGAAACAGATGCCGTTTGTTTTCATTAAACAAAACGACATCGTTTCGATGCGCGGTGTATAATCGAGATTATGCACCGCGGTGCACGATATAATTTGTCGTGCTACCGTGCCTAGGCCAGCATATCACTATTTTGTATACTTAGTATAGTGTCGAGCCACCGTCGAAGTGATGTAATGTAGCTTGGGTCGGGTTGGGTCGATCTAGGCCCACATTATTCTTATTTGTTCTTTTTATTTTATTTTTTATTTTAGTTTTTATGTTTTATTTAAGCTTGTAACCTAAGAATATATTAGTTTAAATTTCTTTTACATACAAAGTAAATTTCAACACATTTTATAAATATTCTCTGTAGAATACAAACAAATAAGAAGAAAAGGGAGAATTGATTATATATTGTCTCTTGTGTCTAAACCTCAATATAAGCACTCTATTTATAGTGCCAACAAGATGATGAAGAATGAATACAAAGAAAATAAAGAGACACATTGCAAACCCAAGAGACACATTGGAAACCCAAGACACATATGGAAAACCCAAGAGACACATTGGAAACCCAAGACACATATGGAAAACCCAAGAGACACATGATTATTAAATTAGATGATTAATATCATCAAATATCTCAACACCCCCCCTCAAGTTGGAGCATGCGGATCTGAAATGCCCAACTTGCGAAGAAGAAATTCAAATTGCCTTTGCCCCAGAGCCTTTGTGAAGATATCAGCTAATTGCGAATTGGTAGGAATGTAGGAAGGGAAGATCAAACCATCTTTAATTGCATCGCGAACAAAATGACAATCCACTTCAATGTGTTTTGTGCGTTCATGAAAGGCTGGATTCTTTGCAATATGAAGAGCCGATTGACTGTCACAAAATAACTTTATGGTTTTGGGATGATGAACCCCCAGACTTAACAACAAGCCCTTTAACCATTTGAGTTCACAAGTAACGGCAACCATGGATCTGTATTCTGCTTCTGCGGAAGAACGAGAAACAGTAGTTTGTTTCTTTGTTTTCCACGAGATTGGAGAATGGCCAAGAAAAACAAACCAACCCGTAAGCGATCGCTGGGTAGTAGGACATGCGGCCCAATCCGAATCACACCATCCCTGTAGCGTTAGATCACTGTCTGCTCGTAGGAGAATCCCTTGACCCGGTGTACCTTTCAAATAACGGACAACTCTCAAAGCTGCCTCCCAGTGCTCATCATGTGGTTCTTGCATGAATTGAGACAACACATGAACAGAGTATGCGAGATCTGGTCGAGTTACGGCCAAGTAGATAAGTCTTCCAACTAGACGCCGATAAGCTACCGGATTAGAGAAAATTAGGCCACTAGCTAGGCCGAGTTTGTGGTTTTGCTCAATAGGAACATTAACCGGCTTGGCCCCCAACAATCTTGCTTCAGAAATAATATCAAGGGTATATTTCCTTTGACACAAAAACAGTCCAGAAGCGCTACGAGCAACCTCAATACCAAGAAAGTACTTTAGAGTGCCAAGATATTTCATATGAAAACAATCACTGAGATAAGCCTTAAATGTCTTTAGAGCAGCATAATCATTCCCAGAAATGATGAGATCATCGACATAAACAAGTACATTTATCTGAATTCCACCCCGAGTAAAGGTGAATAAGGAGTAATCGGAATAGGATTGTAAGAAACCATACCCTTTCAAGTTCGTAACAAGTTATGCAAACCAGCACCTCGGTGCCTGCTTTAATCCATACAAGGACTTGCGCAATCGACACACTAATTTAGGATCAGATGCCTCAAAGCCTGGGGGAAGCTTCATATACACCTCTTCATCGAGATTACCGTGCAGAAAAGCATTATGCACATCCATCTGATGTAGTTCCCAATTTTTAGAGGCTGCAATGGCAAGAAGTGCACGAATAGTAATCATTTTGGCAACAAGAGCAAAAGTTTCAGTGTAATCGATGCCTTCTTCCTGATGATTACCAAGAGCCACTAATCTTGATTTGAGTCTTTCAATCGACCCATTCGAATTATATTTGATTCCATACACCCAATGACTCCCAAGAGCTTTTTTCGCAGGTGGGAGATGTTCAAGAGTCCAAGTTTGATTGTCTTCGAGGGCCCGAATTTCATTTGTCATAGATTCTTTCCAGCCGCTATGTGCCATCGCCTCTTTAAAAGATTTTGGTTCTTTTTCGGAAAGAATTGCTGCCATAAAAGTTCTATATGGCAAAGAAAAATTGTCACAATTATTGTAATGTGCTAAAGGATAAGGAGTACCTGAGGGAGACTGTGGAGACGGTGTGACGAAGGATGGACTTTTAACAACAGTAGAACTAATAACATAGTCGCGCATCCACACGGAAGGAACTTTATTTCTCATACCCCGACCCATCTCAACATTCTGATCTTGGTTATTCGGAACAAGATTACTAGTGTGTTGTTCAGGCTGTGAGCTGAACTCGGGTATGGAGTTTGACTCAAGTTGAGAGGTTGGCTCGGGTGTAAAGCTTGGCTTAGGTTGAGGGTTTGGCTCGTTTGTGGAGCTGGGTTCCTCCTCATCGATGATTGCAGAAAAATCTTCATGAACAAATTCTTTATGAGGAATGGTAGTCGTTTTCGCGAGGGGAAAGGGAAAAACATCCTCAAAAAATTTCACATCACGGGAAACAAAAAAATCTTTGGTTTCAAGAACATACAGCTTCCAACCCTTTTTTCCCAAACGGATATCCCATAAAGTTGCACTTTCGACTCTTACTAGCAAATTTATCGACTTTTGCTTTTTGATTGTGAGCAAAGCATAGACACCCAAAAACACGAATTGTGTTGTAAGATGGAGGACTACCAAAGAGAAGTTCATAGGAACTTTTGTTATCAAGCAATGGTATTGGTGTCCGATTGATCAGATGTGCGGCCGCAAGAACACATTCTCCCCAAAAATAAATTGGCAAACTAGCTTGAAATCGCAAAGCTCTCGCTACATTGAGAATATGTTTATGTTTCCGTTCAACCCAACCATTTTGTTGAGGAGTTCCCACACAAGAAGTTTGAAATATAATTCCAGTGGCAGAAAAAAAATCACGCAAGCAATGGAATTTAGTACCGTTGTCACTCTGAACGACTTTGATTGATTGGGAGAATTGTCTATCAATCATAGCGACAAAAGACAAAAACATTTTGAGAACCTCAGTTTTATCAACCATCAAATAAATCCAATCTGCTCGCGAATAATCATCTATTATAGTCAAGAAATAACGCGCACCACAAGTGGATTGATGTTTGTAAGGACCCCACAAATCACAATGTATTTTCTCAAATATTCGAGATGCTCTGCTATTACTCAAAGGAAACTTTTCTCTAGGTTGCTTAGCACGAAAGAAAACCTCACAAGCTTTATTAAAACTTCCCACAGTTCCAACAAAGGGAAGTAGCTTTACCACTTTTTCAGATGGATGACCCATTCGTTGATGCCAAAGATTGATTGAAGTGGTCACACCATTTACTGTAAGATGTTGCACTGATTCGGTTCCCTTGAAGTAGTAAAGTCCATCCGTCTAACACCCGTTCCAATCAGCTCCCTCGATTGGTCTTGTATAGCACACATATGAGAGTTAAAGAGAACACTGCTCTGCATATCATCATTTAACTGAGAAATAGTAATAAGATTGCAACTTAAATACAGAACATAAAGAACATGATGAAGAATAATTTTTCTGTTAATCGAACCGAGCCTTCTAGAGTTGCAACCATGATGAAGAATAATTTTTCTGTTAATGGACAGAATATTTGTGCGAACTTGTGCATAATACTCTGAACAAAGACCCATTAAAAATTGATGCAGCTTGCTATTTTCTCGGCGTGCCTCATGTTCACTGCCGGCGGTACAAGAGACACAACAGGAACATTTAATAATAGGTTCATGGGTATGTAATTCTTCCCATAGTGCTGACAACTGGCTAAAATATGTGGACACATACATATTCTTAGACTGCTCACATTTAACAATAGATGATTTTAATTGTTGAATGTGTGGCCCATTAGTCACTGCAAATCTTTTCTCGAGAGTATCCCATAACATTTTGGCATCCCTGTATTTAGAAAGAGAGCGTTTTACCTCAGGACTAATGGTGTTCATTAGCCAAGAAATAAGCATAGCGTTGATTGTGGTCCAATCCGACTGAGAACAAGGTGGAGTCGGTCCAGTGATCGTTCCATTAAGGAAATCAAAATTTCGTCGTGCCTCCAACGCCGTTTGTATGTCAACAGCCCAATCACCGTAGTTGTTTCCAGTCAAACGTGTCGGGGTTATGAAATCACCCGGTCGATCTTGAGGACCAAGGTAAAAGGAAGAGTTTGGTTCAATTTTGGGTTGAGGTTGGGGAGGCTGCGCCAGCGGTTGGTTGTCGTCGGCCATGGATGAGTTTAAACGCAGGTGTAAGTGTAAAATTATTCTACACGTTAAACCTTATTGGCTATTTTATTTTGTAGTGTTGTTATCAGAATTAATTAACGGTTGTTAGTGTTAATCTTCCTTTAGACCACTTGATATCTATCAAAGTATTTTTGAGTGGACAATATGCATTGTCAAATGAAAAGAAAGTCCGCAACAGCGCACAAAAGGAAGCTTTCAAACAAAGAGCATGTGGCTGGGATTTATTCGAAAAAGAAGGGAGCTAATATTAAGGATCAGAATGAGGTTTTAATATTTGCTATAAAAAGGAAGCTACACCAAAGAGGAAAGTTGCAAACTTTGAGACTACAATTCTGATTGTATACTTTCCTTACAAAGCTTCTTAATTTAATCTGCTATGTTATTCAATTGTTGAGAAGAATTAATCTGGGATACTTGATCTGTACGTGGTACTGCTGAAGCATCTTGTGAAGATTGTTCTGGCATACGTGTTTCAGTCCTGAATAGGTGTTAGAAAGAGTGGTAGTAGTAAAGGCTGGATGCCATTTATATTTACCACTTGTAATACTCCTTTAGGTGAACAGCTATAGTGGATTGGGCAGACGTGGGTTGCCCCGCAGACGTAGGAGAAGGAGCTCCGAACCGCGTAACAATTCTTTTGTGTTTTTACTTTATTTTATGCTTTCTGTCTTCGATATTTATATTCGTTTAAACAAATTAAATTAATGAACGTAACTGGTGCATAACTTAAAAAACAAGTAAAAATACGTTACATCTTGCTTTCAAAACGCACTGTGCAAGTTGAATTGGTATCAGAGCCTGTAGACTTAATTTATTAGTCTATCGATCTGGCGATTCTGAGTCTCTTGAATTCAAGTCTTCAGCGGTTTTTATTATTTATCTGCTTCTTGCTTATTTGTTCGGTCTCACGGGTTGTTAAGTGTTACAGAATGGATCGAGCTAAAATTTTTCGCCAGCTGACTGGCGGACAACTACGCCTATTGGAAGGCTCGCACCCGTACACACCTAAAAGCTCAAGGTGAAGCAGTGTGGCGGTCGGTGGTGTTAGGCTGGACTCATCCAACCAAACCCAGTACTAGCATTGACGGGACAGAAGTAGCTAAACCTGAGACTGAGTGGTCTTAAACAGAGTTAACTAACGCTGGAAACAATGATAAGTCCTTAAACACAATTTACTCTCTTATGCATGAAAGTCAGTTTTCAATTGTTGCAGGTATCTCTTCAGCTAAAGGTGCTTGGGAAGCCCTTGAGTCAACTTACGAAGGAAATACATCGGTGAAAGAGTCAAAGCTGCAGTTGGTCCAGTCTGACTTCGAAGAGCTTCGAATGAATGAGGATGAGACAATCATCAACTTTCACACACGCGTACAAGAACTGGCGAATCGTGCAATGGTCCTTGGTGAACCATTCTCGCAAGCAAAGCTTGTTAAGAAAATACTGAGATCTTTACCTCCTAGGTTTAGAATGGAAGTCACAGCTATCCAAGAACATGATGGCTGGGAGAATAAAATAGTTACTCAGTTAATGGGAAATCTTAGAACATATGAAATGGAAATCTTAACTGATCACACGAACAAACAAAAAAAAAATGTTGCTTTTGCTGCTGAAGAAAATAATGTTGTATCTGATTCAGACGATACAGGTGATGATACAATTGTTTTCTTGACTAAACAGTTTTCTAAAATTCTGAAACAGGTATCCAAAAATTCACGCAACAGAAATTCACAAAAGGGAACAACATCGTCCAAATCTGGTCCCAGGACAGGTGCATCACACTTCAAACAGTCTGTCTCACGTTAAGGACAGTCCAAAGAAAAACCTAACAATAAAGGAATTAAGTGCTATGAATGTGAAGGCTTTGGACATGTACAAGCAGAATGTGCCACCTATCTTAGACATAAAAAGTCTTTGTCGGTCATTACCTGGAGTGACGACGTGCCTGACGTTGAACCAGCTGGGTCAGATGTCGAAGAAATCTCGGGTAACTTTGTTGCGTTTACTGCACGTGTCACTGGATGTTCTGAATCTGTTGAAGGAGCTGACTCAAAGGGTGGAGAATATGTCTCCGCAGAAGATTTGGAACTAAATACTTTGTCTTTTGAAGCTGAGTTTAATAAGTTGTATCCCAATTGGGAAGCCCTACGAAAAGTAAATCGTAAACTAGCTAGTGAGATAGAGATTGTAACAAATGCTAGCAAAGTATATCAAACTCAAATAGCTGATAGGAATGTACTCCTTAAAGAGGCAGCTGACCGAGAAGAAAAATTACAAAATGAAGTACAGACTAGGAATGTACTACTTGAAGAGGCAGCTGACCGAGAAGAAAAATTACAAAACGAAGTACAAACTGGGGATGTACTGCTTAAGGAGGCGGCCGACCGAGAAGAAAAACTTCTACAAGAAGTGCAGATCTTAAAGCAAGAGCTAAGAACCTACAAACGACAAATCCAAATGATAGACACTACTTCAACACTTGACAAAATCCTTGATTCAGGCAAAAAAACTTCTGCTAAGTTTGGTTTGGGCTTCACCGGAAGCAACTCAAAAGATAAAACAGTATTTGTCAAAGCGTTTGGACCTTATCCAAAGGATGTCCTTGAGTCCAGCACAATGAAACGCTCCCATGGTATAGTAAGATCAAATAAATTACAGTATAAATTCTATAACCCTGTATGTCATTATTTCAAGTTACGAGGGCATACCAGACCTGAATGCTACTACATTTACAAGGATCAAAGGATTGAGAAGTTCAGGCACAAGAACATTCAACCCTTTACAAAACAAATTTGGGTTAAAAAGACTGATTATATTTTGCTTGTTTCATTTCATTCTAAAAGTACAGGAAGAGAAGAGAAATGGTACTTTGACAGCGGTTGTTCCCGTCACATGATAGGAAATGCCAAATTTCTGAGTAACGTAAATGCCAGCAAAGGTGAAGTTACCTTTGGCGACGGCATTAAAGGTCAGGTTACTGACGTAGGCACACTTAATGTAGCTGGCTTGCCAAAGCTGGACAAAGTATTGCTTGTCCGTGGTCTTCATGCAAATCTTATCAGCATAAGTCAATATGTGACCAAAACTGGAATGTGTGCTTCACCAAAAATAACTGCAGTGTTATGGACAAAACAAACCAATGCGTTATGGAAGGTAGAAGGTCCACTGATAATTGCTATATTCTAACAAATAATATGTTTTGTTGCAGGTCCAGCATAGATGAAGCTGAACTATGGCATCAACAAATGGGGCATCTGAGTTATAGACTTCTTGATAAACTTGTAAAAATAAACGGTGTTCGTGGCTTACCCAAGATGAAAGTTGAGTCAACTAACTGTGGTGCCTGTCAAGATGGGAAACAAACCAAATCATCCCATCCAGCTTAGCATACCATAAACACAAGTCGATGCCTAGAATTGATTCATATGGATCTCGTTGGTCCAACTCAAACAGAAAGTTTTGGAGGTAAGAAATACATACTGGTGTGTGTTTATGACTTTTTACGCTTTTTGTGTGTAATCTTTCTCAAGGAAAAGTCCGAAGCACCTGAAGCGTTCAAAACTTTGGGACTAAAAATCCAAAAAGAAAGAAATGAATCCATTGTTCGAATAAGAAGTGATCACGACAGAGAATTTGAAAACAAGCTGTTCGATGACTTTTGAAATCAGTCAGGAATTACTCATGAATACTCAGCTCCAAAGACTCCACAACAAAACGGTGTCGTGGAACGGAAAAATCGCACCATTCAGGAAATGGGAAGGGTATTACTTAACGCCAAAGGATTACCACAAAAGTTCTGGGCTGAGGCTGTAAACACCGCGTGTCACATCATCAACCGAGTCTATCTCCGTCCAGGCACAACACAAACACCATATGAATTATGGAAAGGTAAGAAGCCGAACATTACATATTTTCATATTTTTGGCTCACGGTGTTTTATTTTGAAGGATAGGAATCTTGTTTCAAAATTTGAGCCAAAAAGCGACGAAGGAATTTTTCTCGGTTATTCCACCAACAGCAGAGCCTACCGAGTATATAATAAAGTGACCAAAACCATCATGGAGTCCACAAATGTAGTAATCGATGATCAACCTAGTAAGATTGTTGAAGTTACCCAACCTGACTCAGTGAAAGAACCTGAAGCTAACCGCCCTAAAACCCCTTACGCAAGTACTCCAGAACCAGACCCTGAGTCATCTATCTCATCACCCATAGCTAATCAACCTGAACCTGAACCAGAGTCGGAGTCAGACAATGACCAAGATGATATTGACATTCCAACTCGTATCCAGAAAAATCACCCAATTCAAAATGTGATTGGAGATCCCAGTTCAGGTGTGAAAACTAGAGGTAAACCAAAACGCGACTATCTGAACTTGCCAGATACTCCTGCTACACTTCGCAGATTGAACCAAAGAATATCAAAGAAGCCCTAACCGATGAACACTGGATCAAGGCCATGCAAGAAGAATTGGGGCAATTCGAAAGAAATAAGGTATGGACCCTAATCCCTAAACCGAATAATGTCAATGTTGTAGGTACCAAGTGGATCTTTTGTAACAAAACTGACGCAGCCGGCAACATCGCTCGAAATAAAGCACGGCTGGTAGCCCAAGGGTATTCCCAAATCGAGGGAATCGACTACGACGAAACGTTTGCTCCTGTAGCTCGTCTAGAATCAATCCGACTACTTCTCTTTATTACCTGTGTACTAAAAATCAAGCTCTTTCAGATGGACGTTAAAACAACCTTTCTAAACGGCTATCTCACTGAAGATATATATGTTGCTCAACCAAAAGGATTTGAAGACCCACATCATCCGGACTATGTATACAAGCTTCAAAAAGCCCTGTTTGGTCTAGAACAGGCCCCAAGAGCATGGTATGAAGGGCGTGCCCAATATTTACTTCAGAATAATTACAAACGAGGGGACTCGGACAAAACCTTATTCATAAAACGATCAGGTAAACACATAACCATTGCACAAGTTTATGTTGACGACATTATTTTTGGATCCACATAGACAGGTGAAACGGACCAACTGGTCAAAGTCATGCAACAAGAGTTTGAAATGAGCATGATTGGTGAGCTGACGTACTTTCTCGGATTACAAGTCAATTAGTCAAAAGAAGGGAATTTTTATATCCCAAACAACATATGCGAAAAATATCTTATCAAAATTTGGTCTTGAATCGGCCAAAGATGCCCGAACTCCTATCTCGACAACAACCAAATTATCCAAAGACAACAACGGAACTTCTGTTGACTCCACCTTGTACAGAAGTATGATTGGCAGCCTACTGTACTTAACTGCTAGTAGACCAGACATCATGGTAAGTGTTGGGATGTGTGCCCGTTATCAAGCAGATCCAAAAGAGTCACACTTGAAGGCAGTAAAACGTATTATAAAATACGTCAAAGGTACGCTTAATTATGGTATTTGGTATTCCACTGACACTAATCTTAGTCTTACAGGGTTCAGTGATGCTGACTGGGCCGGAAACGCCGATGACAGAAAAAGCACGTCCGGTGGGTGTTTCTTTATATGAAAAAATCTAGTCGCCTGGCTCAGTAAAAAGCAGAATTCAATCTCACTCAGCATTGTAGAAGCTGAGTATATAGCCGCGGGGAGTTGTTGTACACAGCTTCTCTGGATGCGTCAAATGCTTTCTGACTATGGTTTAGATCAGAAAAATATGACCCTTTTTTGCGACAACACCAGCGCAATAAACATCTCCAAAAATCCGGTTCAGCATTCCCGAACGAAGCACATAGATATTCGTCATCACTTCATTCGTGAACTAGTCGAAGAAAAAGAAATAAATTTAGATTACATTTCTACTGACAAAAATCTTGCAGATTTATTCACGAAACCATTGGACAAATCCCGATTTGAACAACTTAGAGCGGCTCTTGGAGTTTGCAATCTCGCGGACTAAATTTATCAGTCAGGTATCCTTTAATTTTTTTTCTATTTAATTTTTTTTCTCTAACAAGTTATTTTTTTTTTCTATTTTGTGCGCCGATCAGATTTCTTTTTGGCTGGCCGAATTTTTTTTGTCCAACGTCATTTATGGACCATCTTACCTTATATTAGTCAATCTCCTAAAGTTTCAATTAAAAAAAAACACCTACTTTTTCTCCTACTCACACTCAATAGCTTAAACATAACCACCTACATCTAAGTCTTCTAGCCATCCTATCACTACACGACTTTTAAGAAGGTCATCACCTCAACATCTAATTTTTGTCTCCTCTCTTGCCTCCACTAAGCCGAGACCTCAATCCATCATCATCTTCAACCTCTCACCTTCTCACCATTGTTACTCACAAAAGCTCCATTCATGGAGAATCCGTTCATCACATTCGTATCTTCATATGCATGAGCTCATCTCCTTCGCCAAATCATTGATGTCGACTCTCCACTCTCACCTGAGGCTACGAATCGAGTTCTTGCCACCATCAAGGATCACCTTTTTCTTCTTGAAGGTCTCACAGACAAGGAAAAATGCCAGCTTCATGCCCTTGCCCGCCACATCACCGCTGCACCATGGCTTATCCCGTCCGAGACAACTGCTGCGCCTGCCTTGCCTCTACCCGAGACGGTGTCTCAATCTCCATCCAAAACTGTGGTATCTCACTTGTCTCTATCTGTGATACCCCGTAATCCAAATTCAATTAAGGGATTAATTAAGTAATTAATCCTAAACCAATTGTTAATTTAATTCCTTAAATTCCTGAAAATTCAATAGTCGGGGACTAGTAATTGACTAGTCAACCCAAAGTCAAATTTGTACCTTAAGCTTTGTGAGTAGTTCCCTTGTTCCCTTATACCTCTTCATTTTAGTAAGGGTATTCATGACATTTCACTTTGTGTTAGTAATGCAAGCTAACCTAGTAGACACTCCTCATTCTTTCTCCTTACACTTCCCAAACTTGAGCTCTCCCTTCTCTCTAAAGGTTAGATAGCTTTTCATCCAAGCCAAGTTGGAGCTTTGTCAAATCTTCAAAGGTTGTCTCCAAGATTCTACCTTTCATACATTTGAGCATCTAGGAGGATAAGATCTATGTTCATCTTGTGTTTTTAGCGCTTTCTAAGGTGTCTTTCTTTAAAGATAGAATCTTTATGATCTTTTGGTGTGTTCTTGAAGTGGGTTTGGAAGGTGAGCCTTAGTAGGAGCTTGGTGAAGTGTTAAGTGAATTTTTGTCTACAAGAGGTAACCCATGCTCTACAAAATCTATTTTGTTTACCTATATGATGATTTCTTGGATTCTACATGTGTTTTGCTATGAAATGTGAGTGTTTATGCACTGTCTTGTGAAAATGCATATCTAGAGCTTGTGTTTAGGGTTCTTGTATGCCATTGCTTGGCTATTCCTTTGATTCAAGTCATTTTGTTGTATTTGGTGAGATTTGGCATGTTTTGGACTTGAATTTGAGCTTGTTGTTGAAAATCCCCGAAGGGATTATTTTTGTTTACAGGTATGTATCTGCGGGCGGAACGGCGGGTAAGGGTCCACCCCCCGCCCCACCCGCGGGGTACAAGGTGGTTTGGCGTGGTGTTCCCGCGGGTGGAACAGCGGGTAAGGGTCCACCCGTGGGCCCACCCGCGGGGTACATATGTTGTCTTGGCGGGGATTTGTTCCCCGTGATTCTTTTGACTCGGTATTTGGTCTTTGGACTTCCCGTTGTTCTTTTGTGGAACTATTTGAGCGTCTTCTTGATGTTTCGTATGTCTAGAACTATATGGTAGGAATCCATGTAGGTGTTGGTGTCTTGAATCGTGCTACGTGTTCAACATTGTGTTCCGTTGAACCGTGATGAGTCTTGTGTGTTCTTCGGAACTACGTTTGGTTTCCCTGTTTGATAAGCATGCTAGTTCGGTGTTTAAATGCTAGCATGTGTGTTGTTTGTACTTTCCTATCGTTGATGATGACTTGTGTTATTCATCGTTGTTGTTGGACTGTGATCCTTTCCTTGATTGAGTATGGTTTCATATCTTCGTTGTGATCCGTTGATTGATTTCTATTGTGGTGTGGTGTGTGTGGTTGTACCTGGATTACACGATTTCGGTTTATGGGGCCTTAATCACGAAGGTATGACAGTGGTCCTCGTGGTGGCCATGACATGATTATGGAGTTTGTGACCTGTGTGTCGGGTTCACGTATTTCTTGGGAGGCGTGTGTTTCCGTGTGTGTGATCGGTACCCTCGTGGACTATGAATTGGTGGTCTTGTTGGTGGTTGTTGGTGGGGGACAACGGTCCCAGGAGGGAAAAGGTTGGACTTGGTTGTACAGGGGTCCTGGAGGTAACGGTTGGAACTAGATATAAGGTTGGGGGTGGCTATAAGGTTGCAACCGGGCATAAGGAAGGCATATCAATTCGTGATGAGTGATGTCACAAAGGCTTGTGTAGCCGTTGTTCTGAGTTTCTCTTCTTGTGACGTGTGTAGTCACAAAGGCATGTGTTACCATTGGGTGTGTTCTTATTTTCTTGAGTTATGCATGTCGGGTGTTAATCTACTGTGTGATGGTAGATTATAGCTTGAGCCGTTCTTGTGAGTCGTTGTATCTCGTGTGGTCTTGGGATGTGTTCCCTTATCTTGTTGTGAGTGCTTAGAGTCTTGTGTTGACTTCTGCTCTTGGTTTTGAACATATATATGTATATTCCGTTTCGCAAATGACTTTACATACGTATATCCTATCTATGTATGATATTTCACATGTATTGGTGGGTTACCAGCATTATTCGCTGACCCGGCGTCGTCACATCTTTTATGTGTTTCTTTCAGTTGATATGTAGACGTGAGCGCGGTCTAGAACCTGCTAGTGTAGTTCCCATGTCTTTTGTTGTTTTGGCCTGTGTGCCAAGGATAGACTTTAGTACTTTGGTTATGTATGGATTTTAGATTATGAATCATGCAGATGTTGGCCTGTGTGTTCACCTCTGGGTGAGCGTGGCATATCACCCTTTCTGTAACACCCCGAAATTTTGAAACTTTTAAAACTTATATAATAAAGGTGAATTCTCATTAAATCCGAAAATCAAACATAAGAGTGCGGGTGCTGTGCCACATCTGAGCTGGAGAACTCAGATGCACAGGCTAAACTAACTAAATATCCTCAAAGCAATGTCAATACATAATCATGGCACGCATGCCGAAAGGGAAACTAAGTAATCTACGCTCCGGATCTCTAGCGCGCTCCGGGGTCTACTCATCTGTGCCTGAAAGCCAAATATATCTGTTCAGCGAATGATGCTGGTAACCCACTCCAACGCGTTGAAATACGTATATATATATATATATATATATATATATATATATATATATATATATATTATATGAAAACCATTTTGAAGCAGGAAGATATATACTTAGGAGACTCTAGCTTTAAAACCAGGGATAGACTCGACAGATAAGGATAAGCACATTAATCGATGATAGACAGTTATATAGAGACAATATTATAAAGGACATGTATCTAAGGTCACCGTTCACTTTTAAATCAATCACATTATCATTCAATCATCATTCAAGTCGCTGAATATCTAGGTCATAATCTTTTATGATCTGTATAAATCTTGCATTGTACTCTGTATAGGTAATGCCTCCAAATTTTCAGAGCGAACACGATGGCAGCTAGCTCGAGGTCGTATGTGGGGTAGTTTTCCTCATGGGTTTTGAGTTGCCTGGATGCGTATGCTATTACTTTGCCCCTTTGCATTAGTACGCATCCCAGTTCCTTTTTGGAGGCGTCGCTGAAAACTTCGAATCCTTCCACTCCAGAGGGAAGGGCTAGGACGGGTGCTGTGGTCAGCTTTTCTTTCAATTCTTGAAAGGTTGAGGTGCAGTTGTCGTCCCATTGAAAGGGGGTCTCCTTTTTCATGAGCTTAGTGAGGGGTTGGGCTATCTTGGTAAAATCGGGTACGAACCTCCTTTAGTAGTCTGCCAACCCTAGGAAGCTTCTGACCTCCGAAAGTGATTTCGGTGTGGGCCATTCTTTGACGGCGTGGATGTTGGTTGGGTCCACCCTGATCCCCTCTTTGGTTATCACGTGACCCAGGAAGGCCACGTTGTCCTTCCAAAATTCGCATTTGGAGAATTTGGCGTATAGCTGGTGTTCCCTCAGGGTTTGTAAGGTTGTGCGGAGATGCTTTTCGTGTTTTTCTTTGTTTCGGGAATAGACTAGGATGTCGTCGATGAACACGATGACGAAGTCATCTAGGTGGGGTCGGAATAATCGGTTCATGAGGTCCATGAATATAGCGGGTGCATTGGTGAGTCCGAAGGGCATTACCGTGAATTCGTAGTGGCCGTAGCGGGTTCGAAAGGCCGTTTTCTGAACATCTGGGTCGGCCACTTTTATCTGATGGTACCCGGATCTTAAATCAATTTTAGAGAACACCCCTGCTCCTTTAAGTTGGTCGAACAAGTCATCAATTCGGGGAAGAGGATACTTATTCTTTATTGTAACTTGATTTAGTTCCTTGTAGTCGATGCATAGACGCATGCTCCCGTCCTTCTTCTTGACGAATAGCACGGGTGCTCCCCATGGTGAGGTGCTGGGGCGTATGTATCCTTTATCTAGTAACTCCTGAAGTTCTGTTTTCAGTTCCTTCATTTCTTTTGGTGCCAGTCTGTAGGGTGGCTTTGAGATTGGGGCAGCGCCAGGCATCAAATCTACGGTGAATTCGACTTCTCTGGTTGGGGGTGACCCGGGGATCTCGTTTGGGAAAACATCGGTGAATTCGTTTACCACTGGGATGGTCTAGGGCTCGGCTATTTTGGTGTCGAGATCTTTGACTGAGCATAGGAAGGTTTCGTGCCTTTGGGTCAGATATTTCTTCATTTTCATCATGTTTACTAATTTGATTTCCGGATTCTTGTGGGTTCCGTGGTAGGATACCCGTTTGCCGTTTGATCCCCGCAAGACCACTTTTTGTTCGCTGCATAGGATTTGTGCTTGGAATTTCCCTAGCCAGTCCATACCCAAGATCACTTGTATCCCATCTAGTCTGAATTGTATTAGATCGCTAGGGAATTCCACTCCCTCGATGGTGATCATTATATCCTTGTACATGCGGTCACATTTTATGATTTCGCCAGGTGCCACCTTGACTTGCAGTTGTACTCTTGTGTTGGTGTCCAGATCGAGCTGTGCGGTGAATTCGGCTGCTATAAATGAGTTGGTAGCTCCCGAGTCAAATAGTACGGTGGCGGGAGTGGTGTGTATGAGGAAGGTACCGGAGACTATGTTGCTATCTCCGATTTTGGCTTTGCTTATGGTAAGGATCCTTCCTTGAGTGGCTCCCACCTGCCTTGTGGGGGCTGGTGTTATGGCTTTGTGGGGTGAGGTGGCCCTGGCGGTTTTTGGCTCCCGGAGGGGGTGTGTGTGGTTTCCCTAGATTTTTCTTTTGTGTCTCAGGTGCGTTTCCTATGGCTTGCTTGGTATTTGTTGTAGTTGGAATGCTTTAGCATAGGCTTCTTCGAGAGTTCTTGGTTTTCGTATGGTTAGGGCCCTCTGGTTCTCGAGGTTGAGCCCCGTTATAAATTTCTCGATTTTGATTGACGTTGTAGGTACCAGTTCGGGTGTGAGGTGAGCTAGCTTGAGGAACTGCCGGTAGTATTCTGCGATTGGGGTCGCTCCTTGTTTTAGATGGAGGAATTCTTCGTATATGGTTATTTTCACGTGACTGGGGTAGAATCGTTCTCGTAATCGTGTTTTTAGGGCCTCCCAGTTGAATCTCGTGCTTCGTTCGCAATCGGGTTTCTCGTGGACCCACCAGATGTCGGCTTCGTGCCTGAAGTAGAAGGAGGCCGTTTCTACTTGGTGTTGCTCTTAATATTTTGTCAAAGGTTCCGATCCATTCTTCGAGAATTGTGGGGCTTTCATCCCCTGAGAAGGTAGGCGGTTGGTGTTCTGAGATTTGGCGGTGGATTTCCAAGTTTCTATTTGGTGGTGAAGATTGGAGGACTGTGTTGCTTAGTGTCTTGGCAACTTGGGCCAGACGTTGTAGATTCTGAATCAAGGATTCTTGTGTGGGGAGTCCCGGTGCTTTTCCCTATCTCCTTGTCGGTGCCATCCTGGGGGTTCATAGGCCGATATTATTTTGCATCCTTACCTTGATGTTATGAGTGTAGGGGAAGTTCTTTTAAATTAAGTGCGAATTAGGGTGAGGGAAAGTTTAGGGGTCTCACAATCTCACCGCGCGTCCTATGATCCCTAAATCCTATGTTCCTGAACTCTTAGAGTTTAAGCCTAATGTCCCAAAATCTGGTCTTAAGAGTCTTATCCTACGGTCAAACTTAGGCTCTGATACCAACTGTAACACCCCAAAATTTTGAAACTTTTAAAACTTATATAATAAAGGTGAATTCTCATTAAATCCCAAAATCAAACATAAGAGTGCGGGGTGCTATGCCACATCTGAGCTGGAGAACTCAGATGCACAAGCTAAACTAACTAAATATCCTCAAAGCAATGTCAATACATAATCATGGCACGCAGGCCGAAAGGGAAACTAACTAATCTATGCTCCGGATCTCTAGCGCGCTCAGGGGTCTACTCATCTGTGCCTGAAAGCCAAATATATCTGTTCAGGATTTCTGAACAGATATACTGAACAGATAATTAATTATACTGAACAGATATACTGAACAGGATTTCTATATTTCTATATTTAATTATAATATGATCATATGTTTAAATTAATAATTAATTATAAATGTCTGCAAATTTTATTACACTAGTTTAATTTTATTTCACTTCAAAATGTACTATTATTGTTGATCATGGATCTTACAAAATGCAATGAAATCCCCATTCACTCAAAATATATATATATATATATATATATATATATATATATATAGATTATATGAAAACCATTTTGAAGCAAGAAGATATATACTTAGGAGACTCTAGCTTTAAAACCAGGGATAGACTCGACAGATAAGGATAAGCACATTAATCGATGATAGACAGTTATATAGAGACAATATCATAAAGGACATGTATCTAAGGTCACCATTCACTTTTAAATCAATAACATTATCATTCAATCATCATTCAAGTCACAGATGCATACTTTGGTGGCGCCACGGGACCAATCGCATGCCCCGAACATGAGGGTTAGTACATATAGTACTAACACGGCCCCGCAGCACCCTACCTCATACCACAGCATGAAGGGGTTGATCGCAACCAACCGCTTAGACCGTCGACGAACTCAATGGCGGATCAAAGCCCTACACACCGCTGACGCGCTTAGTCGGTGGACTGTGATCCTCTTTAAGGGGGGACTGCGACCCTACACACCGCTTGACGAACTCAGTCGGTGGGTCGTAGTAGATCAAGCCCTACACACCGCCTGAGGGACTCATTCGGTGGGCGATGATTTTCGGAGACTACGACCCTACACACCGCTGGCCCATACACTCGGTGGATCGCAGCCGACCGTAGCCCTACACACCGCTTGATCACTCACTCGGTGGGCTATGGCCTTCCTCGGGCTTGTGGCCCTACACACCGCCTGGCGCGTCCAGTCGGTGGACCATAGCACACGAGGCCCATGTGGACCGCAGCCCAAGAAGTGAATCCCTGACTACAGCCAGGAAAATGAACCGCAGCTCATAAGTAACCAATTTGACTGCAGCCAACTTTTGAACCGCAGCTCAGGAACTCCCAATTTGATCGCAACCAAATTGGGGTATTATGCATCACATAACACATAGTAGCACGTATTAGCACATTGGGAAGGGGGAGACGTATATATAAACTTACGTGTGATCATTCACATACTAAGAATAGACCTAAGGTGTTCATGCATCTTCCACCTAGGCCAACGGGTTACCGCTTCAACTAGCATGCAATTCCTAAGACTCTTCTACCCTACGAATGGCACCCGAAACATCAAACTAGACTCATGCACGACAAACAGGGTCCGTTGGGACACCACGGAGATTGGGGAACATCAAACGGGGAAGCCAAAGACCCGAAGTGGGCATCAAACCAGTGGGTAGCCGGTGGGTGGAGGGCCACCCGCCGGCGATAACTCTCCGGGCAGCGGGCGCCCGGCGGGCAGTCGCCTGCTCGCCGGCTGCCCTGTAACACCTCGTGTTACGACCCCTAAACCAAATTAATTAATTGATCACCCACCCTAAAAAGGGAATTAAAATCCATTAATTAGCCAAAAAGGGTTCCACCATAGTCCATGAGCCCTTATCCCTAAAACCAACCCCCTAGTCCTATAGGAAATAGAAGTAACAAACCCATACCATTTAGACCCCAATTAGGACTCTTAGATATATATATATATATATATATATATATATATATATATATATATATATATATATATATATATATATATATATATATATATATATATATATATATATATATATATATATATATATATATATATATATATATATATATAAGGACATAAGAGGCACCTAGAACTCACACCACAATAACTTTCATCACGCAAGAATTCCCCAAAAATTCCCATAGGAGAAATCAAGAAAGAAGGAATCTTAAAGAAAGACCCTTCATAGCCAAGGAAATTAATTAAGGCTAAGAGGTAACCCATGTCTTAACAAAACATATTTTCTTCGCTATGATCTCCTTCCTTGGCCTCCTTCTATATGCTTGTGTCTTGATTAATTCCTCTATACTATTTGTGATATATTCTTGATGATTGATAAGATGATCTATGTGTATTCTTGATAATCTTGATGATCTTGATGTTGAAAAGAGGTTCTTGATATTGATATGTGATCCTTGACAAATCTTGATATTTCTGAAAAGATGTTAAAGATAAATTGTGATTTTGATGATTTGGGAGGGATTAGAGCCCTAGGGTGGATTGGGAATTTGCGTTGTAATATTCTTGATATATATTTGGGTGGGAATTTACACGTTCGGGTGTTGTTTATATTTAGTAGTCGTAATAGGATGAGTTATACGTGATTCTTGCTTTTGATCCATTAATTGCCTACGTGGTGTCGTTAATTGCATTTAAAAGTGTCTAAGCATGCTTTCGGGTTCCACAAAGGATCCCGGGACATAATTGTGATGAAAGAGTCAGTGGGGGGTAGATGGGGGTAGGGGTATCCGCCACCTACCGGCTGCCCAAAAATCATCGCCGGGCAGCGGGCAGGCGTCGGGCAGGCGTTCGCCCGCCGACAACCCGCTGCCCGGGTGATGATCTCCGGCGGGCAGCCGGCGGGTGACCCCCACCCACTGGCTACCCGCTGGTCCGTACCCACCCCGGGTCTTCGGCTTCCCCGTTTGATGCACCCCATTCCCCCCGTGGTGTCCCAACGGACCCCGTTTGTCGTACTTGAGTCTAGTTTGATGTTTTGGGTACCGTTCGTAGGATAAAAGAGTCTTATGGGTTGCATGCTAGTCGAATTGGTAAGCCATTGACCTAGGTGGAAGTCGTATGAACCCCTTAGGACTATTCTTAGTATGTGAATGATCATACGTAAGCTTATTTACGCATCTCCCCCTTCCCAATGTGCAATTATGTGCTACTATGTGCTATTGTGTGTTATGAGATGCATGATTCCCCAATTTGGACGCGCCAGGCGGTGTGTAGGGCCAATAAACCCGAGGAAGGCTGTAGTCCACCGACCTGAGTAATCAGGCGGTGTGTAGGGCTACGGCTGGCTGCGATCCACCGAGTGATGGGCCAGCGGTGTGTAGGGTCGTAGTCTCTAAGGATCTTCGCCCACCGACTGAGTCCCTCAGCGGTGTGTAGGGCTTGATCCGCTACGGTCCACCGACTGTGCCCGTCAACGGTGTGTAGGGTCGTATGTCCCCCCCTTATAAAGGGGATCACAGTCCACCGACTAGGCGCGTCAACGGTGTGTAGGATTGTGGTCCAACGTTGAGTTCGTCAGCGGTCTTTAAAGGGTTGGTTGCGATCAACTCCCTTCATGCTGCGGTATGAGGTAGGGTGTTGTGGGCCGTGTTAGTGCTATATGCGCTAACCCTCATGTTCGGGGCATGCGATTGGTCCCGTGGCGCCAGCTCAGTGTGATTGAGTGTCACAAATGATGATTGAATGATGACAGGATTGATGTGGAAATAGTCTGTGGCCTTAGTTGCGTATTCTTTATGATGATTCTCTTTAACTGTTATTATCGATTATTGTGCTTACCCCTATTTGCTGAGTCCATTCCTAGTTTTAAAACTAGAGTCTCTTAAGTATATAGCTTCCTGCCTCATAGTTTTCCTTTCGGCCTGCGTGCCATGATGATGTATTGGGGATATTTAGTTAGTTTAGCCTATGCATCTGAGTTCTCCAGCTCAGATGTGGCATAGCACCCTGCACTCGTATGTTTAGTACTACTCTGTTTTGCGATTTAATGAGAATTGACTTTTGTTATATAAGTTTTAAAATTTTCAAAATTTCGTGGTGTTACAGTTGGTATCAGAGCCTAAGTTTGACCTTAGGACAAGACTCTTAAGACCAGACTTTAGGACTTTAGGCTTAAAACACTAGGAGTTTAGTAAGATAGGATTTAGGTATTTAACACAGGAATTAGGAATCTTAGGGCACGCGGTAAGATTGTGAGCCTACCTATCATCACAAAACCTCCCCTCACTTTATCCCTCATTAATTTAAAGAACTCCCCTTCGCTTATCACATCAAGGTAAGGGTACAACACTCTAACTCAAACGTTACTATAAACATTGGATCTATAGATCAGCATCTTGGCACCAACCAGAAGACAATCAAGGACTCCGGAACCCGCTACACAAGACCCCCTGGCTCAAACCCTACAACAACTAACCCAAGTCGCCCAAGCACTAAGCGACGTAGCTCTCCACAACAACCGACCACCACCACCCCCGCCGAACACAAACTCAGAAGCCGCCCGACAAGTTTCAAACCATAGACCACCCACTTTCTCGGGAGAAGAAGATCTCGCCGTCCTCGAGGAATGGATTCGAACCTTCGACAAAATTATGGGGTTAGTAGAATGCCCAGAAGAACGTCGTGCAGAGGTAGCCTCATTCTACTTCAGACACGAGGCAGACCTCTGGTGGATCCACGAGGGACCCACTTACATACAAGAACCAGGATTCAACTGGGAAAGCCTGAAAACACGACAGCGAGAACGATTCTACCCAGCCCACATAAGAGCATCTATGCACGAAGAGTTCCTTCACCTAAAACAAAGAGCGGCTACCGTCATGGAATACAATAAACGATTCCTTGAACTGGCAAGCTTCGCGCCAGAACTAGTCCCCACAGAGACAACCAAAATAGAAAGATTTGTATCAGGCCTCAACTTCGAAACCCGAAAAGCTCTAGTAGTAAGCGGACCCCGGACCCTCAACGAGGCCTACTCCAGTGCCGCCAATCTCTATCGAATCCAACTACTACAGCGTTGGGTTCAGGAACAGATTCGAAAAAGGAACACAGGAGGTGGGGCGCCACCTATGAAAAGAACAAGAAACGACGCTAGCGCAAGGCCGAGCAACCCAGCGGGACAGAGGCCACTCCAATGAAACAACGAAGCTAACACATGGGGCTTCCCTTGCCCAAAATGCAACAAAAACCATAGAGGCAAGGACTGCATGGGGAACCCCTTACGATGCTTCAACTGTGGGAAGGAAGGGCACAAGTCCTTCCACTGCACTTTACCCTCGAGCTCACGCCCTATGGCCATGGGCCAACGCGGAGGCACAAACAATCAAGGAAATTACGGTGCCCCCGGAAAGGTGTTCGTCATGAGCCGCACGCAAGCTGAACTTGAGGACGAGTGCATCCTCAACGAAGAAAACATGGTCCCGAGAGACGAAGATTGCGCAAGCCCACCAGAAGAAAACCAAGAAGATGAGTTCTGTTTAGGATAGCTGACAAACCCCTTGTAACCGCCCCTATAGTAGAATTACTTGTTTAGATTTATTACTTCAGAATTATTATAAATAAAGAGCTAAGTAAAAAAAAAAAAATCTTAGCATAAAAGAAAGGAACTAGACTACCCCCATCATCAACAAGGGGAACCAACCAAATCTCTTACCACTAGAAGACAAAAGAAGGAAAAAGAAAAGGATTACACAACAAGGAAGACTAATGTTATCAAGGAGAATTGAACACATCATCATTCAATCATCATTCATATCACATAATCGTTGATGGCGCCACGGGATCGATCGCATGCCCCGAACATGGCCCCACAACACCCTACCTTAGTACCGTGGTATGAGGGGAGTTGATCGCAACCAACCCTTTGAGAACCGCTGACGAACTCAACGTCGGACCACGATCCGACACACCGCTGACGCCCACAGTCGGTGGACCGCGATCCCCTTTACAAGGGGGGACTTACTGTAACACCCCGCGTTACAGCCTTCAATCCCGGATTAATTATTTAATTAATTCCGTTAATAATAATTAAAAAGGGATTTAATTTGGATAGGATTCCCTTTAATTAATTAATATAGTCCACCATGGATCGTGGACCCTTGCCTAAACTAGAGTCTTAAGCCTATTAGGAATAAAGAGAGTAAACCTTTTTACTAATCAGATTCTAATTAGGGGTTATAGACCTAGTTATCTATTAGGAATGAAGAAAGTAAGCCTTTACTATTCAGATTATGATTAGGATTCCCTTTAATTAATTAATATGGTCCACCATGGACCATGGACCCTTATCCCTAAAACCAAGCCCTTAGTCCTATAAGGAATAGAATTAGTAAACCCATACCATTTAGACCCTAATTAGGACCCCTAGATATATATATATATATATATATATAAGGACATAGGAGGCACTTAGGAGTCACACCACAATAGATATCACCACACAAGAATTCCCAAGGGACTCCCCACCACCAAGCCTAGGGAAATCAAACGGATGGAAATCTTAGGGAAGAACCTTAATAGCCAAGGGAGGATTAATTAAGGCTAAGAGGTAACCCATGTCTCAACAAAACCTATTCTCTTCGCTACAATCTCTTTCCTTGGTCTCCGTCTATATTCTTGTGTCTTGATTGAATTCTTCTATGATGATTATGCTATGTTCTTAATGATTGATAAGATGACTTATATGCTTTCTTGAGAATCTTGACGACCTTGATGTTAGAAAGAAGTTCTTGATTATGATTTGATGATTCTTGACGAATCTTGATATTTTCTGGGTGTTAAAGATAGAATTTGTTCTTAATGATTTGGGTGGGATTAGAGCCCTAGGTTGGATTGGGAATTTGTATTGAGGATGTTCTTGATTTATGTTTGGGTGGGAATTCGCATGATCGGGTGTTGTTTATATTTAGAGGTCGTAATAGGATAAGTCCTACATGATTCTTGCTTTTGATCCATTAATTGCTTATGCGATGTCGTTACTTGTGTTTATAAGTGTCTAAGCATGGTTTCGGGTTCCACAAAGGATCCCGGGACGAATTCGTGATGAATGAGTCAGTGGGGGGTAGGTGGGGGTGGGGGAATCCACCACCTACCCGCTGCCCAAAGGGCACTGCCTGGCAGCGGGCAGCCACCGGGCAGCCGGCTACCCGCTGCCCGGAATAGTGCCCACCGACGGGCAGCCAGCGGGTGACCCCTACCCACTGGCTACCCGCTGGTCCATACCCCACCCCGGGTCCCCGGCTTCCCCGTTTGATGTTCCCCGTTCCCCATGGTGTCCCAACGGACCCCTTTTGTCGTGCCTGAGTCTAGTTTGGAATTTCGGGTAACATTCGTAGGTTAAACAAGTCTTAGGAATTGCATGCTAGTTGAATTGGTAACCCGTGGACCTAGGTGGAAGTTATATGAGCCCTTAGAAATTATTCTTAGTATGCGAATGATCACATGTAAGATTAATTATATGTCTCCCCCCTTCCCTATGTGAATTATGTGTTATTATATGCTATTGTGTGTTACGTGATGCATGACCCCAACTTGGTTAAGATCAATTGGGCTATACGGGCAGTTGAATGGGCTGAGAACCATCCCAACTGTTAACCAGGCTGGTAGAGACCGTCAGGTATATAAAGATTATGTATAGCACTGAAGGTCCACATGGGCCTCGGTGATATGACCCACCGACCTGGACGCGCCAGGCGGTGTGTAGGGCCAACAAGCCGAGGAAGGCTATAGTCCACCGACCTGAGTAATCAGGCGGTGTGTAGGGCTACGGCTGGCTGCGATCCACCGAGTGGTGGGACATCGGTATGTAGGACCGTAATCTCCGAGGATCTTTGCCCACCGACTGAGTTTAGCTCAGCGGTGTGTCAGGCTTGATCCGCTACGGTCCACCGATTGTGCGCATCAATGGTGTGTAGGGTCGTAAGTCCCCCCTTGTAAAGGGGATCGTGGTCCACCGACTAGGCGCGTCAGCGGTGTGTCGGATCGCGGTCCGACGCTGTGTTCGTCAGCGGTTCTCAAAGGGTTGGTTGCGATCAACTCCCCTCGTACCGCGGTACTGTGGTAGGGTGCTGCGGGGCCGTGTTAATGCTATAAGCATTAACCCTCATGTTCGGGGCATGCGATTGGTCCCGTGGCGCCATCAATGACTATGTGATATAAATGATGATTGGATGATGATGTGGATTGGAATTGAGAAGTGGTTTGTGACCGTAAATGAGTATTCCTTATGATGTTATTTCTACTTAACTGCTTATTGTTGTCTGATGTGTTTATCCCTATTTGCTGAGTCTATTCCTGATTTTAAAACTAGTGTTTCTTAAGTATATATCTTCCTGCTTTGAAATGATTTTTCATATATCTATATATATCTATCTATAATGTATTTCAACGCGTTGGAGTGGGTTACTGGCATCACTCGCTGAACAGATATATTTGGCTTTCAGGCACAGATGAGTAGATCCCAGAGCGCGCTAGCAAATCGTGGATTAGATAGATAGTTTTTCCTTTCGGCCTGCGTGTCATAATGATGTATTAAGGATATTAGTTAGTTTAGCCTGTGCATCTGAGTTCTCCAGCTCAGATGTGGCATAGCACCCCGCACCCTTATGTTTAGTGATACTCTATTTTGGGATTTAATAAGAATTTACCTTTATTATATAAGTTTTAAAAGTTTCAAAATCTCGGGTTGTTACACTTACGACCCTACATACTGTTGATGCGTACAGTCGGTGGACCGTAGCGGATCAAGCCTGACACACCGCTAAGCTAGACTCAGTCGGTGGGCGAAGATCCTTGGAGACTACGGCCCTACACACCGCTGTCCCATCACTCGGTGGATCACAGCCAGCCGTAGCCCTACACACCGCCTGATTACTCAGGTCGGTGGACTACAGCCTTCCTCGGCTTATTGGCCCTTGTAACACCCCGTGTTACGACCCCCAAAACCAATTAATTAATTAATCAATGGCCCAAGAGAAAAGATAAATTATAATGATTAATCAGGGAAAAGGCCCACCATAGTCCATGGGCCATCATCTCTAAACCCAACCCCTAATCCCAAAAGGATTAGACCCCAAAATAAGACCCCTAGGTATATAAATAGGGAACTTAGGAGGCACCAAGAATTCCCACCACAAGAGTAACGCCCCACCACCCCAAAAGAGCTCCAAGAATCCCCTTAGAAGAAATCAAGAAAGCAAGAAAGCTTAAAGAAAGATCCTTCGTAGCCAAGGAATTAATTAAGGCTAAGAGGTAAACCATGTCTCAACAAAACCTATTTTCATAGCTATGATTTCCCCCATAGGATTTCCCCATATTATTGTGTATTAATGATTTGTGATGATTATTATTGATGATTGATGTGATGATCCCATGTGGGATCTTGATAATCTTGATATTGGGAGATTCTTGATAAGTATGGTGTTCTTGATAATTATGTGGAGTTCTTGATGATTATATGTCGTTCTTGATAATTGTATGGCGTTCTTGATGCTTATGTGTTATTTGTACCGAACCTTGTAATTAGAAGACGAATCGTATTCTTGTTGGTATAAAAGTAATTAGAACCCTAGGTTGTATCGTATGATATTATTCTTGGTGTATCGGGTGGGGAAATCGCATGTTTGGGTGTCGATTATGTTTAGAAAAGCATGATAGGTTATGTGCCGTACGTTTCTCGTATTTGATCCGTTAATTACCTACGTGTTGATCGTTAATTGCGTTGTAAAGTGTCTAAGCATGGTTTCGGGTTCCACAATGGTTCCCGGGGCGTTTTGAGTGTAAAGAGTCAGTGGGGGGTAGGGGACCCACCACCTACCCGCGGCCAGAAGGGACGTCTCCGGCAGCGGGCAGCTGCCCGCCGGCGACCCGCTGCCCGGAACAGTGCTTACTGGCGGGTGGCCCCCCACCCACCGGCTACCCGCTGGAAATCTCCCCCATTCGGGACCCCGGATTCCCCGTTTGATGTTTCCCCGATCTCCGTGGTGTCCCAACGGACTCCGATCTTCGTGCCGTGTCTAGTTTGATGTTTCGGATACCGTTCGTAGGTTCATGAGTCTTTTATATTGAATGCTAGTTGAATTTGTATCCCGTCGACCTAGGTGGAAGAAGTATGAACCCCTTAGGATTATTCTTAGTATGTGAAGGATCACACATAGGTTTTGTTATACGCTTTCTCCCCCTTCCCAATGTGATAATGTGGGTTGCATGTGCTTGCTATGTGTTATGTGTGCATGATACCCCAATCCGGTTGCGATCGGAATGGTTATTCCTGAGCTGCGGTTCAGAAGCTGGCTACGGTCAGATTTACACTCTTGGGCTGCGGTCCACCGTTGGTTGCGATCAAACGTTTCTACATGAGCTGCGGTTCATACTTTCCTGGCTGCGGTCAGATGACATACTCTTGGACTGCGGTCCACTGTTTGGTTGCGATCAAACTATGATGAGCTGCGGTTCATCGGTCGGTTGCGATCGACCCCTCCGTGTTGCGATACGGGGCAGGGTGCTGCGGGGCCGTGTCAGAGCTATATGCGCTGACCCTCATGTATGGGCATGCGATTGGTCCTGTGGCGCCAACAAAGTGTGTTATGTGATGAGATAGGGATGAGTTGTGATTATGAGTATCTTGGGGGATGTGACTATGGGATTTATGCTGGGGATTATTTATGTTGGGTTATGATTATTAATTGTGCTCAGCTTTATCTGTCTCGCCTGTTGTGGATGGTATACGCTTGTTATAACTGTTGCTTGTGTCTAGCCTTATCTGTCGAGTCATTCCCGGTTTTAAAAGCTAGAGTTCGTAGGATATATCTTCATGCTCAAAATGGTTTTCGTATATCTATATATATCTCTATATGTATTGTATTTCAACGCGTTGGAGTGGGTTACCAGCATCTCTCGCTGAACAGATATATTTGGCTTTCAGGCACAGAAGAATATGTCACTGGAGCGCGCTAGAAATTGGAGCATAGAAGTAGATAGTTTCCCTTTCGGCCTGCGTGCCATGCTTATGCCTTTACATTATCAAGGATATTAGTTAGTTAGCCTGTGCACCTGAGTTCTCCAGCTCAGGTGTGGCATAGCACCCCGTACTCTTGTATTACGTTTTGGGATTTAATGAGATTTCACCTTTATTTTATAAGTTTTAAATGTCTTGAAAATTCGGGGTGTTACAGCCCTACACACCGCCTGGCGCGTCCAGGTCGGTGGGTCATAGCACCGAGGCCCATGTGGACCGCAGCCCAAGAAGTGAATCATTTCGGCCTTTAGCCAACTTCTGAGCCTTAGCTCAGGAACAATCCATTTAGCCTTCAGCCACTTCTGAACCTTTAGTCCGGGAACAATCCATTCGGCCTTCAGCCGACTTCCGAACCTCAGTCCGGGAATCACCCAATTGGTCTGTAACCAAAATGGGGGATCATGCAACACATAACACATAGGAGCACGTAATAGCATATTGAGAGGGGAAAGACATATAAATAAACTTACGTGTGGTCATTCACATACTAAGAATAGTTCTAAGGGTTCATACAACTTCCACCTAGGTCAACGGGTTACCAATTCCACTAGCATGCAATTCCTAAGACTCATTTAACCTACGAATGGTACCCGAAATATCAAACTAGATTCAAGCACAATAAACGGGGGCCGTTGGGACGCCATGGGGAAGCGGGGAACATCAAACGGGGAAGCCAAAGACCCGAGGTGGGGTACGGACCAGCGGGTAGCCGGTGGGTGGGGGTCACCCGCCGGTTGCTCGCCGGAGGCACTGTTCCGGGCAGCGGGTTGCCGGCGGGCAGGCGGCTGCCCGGTGGCTGCCCGCTGTCGGGCGGTGTTCTTCGGGCAGCGGGTAGGTGGTGGGTTCCCCTACCCCCCACTGACTCTTTTGTCATATATTTGTCCCGGGAACCTTTGTGGAACCCGAAACCATGCTTAGACACTTTTAAACGCGAATAACGACACCACGTAGGCAATTAACGGATCAAAAGCAAGAATCACGTAGGACTCATCCTATTACGACTTCTAAATATAATCAACACCCGAAAATGCGAATTCCCACCCAAATATATATCAAGAACATCCCAACAAAAATTCCCAATCCAACCTAGGGCTCTAATCCCACCCAAATCATCAAGATCATATTTTATCTTTAACATCAAGAAATATCAAGATTCGACAAGAATTATCACATCAATATCAAGAACTTCTATTCAACATCAAGATCATCAAGATTATCAAGAATGCACATAAATCATCTTATCAACCATCAAGAACATATCACAATTAACATAGAAGAATTTATCAAGACACAAGAATATAGAGGGAGGCCAAAGAAGGAGATTATAGCGAAGAAAATAGGTTTTGTTGGGACATGGGTTACCTTTTAGCCTTAATTAATTTCCTTGGCTATGAAGGGTCTTTCTTTAAGATTCCTTCTTTCTTGATTTCTCCTATGGGAATTTTTGGGGAATTCTTGCGTGATGAAAGTTATTGTGGTGTGAGTTCTAGGTGCCTCTTATGTCCTTATATATATATATATATATATATATATATATATATATATATATATATATATATATATATATATATATATATATATATATATATATATCTAAGAGTCCTAATTGGGGTCTAAATGGTATGAGTTTGTTACTTCTATTTCCTATAGGACTAGGGGGTTGGTTTTAGGGATAAGAGCCCATGGACTATGGTGGACCCCTCTTTAGCTAATTAATGGATTTTAATTCCCTTTTTAGGGTGGGTGATAATTTAATTAGTTTTAATTTAGGGGTCGTAACACGGGGTGTTACAGCAAGAATGTGGGGAAACATGGGGAAATGAGGAACAAGGGGAAGATAGCGGGCCTGACCCACCAGCTCCTACGCAGGCAAGGGGATACCCGAGGGGCCAAAACAAAGAAACCACCAACGAACGCATCCTCGCATAGCTCACCCGACAAAACCAAATCATGGACGAAGGATTCTCGTCCCTAATCCGCGCAACACGTGCTTTGGACCAAAGGGTCGCAACTATCGAGGCCATGTTGGGAACTCACGGGGCATCCAGCTGAGGAGCAGAAAACCAAGGTAGACCCGAACCTTCCAAACCACCACTGCACCAGAAATCCAGCCTATCCCAGCCAAGGCAACACGTGGAGCCACATTTCCTAATCAGGAGGCCAAAATACGTGACGTCTAGGGGTGAAAGAATGGATCGACGCACCGGCTTCGGGGACGAAGCCTCTTGTAAGGGGGGGAGAGTGTAACACCCCGTGTTACGGCCCCTAAATTAAAATTAATTAAATTATCACCCACCCTAAAAAGGGAATTAAAATCCATTAATTAGCTAAAGAGGGGTCCACCATAGTCCATGGGCCCTTATCCCTAAAACCAACCCCCTAGTCCTATAGGAAATAGAAGTAACAAACCCATACCATTTAGATCCCAATTAGGACTCTTAGATATTTATATATATAAGGACATAAGAGGCACCTAGAACTCACACCATAATAACTTTTATCACACAAGAATTCCCCAAAAATTCACATAGGAGAAATCAAGAAAGAGGAAATCTTAAAGAAAGACCCTTCGTAGCCAAGGAAATTAATTAAGTCTAAGAGGTAACCCATGTCTCAACAAACCTATTTTCTTCGCTATAATCTCCTTCCTTGGCCTCCTTCTATATTCTTGTGTCTTGATTAATCCCTCTATGCTATTTGTGATATATTCTTGATGATTGATAACATGATCTATGTGTATTCTTGATAATCTTGAGGATTTTGATGTTGAAAAGAGGTTCTTGATATTGATGTGATGATCCTTGACAAATCTTGATATTTCTTGATGTTAAAGATAATTTGTGATTTTGATGATTTGGGAGGGATTAGAGCCCTAGGGTGGATTGGGAATTTGCGTTGTAATATTCTTGATATATATTTGGGTGGGAATTCGCATGTTCGGGTGTTGTTTATATTTAGTAGTCGTAATAGGATGAGTTATACGTGATTCTTGCTTTTGATCCATTAATTTCCTATGTAGTGTCGTTAATTGCGTTTAAAAGTGTCTAAGCATGGTTTCGGGTTCCACAAAGGATCCCGGGACGTAATTGTGATGAAAGAGTTAGTGGGGGGTAGGGGTACCCGCCACCTACCCGTTGCCCGAAAATCATCGCCGGGTAGCGGGCAGGCACCGGGCAGGTGTTCGCCCGCCGGTAACCCGCTGCCCGGGCGATAATCTCCGGCAGGCAGCCGGCGGGTGACCCCCACCTACCGGCTACCCGCTGGTCCGTACCCACCCCGGGTCTTCAGCTTCCCCGTTTGATGCACCCCATTCCCCCCGTGGTGTCCCAACGGACCCCATTTTTCGTACTTGAATCCAGTTTGATGTTTTGGGTACCGTTCGTAGGATAAAAGAGTCTTAAGGGTTGCATGCTAGTCGAATAGGTAACCCGTTGACGTAGGTGGAAGTCGTATGAACCCCTTAGGACTATTCTTAGTATGTGAATGATCACACGTAAGCTTATTTACGCATCTCCCCTTCCCAATGTGTTATTATGTGCTACTATGTGCTATTGTGTGTTATGAGATGCATGATTCCCCAATTTGGTTGCGATCAAATTGGCTATACGGGCAGTTGGATGGTTGAGAACCATCCCAACTGTTAACCAGGCCGGTTGCGATCGGTCAGGTATAGAAATATTATATAGAGCTGCGGTCCACTATTGGTTACTTATGAGCTGCGGTTCATCCTCCTGGCTGCGGTCAGTGATTCACTTCTTGGTCTGCGGTCCACATGGGCCTCGGGTACGATGACCCACCGAACTGGACGCGTCAGGCGGTGTGTAGGGCCAATAAACCCGAGGAAGGCTGTAGTCTACCGACCTGAGTAATCAGGAGGTGTGTAGGGCTACGGCTGGCTGCGATCCACCGAGTGATGGGCCAGCGGTGTGTAGGGTCGTAGTCTCCGAGGATCTTCGCCCACCGACTGAGTCCCTCAGCGGTGTGTAGGGCTTGATCTGCTACGGTCCACCGACTGTGCCCGTCAACGGTGTGTAGGGTCGTATGTCCCCCCTTGTAAAGGGGATCACAGTCCACCGACTGGGCGCGTCAGCGGTGTATAGGATTGTGGTCTGACGTTGAGTTCGTCAGTGGTCTTTAAAGGGTTGGTTGCGATCAACTCCTTCATGCTGCGGTATGAGGTAGGGTGCTGCGGGGCCGTGTTAGTGCTATATGCGCTAACCCTCTTCTTCGGGCCATGCGATTGGTCCCCTGGCGCCAGCTCAATGCGATTGAGTGTCACAAATGATGATTGAATGATGACATGATTGATGTGGAAATAGACTGTGGCCTTAGTTGCGTATTCTTTATGATGATTCTCCTTAACTGTTATTATCAATTATTGTGCTTACCCCTATTTGCTGAGTCCATTCCTGGTTTTAAAACTAGAGTCTCTTAAGTATATATCTTCAGGCTTCAAAATGATTTTCATATATCTATATATATCCATCTATAATGTATTTCAACGCGTTGGAGTGGGTTACCGGCATCATTCGCTGAACTGATATATTTGGCTTTCAGGCACAGCGGATTAGCTCCCAGAGCGCGCTAGAAGAGCTTGGAGTAGATAGATAGTTTTCCTTTCGGCCTGCGTGCCATGATGATGTATTGAGGATATTTAGTTAGTTTAGCCTATGCATCTGAGTTCTCCAGCTCAGATGTGGCATAGCACGCCGCACTCGTACGTTTAGTACTACTCTGTTTTGGGATTTAATGAGAATTGACTTTTGTTATATAAGTTTTAAAAGTTTCAAAATTTCGGGGTGTTACATGCCCGCTGCCGACGGTACTTCTTTGGGCAGTAGGTAGGTGGCGGGTTCCCCTACCCCCACCTACCCCCCACTGACTCCTTAACACAATAAACGTCCCGGGATCCTCCTTGGAACCCGAAACCATGCTTAGACACTTTTAAACGCAAATAACGACACCACGTAGGCAATTAATGGATCAAAAGCAAGAACCACGTAGAACTCATCCTATTATGACTTCTAAACATAAACAACACCCGAACATGTGAATTCCCTCCCAAATATATATTGAGAACATCATAATACAAATTCCAAATCCAACCTAGGGCTCTATGTAACACCCCGTGTTACGGCCTTCAATCCCGGATTAATTATTTAATTAATCCCATTAATAATAATTAAATACGATTTAATTCGGTTAGGTTTCCTTTAATTAATTAATAAGGTCCACCATGAACCGTGGACCCATGCCTAAATTAGAGTCTTAAGCCTATTAGGAATAAAGAAAGTAAACCCTTTACTATTCAGATTCTAATTAGGAATCCTAGACCTAGTTATTTATTAGGAATAAAGGAAGTAGGCCTTTAACTATTCAGACTACGATTAGGATTCCCTTTAATTAATTAATACGGTCCACTATGGACCATGGACCCTTATCCCTAAAATAAGCCCTTAGTCCTATAAGGAATAGAATTAGTAAACCCATACCATTCAGACCCTAATTAGAAGTCTTAAATATATAAATAGGGATATAGGAGGCACCTAGATCTTTCACCACCATAATCTCTCACCACACAAGAAGTTCCAAGAATCCCCTTAGGAGAAATCAAGAAAGAAGAAAGCTTAAAGAAAGACCCTTCATAGCCAAGGAATTAATTATGGCTAAGAGGAAACCCATGTCTCAACAAAACCTATTTTCATAGCTATGATTTCCCCTCTTAGGATTTCCCCATATTATTGTGTATTGATGAATTGTGATATTATTATTGATGATTGGTGGGATGAGTCCATGGGTGATCTTGATGATGAGAGGTTCTTGATAATTATCGTGTTCTTGATGATTATATGACGTTCTTGATAATTATATGGTGTTCTTGATGTCCTTAATGATTATATGAGGTTCTTGATAGTTATATGATATTCCTACCGAATCTTGATTTTGGAAGATGAATTGTGTTCTTGTTGATTTAAAAATAATTAGAACCCTAGGTTATATCGTGGAATTCATATGGAATTATTCTTGGTATATTGGGTGGGAATTCGCATGATTGGGTGTTGATTATGTTTAGAAAAGCATGATAGCTTATGTGCCGTATGTTTCTTGATTTTGATCCGTTAATTGTCTACGTATGTTATCAATTGCGTTTGAAAGTGTCTAAGCATTGTTTCGGGTTCCACAAAGGTTCCCGTGGCGTTTTTGGTGAAAAAGAGTCAGTGGGGGGTAGGTGGGGGTAGGGGACCCGCCACCTACCCACGGCCTTCTTGGGCAACACCGGCATCGGGCAGCCGGCGGGCGGGCCGCTGCCCGGAATAGCTACCGCCGGCGGGTGAACCCTCACCCACCGGCTACCCGCTGGTTTGCACCCCACCTTGGGATTTTGGCTTCCCCGTTTGATGTTCCCCCGACCCCCGTGGTGTCCCAACGGACTCCATCTATCGTGCCTATGTCTAGTTTGATATTTCGGGTACCGTTCGTAGGTTGCATGAGTCTTATATATTGCATGCCAGTTGAATTGGTACCCCGTTGACCTAGGTGAAAGAAGTATGAACTCCTTAGGATTATTCTTAGAATGTGAAGGATCACGCATAGGTTTTGTTATACGTTTTCTCCCCCCTCCCAATGTGTTAATGTGGGCTGCATGTGCTTGCTATGTGTTATGTGTGCATGATACCCCAATCCGGTTGCGATCGGATTGGTTATTCCTGAGCTGCGGTTTAGAAGCTGGCTGCGGTCAGATTTACACTCTTGGGTTGCGGTCCACCGTTTGGTTGCGATCAAACGTTTCTACATGAGCTGCGGTTCATATTTCTTGGCTGCGGTCAGATGACATACTCTTGGGCTGCGGTCCACTGTTTGGTTGCGATCAAACTATGATGAGCTGCGGTTCATCGGTCAGTTGCGATCGACCCCTCCGTGTTGCGATACGGGGCAGGGTGCTACGGGGCCGTGTCAGAGCTATATGCGCTGACCCTCATGTATGGGCATGCGATTGGTCCTGTGGCGCCAACAAAGTGTGCTATGTGATGAGATATGGATGAGTTGTTGTTATGAGTATCTTGGGGATGTGACTATGGGATTTATACTGGGAATCGTATATGTTGGATTATGATTATTAATTGTGCTTATTTTACCTGTCTTGCCTGTTTGTAACTATATATGCTTGGTATAACTATTGTCTGTGCTTAGCTCTATCTGTCGAGTCGATCCCTGATTTAAAAGCTAGAGTTCGTAGGATATATCTTCATGTTCAAAATGGTTTTCTTATATCTATATATATATCTCTATATGTATTGTATTTCAACGCGTTGGAGTGGGTTACCAACATCTCTCGCTGAACAGATATATTTGGCTTTCAGGCACTGATGAGTAGACACCGGAGCTCGCTAGAGAGATTCGAGGCGTAGTGTAGATAGTTTCCCTTTCGGCCTGCGTGCCATTTACATTATTACGGAATTTAGTTAGTTAGCCTGTGCATCTGAGTTCTCCAGCTCAGGTGTGGCATAGCACCCCGTACCTTCATGTTTAACAATGCTCTGTTTGGGATTTAATAAGAGAATACCTTTATTATATAAGTCTTTAAAAGTTTTAAAATTTCGGGGTGTTACAGTTGGTATCAGAGCCTAAGTTTGAACCTAGGATAAGACTCTTAAGACCGGACTTTAGGATATTAGGCTTGAACTCTAGGGACTTAGGAACATAGGATTCAGGAATCTTAGGACGCGCGGTGAGATTGTGAAACCTACACGTAACCTCCCATCACCTTATCCCTCTCTAACTTAAAATAATTTCCCCCTACGCTTACCACACCAAGGTAAGGGTGCACCACACTGACTCATCGATACAATAAATATTGACCCTAAAAACCAGCAGCATGGCGCCAACAAGAAGACAGCCAAGGATCCCACACTCCTCGAAGAATGAACCGAACCTTCAACAAAGTCCTCGGGTTAGTGGAATACCCAGAGGAACGCCGCGTAGGGATAACCTCATTCCACTTCAAGACACGAGGCTGATCTTTGATAAATCCACGAAGAACCCACTTATGGGCAACAACCAGGGGTTTAACTAGGAGTGCCTAGGGGCACGGCTACGGGGACGATTCCACCCCGCACCTGTAAGGGCAACCATGTACGAGGAAAATCCTCCACCTAAAACAAGGGATGACCACCATCAGGGAATACCACAAACGATCCCTCCAGCTGGCTCGTTTCGCGCATGAATTAAATCCTACAGAAACAACCAAGATAAAGAAGTCTGTGACAGACCACAACTACGAAACCCATAAGGCCCTAATTGTAAGCAAACCCCGCACACCCAACGAAGCCTACACCAGTAATGCCAACTTCTACCAAACGGGGAATTTAGGGACAAACCCGAAAGAAGGAGTAACGGAAGTGGGAGACCGCTCCCTCCAGCATGAGCGAACCCTTCCGGAACTGGTTAAGAATGGGCGCAACTATCCCAGCCCGGAGACCGGGAACGCCAATTAAATGCAAGAAAGAAAAGTAGTACATAAACAACGACTTTTCTCAATCGTTAGCACGAATTGTAGAAAAAGACTCGATATGACAAGAAGAGGCAACAGACGCATGGAAAGTATCATACAACTAAAGCCTCCCGGAGATAAGGGTCTTACCTGGGAACAAGGACCTTGATGGTTTTAAGACACCGTAAGAAGTACATGTAACACACTAAATCGCCAAAACACCATGCGACGTCAAAAGGCAGTCAATCAATGCATTCCAAGGAAGAGAAATGCATCACCAAGCACTTGGTCACCAATGGACTGAACAAAGAACGAGCGACAAGCCGAACTCCAAGAAAAAACCAAGAAGGATTATCATTAGTCAAGCAAGGCAAAGACAAAGTTGGCTTATAACCAACCACCCGGTGAAGGTGACGAGGTTGCTAATTGGAAACCAGACCCGACCTACTGAGCAAAAAGAACATGCGAGAGTCTTGACTCATCTATAACTCCTACCTAAGGATCAATAAAACTATACGATGGGCCACCCTATGTATTCAAGTCCCTTCTATTGTGCACATGGACATGGGGCTTGTCGGGACTTGAATCTGTGCATTCTTGGGATTTTCCCCGAAGGAATTCACTCTTCCTAGTCACCTTCCCGCAGGTCCCCAACGGGACCTTGACGGGTCCCCAACAGGAGCTTGGCAGGCGGACGACCGCCCACCTCGCGCCCACTGGTACAATGTGCTGATTTCTTAACTCCTCACTTTATTGATTCATGGCGCACTTGTGTGCCTTGATTGATGAACGCGAGTCCTGGGTAAAGAACCATGGGTCGCCCAAACATGGTGTCATCGGTAAAAGACCTTGACACGCAAGACACCATCGGAAAAGCACAACCAATTGCATTACACGTGGAGTTGAAGTTGGACTCTACGATGCAACCGACTAGGGATGATTGGCATAAAGGATTGTGCAAACCAAGGAGGCGAGTTGGGAACTCGTGCTAAGGACTCACAAAGACCTTAAAAGTCAAAATGCTAAGGATGGACCGGGACTCCTTCAAACCATGGATATCGTTCAAGCAAATCAGAGGACTCCTTACAAGTTGTATGGAATCAAGAACTACGTAGTCCGTGGTGCTAGTGAAAAAGGTAAAAAGCACATTTGTGCCAAGATCTCAAGGGACATTAAGGACCCACAAGGAAATGAGATGACTCGTAAAGTCACCGAGTCATTCCACAACGAGGTTAGGTAACCAACTGCGCTTCAAAAAGAAAAAAAAGCATGCAAGGACACCTTCACCATTAAAAGTAACACAAAAAGGCACAACTAGTCGATCCTCGGGGAAGAAATGAAGTCTTACTAAGAATTTCATTCACTAAGGAGAAGATGAAATTCAATAAGAAGGGAAAATCAACCCAAAGTTTACCGACTCCCAAAAAACTTTGGGAAGAATTTGGGAAGTGCGCCCTAAGAGATTGGCTTGGTTGACCAAACTTGGTCAAGACCTTGGACGCATTAAAGAAGTAAGTGTTAAATCATCACGGGAGATTCCCTCAAGATAGGGGAGAAGGATGAAAGCTTAGCCTGGGAAGCAAGGTCTAACAAGGATCTTAAAATCAAGCAAGTGCCAACACCAAGGAAGAAGGATCATCAGTTCGTCAATACGTCGTGCTCAAGTGCGCCCTAAGAGATTGGCTTGGTTGACCAAACTTGGTCAAGACCTTGGACGCATTAAAGAAGTAAGTGTTAAATCATCACGGGAGATTCCCTCAAGATAGGGGAGAAGGATGAAAGCTTAGCCTGGGAAGCAAGGTCTAACAAGGATCTTAAAATCAAGCAAGTGCCAACACCAAGGAAGAAGGATCATCAGTTCGTCAATACGTCGTGCTCAAAGCATCAAACCAGAATAGTCACTTGAAGATCGAGAACCCTTAACCCATCCTAGCCGAATTCCCTTCCCTCCCTTGGAAAATCGGCCCCCTCCTAAATTCACTTGAAAACTTTGATCCTAATTCCTAAATTCACTTTGTCCTCAGGTTTGAAACCCACTCTCTTAGCCCTTTAAACCTAATCGTTCCCAAAAACCCAGCACACATAAACATACAATTATACAGTTGCCCCGTAGAATGCTTTCGCTATAGGACCACCGTACTACTTTGGACTCGTTACCCCCGCAATGATTTCCAAGCTTCGGGGACGAAGCTTCTCGTAAGGGGGGAAGAGTGTAACACCCCGTGTTACGGCCTTCAATCCCGGATTAATTATTTAATTAATCCCGTTAATAATAATTAAATATGATTTAATTCGGTTAGGTTTCCTTTAATTAATTAATAAGGTCCACCATGAACCGTGGACCCTTGCCTAAATTAGAGTCTTAAGCCTATTAGGAATAAAGAAAGTAAACCCTTTACTATTCAGATTCTAATTAGGAATCCTAGACCTAGTTATTTATTTGGAATAAAGGAAGTAGGCCTTTTACTATTCAGACTACGATTAGGATTCCCTTTAATTAATTAATATGGTCCACTATGGACCATGGACCCTTATCCCTAAATAAGCCCTTAGTCCTATAAGGAATAGAATTAGTAAACCCATACCATTCAGACCCTAATTAGGAGTCTTAAATATATAAATAGGGATATAGGAGGCACCTAGATCTTTCACCACCATAATCTCTCACCACACAAGAAGTTCCAAGAATCCCCTTAGGAGAAATCAAGAAAGAAGAAAGCTTAAAGAAAGACCCTTCATAGCCAAGGAATTAATTAAGGCTAAGAGGAAACCCATGTCTCAACAAAACCTATTTTCATAGCTATGATTTCCCCTCTTAGGATTTCCCCATATTATTGTGTATTGATGAATTGTGATATTATTATTGATGATTGGTGGGATGAGTCCATGGGTGATCTTGATGATGAGAGGTTCTTGATAATTATGGTGTTCTTGATGATTATATGACGTTCTTGATAATTATATGGTGTTCTTGATGTCCTTAATGATTATATGAGGTTCTTGATAGTTATATGATATTCCTACCGAATCTTGATTTTGGAAGATGAATTGTGTTCTTGTTGATTTAAAAATAATTAGAACCCTAGGTTATATCGTGGAATTCATATGGAATTATTCTTGGTATATTGGGTGGGAATTCGCATGATTGGGTGTTGATTATGTTTAGAAAAGCATGATAGGTTATGTGCCGTATGTTTCTTGATTTTGATACGTTAATTGTCTACGTATGTTATCAATTGCGTTTGAAAGTGTCTAAGCATGGTTTCGGGTTCCACAAAGGTTCTCGGGTCGTTTTTGGTGTAAAAGAGTCAGTGGGGGGTAGGTGGGGGTAGGGGACCCGCCACCTACCCGCGGCCTTCTTGGGCAACACCGGCAGCGGGCAGCTGCCCGCCGGGCACCCGCTGCCCGGAATAGCTACCGCCGGCGGGCAGCCGGCGGGCGAACCCTCACCCACCGGCAACCCGCTGGTTTGCACCCCACCTTGGGATTTTGGCTTCCCCGTTTGATGTTCCCCCGACCCCCGTGGTGTCCCAACGGACTCCATCTATCGTGCCTATGTCTAGTTTGATATTTCGGGTATCATTCGTAGGTTGTATGAGTCTTATATATTGCATGCTAGTTGAATTGGTACCCCGTTGACCAAAGTGAAAGTAGTATGAACCCCTTAGGATTATTCTTAGTATGTGAAGGATCACGCATAGGTTTTGTTATACGTTTTCTCCCCCCTCCCAATGTGTTAATGTGGGCTGCATGTGCTTGCTATGTGTTATGTGTGCATGATACCCCAATCCGGTTGCGATCGGATTGGTTATTCCTGAGCTGCGGTTCAGAAGCTGGCTGCGGTCAGATTTACACTCTTGGGCTGCGGTCCACCGTTTGGTTGCGATCAAACGTTTCTACATGAGCTGCGGTTCATATTTCCTGGCTGCGGTCAGATGACATACTCTTGGGTTGCGGTCCACTATTTGGTTGCGATCAAACTATGATGAGTTGCGGTTCATCGGTCGGTTGCGATCGACCCCTCCGTGTTGCGATACGGGGCAGGGTGCTGCGGGGCCGTGTCAGAGCTATATGCGCTGACCCTCATGTATGGGCAGGCGATTGGTCCTTTGGCGCCAACAAAGTGTGCTATGTGATGAGATATGGATGAGTTGTAGTGTAACACCCCGTGTTACGACCCCTAAAATCAATTAATCAATTACCCAATAGAAAGGATTAAATCACAATAATTAATTAGGAAAGGCCCACCATAGTCCACGGGCCCTTATCCCTAAAACCCAATCCTTAGTCCCAAAAGAAATAGAACTAGCAAGCCCATAATATTAGTTCCTAACTAGGACTCCTAAATATATAAATAGGGGACTTAAGAGGCACCTAGAAACCCCCCCCCCCCCCCCCCCCCCCCCCCCCCCACCACAATAAACGCCCACCACCCCAAAGAGCTCCAAGAATCTCCTAGAAGAAATCAAGAAAGCAAGAAAACCTAAAGAAAGACCCTTCATAGCCAAGGAACTAAATAAAGGCTAAGAGGTAACCCATGTCTCAACAAAACCTATTTTCATAGTTATGATTCCCCGTTAGGGTTTCCCCATATTATTGTGTATTAATGACTTGTGATGATTATTATTGATGATTGATGTGATGATCCCATGGGGGATCTTGATAATCTTGATATTGGGAGATTCTTGATAATTATGATGTTCTTGATGATTATATGGAGTTCTTGATGATTATGTGTTGTTCTTGACAATTGTGTGATGCCCTTGATGCTTATGTGTTATTCTTACCGAATCTTGCAATTAGAAGGCGAATCGTATTCTTGTTGATATAAAAGTGATTAGAACCCTAGGTGGTACCGTACGATATTATTCTTGGATTATCGGGTGGGGAAATCGCATGTTTGGGTGTTGATTATGTTTAGAAAAGCATGATAGCTTATGTGCCGTTCGTTTCTCGTATTTGATCCGTTAATTGTCTACGTGTTGTCGTTGATTGCGTTGTAAAATGTCTAAGCATGATTTCGGGTTCCACAATGGTTCCCGGGGCGAAATTGTGTGATAAGAGTCAGTGGGGGGTAGGGGACCCGCCACCTACCCACGGCCGGAATGGTGATCCCGGCAGCGGGCAGCTGCCCGCCGGCGACCCGCTGCCCGGAATAGTGAATCCGGCGGGCAGCCGGCGGGTGGCCCCACCCACCGGCTACCCGCTGGAATTTTCCCCATCTTGGGTTCCCGGCTTCCCCGTTTGATGTTCCCCCGTCCCCCGTGGTGTCCCAACGGACTCCGTTTATCGTGCCTGTGTCTAGTTTGATATTTCGGGTACCGTTCGTTGGTCTATGAGTCTACTGTATTGCATGCTAGTTGAATTGGTATCCCGTTGACCTAGGTGGAAGAAGTATGAACCCCTTAGGACTATTCTTAGTATGTGATGGATCACGCATAGGTTTCATTATACGTTTTCTCCCCCTTCCCAATGTGTTAATGTGGGTTGCATGTACTTGCTATGTGTTATGTGTGCATGTAACCCCGAGTTGGTTAAGATCAATCGGGCTATACGGGCAGTCGGGTGGGCTGAGAACCATACCGGCTGTTAACCAGGCTGGTAGAGACCGATCGGGTATATAAATATTATATAGGACTAAGTTCCACTATACGGGCAGTCAGATGGGCTGAGAACCATACCGGCTGTTAACCAGGCTGGTAGAGACCGGTCAGGTATATAAATATTATATAGGACTAAGTTCCACTATACGGGCAGTCGGATGGGCTGAGAACCGTACCGGCTGTTAACCAGGCTGGTAGAGACCGGTCAGGTATATAAATATTATATAGGACTAAGTTCCACTATACGGGCAGTCGGATGGGCTGAGAACCATACCAGCTGTTAACCAGGCTGGTAGAGACCGGTCAGGTATATAAATATTATATAGGACAAAGGTCCACTATACGGGCAGTTGAATGGGCTGAGAACCATCTCAACTGTTAACCAGGCTGGTAAAGACCGGTCAGTATATAAATATTATGTAGGACAGAGGTCCATCAGTCGGTTGCGATCGGCTCCTCCGTAATGTGAGACGGGGCAGGGTGCTGCGGGCCCGTGTCAGAGCTATATGTGCTGACCCTCATGTATGGGCATGCGATTGGTCCTGTGGCGCCAACAAAGTGTGCTATGGGATGAGATATAGATGAGTTGTGGTTATGGGTATCTTGGGGAATATGACTATGGGACTTATGCTGGGGATTGTTTATGTTGGGTTATGATTATTAATTGTGCTCAGCTTTATCTGTCTTGCTTATCGTAGATTGTATATGCTTGTTATAACTGTTGCTTGTGTCTAGCCTTATCTGTCGAGTCATTCCCGGTTTTAAAAGCTAGAGTTCGTAGGATATATCTTCATGCTCAAAATGGTTTTCGTATATCTATATATATCTCTATATGTAATGTATTTCAACGCGTTGGAGTGGGTTACCAGCATCTCTCGCTGAACAGATATATTTGGCTTTCAGGCACAGAAGAATAAGTCACTGGAGCGCGCTAGAGCTTGGAATGTAGATATAGATAGTTTCCCTTTCGGCCTGCGTGCCATGTTTATGCATTTACTTTACCAAGGATATTAGATAGTTAGCCTGTGCACCTGAGCTCTCTAGCTCAGGTGTGGCATAGCACCCCGCACTCTTGTATTATATTTTGGGATTTAACGAGATTTCACCTTTATTTTATAAGCTTTAAATATCTTGAATATCTGGGATGTTACAGTTGTTATGAGTATCTTGGGGATGTGACTATGGGATTTATACTGGGAATCTTATATATTGGATTATGATTATTAATTGTGCTTATTTTACCTGTCTTGCCTGTTTGTAACTATATATGCTTGGTATAACTGTTGTCTGTGCTTAGCTCTATCTGTCGAGTCGATCCCTGATTTAAAAGCTAGAGTTCGTAGGATATATCTTCATGTTCAAAATGGTTTTCGTATATCTATATATATCTCTATATGTATTGTATTTCAACACGTTGGAGTGGGTTACCAGCATCTCTCGCTGAACAGATATATTTGGCTTTCAGGCACTGATGAGTAGACACCGGAGCTCGCTAGAGAGATTCGAGGCGTAGTGTAGATAGTTTCCCTTTCGGCCTGCGTGCCATTTACATTATTACGGAATTTAGTTAGTTAGCCTGTGCATCTGAGTTCTCCAGCTCAGGTGTGGCATAGCACCCCGTACCTTCATGTTTAACAATGCTCTGTTTGGGATTTAATAAGAGAATACCTTTATTATATAAGTCTTTAAAAGTTTTAAAATTTCGGGGTGTTACACTCTAATCCCATCCAAATTATCAAAATCATATTTTATATTTATCATCAAGAACCATCAAGATTTATCAAGAATCATCACATAAATATCAAGAACCTCTTTTTAACATCAAGATCATCAAGATCACACATAAAATCATCACATCAATCAACGAGATTATATCACGATTATTATAAAGGAATTCATCAAGACACAAGCATATAGAGGGAGCCAAAGAAGGAGATTACAGCAAGGAAAATAGGTTTTGTTGAGACATGGGTTACCTTTTAGCCTTAATTAATTTCCTTGGCTATGAAGGGTCTTTCTTTAAGATTTCTTCTTTCTTGATTTCTCCTATGGGAATTCTTGGGAATTCTTGTGTGGTGAAAGTTATTGTGGTGTGATTTCTAGGTGCCTCTTATGTTCCTATTTATATATCTAAGAGTCCTAATTAGAATCTAAATGGTATGGGTTTGCTAATTCTATTTCCTATAGGACTAAGGGATTGGTTTTAGGGATAAGGGTTCATGGGCTTATGGTGGACCCTTCCTAATTAATTAATGAAATTTAATTCTTTCTTTTGGGTAAATGATTAAATAATTAATTGGTTTAGAGGTCGTAACACGGGGTGTTACACTTTCCTTTCCAGTTTATATAATCCTTTTTCAGTCTTCCGCTGTGTTGATCTTTTGATTAGTTACCTGCATGTTTAAGGCTTAATTTAGCATGAAAATTAGGGGGTGTTACATTTGGTATCAGAGCCTAGGTTGATAAAGTATAGACTTCTAAGTGGCTAAGTGTGGTTTGAGACCTTAAAGTGACCTTAAGAATCTAAGTGTTAGGCTTAGGACTTTAGGTTGCGCGGTGAGTTGAGCGTTGTTTGCAGTTGTTTGCTTGTTTGTGGTCTTTTTGGTAACAGTGTTGTTGTTGTATAAGCTTTGCGATGTCTCCTCGTCGGCGTATCGTGTCGTTCAAAGAAGTGAGTGATGCCACCAAGAGACCCAGAATGACAGGAGTTCATAACACTCCTAGTGTGGTCGAGCAGTGGATTCGAAGTGGCACGTCCACTCGGATAAGCCCCAGAACAGCTACCTTGCCATCGTTCCGTGATCTAAGAAGAAGTGGTGGGTTGGGAACCCAGAGTATGTCAGAAGAGTTAACTCAAGAGAGGACCCTCATCCTAAGCGAGGCTCGGGCGGGGGACAGTGATGTAGTGATCGGGACATTTTTGGTGCATGTCGTTCCCGCGGTAATCTTGTTCGATTCCGGGGCGTCCAACTCATTCATATCCCCGGGACTCGTGAAGAAGTTGGGCTTAACCGAAGGCGTCGGGGTGAAGCTAAGTGTCAAAGTAGCATCAGGAGAAGTTAAGGCTTGTGACCGTCTCTTCAAAGACGTTAAGATAGCCATCGGCGGAGAAGAGTTTTCCAGTAATCTAATACAGTTCGGCCTGGACAGGGTAGATGTGGTCCTGGGTATGGACTGGCTAGGACGGTTCAGAGCCCAAATCTTGTGTGGGGAACAGAAAGTGGTTTTAAGAGGGCCAAGTGGAAAGAGGGTGTTGTACCAAGGATCAACAGAAAAACCGGGGATCAAGTTAGTGTCCATGATGAAGATGAAAAAGTACGTAGAGAAGGGCCACGAGATTTTCTTGTGCTCAGTTGAAAACTTGAAGGCCAAAAGAGATGTGGCTCATACCAAACTTGTTGTATGTGAATTCCTTGTTGTCTTCCCCGAGGAGATTCCGGGAATGCCACCTCCGAGAGAAGTTGAATTCTCAGTGGATCTTGTACCTGGTACAGCACCTATATCTAAAGCTCCCTATCGTTTAGCGCCCAAGGAGATGCAGGAGTTGAAGACTCAGTTGCAAGAGCTGTTAGACAAAGGCTACATCCGGCCGAGTACATCACCGAGGGGAGCGCCGGTGCTGTTTGTGAAGAAGAAAGATGGGAGCATGAGGTTGTGCATCGACTACCGCGAGCTGAATCAAGTCACAATCAAGAACAAGTATCCCCTACCGCGGATCGACGACTTGTTTGATCAACTCCGAGGAGCAGGGGTGTTCTCCATGACCGATTTAAGATCAGGTTACCATCAATTGAAAGTGGCAGACCAGGACATACCTAAGACGGCGTTCCGAACGCGCTACGGCCACTACGAGTTCACAGTGATGCCGTTCGGGTTAACCAACGCGCCAGCAGTGTTCATGGATCTAATGAATCGTGTATTCAAGCCTCATCTCGACGACTTCGTGATCGTGTTCATAGACGACATCCTTGTGTATTCTCGGGATAAAGAAGAGCATGTGCGTCATCTTCGGACAGTACTACAGATTCTGAGGGAAAAGAAGTTGTACGTCAAGCTTTCAAATGTGAGTTCTGGAAGGATAGCGTGGCATTCTTGGGCCATGTGATAGACAGCAGAGGTATATCGGTGGATCCAGATAAGATTCGGGCGGTGAAAGAGTGGACCGTGCCGACAACCGTGGCGAAAGTAAGGAGCTTCTTAGGTTTAGCAGGTTATTACCGAAGGTTTGTGTTGGACTTCGCTAAGGTGGCTCAACCGTTGACAAAGCTATTGAAGAAGGATATGCCTTTCCAATGGGATCAAGCTTGCGAATTAGCGTTCCGGGAATTGAAAGAGAGGCTCACGACCGCACCGGTACTAATCCTACCATCCGGGATGGAGGCGTTCAAGGTATACAGTGATGCATCTAAGAAGGGACTAGGTTATGTGTTGATGCAAAATGGGAGAGTGATAGCTTATGCATCGCGAAAGCTTAAAGTGCATGAAGAGAACTACCCCACGCATGATTTAGAATTGGCAGCCGTAGTTTTCGCCTTGAAGATTTGGAGGAATTATCTGTATGGCGTGCGTTGCAAAATCTTTATGGACCATAAGAGCCTCAAGTATATCTTCACCCAAAAGGATCTCAACATGCGTCAAAGACGGTGGCTGGAACTCATTAAAGACTATGAGTTGGACATACAATATCACGAAGGGAAGGCAAATGTTGTGGCGGACGCTCTGAGCAGGAAGACCAAACATGCCATTAGTTCCATTTGGGTAGTGGCTGACGAGCTTTGCAAAGAATTTCAAAGGATGAACCTAGAAGTGGTGGAACAAGGTGAAGTTGAGTCGGAAGCCCGTCTTTTCAACCTAAGAGTCATACCTACGCTTTTGGAGGAGATCAAAACGGAACAGTTGAAGGATGCCAGCTTGATGAAGGTAAGAGATGACCTAACCAAAGAAAGGGGGGGACTGTATGAGTTGTCTACAGACGAAGAATTAAGGTATGAGGGCCGTCTGTGTGTACCTACATCTTGTGACCGGTTGAAGCGTCAGATTTTGGAAGAAGGCCATAATACACCTTATTCTGTGCACCCTGGAGGCGACAAATTGTACAAAGATGTGAAGAAGCTTTTCTGGTGGCCTAACCTGAAGAAGGAGGTAGCGGAGTTTGTGGGCAGATGCTTGACTTGTCAAAAGGTGAAAGCGGAGCGTTGCAAGGTCAAAGGCTTAGTACAACCATTGGAGGTTCCACAAGGAAAATGGGACTCCATATCTATGGACTTCGTGGGAGGCTTGTCGGTAACCCGTTCCGGTAAGGATAAAATCTGGGTAATAGTTGATCGCTTGACCAAGACAGCTCGCCTTATCGCGATGAAAGAGACTTGGACAATGACGCAGTTGGCCCAAGCCTATGTTAGTCAAGTGGTGAAATATCATGGAGTACCGAAAGATATAGTTTCCGATCGAGATCCAAGGTTCTTGTCACAGTTTTGGAAGTCTTTACAAGCAGCCTTGGGGACCAAGCTAAATCTCAGTACCACCTTCCATCCGGCCACAGACGGACAAACAGAGAGGACTATTCAGACTATCGAGGACATGTTGAGGGCATGCATGTTGGATTTTCAAGGATCATGGGAGGATCACTTGGATTTAATAGAGTTCTCCTATAACAACAGTTATTACTCGAGTATACGCATGGCTCCTTATGAAGCTCTTTACGGTCAGAAGTGTCGCAGTCCGTTGTGCTGGGAGAATATGGTCAATCCGGTAGTTTTGGGACCGCAGTTCTTGCTTGACACCGCAAGATCGCCAAAAATCCTACGCTAACCGAGCTAGAAAGCAAGTAGAGTTCGCGGTTGGAAATAAGGTTTGGCTGAGAGTATCTCCCACCCGGGGAGTGATGAGGTTTGGAAGGAAGGGCAAGCTAAGCCCCCATTTCATAGGACCTTATGAGATACTTGAGAGGGTTGGGAACCTAGCTTATCGGTTGGCCCTACCTATGGAGTTGGAGCGTGTCCATAATGTCTTCCATGTGTCTCAGCTTAAGAAATATGTTCATGACCCGACACATGTTCTGCCATCGGAAGTGATCCCTTTGGATGATGATATGTCTTATGAAGAAAGGCCACTCAAGATCCTGGATTTTAAAACCCGGGATACGCGTAGGAAGTCGGTGAAGATGGTGAAGGTTTGGTGGTCACATCACGGTGTAGAGGAAGCTACTTGGGAGTTGGAATCGACCATGAGGGAGCGTTACCCAGAGTTGTTCTCGGCAGGTACCTTGTCTTACCGTTGTTAGTTGCTTGTTGCTTGTCTTGTGTGCTGTTTTTGCTTGTTTTTTAGTTGAGTAGTTAGCTTTGTTGGTTGGTGCTTCGAGCTAGTGGTTAGTTCTTGGTTGTTGGTTAGAAGTTTGTAGTGGTGTTTGGTTTAAAGTTCGATATGCTCAATATACCCCGTTGGTTTCATTCTTTCAATCTTGGCGTTGATATACTTTCTTGCTTGCTTTGATGTCTTGTGAATCCTTTGGGTTTGACCAAAAGAGATTATTCTTGGCAATCTTGTCATATGGTTGTTTCATTTCACCGTTTGTTTTAATTCGTCGTACCCAAGCTTCGGGGACGAAGCTTCTTTGAAGGGGGAGAGGATGTGACACCCCGTAATCCAAATTCAATTAAGGGATTAATTAAGTAATTAATCCTAAACCAATTGGTAATTTAATTCCTTAAATTCCTGAAAATTCAATAGTCGGGGACTAGTAATTGACTAGTCAACCCAAAGTCAAAGTTGTACCTTAAGCTTTGTGAGTAGTTCCCTTGTTCCCTTATACCTCTTCATTTTAGTAAGGGTATTCATGACATTTCACTTTGTGTTAGTAATGCAAGCTAACCTAGTAGACACTCCTCATTCTTTCTCCTTACACTTCCCAAACTTGAGCTCTCCCTTCTCTCTAAAAGTTAGATAGCTTTTCTTCCAAGCCAAGTTGGAGCTTTGTCAAATCTTCAAAGGTTGTCTCCAAGATTCTACCTTTCATACATTTGAGCATCTAGGAGGGTAAGATCTATGTTCATCTTGTGTTTTTAGCGCTTTCTAAGGTGTCTTTCTTTAAAGATAGAATCTTTATGATCTTTGGTGTGTTCTTGAAGTGGGTTTGGAAGGTGAGCCTTAGTAGGAGCTTGGTGAAGTGTTAAGTGAAGGTTTTTGTCTACAATAGGTAACCCATGCTCTACAAAATCTATTTTGCTTACCTATATGATGATTTCTTGGATTCTACATGTGTTTTGCTATGAAATGTGAGTGTTTATGCATTGTCTTGTGAAAATGCATATCTAGAGCTTGTGTTTAGGGTTCTTGTATGCCATTGATTGGCTATTCCTTTGATTCAAGTCATTTTGTTGTATTTGGTGAGATTTGGCATGTTTTGGACTTGAATTTGAGCTTGGTGTTGAAAATCCCCGAAGGGATTATTTTGGTGTACAGGTATGTACCCGCGGGCGGAACGGTGGGTAGGGGTCCACCCATCGCCGCACCCGTGGGGTACAAGGTGGTTTGGCGTGGTGTTCCCGCGGGCGGAACCACGGGTGGGGGTCCACCCGTGGGCCCACCCTCGGGGTACATATGTTGGCTTGGCGGGGATTTGTTCCCCGTGATTCTTTTGACTCGGTATTTGGTCTTTGGACTTCCCGTTGTTTTTTTGTGGAACTATTTGAGCGTCTTCTTGATGTTTCGTATGTCTAGAACTATATGGTAGGAATCCATGTAGGTGTTGGTTTCTTGAATCGTGCTAAGTGTTCAACATTGTGTTTCGTTGAACCGTGATGAGTCTTGTGTGTTCTTCGGAACTACGTTTGGTTTACCCGTTTGATAAGCATTCTAGTTCGGTGTTTAAATGCTAGCATGTGTGTTGTTTGTACTTTCCTATCGTTGATGATGACTTGTGTTATTCATCGTTGTTGTTGGACTGTGATCCATTCCTTGATTGAGTATGGTTTCATATCTTCGTCGTGATCCGTTGATTGATTCCTGTTGTGGTGTGGTGTGTGTGGCTGTACTTGGATTGCACGATTTCGGTTTATGGGGCCTTAATCACCAAGGTACGGCAGTGGTCCTCGTGGTGGCCATGACATGATTATGGAGTTTGTGACCTGTGTGTCGGGTTCACGTATTTCTTGGGAGGCGTGTGTCGCCGTGTGTGTGATCGGTACCCTCGTGTACTATGAGTTGGTGGTCTTGTTGGTGGTTGTTGGTGGGGGACGACGGTCCCAGGAGGGAAAAGGTTAGACTTGGTTGTACAGGGGTCCTGGAGGTAACGGTTGGAACTAGATATAAGGTTGGGGGTAGCCATAAGGTTAGAACCGGGCATAAGGAAGGCATATCAATTCGTGATGACTGATGTCACGAAGGCTTGTGTAGCCGTTGTTGTGAGTTTCTCTTCTTGTGACGTGTGTAGTCACAAAGGCATGTGTTGCCATTGGGTGTGTTCTTATTCTCTTGAGTTATGCATGTCGGGTGTTAATCTACTGTGTGATGGTAGATTATACCTTGAGCCGTTCTTGTGAGTCGTTGTATCTCGTGTGGTCTTGAGATGTGTTCCCTTATCTTGTTGTGAGTGCTTAGAGTCTTGTGTTGACTTCTGCTCTTGGTTTTGAACATATATATGTATATTCCATTACGCAAATGACTTTACATACGTATATCCTATCTATGTATGATATTTCACATGTATTGGTGGTTTACCAGCATTATTCGCTGACCGGGCGTCGTCCCATCTCTTATGTGTTTCTTTCGGTGATATGTAGACATGAGCGCGGTCTAGAACCTGCTAGTGTAGTTCCCATGTCTTTTGTTATTATGGCCTATGTGCCAAGGATAGACTTTAGTACTTTGGTTATGTATGGATTTTAGATTATGAATCATGCAGATGTTGGCATGTGCGTTCACCTCTGGGTGAGCGTGGCATAGCACCCTTTCCTTTCCAGTTTATATAATCCTTTTTCAGTCTTCCGCTGTGTTGATGTTTTGATTAGTTACCTGGATGTTTAAGGCTTAATTTAGCATGGAAATTAGGGGGTGTTACACTATCTCCTCTAGAACATGCTATGTCTGCCTCTCGAAAAATCGATTTCAATGTTTCTATGCCTGAGCAATTTGTGTCTGCTTTACCTAGTAGTGATTTCAATGTTCGTTCCTTACCCTTACCTGGGGATCCTTATGATCCGGCCACTCACAATTTATCTAGAAGTTCTGAACCTTTGATTGCCTTATCTGATTTTGTGGGTTCACTACCATCCAATTTTTCTATTCGAAATATTGCTCAACATATATCTGCATCTGTGTTGCCCGTGTCGTGCTTTGCTTTTTCTATACCCATAAACATCCCTGCCTCTCTATCCAAGACCAAACATGCACCCTTACCCGTGTCACCGACTCAAGAATCTATCCCCATTATTACTGTACCTCTGTCTAAATCTTCCCGGAAAGGGAAAGAAAAATTGTCTGTTTTGGGTCCTGCCGAGAAGAGAAAATTATCTATTGTAGATGATGTGGAGACTATATCTGAACACAAACATCAAAGGAGGGGGTCTACTCTGCCTCCCAGAATCACTCGGTCCCGAGCCCTTGCTGAAACACCAGCCGTACCTGTTCTATCCAGTTCGAAATCAAAGGGGCCCAGCAAGACTTATAAACCACGGCTTCTCTCCCCTGCACTATCAGCCGAATGGAAGGTCCACGTCAATCGGGAGTTTATCTTGGAAAAATTCATTAATGAGGAGGAGTTGGCAGAAAAGTGCAACATCATACCCATTCTGCGCGATCAGAATTTATTAGCCTCTCTTCGACATGTTGGTCCCTACTCAGCCTGGTTGACAGCCGAATTTTATACCAATCTTACCATGGACACGTTTACTGAAGGATCCGCACGCTTTCACCAAGTTTTATTCGGGACAAATGGTACCCCTTTGGTCAAGCGGAAATCAATGCTTACTTAAGAACCCCGAATCATCCAGCTTCTCCGGATCCAAGCCCGCACTTATTGGCTGCCGCTCTGACTCATAATAACGAAGTCTCTTGGCCAAGTGAAGGACTCAAGAGTTTGAAGCTCACCACTGTTTATTCCATTCTTCTTCGTCTTGCGTCTGCAAATTGGATCCCGGCAGTGCGCCATCATCTTGTTTCGGATCAGTTAGCAGCGCTACTCTATAAGATCAGAAATCGCTTTCCTTTCAACCATGGAGTGGTAATTTTTTCTCACCTCATGACTTTTTTGAAGAATAAAGAAGCCAAGGTTCATCTCCCGTATCCAAGTTTGATTTTTGGAGTTTTTCAAGAACATGGATTTAAGCCGTATAAGGAAGAAATTGTTACCTCTCATGACAATGTTTATCAATATGATGACCGGCTAACTCAAAAGGGCCACTATGATGATCGAGCTTCTCTCACTAAGCTTCCCGACATTCCTCCACCTGCTCCACTGGTTTCTGCTCCAGCTTCATCTGCTGACACTGTGTCTGCCTCCATACCAGGTTCCAGACCGGTTCCCAAAGAGCCTCAAACGTTAGTTGATTGTAGCCATATTGTGGTTACACTTGAGGCCTCGATTGCTTAGATTCAACACTCCGTAGCTTCTCAACAAGCCACTATTTCTGGCCTAGAAAACTTACGTGATGCTCAACTTAAAGAGATTTCTCGCATGGAGGAAATACATGCTCGGATTCTAGCCGACACTGGCACTGGTTCTTCTGGTTCAGGTTCTGACGACGATGATGATGATTCAGTATCGGGCACCCCGTCTACACGTTAAAAATAATCCACTATTATGATGTTCACCTTCCTTACTTTGTCATTTATTTGGCAAAAAGGGGAATTTTTGGAGTAAGGGGGAGTATTCTTGGAGTATGAAGGTATTGGTTTTTGGAAGCTTTTAAGGTATAATTTTTTGGAAGTTTTGTTAAGGTATAACTTTGGTAAAATTTTATGGAAATAAAAGGATCATTATGTTAGGGGGTGTAGTAGTCTTTATGGTACTTTTGGATGATGGCATATGTATGGTATGTTTTTGAGCTACTACTAGCATGAACAAGTTTGATGGTAAAATTTTCTACTTTTACTTATGTTATGAACTGCTGCTTATTCGCTCCTACTGTGTATGCTCTACTCGTGGTTGTGGTTGGATGCTTGAAGAAGTTTAAACAGGTATTTTGTTGACATGTGGTCCAAAAGGAAAGGTATTTTGTTGACATGCGGTCCAAAAGGAATTAAGTTTATTGTTTTCTTTTCATATACTTTGTTCAGTACATATACTAAGGGCTCTAAATAAAAACTAAACTGATTAGGTTTAAATTTTGCCCAAAGTATTTGATACTTGAGTTTTACCAAATAAAATGCCAAAGGGGGAGATTGTAAGTGTAAAATTATTCTACACGTTAAACCTTATTGGCTATTTTATTTGGTAGTGTTGTTATTAGAATTAATTAAGGGTTGTTAGTGTTAATCTTCCTTTGGACCACTTGATATCTATCAAAGTATTTTTGAGTGGACAATATGCATTGTCAAATGAAAAGAAAGTCAGCAACAGCGCACAAAAGGAAGCTTTCAAACAAAGAGCATGTGGCTGAGATTTATTCGAAAAAGAAGGGAGCTAATATTAAGGATCAGAATGAGGTTTTAATATTTGCTATAAAAAGGAAGCTACACCAAAGAGGAAAGTTGCCAACTTTGAGACTACAATTCTGATTTTATACTTTCCTTATAAAGCTTCTTAATTTAATCTGTTATGTTATTCAATTGTTAAAAAGAATTAATCTGGAATACTTGATCTGTGATACCCCATAAATCCACACTCCAATCCATGAATTAATTGAGTAATTAATTCTATTTCTTTGAGGAATTGATTCCTAAACTCCTGATTTTTGATACTCAAGGACTAGTATTTGACTAGTCAATCTTTAAGTGGTGTTGTACCTTGTGCTTTGAGAGGAGTTCCCTTGTTCCTTACACTTTCTAAGAGTTAGTAAGGGTATCCTTGTCTTTTCACCAAGAGTTAGTTTTGTAACCTAAACCTAGAAGACTTCTTCATTTTTCATCCCTTACAATTCCTAGAAAATATCTCTACCTTCTCTCTCGAAAAGAAGAGTAGCTTGTTCTTCAAGCCTAGTGAGACCTTTGTCAAGATTCCAAGTTTTGCTTCCAAGATTCAATCTTTCCTCTATTTGGGCATCTAGAAGGGTAAGATCTAAGCTTGTCTAGTCTTTTTGGTTCCATCTTAGTTGTCTTTTTCTTAAAGGTGGGATCTTTATGATCTTTTGGTTTGATCTTGAAGTGGGTTTGGCTAGTGAGCTTAGTGGAGAGCTTGTTGTGGTGTAAGAAGAGTCTTTTGGTCTTCAAGAGGTAACCCATGCTCTACAAAACCTATTTTGCTTACCTATATATGATTTCTTGGCTTCTATTTGTGTTTTGCTATGAAATGTGAGAGTTTATGCATTTATCTTGTGATATTGCATATCTAGAGCTTGTGTTTAGGATTCCTTTGTGCCATTGCTTGGCATTTTCCATGGTTCAAGTCATTTTGTTGTGTTTGGTGAGATTTGGCATGTTTTGTACTTGAATTTGTGTTTGGAGAAGAAAATCCCCGAAGGGATTGTTTGACATAGGAGCGTGTACCCGCGGGCAGAACGGCGGGGAGAGCCCTACCCGCCGCCTACCCGCCGGTACACGGGAATGTGGGTGTTGTACCCGCGGGCAGAACCACGGGTAGGGGCCTACTCGTGGGTCTACCCGCGGGGAACACAGTGGTGTGGTGATGGGATTTGTTCCCCATGATTTGTTTGTCTCGGTATTTGATCTTTTGGCTTCCCGTTGTTCTTTGTGGAACTATTTGAGCGTCTTCTTGATGTTTCGTAGGTCTAGAATTATATGGTAGGTATCCATGTAGGATCTTTGGTGTCTTGAATCGTGCTAAGTGTTCAACTTTGTGTTTCGTTGAACCAAGAGGTGTCTTGTGTGTTCCTCGGAACTATCTTGAGTTTCCCCGTTGTTAAGCATGCTAGTTCGTTGTCTTAATACTAGCGTGTGTGTTGTTCGTACCTTCCGTTTGGTTGATGATAACTTGTGTTATTCATCGTTGTTGTTGTTGGGCTATGACCCGTTCCTTGTTGAGTGTGTTTCATACCTTCTTTGCAATCCGTTGATTGTTTCGTGTGAGTGGTGGTGCGTGTGTGGCTCTACCTGGATTGCACGATTTGTGGTATGGGACACTAGTCACCAAGGTATTGCAGCGGTCCTCGTGGTGGCCGTGACGTGATTATGGAGCTGTGGCTGAGTCCACGTGATTGGGGGATAACATTGTGTTATCCGGGCATGTGTTGCCGTGATTGGTGGGTTTTCGTTGGTGGTTATAGGTGGGGGACGACGGTCCCGGCGGAATAAGGTTGGACTTTGCTGTACAGGGGATTTCTGGAGGTAATGGTTGGCTTTGAAGGTACAAGGTTGGGGGTAGCCATAAGGTTGGAACAGGGCATAAGGAAGGCATATCAACTCGTGATGGGTGATGTCACGAGGGCTTGTGTAGCCGTTGTGGTGAGTTCTCTTCTCTCGTGACGTGTGTAGTCACGGAGCCTTGTGGTGTTTTGGCATGTGTTGCCGTTGGGTGAGTCTTTATCCTTGTGTGTGGTTAACCTTTGTGGTTGGGATATGTTCCCGGTGTTATCCATGTGAGTGGTGAGTCTTGTGTTGTCTTCTGATCTTGGCTTTTGACTTATATATTATATTCCGTTTCAAAAATGGTTTTTATGTTATATATCTACCTATTTATGATACTTAACGGTATTGGTGGGTTACCAGCATTATTCGCTAACCGGGCGTCGCCCCGATGTTTATCTTTGTATCTTTTAGGTGTTGAGTAGTCGAGCGCGATGTCTAGAGCCGGTAGCTTAGCACCTGTATCTTTAGATTGTGTTTTTGTGGCCTGCGTGCCAATGGTTTTAGACTGTTTGTAGTTTGATGTTTTGGGATAGTGATACACTTGCAGATTGTTCGCCTTAGCGTTTACCGGGTGTGGTAGACGTGGCATAACACCCCTGTTTTAGATTTCTTTTATCCAGTTTCTGTTTTCTTCCGCTGTGCTAGTGTTTTGTTGTTAATCTGCATGTGTTAAGACTTGTTTTTAGGTCTTGTTTTTTGGGGGGTGTTACATGATCTGTACGTGGTACTGCTAAAGCATCTTGTGAAGATTGTTCTGGCATACGTGTTTCAGTCCTGAATAGGTGTTAGAAAGAGTGGTAGTGGTAAAGGTTGGAGGCCATTTATATTTACCTCTTGTAATACTCCTTTTGGTGAACATCTATAGTGGATTGGGCAGACGTGGGTTGCCCCGCAGACGTAGGAGAAGGAGCTCCGAACTGCGTAACAATTCTTTTGTGTTTTTACTTTATTTTATGCTTTCTGTCTTCGTTATTTATATTTGTTTAAACAAATTAAATTAATGAACGTAACTGGTGCATAACTTAAAAAACAAGTAAAAATACGTTACATTTTGCTTTCAAGACTCACTGTGCAATTTCAGCAGGTATAAACCTTAGCTCTGATACCATGTAGAATATAAACAAATAAGAAGAAAAGGGAGAATTGATTATATATTGTCTCTTGTGTCTAAACCTCAATACAAGCACTCTATTTATAGTGCCAACAAGATGATGAAGAATGAATACAAAGAAAATAAAGAGACACATGGAAAACCCAAGAGACACATTGGAAGTCCAAGAGACATATGAAAAACCCAAGAGACACATGATTATTAAATTAGATGATTAATATCATCAAATATCTCAACACACACTTATACTAACTACAAGAATCTTTATGTATTAGTTTAAATTAATAAGTTTGTAATTTGTATTATAAATCCAGCTTTAAAGGCCAAGCTCTGGTGGAGACTGCTGACTAACACTGAGAGCTTATGGGTTAAGGTTGTGAAGGCCAAATATGCATATGGTAAGTATGGCACGGACATGTTTACTTCTAAGCAAGGGATGTTAGGAATAAAGTGTAATGGTTTTGATATGCCAAATATGTATTTGTAGATCCCTCAATTTTATTTTATAGGTCTAGTAGAGTCTAAGACCATGATCGGGAAATTATTTAATTTACAAAAGAGAAAAACAGAGGAAGATGCATGAAAACAGTAGAAGAAGATATCAAGCCGAAAATCAAGAATTTGTCTGGAGAAAATGACAAATTGAAGAAGAAGATGAATGATATGATATTCACGTCTATGCTACTCAAAGAAATATCCCAGAAGAATTTTCGTGAAGAAAATTAAGATTGGAAGATTGCATGAATTTGTCTTGGAGATTAAGCATCTATGGAAAGAAAGGAGTACATCAAATGTGATTGGAGATTTAACCAATAAGTTGTATGGACGAAGTGGATGATGCCTAATATATTATGCGAAATGGCTCAAATTCAAATCTCACCATCAACAATTTTACAAGGTAAAATTTGAGAAGCCAAAATTAATTAAGTCTGATGAAATTGGGTGCCAATTACAAGTGGAAATTGAGAAGCAATTTCACTTGGGTGGGTGGAAATTGAGATGCAATTGCACTACAAGTGGAAATTGGGAAGCAATTTCACTTGGGTGGTGGAAATTGGGAAGCAATTTCACTTGGGTGGGTGGCAATTGAGATGGCAAAGTGGAAATTGGGAAGCAATTTCACTTGGGTGGGTGGCAATTGAGATGCAATTGCACTACAAGTGGAAATTGGGAAGCAATTTCACTTGGGTGGCAATTGAGATGCAATTGCACTTGGGAGCCAATTCAAAGGAATTGGGAGCTGATGGCTTTGGGCGCCAATTACTAGTGGAAATTGGGTGGCAATTGAAATGCAATTGCACTTGGGAGCCAATTCAAAGGAATTGGGAGCTGATGGCTTTGGGCGCCAATTACTAGTGGAAATTGGGAAGCAATTTCACTTCACTTGGGTGGCAATTGAGATGCAATTGCACTTGGGAGCCAATTTAAAGGAATTGGGAGCTGATTTCACAGCAATTGAAATTGGGAGTTGATTTCAGTTTCACAGCAATTGAAATTGGGAGTTGATTTCAGTTTCACAGCAATTGAAATTGGGAGCTAGTTTCAGAGAAATTGAAATTGGGAGCAAGTTTCACATGGGAATCAATTCAAGATGGGAGCCAATGTAGAAATTGGGAATCAATTCAAGATGGGAGCCAATGTAGAAATTGAAATTGGGAGCCAATGTAGAAATTGAAATTGGGAGCCAATGTAGAAATTGTAATTGGGAGCCAATTGAGGTTGTAATATGGGATGCAATTTCAAATTGGGGACCGATTCAAAGAAGATATGGAGATCAAATTGAATTCAGATGAAATTCAATACCAGGAGAAGTCTGGGAGTCAATTTCGAAGTCAAAGTCAATAATTCAAATTGGGAAGCACCAGGAGAAGTCTGGGAGCCAATTTCGAAGTCAAAGTCAATAATTCAAATTGGGAAGCAATTGAAAGCACCAGGAGTAGATTGGGAGCCAATTACAAGTCAAAGTCAATTGGGAGCCAATTACAAAGGAGAAATTCAAATTGGGTGCCAATTACAAGTCAATTGCAATTAGGTGTCAATTACAAATGAGAAATTCAAATTGGGTGGAAGTTCACAACCAGTTTGAAGTCTAAAAACACCCAGACGTGAGAATGAAGAAGATGAAGATGAACTTACAGTGAAAATATTCTCACAAGGAAAAATACTAGTTTAACTAGTATGGGATTAAAATGAAGAATATTTTTTAAATCCCAGAGATACAAGGACCACTTCAGAGCTGATCAGAGAAGCCGTTCTACACCCAGATATTCCACTCAACGTAAAACCAGAGGAATATCAGATGAAGTTTGGGAAACCATTCGCATGAAGTTCAAGCTCTCAAACGGCTAGCTTATCCTTTCTGGCATCTTTGCAGAAGATAAGATAAGATCTCTGACAAAAAGATACAAGATTTCAAAAATGTGATCGTCTCTTTTCAACAGACAGATTCTCATTACCAGCTATAAAATGATGAAGATATGAAGACTTGAAGACAGAGCAGTTGAGAAACTCACGAACAAGAGAGCAGAAAATTCGAACTCATCAAGGAGATCGAATAGAGCAATTAAGCTTGAAAGAGCATAGAGCAAAAATCTCATTTGGTACAGAGCATACCAAAAATCTTCAAGTGAGAAGTGAGAAAAGAAAGAGAACTCAGAGAGCTTAAAAAGAAAATATTCTGAAAGTTCTTAAATAGAGCAAAACAGAGCAAAAATATCAAGTGTTTTACTTGATATATTCAAAGAGAGAAAACACTCAGAGCGTTCAAGAGAAATCATTCCAGAGTGTTTATCTTCATCAAAGAGACCTGCTCATCATTGAAGATCATCTACAGAGTCTCAGAAGTTGGAAGCAAGACAACACTTGTTTTGGAGCAAAACAAGAGAAGGGAGGAAAGTAGCACGAAGCTGTGAAATCCTGGATTGTCACACGGAGTTGTGAGATCCGAAGCAGCAGTGTCGGAGGCACTGGGCGTGATTAGTGCGGGCTTTGTGATCAAAGCACTAGATCACGGGATACGTTTCTACCGGAGTGTGGAAGACGGGAGGAAAGTAACGCGGAGTCGTGAAATCCTGGGATAGTAGCGCGGCGACGTGAAACCCGAAGCAGCAGTGTGGTGTCACTGGGCGTGATTAGTGTGGGCTTTGTGATCAAAGCACTAGATCACGGAAATTCATTGTATCTTGGAACCAAGGAGTGGTAGATATAGTGAATTACTCTTGGAGAAAAGAGCAAGTGGAGTAGGAGGATTATACCACCTCGCGAACCACCATAATTGTCTTGTGTTCTTTACTGCTTTCTTTACTTACTGCTCTTTACGTATTTGCTCTACACGAGATATACTGCTCACACAATCTCACACACACTTTATGTTTATTTATTTCAGCTGTGCACCATACTCTAACAATCTTGTTAAGAGTTTTGGTTTATCTCTGGCTTAGCAATTGTTGTGCTGTGCGAAAAAGTTTGAAAGTCTATTCACCCCCCTCCCCCCCCCCTCTAGACTTTCACCTTACCTCTTTTGGGACCAACAAGGTAGTTCAATTCCAATGTGTGGAGGGGCATCTTCTTGTCTCTCCCTGCCATTCAACAGGGCTTAAGCAAAGGTTCACAATTAAAAGTGGTAAAAGTACTAGATAGATTCTGGGAGGATTCTTAGCTTGGATCCAAAACAAACTTCTTAGGGATTATATAACTGAGCAGAATCACTACAGCCTTTATGAGGGAAGATAGCGTAACAGGAGGCAGTAACACGGATAAGGTGCTTCGTGTTTGTTGGAAACATTCGGTCGACCACCACTTTACCATGAACGTTAGTTGATGGCTGTGTTAAGAGGTCTACAAACAAAACAGGTTATGGAGGTATCATAAGAGATAAGGATGGCAGATGGGTTGATGGATTCTCGGCGAAGGTCGAGACGGTCTCACTAGAGATCACTAAAGCAAGAGCTATGGTCAAGAGTATGCAATGGGCTTGGGAGAAGGGTATTCGTGATGTGGAGCTCCAATTGGATGCGAAATATGTTGTTAAGTGGATCCATGAAGAGACAGTGTTGTGTGGTCTGGTGAGGGATTGTATTGAGGACAAGGAGGGGAGGATTGCTATCTGTGTGATTTATCGAGAACAGAATAAAGTTGCTGACGCTCTTGCAACTATGGGTACCAGGCATCATGCTGATTGGAGGTCTTTTAGTACTAGCTCGCTGGGCAGCGAAGAAACCTACCTGAATGATTTGGCTCGTGTCACTTGTGCTCATCGAGTCAGGGGAGATACAAATCTGTTTGTGTCCTCCCTCGGGTTTTTACCCTTCCCCTTGATCCAAAAAAATAATAATAATAATAATAATAATTTTATAAATGTATAAATAATATACAGTTTAACAATTAATCAATTATACAAATATTTAATACATTTAAAATTTTATAATTATAATTAAATGATAAAAAAATATAAATTATAATTTATAAACATATTAATATTTTAAAAATTATTAATTTAAATATTTTAATAAATTAAAGTGCACTAGAACGCACCAACATTTTAAAAAATGTGAGTTGGGCCGTGTCGGTCCACATTCCAATGTGGGCTAATCAATAATTGTTTACATTAGTGCGGCAAATTATACCGTGCACCAGGGTAATTTATATCGTGCACGATGGCGCACATAGCAATATGCGTCCAGGTACAAAACGCGCGCGTTTCTTGTTGACGTTATTCTGTTTGTCCGAACAGACCAAACCCTATTATGTGTATTCAGTTAAAAGTTTATGTGTATCGTGTTATGAGTTTATGTGTATTAAGTTAAGAGTTTATGTGTATTATGTTAACCAAACCACATTATGTGTATTCAGTTAAAAGTATATGTGTATTGTGTTATGAGTTTATGTGTATTCAGTTAAGAGTGTATGTGTATTATGTTAACCAAACCACATTATGTGTATTCAGTTAAAAGTGTATGTGTATTATGTATTATGTTAGATTATGTGTATTCTGTTATGAGTTTAATTGCATTCGAAACAGATGACTTTTTTTAACAACTTAGCAAAAGGACGTCGTTTTGGGAGGCGCAGGGTTCACAGTGCTATGTGCGCCGTGGTGCACGGTATAACGATTGGTGCACTAGGGCGCACAATGCGGCATAGCCCAAAACGAAGTCGTTTTGTACCTTTTCGCATGTGTGCTGTTAACTCTTTAAAAAAAATCATGTTTCGAATGTACAGAATTATATAATAGAATGTACAAAATTTTATACCTGAAAACACAGAATTTTATACCTAGAAACACGAAATTTTATAACTGAAAATTCTCATGTTTAGAATGTACAGAATTATATAATAAAATGCACAAAATTTTATATCTGAAATAAACAAAATAATGCCGTTTTGGGAGGCCTAAGGCGTACCCAGTGCACGGTATAACGATTGCATTAGTGCCAATCGATGTGGGCTTGGGCCGGGTCAGCATGGCTCAACCCATATGACATTGCTAATTGCAATGAAGAAATTAAGGGATAAAATTTGTAATTTTATGGATGATGAATGAATAATTTAATAATAAAGTAGGAATTTAAGTTTGGTTGTTAGAAAAAAGAATTATAAGAATATTACAATCTAATGTTAATTTACAAAATTGAAACAAAATAAATAGTATAAAGACCAAAATGTTTAAGAAATTACAATTTGTAGGGGAGGAGGTAGGATTATTTGGATGGGATAAAATAATTTGGTCCTCACGTACAACCCGACTTTTTTTCCTACATACATATCATTGAATTTCAATTCTTAGAGAGGTAAGCTTTGCATTAAGTATAGGAATAACAATTCTTCCTTTCGTGTTTTGAAATTAAGGTTGCGCTTGGAATTAAGGGTGCGCTTTGAAATTAAAGGAATTGTAAAATTTTTCATTTTTTGAAATTAAAGGTGCGCTTGAAAAGTTGAAAAATGATGTCTGGAAATCATTTTTTGAGTTTTCAATGTTTGGCTAGAGGAAAAAATGAAAGTCAATGAAAAATATGAGTGTGATCAATGGAAAAATAGAGGGAATTTTTCGAAAAATGACTTCACTACCTTTTTTTTTTTTTTTTAAGTTATTTTTCGTTTGCAGTAGTGGAGCAACCAATCACCCGCAGCCGCCGCCGCCACCACCGCCACCACTACGTACCACCACAACTACCATCACCCCCACCCACCAACATATTTTAAATATTTAAAATTAAAAATAATTATGCTAATTTTTCAAAAAATGAACCAATATTTTCTAGAATGCAACCAAACACTAAAAGGGAAAATGTTATCTGAAAAAATGACCCATTTTTCAGAAATCATTTTTCTGTTGTCCAAAAACACCCTAAATGAAAAAGGAATTGCCATTCCACTCTACCAAATTTTCTATTAAGGCTCCATTTGGAAAGCAGGAAAATGACATCTGAAAAATATTCTTTCTGAAAAATGAGCCATTTTTCAGAAAACATTTTCCTTTCTGGTGTTTGGTTACACAACGGAAAACTGTCTTTGTGTGTTTGGTTCATTTTTTCCAGAAAAATGAGTAGAAAAATGAAAAGAATTAAATACTTCAAAATTTTAATTGTTTGATACTTTTGATAAAATCCTTTTATGAATAGCACTCTTTTGATATATATATATATATATATATATATATATATATATATATATATATATATATATATATATATATATATATATATATATATATATATATATATATATATATATATATATATATAAAACATTTTAAAAAATGTAATTTTTTAAATTTGTAAATACAAAAGAAATTAATATTATTTGTAAATTTTTTTTTTTTAAAAAAAAATTTGAATTTAAAAAAAAAAGCCCATGGATCGGTCCGCGATACCCACCAATCCGTATGGGGCGGGCTTTGGTTGCATGAACATTAACCTGCGAATTTGGTAGGCTGACTCGCAAAAGCTCGCAAAAAATTACGTCCGAAAATTTTTGCATTTGCATCTCTTGGAAAATGGCTTCTCCAAAAAAAAAAAAAAAAAAGGAAAAGTCATTTTCCCCCGAAACATACATATTTTAATTTCCTTTGACTAATGAATCATTTTTCATTAACCTCGTTTTTCTACCTCTTACCAAATACTGAAAATTTGAAAAACATTTTTCAAAAGTCATTTTCCGGGTTTCCAAATACACCCTTAAAGGAATAGGTCATTAATATTATGACCCTATGAGGCTATGAGTTGTAGACCTTCTATACTCCTGCTTCTGCATTATTTCTGCCTTGTATATATGTATTCTATGTACATTTATGCATATACTATACAGAAGAATATATTTTCTTGTTAGTTTCCTAGTGTTCATCAACAAACAACATATTATTTAAAGGAGTTTGTCACACACCTGCTATACAAGTATTTCTTAAAACAAAGGCCGTCCATTAATTCATCAATAACGTAACATACCTAGTGTATATATATATATATATATATATATATATATATATATATACTAGTAGCTTAAATTACCTCATTGTGATCCTTTATCCGCTAGGATCACAAAGAAAACTTCTTCTAGAGTACACTTTTCAATAATGATTATAGACTTCCTCGTAAATGAAAGAAATTATTTTAATTATATAAATACACGTACGTAGAGAGAGAGATATAGATGCAGGTATAGCATAGTGCATATATATAGTTAAAGGAGGAGAGGGGGGAAAATGTGCATATTGTTGAGGATCTGCTCAAAGCTATCAGCGGGCTTGTGGAGAGGGTGCATGTGCATTCCTTCGTAGGTGGTCACCACTATGGTCTCGTCTCTGTTTAGGCGCTGCACTTGCTTCTTCACCTTGCATCCCTCATGAGTACACTTATAGTAGCTTCTGATGATTAATTACAAACAAAAATCACCATTAATTGTCCATTTATTTTGCATACAATAGAGTACGTTATGCATTGTTGCCACACAGTACGTACACAGAATGAGAAATTGTACGTTTAATTGATAATGATAACATTTAACTGCTAGGTGGTATTTGTAAGTGGGGGCATTTAATACTCAGCTCCCCTATAGATGTTTGTCATGCTTGCAGTGGAATTCTTCGTCCCAGGACTCAATCATTAATCATTATTGTGTGACCATATTTTGTATACTATAAAATAATATACATTTAGTACACAAATAATATACTTTTAATATATTAAAATGTACTTTGTTTTTAAGAAAAGTACATTATTTGAATACTAAAAATACATTATTTTATATTAATGTACATTAAGTACAAAAATAATGTATTTTTTTGTACATTAAAAATGAACTTTCTTTTACGGTTCATACAACACTATGTGGACCATGATCCACACAATAATTTGTCCCCAAGAATGTTAAGGCCGAATCAACAAAATTGTACTAAAGAACAAATCATGGTAACTTAACGGCCCATTACGAGAATTAATTAGTATCCTCACAAGCGGGTGATATTCTCAAACTATGATTGTCAAGGTTCAAATTTAGGTCTTTATTACCCATAATTTGTCATCTAGAAACCAACCGAGCTACTTATGTGACTCTAGTAGTCCTTCTTCTTTTTTTTTTTTTTTTTTTTTTTTTTTTTTTTTTGTGATTAAAATAAAAAAAGTCACAATCATATATGAGAATGTGCAATGGGTACGTAAAGCCTGTTCTTGCTTATCGGGCAAATTATGGTCCACACAGTGTTGTGTGGACAATAACAAAAAGTATATTTTTAATATACTAAATGAACATTATCTGTGTACTGAATGTATATTATATAATATAATGTACACTTAATACACAACTAATATACATTTCCGGAATACAATGTGCATTTCTAATATACTAAAAATATATTATTTTTGAACTAAATATACATTATTTTACACTATACAAAATATGATCTACACAATTTGTGTGGACCATAATGTTTGTGTTTATCGCAGCCATGTTTAGCACGTTTATATATCAGTTTGTTTAACATTTGAGATAACCTAATTCAACTCCAAATAGCCGTCAAAAGCTAAGGTCGAGACATGAAATGATTGAAAATTATACCATGGATTAAGACGCATTGTGGACTGTTATTAATAAATTATGTGTCTATAAATAAATGGAAGGCACATACGTATAATATGTTAACATAATCTACTTGTCATTTAGGTGGATCTTAGTCCATATGGTACAACAATTGAGGAATGACCAATGGCCATCAATTATTATACCATGGACCAAGATCCGTCTTACAATTTGACCATCAATATAAGATACATTTTTAATATACTCAAGATTTATTCTTTAAATACAATTAATGTTAATTTTTTGAAGGTATATTATTTGTGTACTAAATGTTCATTATTTGATATATTATCAAATAATTAACTTTCAGTACCCAGATAATATACCTTCAGTATATTAAAAGTTAACATTTATTTATAGTTTATATTGCATTGTGAATCATATAATCTAGAGTATAATTTGCCAATGATCATGGCCTGGGCTGCTCGGGAGGAGGTTAAACAGCCTAACCAGCTGAATTTGGCAAAATTTACTATGTACCATAGTCCAAAACAGTGTTTAAAAGAAACGACTCCCATTCCGTCCAACTAATTCTATTTGAATGACGTATTATATTCATTTTCATTTTATAAATACTGTAGTTTCATTACAACACAATTAAAGTATCATATTGATTCAACTACAGTTTCATTTGACATTATACACTTAATATGTGAGACCTGTAATTAAATTTATTTTATACACATGTCGTTTTATCACAAAATCACTAAAGTATAATTCTAATTTAACTAAGGTTTAATTGGACATTATACAGTCAAATGTATAAAACATGTTATTCGATCAATTTCATTTTATATGCACGATAATTTCATTATAGCACAACTAAAGTATCATTTTGATATAATTATAATTGCATTTGACGATATATATTCAATATGTAAGACTTATTATTCAATTTTATATTTTATATACATAATAATCTAGTTTCATTATAGCACAACAAGAGTATCATTTTCTATCGCCGAGAAACATTGTCGTTACAAAATTTCTGGATCGACCAAAACAATTTTAGTGGTTGCTCGTAATTTATAGTCAGAGGTGATCAGAAAAAAAAATAATAAAAAAATTCAACGATTGTAGCCTTGTAGGTCACAAAAATTTCTGACCATGTGGCAAAGTTGCTTCTGCGGCTAAGTAGTTCTAGCAGAATCCAAATAGAATTGTGGAGTTCCCTCATTCAATTCTTCATTCCATAAACGTGTAAAATTATACTATAGAAATCCATAAACGAGTTTTATTAATAAATATAATTTATGAATATATTAAAAATAAGATTCGGAGATGAACCGACCCGAAAAGAAGAACAAGAGCGATGCGAATCAAACCCGCAACCGCCTCGGCTTTGACCTTGGGCGCCCAGCGTACCATGGCTGTCCTTAGCCTCAGCCTCGGTTTTAGGCGCCCAGCGAGACCAAGGCCGGCATCGGTCTCAACTGGGAGATGCGGTCAAACCATAACCACCAACCCTATTTGCATGGGGCGGTTATGGGGTCATCCTTAATATATATTCTTAGTTATTTGTTTTGCTTAGACATTACAATTTCTAATAATCTCATTACACAATTGATTAATATAATATTCTTATCTTTTCACTCATATCTTATCTTTATTATTGATTTTATTAATCGGACCAGCCGGATTAATTTATTCTATCAATAGCATTTTTATTAATTATCTGATCTGAAACTAAAAAACAAGAATTAAACAGAAACAATGGAAGCTAATTTAAGGTAAGGTAGAGGTACAAACTAACCTTGGGAATTTGTTGTTTTTGACAGCTTTTTGACCATACTTTCTCCACCGATATCCATCGTCCAGAATATCAACTTGGCTTCTTGTTTGAAACGCAAATCTGGGCATCCGTGCCTTTTTCTCCCCTTTCTTCTTACTCACCACTCCTCCACTACTTTCCTTCTGGGATAATAATGATATTTCTTCATCAACTCCGACAACCTTCGTGGCGCCGCTTCCCTTCCTGGCGTCCTCCGATGATGAAGCTGCTAACTGCGGCGTAAAACCGAGGAACAGCGCCGTTTGATTCTTCATTACTTAGTTTCTTGATTCGTACTATATATGGATTGCTCCACGGATCGAATCATGAGTACTAGAGTATATATAATAAATGAAATATGTATGACTTTTGATCATGGCATTTGAAAAAATGGGTTTTATTCTACAGAAACGTACATGGGCGGCCGCCTTGGTGGCTAAGAATTATCCATAATACTAGAAACCTGTATTTTTTTCTCCTAAAAAGTTAAACCCCAATCCCAATGCAAATTATGTTGTATAGTGCACACGGTTACAAAAACAATATGATTTTGACTAAAAATGCGCGTCCCATTTAGAAAAAAAATTAAGGTTCGATTCGCGGCAATAGCATTTTTGTGTCCATAATTTGAATTATATATCCACAATGAATGAACTAAATATCCACAGTGAATGAATAACTAAAAATCCAGAATGAATGAACTAAATATCCACAATGAATGAACTAAATATCCACAATGAATGAACAACATAATGTTGTTGAGAGGAATCGAAACTGATTTTTTTTTTTTTAAATGGGACGCGCATTTTTAATCAAAACGACGTCGTTTTGCAATCGTGTGCACCATGCATGGTGCACACGGTTGCACAACACAACTATTCCAATCCCAACGGCGGCACATTCCGATCGGACAACGCATTTAGAATGATATAAATCCTCAGTTGCTATATAGTGGACCATGTTCTACAGTACTAGGTGGACCATGATCATCAAATGAAACTGTAATAAAATTAAAATGATATTTTAGTGTTATTATAATAAAATTAGTGTGTGGAAAATGAAACTAAAAAACAGAGTAAATTCAACAACGTATATTGTCAAATGAAACTGTAGTATAATTAAACTGATACTTTAGTATTGTTATAATGAAACTAACGTGTGTGAAAAATGAAACTATATTTCAGAGTTATACAATAACATATATTGTCAAATGAACCTAGAGTGTAATTAAAGTAGTACTTTTTCTTTAATGTTACTATAATTAAACTAATGTGTGTAGAAAATGAAACTACAAAATAGAGCTCATGCAATAATGTATATTATCAAATGAAACTGTAGTAGAATTAAAAATGATACTTTGGTATTGCTATAACTAAACTAGTGTGTGGAAAATAAAACTGAAAAACAGAGTTATCAAATGAAATTGATGTGTAATTATAATGATACTTACTTCGTGGACCACAGTAAAATTTGTCATAAATAATCCTACGGTAAATCAATGGCTCAACAGACAAGGCCAAATGTCGGTGCGCACAAGGGATCTGCCCACTTTGAGGAGTAAAAAATATTTTTGGTCCTAGACTTATGGTGGCAAAGATAATTTTAGTCTATAAAAAAATTAGACAATTTATAGACACTCTTATTGTAACGAGATTTTGGTCCTTCGTCACTTATGTCGTTAGTTGACTGTCTAAATGACGCGCATTTTTGTCAATTCAACTTGTCGTTTATGGCATAGGATCAACATAATAAGTTGAATTGACAGAAACGCCCTTCATTTAGACAGTCAACAAATTGTCCTTGTCACAATAAGAGTGTCCACAAATTGTCTGATTTTTTATGAAGGACCAAAATTGTCCATGCCACTATAAGTCTAGGACCAAAAATGTCTTTTACTCCCACTTTAAGTATAATCTCCACATTGTGGCTGCTAAGATTCGAACATTGGTCTCTTCTTTCAGATATTGTCCTACTGAATCAATGAGCTAAACTTATGCGGGCTACTAGAACTTGTGTCAGAGAAAGCACAGTAGGAGAGAGAAGAGGGAAAGAAAATATGAAAGATAAAGAAAAGAAAAAAAAACAAGTGACAATTTTTATTTAAAGAAGCAAAAAGAAAGAGAGGTAGCTAGACGCGCCCGATATGGCGCTTGCATTGCACGCGCCATGCTGCGCGTGTGGGATGTGCAGAACGCGTGCCATAAGCGTTATTTTCTTCTAGCGTGGAGCCCACAAAGAACCAACACTTGTAAGGAAAAAAAAAAACTTTTCAAAAAACTCATCTTCCTATTTGTTCCAAATACCCTTTATGATTTTTTTTTCTCTACAAAAAATCACCCAAAAACTCATAGTGAGGTTGCTCTTACAATTCAACACAGGATCGGGCATAGTTATATTTAATAAATTATTTTGCATGAGTCAATAGTACTCAAAATAAAATATTTTCTATTGCATTTCTTTTTATCAAAATAATGTTCACTTTTGAAACAATCTACTAATTTTATAATTTTTTTTTTTTTAGATCACAGGGAAGGGGAACACCCAAAATTACATGGTTGCAGTGTCCATTTGGCGCAAAAAGGGAATGCCGAGTTTTTCGTCTTCTAAGGTTTGCAACAACTCGTCAGGGGGCCAATCTATGAAGATAAAACCGTTCTGCCCTGTTCGCTTTTTTAGCAAGGTGATCTGCTGCATGGTTAACATCTCTTGGGACAAGGGTGAGGTACTAAGACCTAATGTTGCTTAATTCACGTCTGCATGCATCCAAGATATTGTCCGAGATGCTATCCAACCTTGCTCCTTGAGAGATTTCGTCTGTGATTGCTTTAGAATTGCATTCAAAACAGATGTTGTTACCCACCATAGTCTTTGCGAACTGGATTCCTTTTAGGAGCGCCCAAGCTTTCGCCATTTCTGCTGAGCATGTGCCCACTGCATAGGAGAAACCTTTAAGCTACTCTCCCTGCTCATTGCGGGCAACTCAACCACAACTTTCCTTTTTGGATACGGGTCGTAACTGCTGTTGACATTCACTTTAATCCAACCTACTAGGGGTTTACTCCATCAGATCAGGTTCCAGCTCCTGTTGCCTGTTCAAAGACCAGCCTCTCTTACCCGTTCATTTGCTTTATTAATCTCAGTCAGCTGTAGATGGATCCAGTAGTATTTCTGACCATCCCCAATATGGTTGTTGTTGAAAATTCTTTTGTTCCGCCATTTGAAAGCCACCAAAGTGTTAGTGCAAACAGAATACTATTGGTATGCTGTTGGTGCCCTGTGAATCCTCTAATCCCTACGTCGAACCAGTCCGTGTAGTGTTAGACTAAATATATCACAAGCATATAATATGTGATACATGACCGACTAACCTCCAACCATAGTTCTTGAGACGGTTGAACGATCCGGACTGCTGCAGAGATAACAAGAGTATTTTGTCTCTCACTTTACTCAGCTCTCTCTAGATGGTGTATGAGGTATGTAATGTGAGCAGTGAGAGGACTAGTGACCTTATATAACCACTGACCATCATTGTGGTTGTATGTCTTTAGGTCTCCTAAACCCTAACTAGATTCGTAATCATAATGGTAGTCTAGCTATTAGGTTATTAGTGTTGCCCCACATATCAAATACTTAATATTATCATAACTTATCCTAATGTTATAATAATAGTAACGGATAAAACGTTATATGTAGTACTTATGACGGTTGTTGTGGATCATATTTAGCATCAGTAAATCCCAAACTCGTCTGACTTTCGGGCACCATCGTATGATATGATCTGAGGATTCCACTTCATTATTGCACACCCCACATAGATTGCTAGCCGTAAAGCCTCTCTTTTCTCTATTCGCATTGGTCATCAACCCATCTAATCTTGCAAGCCAAAGGAACATGTGAATGCGGCTGGGAACTTTCAGTTTCCATATGTTGCTCCATGTCCTTAAGCTAGGTGGATTAGCGATGTTGGTGATGAGGGAGTACGCTGATGCTACTGTGAACTTGCCATCTTCCCATCCTAATACATCTTCTTGATCTTCAATAAGAGCCACTGTAGTAAGTTGATCCTTAATATCTAATGGTACGAGGCCAATTGGAGAAGACCAACTCCACCTGGTTTGCAGGTTCCAGTAATCTGCGACTCTAGAGTATAACTCTGGTAGGGGCAGGTTTATAGAGATGTAATCTTTGAGCGGTCGATGGCCTAACCATGAGTCGAGCCAAAATAGGGTTTTTCTACCATTCCTCACCAACTTCCTGGTACCTTTTTTGAGTAGGGGAATTGACTTGATAATCCCTTTCCATGCATTCGAGGAAGAAGATCTGTCTAGCCATGTCGCAGGGTCTGGACTATGGACTGCATACTTTGCTCTCATCATATTAATCCACAGACTATTCTCCTCCGATTGTATTCTCCAGCTGAGCATAACCAATAGCGCAATATTCATGGCTTCTAAGTTCTTGATCCCTAAGCCTCCTTGATCCTTGTTTTTAGTAATCGTATTCCAAGTAACAAGATTACATTTTCTTTCAGAGCCAGTGCCTCCCCAGAGGAAATTCTGAATAATCTTTTCTATGGCTTTTATCACCCCACTTGGAAAGAGTGTGGACTGCATCGTGTATAAGGGAATAGCTGACAAAACTGATTGAGCTAATACTCTTCTACCTGCAAAGGATAGAGTTTTACCACGCCATCCAGAGAGCTTGTTTTGAACCTTGTTGATGAGCCCTTCAAAAGTTCCTTTCTTGAGTCTACCATGTAATGAGGGGACGCCAAGGTATATGCCCAGGTTTTCGGTTTTAGGTATTCCGAGAATATCACTGATTGCCTGTTGCTCACTTATATTCGTATTTTTAGAGAAGTGAAGGGTGGATTTCTGTCAGTTCACCCTCTGCCCTGACTGGTTGCAGAATTCAGTTAAGCACTGCTTTATAATATTGGCTTGATTCGTCGATGCTTCACTAAATAAGACTATATCATCCGCAAATAAGAGGTGCAATGTGTATGGACCATTTCTAGACAACCTTATACCTTTCCATTCACCTGACACCACCTTATTGTTGATTAGATGGCTAAAATGCTCGATGCATAGGAAAAAGAGCAACAGACAAATTGGATTGCCTTGGCGAATGCCCCTATATGGTCTAAACCATTCTGATTGTTTTCCATTCAAGGTGATTGCTAATCTTGATGTTGAAACATATGACATGATATTTCTTACCCAAGACTCATTAAAACTTACCACTCAAAGTGTCAAGGATAAAATCCCATCTTAATCAGTCATAAGCCTTCTCTAAGTCGACTTTTAGGATCATCCAGCCTCCTGCCCCTCGTTTACTTATAAAAGAATGAAGCATCTCTTGGTATGCCAACGTGTTATCCGAGATAATCCTCCCAGGGATGAAACTAGATTGGTTAGGACCAATTAACCTCTGCATGATGCCTTTAAGTCTTGTAGTCATGATTTTGGTGATCACTTTGTAGGACACATTACAAAGGCTAATTGGCCTTAGTTGTTTTGCATTCTCTGGACATAGAACCTTGGGGATCAAAGTGATTATGGTGTCGTTGCTGCCCTCGAGTAAGCTACCAGATTCAAAAAATTTTAGAGCAAAATTGGTAAGGCTCTGACCTACAACTGACTACGTCTGTTGATTGAAGCCTACGTGGTAGCCATCGGGACGAGGCTGTGACAACCCAAAATAAATTCGATTTTAAGAAAATCCAAAATAGCCATGTTTCACTCTTACAAAATTTTTACGGTAAACACGGTGTTTAAATAAATTATTTTGAGTTATATTTATACGAATATAGTGTGAGTAATCCGAGGTTTTTAGAGGCCCGTTAGGACTATGTCCTTTCGGAAGAAAAGAGAAAGAAAGAAACGGACATTGTGATCCGATATGAAGTAATGAGGTCGATATTCCCGAGTTACTAGGTCGGAAACTTCCCGCCAGGTTTGGAATCCTGGTCAGGGGGTGTGCACACTGATAGTTCAATACTTGATTTCACAGAGTTTGAGAAAAGAACCAAGGGAGTGGTTCTGTGGGCGAGATGAGTATTAGGCCGGCTAGATGCCGAGCCCGGATAGGTCTGTTCACATTATGGTGAAGTTCCTACCTTGACCATGAGTACAAAGAAAGAAAGAAAGCGAGTCATTGAGACTCTAGAAAAAGAAGAGAAAAGTGAGTCATTGTGACTCTAAGAAACCTCCATAGAAAAAGTGTTTCATTTTACAAAAGAGCGAGTGTATATGTATATCTATCTATATACTTATACTATAGTATCATGTTCATTTTATTGCATGATTAAATTAATTGCACGAGTTGCATGATAGTGAGATAAGGAACATTACTTTGTTTTGTCACTTATATTTTATGATAGCATGAGGTTGCTTATTGAGTTATATGATAGCATGAGATTGCTTATTGAGTTATATGATAGCATGAGATTGCTTGTTGAGTTATATGATAGCATGAGGTTTCTTATTGTAACACCCCCGATTTTCAAGCCAAATTAAACTTAAATATGCAAGATATCTATCCACAAAACATAAGCAAAGCACAGCGGAAGTCTATATATAAAACTGGAAAAACGGAGAGTGTTATGCCACGCTCACACCATCGTGAACGCACAGGCAAAAAAATCAACAAAGACAATCTATAAAGTCTAGCAACAGGGGCACACAGGCCCAAAACATAACTACAAGAGTCTTGGAGACGAATCTAGTCATCACCATCGCGCTCGCCAACTACTCGGAACCTGAAAAGCACATAAATAAATGGGACGACGCCCGGTCAGCGAATGATGCTGGTAACCCACCAATACATGTCAAAAGCATATATAGCTAGATAGTATATACAAAATCATTTCGAAACGGAATACTGTATATATCGGTTCAAAACCAAAGATAGAAGTTAACCACAAGATTCTATATCACTCACAGCAAGGACAAGGGGAAACACATCCCAAAACACATCAAGACACGAGCAACAACAGAATAACTCAACAGATAAGGATGAACATCCACACACTGGCACTTCATGCCACAATGACACTTCATGTCATAAGATTAAGTACCAAGTTTCAAGTTCCAACCTTATGCCCTATTCCAACCTTATGCCTACCCCCGACCTTATTACGGTTCCAACCTTTACCTCCGAGTGCCACCCTATACTTCCAAGTCCAACCTTTTGCCTCCGGGAACCATCGTTCCCCCTCCGACAACCGCCAAACAAAACCGTCGAACGCATAGTACACGAGGGTACATTGCAAAATCACATCACAAAACCGCAAAACCGTGTGAGCTATACTCACGATAATAAACCACCAAACTCATGCATGGCCACCACGAGGACCACATCTGTACCTTGGTGATTAATGTCTCATACCATTAATCAAGCAATCCAGGTACAGCCACACACACAATCATCATAGGAATCAATCAACAGATCACATAACAAAGATATGAAACCATACTCAATCAAGGAAATGATCACAATCCGACAATAACGATGATCAACACAAGTCATCATCCACATTAGGAAAGAACAAACCACACAAGTTAGCATTTCAACATCAAACTAGCATGCTTATCAAACGGGTAAACAAAACATAGTTTCGAAGAACATACAAGACTCATCATGGTTCAACGAATCACAAGGTTGAACACTTAGCACGATTCAAGACACCAAAAAACTACATGAAATCCTACCATATAGTTATAGACATACGAAACATCAAGAAGACTGTGACACCCCAAAAATCCACATTCAATCCATGGATTAATTGAGTAATTAATCCTATTTTTATTTGAGGAATTAATTCCTAAAATCCTGATTTTTAATACTCAAGGACTAGAATTTGACTAGTCAACCTTTAAGTTGTGTTGTACCTTGTGCTTTGAGGGGAGTTCCCTTGTTCCTTACACTTTCTACGGGTTAGTAAGGGTATTCTTGTCTTTTCACCAAGAGTTAGTATTGTAACCTTACCTAGAAGACTTCTTCATTTCATTCCCTACAATTCTTAGAAAATAATTCTACCTTCTCTCTAGAAAAGTAGTGTAGCTTATTCTCCAAGCCAAGTTGAGACCCTTGTCAAGATTCCAAGATTTGCTTCCAAGATTCAGCCTTTCACCTATTTGGGCATCTAGGAGGGTAAGATCTAAGTTCATCTTGTGTTTTTGGTTCCATCTTAGTTGTCTTTTTCTTAAAGGTAGGATCTTTATGATCTTTTGGTTTAATCTTGAAGTGGGTTTGGAAAGTAAGCCTTGTGGAGAGCTTGTTGTGGTTTAAAGTGAAGCCTTTTGGTCTTCATGAGGTAACCCATGCTCTACAAAACCTATTTTGCTTACCTATATGTGATTTCTTGGATTCTACATGAGTTTTGCTATGAAATGTGAGGGTTTATGCATTTGTCTTGAGATATTGCATATCTAGAGCTTGTGTTTAGGGTTCCTTTGTGCCATTGCTTGGCATTTTCCATGATTCAAGTCATTTTGTTGTGTTTGGTGAGATTGGGCATGTTTTGGACTTGAATTTGTGTTTGGAGAAGAAAATCTCCGAAGGGATTTGTTGTGGAACAGGGATGTTCCCGCGGGCGGAACGGCGGGTGGGGCACCACCCGCCGGCCTACCCGCGGGTACATAGGCCTGTGGGGATGTGTTCCCGTGGGCGGGACAACAGGTGGGGCACTACCCGTGGGTCCACCCGCGGGGAACACGGTGGTGTTCGTTCGGGATTTGTTCCCCGTGATTTGTTTGGCTCGGTATTTGGTTATTTGACTTCCCGTTGTTCTTTGTGGAACTATTTGAGTGTCTTCTTGATGTTTCGTACGTCTAGAACTATATGGTAGGTATCCATGTAGGACTTTGGTGTCTTGAATCGTGCTAAGTGTTCAACATTGTGTTTCGTTGGACCAAGAGGTGTCTTGTGTGTTCCTCAGAACTATCTTGAGTTTCCCCGTTGGTAAGCATGCTAGTTTATTGTCTTAATGCTAGCGTGTGTGCTGTTTGTACCTTCCGTTTGGTTGATGATAACTTGTGTTATTCATCGTTGTTGTCGTTGGGCTGTGACCCGTTCCTTGATTGAGTATGTTTCATACCTTCGTTGTGATCCATTGTTTGATTCTTGTTGAGTTGTGGTGCGTGTGCGGCTCTACCTGGATTGCACGATTAGTGGTATGTGACACTAGTTACCAAGGTATTGCAGCGGTCCTCGTGGTGGCCGTGACGTGATTATGGAGTTGTGGCATGAGTGATGGGTCCACGTTTTTGGGGGATAACATGTGTTATCCGGGCATGTGTCGCCGTGATTGGTGGTTTTCGTTGGTGGTTGTTGGTGGGGGACGACAGTCCCGGGGGAATAAGGTTGGACTAAGAAGTACAGGGGTCCTGGAGGTAATGGTTGGAATGAAGGTACAAGGTTGGGGGTAGCCATAAGGTTGGAACAGGGCATAAGGAAGGCATACCAACTCGTGATGGGTGATGTTGCGAGGGCTTGTAAAGCCGGCGTTGTGTGATCTTCTCTCGTGACGTGTGTAGTCACGGAGGCTTGTGTTGTTTTGGCATGTGTTGCCGTTGGGTGAGTCTTTATCCTTGCGTGTGGTTAACCTTTGTGGTTTGGGATGTGTTCCCGTGTTATCCTTGAGACTGATGAGTCTTGTGTTGACAGTTGATCTTGGTTTTGACTTATATATATGTATTCCATTTCGAAAATGGTTTTTATGACTTATATCTATCTATATATGATACTTAACGGTATTGGTGGGTTACCAGCATTATTCGCTGACCGGGCGTCGTCCCAATGTTTATCTTTGTATCTTTCAGGTGATGTTTAGACGAGCGCGATGTTTAGAGCCTGGTAGCTTAGCACCTTTATCCTTGCTTTTGTGGCCTGTGCGCCAATGTAGTTAGATTGATGTTTTGGGATAGATGTATACACTTGCAGATTGTTTGCCGTAGCATTTACCGTGTTTGGTAGACGTGGCGTGACACCTCGTTGGATTTCTTTTATCCAGTTTCGTTTATCTTCCGCTGTGCTAGTTTTGTTGTTTAATCTGCATGTGCTAAGGCTTTTGTATAGGTCTTGTTTGGGGGATGTTACAGTTGGTATCAGAGTCTAGGTTTGAGCCTAGGAAGATTTAAGTCTAGACTTTCTAAGTGGTTAAGTGTGTTTTGAAACCTCTAAGCGACCTTAAGAAGTTAAGTGTTAGGCTTAGGACTCTAGGTTGTGCGGTGAGATGTGTGTTGCTTTCTGTCTTGCTTGTTTGCTCTCTTTTTGGTAATCTCGTTGTTGTTGTAGAAGTTTGCGATGCCTCCTCGTCCCCGCGCTCGCACCCCGGAGACCCCGAACAACGAGCAGCTCGCTCAGAATCTCCATCAGCTGACGCAGACGATGCAGACGCTCAGTGAAGCCTTGCTGAACAACAATCAAGCTGTGCCGCCTCCTCCCCCTGCTGGGCATCGCGATGTAGGTCGTTTGGTGTCGGGGTATCGGCCGCCAACCTTCGCTGGCGAGGAAGACCCTGTAGTCCTAGAAGAGTGGCTACGGGTGTTTGATAAGATCTTCATCGTTGTGGGTTGCCCTGAAGAAAGGAGAGTAGAACTAGCAATGTTCTACTTTTGCCAAGAAGCTGATCTGTGGTGGGTCCACGAAGGTCCGACCTTCCTTGAAGAGCCTGGGTTTGATTGGACCGCGCTCAAGGACAGAATGCACGAAAGGTTCTACCCAGCGCATGTGCGAGCCGCCAAGTTTGATGAGTTCCTTCATCTGCAGCAAGGATCCTTATCTGTGGTCGAATACCACAAGAAGTTCTTAGAGCTGCCGCGCTTCGCGATGATGCTTGTGCCTACAGAGCTTGCCAAGGTTGAGCGTTTCATTGCCGTCCTGAATTATGAGGCACGAAGAGCGTTGACGGTGAGTTGGCCCAGTTCCCTTAAGGATGCGTATCTGTGTGCCGCGGATCTGTATCGTGTTCAGCAGCTTCAGAAGGGATCGTATGAGGTAGCTAGGAAGAGAGTTGAGAGCGGAGGTTCTTCCACCTTCAAGAAGCCCTGACCGAGCTTTCAAGTCAAGGCCGTGTCATCTTCTTCTCAAGGACATATCAGAGAGGAGCATCAGGATCAAGCTAAGTCGGTTGGTTGTCGATGATGTGGGAAGGTGCACGCGGGCCATGATTGTTATGGCCAGGCATTTAGGTGCTTCGGATGCGGGGATCGTGGTCACAAAGTCGCGGAGTGTCCCCAGCTTGCCGGTCAAAGAGCGTTGCCGCCACCCCCGAGAGCCGGAGGAGCACCAGGAGGGAGTTCGAGTCGTGGAGCTGTCGGGGCCACCCGGAAGAGTTTTTGTGATGGCGCGTTCTCAGGCTGAGTCGGAGGGCTTGATAGAGGATGAAGTGGCAGGTAACCCCTTTCTTCTAGCCCACCCTTGTTTGTTTCTCCAGAGTCATCGTGTTCGTTGTATCTTGAGTCTTACCTTGTGTTTCATAGTTGTCTCTTGCTTGGCAATCCTTGGTACGCTTTCTTTGATAGCAATTCTTTTGAGGCTTAGTGTAGACTCTTCTTGCTAAGTGATTTCTTTAGTTGGTATATGAGCTTCGTTGTGAAGTTAGCAATCAACCCTTGTACTTGGTTGTTCTTACAACAATTCCTTGTGCACTTCCTAAATTTTCCAAGTATTCTTTGAATTGGAAAATAGCAAAATTCATACCAAAAACCTTTCCTTGTGTAGCTTAAAAGCCAAGCCTAATGTTAATTGTAACCCTTGACTTTCAAACCCGAGCTTAATTTTTGTCAACCCAACCTCTAAACCACTTAAGCCAATTGTCTTTCTCAAAACCTAACCAATTTTAATTCCATCTAAACCATAAATTCCCACTTTACCCAAAATCCCCAAATTAAATCATCATTTCCCCCAATTTCACCCAAATCCCTAAATTCCCAAACTCTCTTTTTCTTTCTTCCTTCCCTATCCGTGAACCACCCAGCACCCACCCCCTCCCCGTAGCTCCATCTGCAACCCGCCACCACCACCTGCCGTCCCCCCGCCTCGCCGCCGTTCGCCGTCACAGCAGCCGGAGCCCGTCGCGTCGCCGTCGCCGAGAGCGAGAGAGAGCAGCGTGAGAGAGAAGAGAAAGATGAGAAGCCTTGGGTCCTTTTTGTTGAGCTTTGGATTATCTTCAATCATGCCTAGAAGGTCAAGTTTGGCAAGGAAAGCGGAATGGGTGGATACCCATTACCTCATTCTTGAAGGTAAAGCTTTTGATCCGGAATCTTTCCCTAGTTCTTTGTTGGATATGCTTAGATATCAAGTTTTGTTGGATGGGTTTCTCGCCATAAGGGCCGAGACTTACCCGAGTTTGGTGAAAGAGTTTTATCGTTACATGGTTGTGACAAAGGAGGGCGATAAGTTGGAGATCACCTCTAAGGTGAGAGGTGTGAAGGTTGTGTTGTCTGATAAGAGGTTGGCTCAGTTGTTGAGTTTGTCTAATGCCGGAGTGGCTCAGTACAGTGGTCATTCTTGGGTTAGTACGGATACCATGGGGTACCGTGACTATTTGAGCTATCTGTTGGGCTGTACGAGTGGTTTCACTCAAGCCTCTAGGCCGGAAAGGAAGTGGTTGTCTGCGGAGCAAAGGATCTTGGTGATGTTGGTGTCAGATTGTTTGTTGCCTAATAACAACATGAGCAGTTTGTTGGGTAAGTTGGAGTGCACATTTGCTTTCTGTCTGAAGAATATGGTTAAGTTCAACCTGCCTGCTTTGATGATGCAACACATGGTGTTTTGCCAGGATCACAATTGGAAGAGCTTGCCGTATGGGATGGTGCTGAGTTGGGTCTTGGTTAAGAAAGGTGTTAGTGTGGACGGTTGCCTCCCGAAGGCCGTGGGAAAGATGGTGTTGGATACCACCAATCTCCGGAGTTGTAATATGTTTCGGTTGGATGATGGTGAGTACATCACGCTTGAAGAGGTTGCAAGGAAAGCACCTGATGAGAGGGCGGAGTTAGCTGCTGAGCTTGGAATCCATGTCGGGAAGTTGAGCCTCGCAGTCCAGAGTTTGGGCGGTGACGAGGAAGTTGAGGAGGAAGCTGACCAAGAAGAAGAGGTAGAAGCACCGGAGACCGCCGAAGCTGAAGAAAGTGATTCGGACAGTGAAGAAAGCCGGAGAAGGAAGGAAGCTTGCACAAAGAGGGAGCATGACGTCGTCACCTTGCTTCGTCAGCAGAACAGCATGATCGCCGAAGGCTTTGCGTTTGTGAAGGCGCAGTTCATCGCAGTGCATCAGAGGCTGGACCAGATTGAAGCCAGTTCTTGCCACAGAGACGAAGACGAAGAGGAGTCCGAAGAGGCCGAGGAGTCGGAGAGCGAGGAGTTTTAGTTTGTGTTGCGGTAACCCCGTTCGCTTTTTCCTTGTTGTTTCTTTCTTAGCCGTTGTTAGCTTGGTGATAGATTGTTGTGTGCTTTGTGTGCTTGGTTGTTTTATTTGTTGCCTTGTTGTTTAGCTAGTTTGGTAGTGGTGTTTGGAGTTAGTAGTTTAGTTCTTGGTTGTTGTCTAGAAGTTGGTGGTTATGTTGAGGTTAGAGTTCTTGATGCTCAATCTATCCGTTTGTTGACCTCTTGCCAACCCTTGAACCTGAAATGTTTTCTTTCTTGCGTTGGAAAAATTCTTTTCTTTGGAATCCTTGTGAGTTCGTTTGGAGTCATTGACCAAAAGAGTTATTCTTGAACTTCTTGTCACAATTTCGTTTCCTTGTTACCGTTCGCTTTTAATTCGTCGTACCCAAGCTTCGGGGATGAAGCTTCTTTGAAGGGGGAGAGGATGTGACACCCCAAAAATCCACATTCAATCCATGGATTAATTGAGTAATTAATCCTATTTTTATTTGAGGAATTAATTCCTAAAATCCTGATTTTTAATACTCAAGGACTAGAATTTGACTAGTCAACCTTTAAGTTGTGTTGTACCTTGTGCTTTGAGGGGAGTTCCCTTGTTCCTTACACTTTCTACGGGTTAGTAAGGGTATTCTTGTCTTTTCACCAAGAGTTAGTATTGTAACCTAACTTAGAAGACTTCTTCATTTCATTCCCTACAATTCTTAGAAAATAATTCTACCTTCTCTCTAGAAAAGAAGTGTAGCTTATTCTCCAAGCCAAGTTGAGACCCTTGTCAAGATTCCAAGATTTGCTTCCAAGATTCAACCTTTCACCTATTTGGGCATCTAGGAGGGTAAGATCTAAGTTCATCTTGTGTTTTTGGTTACATCTTAGTTGTCTTTTTCTTAAAGGTAGGATCTTTATGATCTTTTGGTTTAATCTTGAAGTGGGATTGGAAAGTAAGCCTTGTGGAGAGCTTGTTGTGGTGTAAAGTGAAGTCTTTTGGTCTTCAAGAGGTAACCCATGCTCTACAAAACCTATTTTGCTTACCTATATGTGATTTCTTGGATTCTACACGAGTTTTGCTATGAAATGTGAGGGTTTATGCATTTGTCTTGTGATATTGCATATCTAGAGCTTGTGTTTAGGGTTCCTTTGTGCCATTGCTTGGCATTTTCCATGATTCAAGTCCTTTTGTTGTGTTTGGTGAGATTGGGCATGTTTTGGATTTGAATTTCTGTTTGGAGAAGAAAATCCCCGAAGGGGTTTGTTGTGGAACACGAATGTTCCCGCGGGCGGAACGGCGGGCGGGGCACCACCCGCTGGCCTTCCCGCGGGTACATAGGCCTGGGGGGATGTGTTCCCGCGGGCGGGACCACGGGTGGGGCACTACCCGTGGGTCCACCCGCGGGGAACACGGTGGTGTTCGTTCGGGATTTGTTCTCCGTGATTTGTTTGGCTCGGTATTTGGGTATTTGACTTCCCGTTGTTCTTTGTGGAACTATTTGAGTGTCTTCTTGATGTTTCGTACGTCTAGAACTATATAGTAGGTATCCATGTAGGACTTTGGTGTCTTGAATCGTGCTAAGTGTTCAACATTGTGTTTCGTTGGACCAAGAGGTGTCTTGTGTGTTCCTCGGAACTATCTTGAGTTTTCCCGTTGATAAGAATGCTAGTTTGTTGTCTTAATGCTAGTGTGTGTGTTGTTTGTGCCTTCCGTTTGGTTGATGATAACTTGTGTTATTCATCGTTGTTGTCGTTGGGCTGTGACCCGTTCCTTGATTGAGTATGTTTCATACCTTCGTTGTGATCCGTTGTTTGATTCTTGTTGAGTTGTGGTGCGTGTGTGGCTCTACCTGGATTGCACGATTTGTTGTATGGGACACTAGTCACCAAGGTATTGCATCGGTCCTCGTGGTGGCCGTGACGTGATTATGGAGTTGTGGCCTGAGCGATGGGTCCACGTTTTTGGGGGATAACATGTGTTATCCGGGCATGTGTTGCCGTGATTGGTGGTTTTCGTTGGTGGTTGTTGGTGGGGGACGACGGTCCCGGGGGAATAAGGTTGGACTAAGAAGTACAGGGGTCCTGGAGGTAATGGTTGGAAAGAAGGTACAAGGTTGGGGGTAGCCATAAGGTTGGAACCGGGCATAAGGAAGGCATACCAACTCGTGATGGGTGATGTTGCGAGGGCTTGTAAAGCCGGCGTTGTGTGATCTTCTCTCGTGACGTGTGTAGTGACGGAGGCTTGTGTTGTTTTGGCATGTGTTGTCGTTGGGGGAGTCTTTATCCTTGCGTGTGGTTAACCTTTGTGGTTTGGGATGTGTTCCCGTGTTATCCTTGAGAGTGATGAGTCTTGTGTTGACAGTTGATCTTGGTTTTGACTTATATATATGCATTCCGTTTCGAAAATGGTTTTTATGTCTTATATCTGTCTATATATGATACTTAACGGTATTGGTGGGTTACTAGCGTTATTCGCTGACCGGGCGTCGTCCCAATGTTTATCTTTGTATCTTTCAGGTGATGTTTAGACGAGCGCGATGTCTAGAGCCTGGTAGCTTAGCACCTTTATCCTTGCTTTTGTGGCCTGTGCGCCAATGTAGTTAGATTGATGTTTTGGGATAGATGTATACACTAGCAGATTGTTTGCCGTAGCGTTTACCTTGTTTGGTAGATGTGGCGTGACACCCCGTTGGATTTCTTTTATCCAGTTTCGTTTATCTTCCGCTGTGCTAGTTTTATTGTTTAATCTGCGTGTGTTAAGGCTTTTATATAGGTCTTGTTTGGGTGGTGTTACAAAGACACTCAAAAAGCCCAACAAAAGAACATCGGGAAGTCTAAACATCAATTACCGAGTCAAAAGAATCACGGGGAACCAATCCCCACACATCACCACACACGTACCCGCAGGTGGAGCCACGGGTGGACCTCCACCCATGGTTCTGCCGGCGGGAACCACTCCCACGAGGCTTGTACCCCGCGGGTGGGGCGGCGGGTGGACCCCTACTCGCCGTTCCGCCTGCGGGTACATACCCTGTACCAAAATAATCCCTTCAGGGATTTTCAACTCCAAGCTCAAATTCAAGTCCAAAACACCCAAAATCTCACCAAATACAACAAAAGGACTTGAATCAAAGGAATAGCCAAACAATGGCATACAAGAAACCTAATAACAAGCTCTAGATATGCATTCTCACAAGACAATGCATCAAATCTCACATTTCATAGCAAAATCACATGTAGAATCCAAGAAATCATCATATAGGTAAGCAAACTAGATTTTGTAAAGCATGGGTTACCTCTTGTAGACAAAATCTTCACTTAAAACACTTCTCAAAGCCCCTAACAAAGTTCACCTTCAACACCCACTTCAAGAACACACCAAAAGATCATAAAGATTTCATCTTTAAGAAAAGATACCTTAGAAAACACTAAAAACACAAAAGGAACATAGATCTTACCCTCCTAGATGCTCAAGAGTAGGAAAGGTGGAATCTTGGAGACAAACTTTAAAGATCTTGTAAAGCCTCAACTTAGCTTGGAAGAAAAGCTAGCTAACTTTTAGAGAGAAGGAGGAGCTTATGTTTTGAAAGTGTAAGGGAAAGAATGAAGAGTGTCTTCTAGGTTAGCTTGCAATACAAACATGAGGTGAAATGTCTTCATTACCCTTACTAAGATGAAGAAGTGTAAGGGAACAAGGGAACTATTCTAAAAGCTTTAGGTACAACACCTTGACTTAGGTTGACTAGTCAATTACTAGTCCCCGACTATTGAATTTTCAGGATTTTAAAGAATAATTCACCAATTAGATTAGGATTAATTACTTAATTAATCCCTAAATAGAATTTAGATTTGCGGGGTGTCACACTTATTGAGTTTTATGATAGCAGAAGATTGCTTATTGAGTTATGTGATGGCATAAGATTGATCATTGAGATATTGTTGACATGAGTTTGTTGATGAGATAAATGATAGAGAATGCATGCCTATTTTTGATAACTAGGTTGCAAGCATCTAGAACTTGTTGTGAGTAGGTTAAAGTATTGTTAAAGTGATTAAGTTACTTGATCTAAGTGTATTTGGTAAATGTTTTCCAAAAGTATATACTATACTACTTTACAGGGCTGAGTGGCGTTATACTTAGCTTCGTGCTAATGGGTTGCTTTCTATTTGTTTTGTTTGTTAACCCCTTTCGGGTGTGCCCAGTTCTTGAGAGCGTTCGAGTTAGACTAGATCAGCTTAGTTTGCTACTTATAGTCTAAACTCTTATAAGTTATGTTGTTTTGAGACTTGGTATACTTATCTAGCTTTTTTTTTTTATGGTTCCGGACACCGGGGTTTTATCCCCTAGTTTATTTAATGTTTGTAAAACTTGACTTGTTTAGACGTTTTTTCTTTGCCTGTGCAATCACCGTGTATGGTGGTTGTGGCGGTGACACCTCTTATTAATGTTTAGTAGTTTTATATTGCTTGTCAGTAATCCTTTTAAGTTATGTATTTAATTATAAGGTTTTAGAAAAGTGGGGGGTTACAAGTTGGTATCAGAGCAGTACGAACCGCCGGAGACTTAGGAAGTTTGACCCATAGGATTAAGTATAGAAATTCTAAGTTGAAGTCCTAGGAATGACAAGTTAAGAAAAGAACTATATGTAGAAGTCCTAGGCAGGACAAGATTTGGGAAAGAACCCTAAGTTATGAGATTTAAGATAGGAAGAGACTCTAAGTTCAATGACTAAGAGTAAGAGTTCAAGTTAAGAAGTACTTTAAGTATCAGTTAGCAATGCTGTGAGGTTGTGAGTTTCCTTACACTTGCTTAGCTATTTATGTGCTTTATCAACGTGTTTAAAGTACTGCTTGCTTATCTTTTGAAAGTAAAGTAGATAAGTTAAAAGTGAGAAGTTGAAAGTGAAAAACCAAGAGTTTAAAAGTTGAAAGTGAAAAGCTAAGAAAGCTAGAAGTTGTAAACCTTGAAAGTTAAAGTTTGAATGAAATGTTTTGTGAAAGTTGTTAAAGTAAGAAGTATACAAGTTTATGCTTATGTTTGTTTGTGTTTTACTTGTTGTAAACCTTGCCTTATAGAATAAGGAAGTTAGAAGCAGTTATTTTATAGAAGTTCTAACTAAGTTATCTTTTCTTTGCGTTGAAGGGTGGTGAAATGCCACCGAGGCGGCTCAATGAGAATGTGTTACCTCCCAGAAACAAGTATACCCCGGGCTTGTCAATCCGAGGGGGAGTTAAGAAGAAGAACCGGTCGTGTCGGAAAAAGGAAATCGCTAAGAGTTGGTGCAACAAGCTGTCCCACGAAACGACCGAAGAAGAAGGAAAGGCATGAGGGAGATTACTCACCACTTGTTTTGACCCAGCGGTGCCAGTGCAGTTAGTAACTGGGACGTTCTGAGTGAACAACGTGCCGACTGTAGTGTTTTTCGACTCCGGGGCCACCAACTTGTTCATATCATGGTCATTGGTAGACGAGTTGGGATGGAAGCCTACTAGCAAAAAGAAGATGAGTATCTGTTGCGACCACAGGAAGCAACAATTTACCGTTGGATTATTTTATAATTAGTTTTATTATTTAATTAGAATAATTAAATTAATTTGGATAACTATTTTAGATTTAGTTCGTTATGCTTATTTTATTATTTGTATTTATCTTAAGATTAATTTTGTATTTATCTATTTGTAGTTTGTTGGGATTTTAGTTATTTTGGGGATTATAGTCCAAAATTACTAAAACTGTACAACTATAAATAGGGAGACAAGTTATGAATAAAATAGATTCGTGATGAATTTTTGAGAATGAAAACTGAGATGGTTTTCTAGAACTCGGGATGAGTTCGGTCATGAGTATTTCATGGCATTCCTGACTTATCAAGTGTGAAACCCCACTTGTGGCTTCAAATCATTCTCATATCTCTCTATACCTGGGCGTGGGGAGAGAATCAATTCAAAAACAACAAAAACAACCCTTACCCAACCTAAATTAAACCTTCAAGTCAGATTTCACATAGCATAATAAGCCTTTCTAATAATCCTTTCTAAAATATTATTTTTGATTGGAATGTGAAGATCGGGCCAACCAGATTCGTATCATTGGTATCAGAGCCAAGTTGTCGCATCACAAAGACTCGTGAAGCTTCGACGATGCCTGGAACATCAATTCGAGGACGAATCACTCTAAAGAGGGAGGGAATGTTGCGACCACAGGATGCAACAATTTACCGTTGGAATGTTTTATAATTAGTATTATTATTTAATTAGAATAATTAAATTAATTAGGATAACTATTTTAGATTTAGTTCGTTATGCTTATTTTATTATTTGTATTTATCATAAGATTAATTTTGTATTTATCTATTTGTAGTTTGTTGGGATTTTAGTTATTTTGGGGATTATAGTCCAAAATTACTAAAACTCTACAACTATAAATAGGGAGATAAGTTATGAATAAAATAGATTCGTGATGAATTTTTGAGAATGAAAACTGAGATGGTTTTCCAGAACTTGGGATGAGTTCGGTCATGAGTAATTCATGGCATTCCCGACTTATCAAGTGTGAAACCCCACTTGTGGTGTCAAATCATTCTCATATCGCTCTATAACCGGGCGTGAGGCGAGAATCAATTCAAAAACCCCAAAAACAACACTTATCCAACCTAAATTAAACCTTCAAGTCAGATTTCACCTAGCCTAATAAACCTTTCTAATAAACCTTTCTAAAATATTATTTTTGATTGGAATGTGAAGATCGGGCCAACTAGATTCGTATCAGTATCCGCTTAGCATCGGGGAGAATGATTAATTGTGAGGACATCTTAGAAGGCTTGCCCGTGGAAATATCGGGAGTAATCTTTCCTGGCGATTTCATCAAGATAGAGTTTGAAGGCATATACGCGATCTTAGGGATGGATTGGCTGGACAAACACAAAGCTAAGATCTTATGTGAAGAGCGAAAGGTGGTGATGAGGGGGCCGAGAGGGAAATATGTGTCTTACAAAGGAAACTTGGAACCACAAGGAATGAGGATTGTATCCATGACCAAGATGAGGAAATATGTGAACAAAGGGCATGAAATTTACCTATGCACACTTCAAGATTTGAATGCTAATGATGAGACTCTAGAGCAGATTGCAGTAGTGAGAGAGTTTCCAGATGTCTTTCCCAAAGAAATTCCAGGGTTGCCCCAGTAAGGGAAGTAGAGTTTTCAGTCGACTTACAATCGGGCACTGCACCCATTTCCAAAGTACCTTATCGGATGGCACCCGCAGAGATGACTGAACTTAAAGGACAGTTGCAGGAGTTACTGGAGAAAGGCTACACTAGACCAAGTGTGTCACCCTGGGGAGCCCCAGTATTGTTTGTGAAAAAGAAGGACGGGAGCATGCGATTGTGCATAGACTACCAAGAATTAGATCAAGTCATAGTGAAGAATAAATACCCCTTGCCACGGATAGATGATTTGTTTGATCAATTAATGGGAGTAGGAGTTTTCTCCATGATAGATTTGAGATCTGGGTATCACCAGCTGAGGGTGGCGGATAAAGATATTTGAAAGACGGCCTTACGCACCAGGTACGGGCACTATGAGTTTACCGTGATGCCGTTTGGTCTGACTAATGCACTAGCCATCTTCATGGACTTAATGAATCGGGTGTTTCAACCATACCTGGACAAGTTTGTGATAGTCTTCATTGATGATATCCTGATATACTAAAATACGCCGGAGAGCACGAAAGGCATTTGAGGATTGTGTTACAGGCATTGAGGGACCACTAGCTCTACGCTAAGTTGTCAAAGTGTGAATTATGGAGAGATAACGTAGCTTTCTTGGGGCATATCGGTCACGAAAGCAGGGGTGACTGTAGATCCAACCAAAGTAAAGGCGGTGATGTAGTGGCCGATACCTAAATCAGTCACCGAAGTGACGAGTTTTCTAGGCTTAGCCGGATACTATAGGAGGTTCTTGCAGGATTTCTCGATCCTAACTAAACCCTTGACTAATCTCATAAAGAAGGCAACCAAGTATCTTTGGACTGATGAATGCGAGAAGGCATTTCAAGAGCTTAAGCGGAGGTTGACCACAGCACCAGTCTTGACCTTGCCATCAAGAGAGGATGGGTTTGAGGATTATAGCGATGCGTCCCATAAAGGACCAGGGTGTGTTTTGATTCAGAACGAGAAGGCGATAGCATATGCGTCGCGATAGTTGAAGACTCATGATGTTAACTACCCTACTCATGACTTAGAGCTAGCAGCAATAGTGTTTGCCTTGAAGATTTGGAGGCATTACCTTTATGGGGTGAGATGAAAGATTTACACGGACAATAAAAGTTTGAAATAAATCTTCACCCAGAAAGAACTAAACATGAGACAACGACAGTGGTTAGAGTTGATTAAAGATTACAATTTGGAAATCCAGTATCATGAAGGGAAAACAAATGTGGTAGCCGACGCCCTGAGCAGGAAATCTAGTCATTCTTTGAGTGGTGTTTGGGTGATGCCTGTGACACCCCAAAAATCCACATTCAATCCATGGATTAATTGAGTAATTAATCCTATTTTATTTGAAGAATTAATTCCTAAAATCCTGATTTTTAATACTCGAGGACTAGTATTTGACTAGTCAACTTCAAAGCTATGTTGTACCTTGAGCTTTGAGGGGAGTTCCCTTGTTCCTTACACTTTCTAAAGGTTAGTAAGGGTATCCTTGACTTTTCACCAAGAGTTAGTATTGTAACCTAACCTAGAAGACTTCTTCATTTCATTCCTTACATTTCCTAGATATTAGCTCTACCTTCTCTCTAGAAAGGTGAGTAGCTTATTCTCCAAGCTAAGTTGAGACCCTTGTCAAGATTCCAAGATTTGCTACCAAGATTCAACCTTTCACCTATTTGGGCATCTAGGAGGGTAAGATCTAAGTCCATCTTGTGTTTTTGGTTTCATCTTAGTTGTCTTTTTCTTAAAGGTAGGATCTTTATGATCTTTTGGTTTAATCTTGAAGTGGGTTTGGAAAGTAAGCCTTGTGGGTAGCTTGTTGTGGTGTAAAGTGAAGTCTTTTGGTCTACAAGAGGTAACCCATGCTCTACAAAATCTATTTTGCTTACCTATATGTGAATATTTCTTTGATTCTACATGTGTTTTGCTATGAAATGTGAGTGTTTATGCATTGTCTTGTGAAAATGCATATCTAGAGCTTGTGTTTAGGGTTCTTGTATGCCATTGCTTGGCTATTCCTTTGATTCAAGTCATTTTGTTGTATTTGGTGAGATTTTGCATGTTTTGGACTTGAATTTGTGTTTGGAGAAGAAAATCCACGAAGGGATTTGTTGTGGTACAGGATTGTACCCGCGGGCTGGGGCACCACCCGCTGGCCTACCCGCGGGTACCTGGCCTTGTGGGAAGGTGTTCCCTCGGGCGGGACCACGGGTGGGGCACTACTCGTGGGTCCACACGCGGGTACATGGTTGGTGTTGTGATGGGATTTGTTCCCCGTGATCCGTTTGACTCGGTATTTGATCTTTTGACTTCCCGATGTTCTTTTGTGGAACTATTTGAGTGTCTTCTTGATGTTTCGTATGTCTAGAACTATATGGTAGGATTCCATGTAGGCTTTGGTGTTTTGTATCGTGCTAAGTGTTCAACATTGTGTTTCGTTGAACCGTGGTGAGTCTTGTGTGTTCTTCGGAACTACGTTTGGTTTACCCGTTTGATAAGCATGCTAGTTTGTTGTTTAAATGCTAGCGTGTGTGTTGTTTGTACCTTCCGTTTGGTGGATGATAACTTGTGTTATTCATCGTTGTTGTTGGGGCTGTGACCCATTCCTTGATTGAGTTTGGTTTCATATCTTCGTTGTGATCCGTTGATTGATTCCTGTTGTGGTGTGATATGTGTGTGGCTTTACCTGGATTGCACGATTAGTGGTATGGGACACTAGTCACCAAGGTATTGCAGCGGTCCTCGTGGTGGCCGTGACGTGATTATGGAGTTGTGGCCTTTGTGTAAGGTTCACGTTTTATGGGGGATAACATGTGTTATCCGGGCATGAGTGCCATGTGTGTACGGTACCTTGTGTACTATGAATTGGTGGTCTCGTTGATGGTCGTTGGTAGGGGACGACGGTCTCGGGGGAATAAGGTTGGACTTGGTTGTACAGGGGCCCTGGAGGTAATGGTTGGAAGAAGATATAAGGTTGGGGGTAGCCATAAGGTTGGAACAGGGCATAAGGAAGGCATATCAACTCGTGATGGGTGATGTCACAAGGCTTGTGTAGCCGTTGTTGTGAGTTATCTTTCTTGTGACGTGTGTAGTCACAAGGGCATGTGTTGCCATCGGTCTTGTCTTTATCCTTTGTGTTGTGGTTATCCTTGTGGTATTGGGATGTGTTCCCGTGTTATCTTTGAGAGTGATGAGTCTTGAGTTGGTGTTTACTCTTGGTTATACACTTATATACTTATGTATTCCGTTTCGAAAATGGCTTTACAACTTATATCTTATCTATGTATGATATTCCCCACATGTATTGGTGGGTTACCAGCATTATTCGCTGACCGGGCGTCGTCCCATGTTTATCTTTGTGATCTTTCAGGTGATGATTAGACGAGCGCGATGTCTAGTGCCTGGTAGTTTAGCGCCTTTCACTTGTTTTTGGCCTGTGAGCCGATGTAGTGATAGACTTATGGATTTTGGGATAGTTGTGTACACAATGCAGATTTGACCGCCGTAGCGTTTATCATTGTTGGTAAACGTGGCATAACACCCCTTGTAACACCCCAGATTTTCAAGACATTTTAAGCTTATATAATAAAGGTAATATCTCATTACATCCCAAAGTATATCATAAGTGTACGGGGTGCTATGCCACACCTGGGCTGGAGAACCCAGGTGCACAGGCTGTCTAACTAATATCCATTGAAACACAATGCATAATATGGCACGCAGGCCGAAAGGGAAACTAATCTACTTCTACGCTCCAGTTCTAGCGCGCTCCAGTGCTCTAGTCCTCTGTGCCTGAAAGCCAAATATATCTGTTCAGCGAGAGATGCTGGTAACCCACTCCAACGCGTTGAAATACCATACATATAGAGATATATATAGATATACGAAAACCATTTTGAGCATGAAGATATATCCTACGAACTCTAGCTTTAAAAACGGGAATGACTCGACAGATAGGGCCAGACACAAGCAACAGTTATAACGAGCATATGCAGTTCACAACAGATAAGGCAGATAAGGCAAAGCATAACAATAATCACAACCCAACATAATCAATCCCCAACATGAATCCCATAGTCACATTCCCCCAAGACACTCATAATCACAACTCATCCATATCACAACACATAGCACACTTTGTTGGCGCCACAGGACCAATCGCATGCCCATACATGAGGGTCAGCGCATATAGCTCCGACACGGCCCCGCAGCACCCTGCCCCGTATCGCAACACGGAGGGGTCGATCGTAACCGACCGATGAACCGCAGCTCATCATAGTGTTTGATCGCAACCAAACAGTGGACCGCAGCCCAAGAGAATGTCATCTGACCGCAGCCAGGAAAGAGGACGAACGGCAGCTCGTATAGAAACGTTTGATCGCAACCAAACGGTGGACCGCAGAAATCCAGTATCATGAAGGGAAAACAAATGTGGTAGCCGACGCCCTGAGCAGGAAATCTAGTCATTCTTTGAGTGGTGTTTGGGTGATGCCTGTGACACCCCAAAAATCCACATTCAATCCATGGATTAATTGAGTAATTAATCCTATTTTATTTGAAGAATTAATTCCTAAAATCCTGATTTTTAATACTCGAGGACTAGTATTTGACTAGTCAACTTCAAAGCTATGTTGTACCTTGAGCTTTGAGGGGAGTTCCCTTGTTCCTTACACTTTCTAAAGGTTAGTAAGGGTATCCTTGACTTTTCACCAAGAGTTAGTATTGTAACCTAACCTAGAAGACTTCTTCATTTCATTCCTTACATTTCCTAGATATTAGCTCTACCTTCTCTCTAGAAAGGTGAGTAGCTTATTCTCCAAGCTAAGTTGAGACCCTTGTCAAGATTCCAAGATTTGCTACCAAGATTCAACCTTTCACCTATTTGGGCATCTAGGAGGGTAAGATCTAAGTCCATCTTGTGTTTTTGGTTTCATCTTAGTTGTCTTTTTCTTAAAGGTAGGATCTTTATGATCTTTTGGTTTAATCTTGAAGTGGGTTTGGAAAGTAAGCCTTGTGGGTAGCTTGTTGTGGTGTAAAGTGAAGTCTTTTGGTCTACAAGAGGTAACCCATGCTCTACAAAATCTATTTTGCTTACCTATATGTGAATATTTCTTTGATTCTACATGTGTTTTGCTATGAAATGTGAGTGTTTATGCATTGTCTTGTGAAAATGCATATCTAGAGCTTGTGTTTAGGGTTCTTGTATGCCATTGCTTGGCTATTCCTTTGATTCAAGTCATTTTGTTGTATTTGGTGAGATTTTGCATGTTTTGGACTTGAATTTGTGTTTGGAGAAGAAAATCCACGAAGGGATTTGTTGTGGTACAGGATTGTACCCGCGGGCTGGGGCACCACCCGCTGGCCTACCCGCGGGTACCTGGCCTTGTGGGAAGGTGTTCCCTCGGGCGGGACCACGGGTGGGGCACTACTCGTGGGTCCACACGCGGGTACATGGTTGGTGTTGTGATGGGATTTGTTCCCCGTGATCCGTTTGACTCGGTATTTGATCTTTTGACTTCCCGATGTTCTTTTGTGGAACTATTTGAGTGTCTTCTTGATGTTTCGTATGTCTAGAACTATATGGTAGGATTCCATGTAGGCTTTGGTGTTTTGTATCGTGCTAAGTGTTCAACATTGTGTTTCGTTGAACCGTGGTGAGTCTTGTGTGTTCTTCGGAACTACGTTTGGTTTACCCGTTTGATAAGCATGCTAGTTTGTTGTTTAAATGCTAGCGTGTGTGTTGTTTGTACCTTCCGTTTGGTGGATGATAACTTGTGTTATTCATCGTTGTTGTTGGGGCTGTGACCCATTCCTTGATTGAGTATGGTTTCATATCTTCGTTGTGATCCGTTGATTGATTCCTGTTGTGGTGTGATATGTGTGTGGCTTTACATGGATTGCACGATTAGTGGTATGGGACACTAGTCACCAAGGTATTGCAGCGGTCCTCGTGGTGGCCGTGACGTGATTATGGAGTTGTGGCCTTTTTGTAAGGTTCACGTTTTATGGGGGATAACATGTGTTATCCGGGCATGAGTGCCATGTGTGTACGGTACCTTGTGTACTATGAATTGGTGGTCTCGTTGATGGTCGTTGGTAGGGGACGACGGTCTCGGGGGAATAAGGTTGGACTTGGTTGTACAGGGGCCCTGGAGGTAATGGTTGGAAGAAGATATAAGGTTGGGGGTAGCCATAAGGTTGGAACAGGGCATAAGGAAGGCATATCAACTCGTGATGGGTGATGTCACAAGGCTTGTGTAGCCGTTGTTGTGAGTTATCTTTCTTGTGACGTGTGTAGTCACAAGGGCATGTGTTGCCATCGGTCTTGTCTTTATCCTTTGTGTTGTGGTTATCCTTGTGGTCTTGGGATGTGTTCCCGTGTTATCTTTGAGAGTGATGAGTCTTGAGTTGGTGTTTACTCTTGGTTATACACTTATATACTTATGTATTCTGTTTCGAAAATGGCTTTACAACTTATATCTTATCTATGTATGATATTCCCCACATGTATTGGTGGGTTACCAGCATTATTCGCTGACCGGGCGTCGTCCCATGTTTATCTTTGTGATCTTTCAGGTGATGATTAGACGAGCGCGATGTCTAGTGCCTGGTAGTTTAGCGCCTTTCACTTGTTTTTGGCCTGTGAGCCGATGTAGTGATAGACTTATGGATTTTGGGATAGTTGTGTACACAATGCAGATTTGACCGCCGTAGCGTTTATCATTGTTGGTAAACGTGGCATAACACCCCTTGTAACACCCCAGATTTTCAAGACATTTTAAGCTTATATAATAAAGGTAATATCTCATTACATCCCAAAGTATATCATAAGTGTACGGGGTGCTATGCCACACCTGGGCTGGAGAACCCAGGTGCACAGGCTGTCTAACTAATATCCATTGAAACACAATGCATAATATGGCACGCAGGCCGAAAGGGAAACTAATCTACTTCTACGCTCCAGTTCTAGCGCGCTCCAGTGCTCTAGTCCTCTGTGCCTGAAAGCCAAATATATCTGTTCAGCGAGAGATGCTGGTAACCCACTCCAACGCGTTGAAATACAATACATATAGAGATATATATAGATATACGAAAACCATTTTGAGCATGAAGATATATCCTACGAACTCTAGCTTTAAAAACGGGAATGACTCGACAGATAGGGCCAGACACAAGCAACAGTTATAACGAGCATATGCAGTTCACAACAGATAAGGCAGATAAGGCAAAGCATAACAATAATCACAACCCAACATAATCAATCCCCAACATGAATCCCATAGTCACATTCCCCCAAGACACTCATAATCACAACTCATCCATATCACAACACATAGCACACTTTGTTGGCGCCACAGGACCAATCGCATGCCCATACATGAGGGTCAGCGCATATAGCTCCGACACGGCCCCGCAGCACCCTGCCCCGTATCGCAACACGGAGGGGTCGATCGCAACCGACCGATGAACCGCAGCTCATCATAGTGTTTGATCGCAACCAAACAGTGGACCGCAGCCCAAGAGAATGTCATCTGACCGCAGCCAGGAAAGAGGACGAACGGCAGCTCGTATAGAAACGTTTGATCGCAACCAAACGGTGGACCGCAGAAATCCAGTATCATGAAGGGAAAACAAATGTGGTAGCCGACGCCCTGAGCAGGAAATCTAGTCATTCTTTGAGTGGTGTTTGGGTGATGCCTGTGACACCCCAAAAATCCACATTCAATCCATGGATTAATTGAGTAATTAATCCTATTTTATTTGAAGAATTAATTCCTAAAATCCTGATTTTTAATACTCGAGGACTAGTATTTGACTAGTCAACTTCAAAGCTATGTTGTACCTTGAGCTTTGAGGGGAGTTCCCTTGTTCCTTACACTTTCTAAAGGTTAGTAAGGGTATCCTTGACTTTTCACCAAGAGTTAGTATTGTAACCTAACCTAGAAGACTTCTTCATTTCATTCCTTACATTTCCTAGATATTAGCTCTACCTTCTCTCTAGAAAGGTGAGTAGCTTATTCTCCAAGCTAAGTTGAGACCCTTGTCAAGATTCCAAGATTTGCTACCAAGATTCAACCTTTCACCTATTTGGGCATCTAGGAGGGTAAGATCTAAGTCCATCTTGTGTTTTTGGTTTCATCTTAGTTGTCTTTTTCTTAAAGGTAGGATCTTTATGATCTTTTGGTTTAATCTTGAAGTGGGTTTGGAAAGTAAGCCTTGTGGGTAGCTTGTTGTGGTGTAAAGTGAAGTCTTTTGGTCTACAAGAGGTAACCCATGCTCTACAAAATCTATTTTGCTTACCTATATGTGAATATTTCTTTGATTCTACATGTGTTTTGCTATGAAATGTGAGTGTTTATGCATTGTCTTGTGAAAATGCATATCTAGAGCTTGTGTTTAGGGTTCTTGTATGCCATTGCTTGGCTATTCCTTTGATTCAAGTCATTTTGTTGTATTTGGTGAGATTTTGCATGTTTTGGACTTGAATTTGTGTTTGGAGAAGAAAATCCACGAAGGGATTTGTTGTGGTACAGGATTGTACCCGCGGGCTGGGGCACCACCCGCTGGCCTACCCGCGGGTACCTGGCCTTGTGGGAAGGTGTTCCCTCGGGCGGGACCACGGGTGGGGCACTACCCGTGGGTCCACACGCGGGTACATGGTTGGTGTTGTGATGGGATTTGTTCCCCGTGATCCGTTTGACTCGGTATTTGATCTTTTGACTTCCCGATGTTCTTTTGTGGAACTATTTGAGTGTCTTCTTGATGTTTCGTATGTCTAGAACTATATGGTAGGATTCCATGTAGGCTTTGGTGTTTTGTATCGTGCTAAGTGTTCAACATTGTGTTTCGTTGAACCGTGGTGAGTCTTGTGTGTTCTTCGGAACTACGTTTGGTTTACCCGTTTGATAAGCATGCTAGTTTGTTGTTTAAATGCTAGCGTGTGTGTTGTTTGTACCTTCCGTTTGGTGGATGATAACTTGTGTTATTCATCGTTGTTGTTGGGGCTGTGACCCATTCCTTGATTGAGTATGGTTTCATATCTTCGTTGTGATCCGTTGATTGATTCCTGTTGTGGTGTGATATGTGTGTGGCTTTACCTGGATTGCACGATTAGTGGTATGGGACACTAGTCACCAAGGTATTGCAGCGGTCCTCGTGGTGGCCGTGACGTGATTATGGAGTTGTGGCCTTTGTGTAAGGTTCACGTTTTATGGGGGATAACATGTGTTATCCGGGCATGAGTGCCATGTGTGTACGGTACCTTGTGTACTATGAATTGGTGGTCTCGTTGATGGTCGTTGGTAGGGGACGACGGTCTCGGGGGAATAAGGTTGGACTTGGTTGTACAGGGGCCCTAGAGGTAATGGTTGGAAGAAGATATAAGGTTGGGGGTAGCCATAAGGTTGGAACAGGGCATAAGGAAGGTATATCAATTCGTGATGGGTGATGTCACAAGGCTTGTGTAGCCGTTGTTGTGAGTTATCTTTCTTGTGACGTGTGTAGTCACAAGGGCATGTGTTGCCATCGGTCTTGTCTTTATCCTTTGTGTTGTGGTTATCCTTGTGGTCTTGGGATGTGTTCCCGTGTTATCTTTGAGAGTGATGAGTCTTGAGTTGGTGTTTACTCTTGGTTATACACTTATATACTTATGTATTCCGTTTCGAAAATGGCTTTACAACTTATATCTTATCTATGTATGATATTCCCCACATGTATTGGTGGGTTACCAGCATTATTCGCTGACCGGGCGTCGTCCCATGTTTATCTTTGTGATCTTTCAGGTGATGATTAGACGAGCACGATGTCTAGTGCCTGGTAGTTTAGCGCCTTTCACTTGTTTTTGGCCTGTGAGCCAATGTAGTGATAGACTTATGGATTTTGGGATAGTTGTGTACACAATGCAGATTTGACCGCCGTAGCGTTTATCATTGTTGGTAAACGTGGCATAACACCCCTTGTAACACCCCAGATTTTCAAGATATTTTAAGCTTATATAATAAAGGTAATATCTCATTACATCCCAAAGTATATCATAAGTGTACGGGGTGCTATGCCACACCTGGGCTGGAGAACCCAGGTGCACAGGCTGTCTAACTAATATCCATTGAAACACAATGCATAATATGGCACGCAGGCCGAAAGGGAAACTAATCTACTTCTACGCTCCAGTTCTAGCGCGCTCCAGTGCTCTAGTCCTCTGTGCCTGAAAGCCAAATATATCTGTTCAGCGAGAGATGCTGGTAACCCACTCCGACGCGTTGAAATACAATACATATAGAGATATATATAGATATACGAAAACCATTTTGAGCATGAAGATATATCCTACGAACTCTAGCTTTAAAAATGGGAATGACTCGACAGATAGGGCCAGACACAAGCAACATTTACAACGAGCATATGCAGTTCACAACAGATAAGGCAGATAAGGCAAAGCATAACAATAATCACAACCCAACATAATCAATCCCCAACATGAATCCCATAGTCACATTCCCCCAAGACACTCACAATCACAACTCATCCATATCACAACACATAGCACACTTTGTTGGCGCCACAGGACCAATCGCATGCCTATACATGAGGGTCAGCGCATATAGCTCCGACACGGCCCCGCAGCACCCTGCCCCGTATCGCAACACGGAGGGGTCGATCGCAACCGACCGATGAACCGCAGCTCATCATAGTGTTTGATCGGAACCAAACATTGGACCGCAGCCCAAGAGAATGTCATCTGACCGCAGCCAGGAAAGAGGACGAACGGCAGCTCGTATAGAAACGTTTGATCGCAACCAAACGGTGGACCGCAGCCCAAGAGTATCAATCTGACCGCAGCCAGCTTCTGAACCGCAGCTCAGGATAACCAATCCGATTGCAACCGAATTGGGGTAACACCCACACATAACACATAGCAAGCACATGCAACCCATATTACACATTGGGAAGGGAGAGAAAGCGCATAACAAAACCTATGCGTGATCCATCACATACTAGGAATAGTCCTAAAGGGTTCATACTCTTTCCACCTAGGTCAACGGGATACCAATTCAACTAGCATGCAATATAATAGACTCATAAACCTACGAACGGTACCCGAAACATCAAACTAAACATAGGCACGATAAACGGAGTCCGTTGGGACACCACGGGGAACAGGGGAACATCAAACGGGGAAGCCGGGAACCCAAGGTGGGGGAAATTCCATCGGGTAGCCGGTGGGTGGGGGGCCACCCGCCGGCTGCCCGCCGGAAAGTACTATTCCGGGTAGCGGGTCGCCGGCGGGCAGCTGCCCGCCCGCCGGCTACCCGCTGCCGGGCGGTGTTTCACGGCCGTGGGTAGGTGGCGGGTCCCCTACCCCCCACCTACCCCCCACTGACCCTTTTCATCACTTTTGCGCCTCGGGAACCATTGTGGAACCCGAAACCATGCTTAGACACCTTACAACGAAATTAACGACAACACGTAGACAATTAACGGATCAAATACGAGAAATGAACGGCACATAACCTATCATGCTTTTCTAGGCATAATCAACACCCAAACATGCGAATTCCCCACCCGATAAACGAAGAATAATATCATACGATACAACCTAGGGTTCTAATCACTTTTATATCCACAAGAATACGATTCGTCTTCTAATTGCAAGATTCGGTAAGAATAGCACATAAACATCAAGAGCATCGCACAATCATTAAGAACAACACCTAATCATTAAGAATTCCGTATAATCATCAAGAACACCATAATTATCAAGAATCTCCCAATGTCAAGATTATCAAGATCCCTCATGGGATCATCACATCAAACATTAATAATCATCATCATATCTCGCCAATCACAATAATATGGGGGAAACCCTAAGGGGGAATCATAGCTATGAAAATAGGTTTTGTTGAGACATGGGTTACCTCTTAGCCTTAATTAATTCCTTGGCTATGAAGGATCTTTCTTTAAGCTTTCTTGATTTCTTGATTTCTCCTAGGGGAATTCTTGGAGCTCTTTGGGTGGTGAGAGATTATTGTGGTGGGGATTCTAGGTGCCTCCTAAGTTCCCTATTTATAGATCTAGGGATCTCATTTAGAGTCTAATCCTATTGGGATTAGGGGTTGGGTTTATATATGAGGGCCCACGGACTATGGTGGGCATTTTTCCCTAATTAATCATTATAATTTATTCTTTCTCTTGGGCTATTGATTAATTAACTAATTGGTTTTAGGGGCCGTAACACGGGGTGTTACACTCTCCCCCCCCTTACAAGGGGCTTCGTCCCCGAAGCCCGGTGTCCTAGTCCATCCTTTCACCCCTAGACACCTCGTAGCTCGGCCTCCTGATTAGGGTTGCGGCCTTACGTTTGTCTTGGCTTGGGGTAGGCTGAACTTTTGATGGTGTTGTGATAGAGAAGTTTTCGGTTGTACCTCGGTTTCCTGCGCTGGAACTGGATGCACCGCGAGTGCCCAAGGCGGCCTCGATCGCTGCTACCCTTTGATCGAGCGCGCGTGTGGTGCGAATCAAGAATGAGAACCCTTCTTCCATGATTTGATTCTGCCGGTCGAGCTGTGCGAGTATGCGTTCGTTGACCGAACCCTCGTTTTGTCCCCTCGGGTTCCCTCCTGGCTGTGGGTGTACTGACGGGTTAGGCCCGTCTTCCTCCTCTTGTCCCTCATTTCCCTCCGTACCTCCGCAATCTTGCATGGCTCGATCAACCAATTCCCTACGTTCCTCCTAGGGTTTTTGGCAAATTTCTTCGAGGGTGAGATAGTGTCCTCCCTCGGTGTAGTAGATGTCGTTGCGGCGGAGGTTTTGGGCATTGAAAACCATGCCATTGGCGGTTTTGACCTCGGTGTGGCTTAGGTCTACCCCCTTTTTCTCCATGATCCAACTTAGGATCATCCCGTAGGGTAGGCTAAGCCGGTTGTTTGTCTCGCAGAACTCTATATGCTTTAGTATGAGTGCAGGCAGGTTGAACTTGATTTTATGTTTTAGGAGATACGCAAAGGTGCACTCCAAGCTCCCCACATCCTTGCTCTTGTTATTGGTGGGCAAGAGGCTATCGGTTACAATCATAACCAATATCTTTTGCTCCGCCGATAGCCACTTTCGGTTTGGTCGAGTGGCCGAGGTGAACCCGTCCTCTTTCCCGAGTAAGTACCCAAGATAGTCCTTGTATCCCGTAGTTTGGGTATCAATCCACCCCTTTCGGTCATAGTTAGACACACCCGTGGTGGTCAATTTCAAGAGCTTGGCCAACCGGCCTTCGGAAAGCACAATTTCCTTACCACGGACCTTGGTGGCGATCTCTATCTTGTCACCCCGTTTTGTGGCCACAAGGTGTTGATAGAACTCCTTCACCAATTCGGGGTATGTATCCCCCTTGATGGTGAGGTATGCATCTAGGAGCCCTTGGTGTTTAAGCATATCAACCAATTCCGGAGAGAATTGGTCGGGTTCGAGTGCTTTACCTCCGATTACGGTGTAATCGGCGTTGCTCCACTCCGGGGTGCGGATTCCGAGGGGTTTCTTTGGCATCATGATGCTCGTTTGATGATGATGGTTGCCGGCGATTTTTCCGGCGAGACGGTGCGGTTTTTCGACGGGTTCTCCGGCGAGGCGGTGCGGTTTTCCGGCGAGTTCTCCGGCGAGGCGGCGGCGGGGTTTCGGCGTGTTCTCCGTTTGCGAGGTCGACGCCGGTGAGGCGGGGTCCGGCTCTGGTGTGGTGGGGGTGTGGTGGTGCTGTGGGGTCAACTGGGCAGCGGGGGTAGCGGGTCGACGGTGGGGCGGCCTTCGGACGGTGGACGTCGATCGGCTGGAGCGGCGGCGAGGCGGTGCGGCGACGACGGTCGTCGTTCGGCCGGTGGCGGCTATCGGTGGGGGGTGGCGTTCGAGTGGCTGCCGGATTTTGCTTGGGTGGGGTGGTGGTGTGCGTGAGAGGCAATGGTGGGAAGGAAGAAGGGGAGGAAGAAGAAGAAGGGTTTTTGATTTGGGGGTTTTGGGGACTTGGAGGGGTTTAACAAGGGAGTATTCCCTTAAGGTTCCAAGAAACACTCATGTCTTAGTGGTTAGGGGCTTGGACTTGTAAATAGGAGGTCTAGGGTTCAATTCCTAATAATGACATTAGGTATTTCTTGATGGTATGGTTTTTTTGGTCCTTTTCTTTGTTTTGTCCTTTAGTGGGGGAAGGGTTGGGTTGATGGTGTAACTTGTGCTTTACCTCCGTAGTGGAATTGAAATTCGATCAAAATCTTTATTCATAATACTTTCGAAATAGCTAAGCTAAATAAGTGGTCTTTACTACACGGGGGTGGTTACAAGGGGTGTGATGGTTTATCCTAGACAGAACTCGTTTTCTGGATTTTCTTCTCTGGGATCCGTATGGTCCTCGTCCTCCGGGATTGGGTTTCCCCCTTCTAGGTCCTCTGCGTTTCCGAGGTTGGCTTGAGTGTGGCTCATAACGAATACCTTTCCGGGGGCGCCGGAACTTCCTTGATGACCGGTGCCCCCGTGTTGGCCCACGGTGGCGGGGCGCGGTCTTTGGGGTCGAGTGCACTGGAAGGCCTTGTGCCCCTCCTCTCCGCAGTTGAAGCATCGCCAGGGGTTGCCCGCGCAATCCTTGCCCCTGTGGCTTTTGTTGCATCTCAGGCAAGGGAAGCTTCTTGGATTAGCTTCGTTGTTTCCCAGGGGCGGTCTTTGGTTGGTCGGGTTGTTCGACCTTGTGCCGGTGTCGTTTCTCGTTCTTTTTACTGGCGGTGCCCCATTTCCGGTGCTTCTTCTTCGTATTTGTTCCTGAACTCCGCGTTGGAGTAGTTGGATTCGATAGAGGTTCGCGGCACTGGAGTAAGCCTCGTTGAGGGTCCGAGGTCTGCTTACCACTAGCGCATTTCGAGCTTCGAAGGTGAGGCCCGAGACGAATCTCTCTATCTTGGTTACCTCGGTGGGGACTAGCTCTGGCGCGAAGCGTGCCAGCTCGAGGAATCGTTTATGGTATTCTACGACGGTGGCCATTCCTTGTTTTAGATGAAGGAACTCTTCGTACATGGATGCTTTTACATGGGTTGGATAGAATCTCTCTCGTAGTCGTGTATTGAGATTCTCCCAATTGAACCACGGTTCTCGTTGATAAGTGGGTCCCTCGTGGATCCACCAGAGATCGGCCTCGTGCCCGAAGTAGAACGAGGCTATCTCTACGCGGCGTTCCTACGGGCATTCTATTACCCCAAAAATCTTATCAAGGGTTCGGATCCATTCTTCTAGGACCGCGGGATCCTCTTCTCCCGAAAACGTGGGTGGTCGGTGATTTGAAACTTGACGGGCGACGTCTGAGTTTGCGTTTGATGGAGGTGGTGGGGGCCTGTTGTTGTGAAAGGCCGCGTCACTTAGTGCCTGTGCGACTTGTGTTAGCTGCTGTAGGGTTTGGGTCAAGGGGTCGTCTGTGGCGGGCTCTGGAGTTCTTGATTGCCTTCTGTTTGGTGCCATGCTATCGTCTTTCTGGTCTGTGTTTATAAGAACGTTAAATTAGGGTCTGACGCACTTCTTATGAAGTGATAAGTGGGGAAGGGTTTTAGAATGAGGAAGGGTAAAGTGTAGGGAAGTTATGTGTAGGTTTCACAATCTCACCGCGCGTCCTAAGATTCCTGAGTCCTATGTTCCTAGGTACCTAGAGTTCAAGCCTAATGTCCTAAAGTCCGGTCTTACGAGTCTCTTCCTAGGGTCAAACTTAGGCTCTGATACCAACTGTAACACCCCAGATTTTCAAGACATTTTAAGCTTATATAATAAAGGTAATATCTCATTACATCCCAAAGTATATCATAAGTGTACGGGGTGCTATGCCACACCTGGGCTGGAGAACCCAGGTGCACAGGCTGTCTAACTAATATCCATTGAAACACAATGCATAATATAGGCCGAAAGGGAAACTAATCTACTTCTACGCTCCAGTTCTAGCGCGCTCCAGTGCTCTAGTCCTCTGTGCCTGAAAGCCAAATATATCTGTTCAGCGAGAGATGCTGGTAACCCACTCCAACGCGTTGAAATACAGTACATATAGAGATATATATAGATATACGAAAACCATTTTGAGCATGAAGATATATCCTACGAACTCTAGCTTTAAAAACGGGAATGACTCGACAGATAAGGCCAGACACAAGCAACAGTTATAACGAGCATATGCAGTTCACAACAGATAACGCAGATAAGGCAAAGCATAACAATAATCACAACCCAACATAAACAATCCCCAACATGAATCCCATAGTCACATTCCCCCAAGACACTCATAATCACAACTCATCCATATCACAACACATAGCACACTTTGTTGACGCCACAGGAGCAATCGCATGCCCATACATGAGGGTCAGCGCATATAGCTCCGACACGGCCCCGCAGCACCCTGCCCCGTATCGCAACACGGAGGGGTCGATCGCAACCGACCGATGAACCGCAGCTCATCATAGTGTTTGATCGCAACCAAACAGTGGACCGCAGCCTAAGAGAATGTCATCTGACCGCAGCCAGGAAAGAGGACGAACCGCAGCTCGTATAGAAACGTTTGATCGCAACCAAACGGTGGACCGCAGCCCAAGAGTATCAATCTGACCGCAGCCAGCTTCTGAACCGCAGCTCAGGATAACCAATCCGATCGCAACCGAATTGGGGTAACACCCACACATAACACATAGCAAGCACATGCAACCCATATTAAACATTGGGAAGGGGGAGAAAGCGCATAACAAAACCTATGCGTGATCCATCACATACTAGGAATAGTCCTAAGGGGTTCATACTCCTTCCACCTAGGTCAACGGGATACCAATTCAACTAGCATGCAATATAATAGACTCATAAACCTACGAACGGTACCCGAAACATCAAACTAGACATAGGCACGATAAACGGAGTCCTTTGGGACACCACGGGGAACAGGGGAACATCAAACGGGGAAGCCGGGAACCCAAGGTGGGGGAAATTCCAGCGGGTAGCCGGTGGGTGGGGGGCCACCCGCCGGCTGCCCGCCGGAAAGTACTATTCTGGGCAGCGGGTCGCCGGTGTGCAGCTGCCCGCCCGCCGGCTACCCGCTGCCGGGCGGTGTTTCACGGCCGTGGGTAGGTAGCGGGTCCCCTACCCCCCACCTACCCCCCACTGACCCTTTTCATCACTTTTGCGCCCCGGGAACCATTGTGGAACCCGAAACCATGCTTAGACACCTTACAACGCAATTAACGACAACACGTAGACAATTAACGGATCAAATACGAGAAACGAACAGCACATAACCTATCACGCTTTTCTAGGCATAATCAACACCCAAACATGCGATTTCCCCACCCGATAAACGAAGAATAATATCATACGATACAACCTAGGGTTCTAATCACTTTTATATCAACAAGAATACGATTCGTCTTCTAATTGCAAGATTCGGTAAGAATAGCACATAAACATCAAGAGCATCACACAATCATCAAGAACAACACCTAATCATCAAGAATTCCGTATAATCATCAAGAACACCATAATTATCAAGAATCTCCCAATGTCAAGATTATCAAGTTCCTCATGGGATCATCACATCAAACATTAATAATCATCATCATATCTCGCCAATCACAATAATGTGGGGGAAACCCTAAGGGGGAATCATAGCTATGAAAATAGGTTTTGTTGAGACATGGGTTACCTCTTAGCCTTAGTTAATTCCTTGGCTATGAAGGATCTTTCTTTAAGCTTTCTTGATTTCTTGATTTCTCCTAGGGGAATTCTTGGAGCTCTTTGGGTGGTGAGAGATTATTGTGGTGGGGATTCTAGGTTCCTCCTAAGTTCCCTATTTATAGATCTAGGGATCTCATTTAGAGTCTAATCCTATTGGGATTAGGGGTTGGGTTTATATATGAGGGCCCACGGACTATGGTGGGCATTTTTCCCTAATTAATCATTATAATTTATTCTTTCTCTTGGGCTATTGATTAATTAACTAATTGGTTTTAGGGGCCGTAACACGGGGTGTTACACCCCTGTTTGGATTTGCTTTTATCCAGTTACTTTTTTATCTTCCACTGTGCTAGTGTTTTGTTGTGTTATCTGCATCTGTTAAGGCTGTTGTTTTAGCTTGTTTTAGAGGGGTGTTACAATGCCTGACGAGCTGTGTAGAGAGTTCCAGCGACTGAAACTAGAAGTAAAGAGTGATGGTGATGTTAAACAAGAGATAGTGTTGTATACTTTGAGAATCACACACAGTATCTTTGATGAGATAAGAGAGAACCAAACTGGGGATGTCAAGTTGAAGCGAGTGAGGGCAAAGATGATTGATGGGAAGTGTGGACCCTTTGAGATACACGCCGATGGGAGTATTAGATACAAGGGACGTTGGTGCGTACCGATGAAATGGGAGGGGATTAAGAAGCAAATCATGGAAGAAGGGCATTGCACTCCTTATTCTATACACCCTGGTGGAGATAAATTGTATGGAGATCTTAGGAAACATTTCTGGTGGCCGAAGATGAAAAAAGAGATAGCTGAGTTCGTTCAAAGATGTCTTAATTGTCAAAAGGTTAAGGTTGAAAGGAATAAACCTAAGGGGTTACTACAACCACTAGAAATACCAGAAAAGAAGTGGGACTCCATCTCTATGGACTTCGTGGGAGGCTTACCCTTAACAAAGACCGGAATGGACAAGATTTGAGTGATTGTTGATAGGTTAACCAAGACAACCAGATTTAAGTATTTGATTATAAGGTTTTAGAAAAGTGGGGTGTTACAAGTTGGTATCAGAGCGGTACGAACCGCGGGAGACTTAGGAAGTTTGACCCATAGGATTGAGTATAGAAACTCTAAGTTGAAGTCCTAGGAAGGATAAGTTAAGAAAAGAACTATAAGTAGAAGTCCTAGGTAGGACAAGATTAGGGAAAGAACCCTAAGTTATGAGATTTAAGATAGGAAGAGACTCTAAGTTCAATGACTAAGAGTAAGAGTTCAAGTTAAGAAGTACTTTAAGTATCGGTTAGGAACGCAGTGAAGTTGTGAGTTTCCTTACACTTGCTTAACTATTTATGTGCTTTATCAACGTGTTTAAAGTACTGCTTGCTTATCTTTTGAAAGTAAAGTAGAGAATTTAAAATTGAGAAGTTGAAAGTGAAAAACCAAGAGTTTAAAAGTTGAAAGTGAAAAGCTAAGAAAGCTAGAAGTTGTAAACCTTGAAAGTTAAAGTTTGAAAGAAAAGTTTTGTGAAAGCTGTTAAAGTAATAAGTATACAAGTTTATGCTTATGTTTGGTTGTGTTTTACTTGTTGTAAACCTTGCCTTATAGAATAAGGAAGTTAGAAGCAGTTATTTTATAGAAGTTCTAACTAAGTTATCTTTTCTTTGCGTTGAAGGGTGGTGAAATGCCACCGAGGCGGCTCAATGAGAATGAGTTACCTCCCAGAAACAAGTACACCTCGGGCTTGTCAATCTGAGGGGGAGTTAAGAAGAAGAACCGGTCAGGTCGAAAAAAGGAAATCGCCAAGAGTTGGCACAACAAGCTGTCCCACGAAACGATCGAAGAAGAAGGAAGGGCACGAGGGAGATTACTCACCACTTGTTTTGACCCAGCGATGCCAGTGGAGTTATTTTTACTCCTATGATAATTTTTCTAAAAGGATGTATGAATTAAATATTTTAAATCTCATATTTCAAATAATTCAACACCAAATATTCATATATTTATTTAAGTTTTAAAAGTTCTATTTAACGGGTATAATTATGTAATAATTTTTGACCAAAAAAGTCAATCTGAGTGGAACCTGTTTAACTGATTCAATTGTTTTGGCCTAAGAATATTCTTACAAATGAACCTATTTTATTCCTAACCATTTAGAAACCTATTTTTATCCTAACTTGACCTAACTTTTGACCAAAAATTATAACCGAGATTTTTAATCGCAAAAGGACAAAAATAGCCCTCACTTGGCCGAATATTCTCAGCCTCTCTTACCTAGGGTTTCGAACCCTATGTATATATACACCACTATTCCTTGCCACGAACCCAATCCCTCACATTTGCCTCTTTCACTCTAAGCTTTAGGAAATCCTCCAAGAAGAAGAAGAAGAACTTTGTAAGCAAATCCTCTTCCCTTCATCTTCATCTATTTTCCTCCATCTTTCTTCAAGTATATTCATTTTCCATCTTCTTCTAACCCATCTTTTAGTATATAGTGTATGTGTGAATGATGTATGCTTTATGTGTTCTTGTTGAGGAAATAGGTGGTGAAGGTGGAAACATTTGTTGAAGAAGATGAGGGATTCACACTAGGGTTTAGCAAACTCAAGGTATAAACCATGGACTCCCAAAACCTATTATTTTAGTCTTGTATTGTTGTTGAAGATATAGATGTGTTGTTGATGTTTTGATGCTTAGAAATGGTGATGAATGCATGTTTATGTGTTTATTATGTATTGTTATCTTGTTGTTCTTGGTTGATTAGAGAAGTGTTGGAGGTGTTTTGTAATCTAGAAGTGGGATTTTGCTCATCTGATGTTTATTTCCCTAGCTCACTGCCCCCATCTCTATTTTGACCTTGTGGAGCTTACCAACGGACCCCATAGGGATCCGTTGGTACGCCTAGCGGACCCGAGTGGCGGACCATCAAGGGATCCGCCACTCAAGGCCGTGACTTGGCCGAGCCCCTCAAGCTTCGCCATCTAGCCCCGTCAGGTCAATCTGATGACCGGGCCCTTTGAGTTTCAGTCTGCTTCGGTTGTTTCAGACCAGGAATCGTGTGCCTGTGAGGCCCGGAGACTCGAGCTCGTAACGACACACTAGTACGAAATGTGCCTATGTGATTTGTGTGTAAAATCCACTTTTCTAAATCAAGCATGATCTATGATTTTTCCTAAGTGTTTCTTGAGTACCTTCAAGTATGAAAGTTGAGAATTATTATTTTGGCTTTAAGTCGTGAGATGATTTCATTAAATGCTATATTTGCATTGTCTAGTTCTTAAATAGTAAGATTGACATGATCATATGGATTCTTTTGTATGAGTTACTATTTCCTAAACTTTTATACTTAAAACCTATGTTTCCATATTGAAAGCTTTTTGCATACTTTAGAAGGCTTATATTAATGCCTTAGACTATTTTCAAAACCCTTATATATATTTTGGAAACCTATATCTATACTCTTTTGAAAAGGTTTCATGTCATTATGATTCCCGCTATAGAAAAGGGAAGTTTCATGAGCTATATACTATTATTATATAAAGTGAGGAAAAACTATGTTTTGGAGGCTCCTGTTAGGACTATGTCCTTTCGGATGAGATGAATAAAGAAGGCCGGAAGAGTATATTAGAAGTAACTTGGTTGAAAAATCCCGAGTTGCTAAGTTGGATACTACCAGCTGGGCTTGGAATCCTAGTTAGGGGGTGTGCACACTCAAAGTACGATACCTGATTTCAAAAGAGACATGAATTTGTGGGCGAGATGAGTGTTAGGCCGGCCGATATTTTCTTTGCCCGGATAGGTCCGTTCACCAAACGTGAAGTTCCTACCTCCTCACCACTTGAAGAGTAAAGAAATAAGAGAAAAGAGAATCATGAGATATGATTGAGGTCCTCCGCAGAAAAGTATTATTATTATGATCGAGAGTGAGAGTATATATATTATTATATCTATATCTACTGGATTTCATTGTTGCATAGCTTATGCCTTGTGATCAGTATATGAGAAGTAAAAGTATCATTTATTGCTTTTGAGTACTAGCATGAAAGTATAGTCTTGCTTGACACTTATATCTCTTGCATATTGTCTATCTTGAAAGAATCCTTCTATATGCATATGTTGCTGAGTATATAGGCTTATATGTAAAGTATTCTTACTTGTGATATATTGCTTGATTGCCATGCTTGCCTATGCTCATACTTGATATGTATATGAATGTCAACCGTTTTCCAAATCTATATCTATACTATGTTACATGGTTGAGTGGCTTTATACTTAGCATTTTTATGCTAATGGGTTTATTTTCCTATATGTTTCCTATAACCCCTTTCAGGTGGACTTGATGCATAATGAGAGCGCGCATTTGATGTAGTAGTGTGTAACTCTAGAGCATAGTAGATGCTAGACTTAGTTATCCCCCTTTCTCTTTTTGGTGATCTCATGTTAGATACTATTGTAGCTAGACTACTTTCTTTTGGTTTGTGTGTAGACACCGGGGTTCACATACCCCTTTTCTGTTGATGTATTGAGCTTTTGAATCTAGTTTTGTAGAAGCTTTAGCCAGTGCAGTTACTCGAGGGTGGGTAACTGTGGCGGTGGCACTCTCTTCTAGATATTGACATTGGATTTATATATCCTAGTTTATCTTTATTTCCTTTCTTTTACCTTATTTAGCCTGCTTAATCTAGGCTCTAAAGTATAGAAACAGGGGGTGTTACACCTGTTGCCAATCCGAGTGATGAAGTATGCGAATGAATCCCCAACTAGCAGCACTATTGCTTGGTACACTGTCTTCTGTAAACAGCCCGACATAATAATTGTGAATATGAATCCTGATCAACCCTTCATCCGTTAAACACGTGCCTTGCTCTTCTTGAAGCTTAACAATCTTTGAGCTTGCCTTTTTCGCTGCTGTAGCCACATGATAGAACCCCGTGTTCCGATCGCCCGAGGCAATCCATTCATCGCGTGTTCTTTGGAACCAAAATAGCTCCTCTTGCAAAAGGATCTCTTAGAATTCTTTCTGTAGTTTCTTGTTTAGTTTAATGAGGTCTGATATGAAGTTGATGGCAAGGCTGCGTCGGATACCCTCCATCCTGGCCAGGACCCTTCTCTAACGATGGAAGATATTGCCAAATGCGGCCTTATTCCAGTTTTGTAGTTTCGTTGCTAGCCCCTTTTTAGTCTGCTCGAAGTCGCCTTCAGTATCCTAGTTAGTTCCTATAAACAGAAGGAACTTCGGATGGGAGGCCCAAGCTACATTTTATTTGAATTTCTTGGTCTTGGGAACAACCAACATTAGTGCAGTCTGAATAAGAAGGGGAGCGTGGTCTGAGCTTACAATGGGGAGATGAACCACTTCCCCATCTGGGAACTGAATTCTCCAGACCGCATTACAGACAGCACAATCTAGGCGTGCTCTCTTGAAAGATGATGCATTAAGAACTCTACACCAGGTGAATTTTGATCCCAAATAACCGAGATCAATCATTCCTTCCCTTGTTAACCAGTTGATAATACATGCACTTCGTATGGTCGAAAAGTTGATGCTGCTTGACACTTCCTCCCTGCTAGCAACTGAATTATAATCTCCAATTGATAGTTAAGGACCCTGAAATTGTAGAATATCCTGCAAGAGGTTAGGAAATATATCTTTTCTAAGGGCATGGTCCGTGTAACACCCCGTGTTACGGACTTTAATCCTGAATTAATTATTTAATTAAATAGTAAAAAAGAATTTTAATTTAATTAGAATCTCCTTAATTAATAAATGTGGTCCACAATGGACCGTGGACCCTTGCCTATATTAAAGACATTAAGCCTATTAGGAATAAAGAAAGTAGACCATTTACTATTCAGATTCTGATTATGAATCTTAGACCTATATATCTATTAGGAATAAAGAAAGTGGACCTTTTATTATTCAGATTCTTATCAGGAATCTTAGACCTATATATTTGTTATGAATAGAGAAAGTAGACCTTTTACTATTAAGATTCTAATTAGGATCCCTAACTCTATAAATAGGGGATTAGTAAGCAATTAGAACCCTTACCACCCATAGTTATATTACACGAAAATATTCCGAGAGATTCCCCACCTCCAAGCCTAGGGAGATCATCCGGAGGGAAATCCTAGAGAAGAACCTTAATAGCCAAAGGAGGATTAATTAAGGCTAAGAGGTAACTCATGTCTCGACAAAACCTATTTTCCTCGCTATATCTTATTCATTGGCACCTTTGATATGTGATTCTGTGTTTGAGTCTTGATAGAACTTTGCCTAGGGTTTATATTGCGTTTATATGATAATCTTGATGTTCTTGATATTGTGATTGATTATATGAATGATCTTGTATTTTGATTATGTCTACAGACCTAGGGTTTATATCGTGAATTTCGTATTATGATGTTCTAGGTATATTTGGGTGGGATTATGCATGATCGGGTGTTGAGTCTAGCCTAGGACTTGTGTTTAGGACTTTGCATATAGATTTCTTGATGTTCTTGTGGTTCCGGATGTTCCTGAATCGTTATATGATTAATGCTAGGTCTTGGCATGTTTAGGAATCACGTTAGAACGTGTTTGGTGTGATTCTTGATTTAATTGAATACGTGGTGTCGTCATTTTGTGTTTGAATGTGTTTGGACATGGTTTTGGGTTCCACGAGAAATCCCAGGAGCGAAAGTTGCCTGTGTAGCAGTGGGGGATAGGTGGGGGGACTGACCACCCGCCACCTACCCGCTGCCCGTGTCACTGTTCCAGCGGGCAGCCAGGGGATTATGATGTTCTTGGTATATTTGGGTGGGATTATGCATGATCGGGTGTTGAGTCTAGCCTAGGACTTGTGTTTAGGACTTTGCATATAGATTTCTTGATGTTCTTGTGGTTCCGGATGTTCCTGAATCTTATATGATTAATGTTAGGTCTTGGCATGTTTAGGAATCACGTTAGAACGTGTTTGGTGTGATTCTTGATTTAATTGAATACGTGGTGTCGTCATTATGTGTTTGGACATGGTTTTGGGTTCCACGAGAAATCCCAGGAGCGAAAGTTGCCTGTGTAGCAGTGGGGGATAGGTGGGGGGACTGACCACCCGCTACCTACCTGCTGCCCGTGTCACTGTTCCAGCGGGCAGCCAGCGGGCGGTGGTCTGCCCGCCGGCCACCCGCTGGAATAGCGTGTGGCCGGTGTGTGGTCCTCCACCAGCCACCTACCCGTTGGAAACCGGCCGAGGTTCGTGATTTTTTCCCCATTTTGTTGTTTCCCCGAGTCCCGTTGTACCCCTTTTGTTGTGTATGAGTCTCGTTTGGTGTTTTAGGTATCGTTCTAGGAATGTATGTGTAATACGTGTTATTGTTGTTGTGTCTTGATTGTTATGTGATTATGTGTTGATTGATTGAATGATGATGAGTATCGTGGTCTTTGCGCAATGGCCGGTGTGAATGATGATGATGATGAGATTGTGATAGGTGGAAATGAATTGTTGGCGGTTGGCACCACTTGTGCCCGGTCATTGTACTAAAGGTACAGGCCATAGTGGTGACAGTGCTTAAGGCACACGCCCACCTTCGACTAGCTTGCCGTTGAGAATGGGTCAGGTTATAAGTGCTGTGGTGTCATTTTAGAGCTATATGTGCTAACCCCTTGATAGTGGCACTAGAGGTTCGGATCATTGAATGGCACTGCAGCACCATCTTGATATGTTGGTAGTTGATAGGTGGTTTGTCGGTGGGGGCATGTAGTTGCTCGGAGGCATAAGGGGTGGTGATATAAGGGTGGCCTGGATGTATAGGTTGGATCTGATATAAGGACGGAGGGGAGTTACAAGGTTGGAACTTGGTATATGGTTGGAGGATGAATTGTGTGCTTTGATGACTACTTGCTAATTGATTGTCTTATATGCCTTCGTTGCCCCTAATTGTTATTTGTATGCTTATTTGCCTGTTACGTCTTGTGTTGTGTTCCAAGGTTGCATGTTAGTCTTTATGATTATCCTATACTGTTGAGTCTGTTAATGTGTCTTGAGTCTTGATCTTGGATTTAAACTAGAGTCTCGTAAGTATATATGTATTTTAATTTCAAAATGAGTTTCTTATATTTACCTATATTGTACTTAATGCGTTGGAGTGGGTTACTAGCATTATTCGTTGATGGTTGTTACACCGAATGTTTTCCAGGGACAGTTGAGTAGCTTCGGAGCGCGCTAGTTGGATTCGTGGACTTAGTTTAGATAGTTCTAGCCTTGATGAGATGGCCTGCGTGCCTTGAGTTGTACTTAGATATCAATTGTGGTTTATGCTTTGATTAGATAGTTTAGCCTGTGCATCTGAGTTCTCTTGCTCAGATGTGGCATAGCAACCCGACTATTATGTTTAGCTTATGATTTGTTTGGGAAATAATAATAATAGATTAGCCTTTATTTTATAGGTTTTAAATATCTTAAAATTTAGGGGTGTTACAGTTGGTATCAGAGCCTTAGTTCGACCCTAGGATAAGTCCCTTAAGACAAGACTTTAGGACATTAAGCTTGAACTCTAGATGTTTAAGTTCTTAGGATATAAGAATCTTAGGACACGCGGTGAGACTGTGAGTTTATTTATCGCTTTCTGTTCAGTTCCATATACTTGTTCCTTGTTTCCTACGCTTGCCTCAAAGTTGTGTTGTCCTTGCACACTTTTACATGCTTTGTCACATATCATTCTTTGATTATCAATAATTTACCTTGACATACTATTGATTCTGTTTCTTAATAAATGCTGGACTTGGTTATTTGCTTAAGCATGAAAGTTGCGTTATTTCCCTAATTAATTCATTCATACATCGGCTAAGCACTTGCATATTATTGCTTACTTATTTGGTAAATATGCATTATTTGTTATTTGATGGAATTGACGACTTTATTTGACCGATAATTTCTCACTTTTCTTAATTATGATTGTTTGATTATTTTGATAGTTAACTTGCTTGTAGCATGATAAGTACTTGCATGAGTTTGCCTGAAAGTAGTGGGAGCATAGATTTATTCTTTAGGCGGGGAGGAATGTGATGTGTGATCCTTATGATGTCTTGAACTTTCGTTTAAATCTCTCGTATTCCTTGTTGATATCATAATAATGTTATTCATTGATGTTTACCATGTATTCAAGTATCTTTTGTTGTTCATATGAGTGTGGAATTGTTCGGACTTGAATTTGTGCATTCTTGGGACTTTCCCCGAAGTGATTCCTTCTTCATAGTCACGTTCTAGTGGGACCTGGCAGGAGGTCAACCTCTCACCACGTGCCCACTGCCACATTCCAGTGGGACCTTGGCAGGCGGTCGACCGTCCACCTCGTGCCCACTGGTACAGTATGTTGATTTCTTGACTTCTCGTTTTATTGATCCATTGTGCGCTTATATGTCTTCCTTGATGATTCCTTATGTGTTTAATATGTGAATAACAATCTATACTTGAACATGAAGGTTGGATTGTTCCCTAATTTTATATATATATATATATATATATATATATATATATATATATATATATATATATATGGTACGTAGTAATCCTTGTCCCCTAACTCAATTACTTAATATCGTCATAAACTCTATTACATGTTGGGCTCAATACTATACTCATAGTTCTAATATACTTGTACATAGTTATACATATACGTACCAAGTTTTGACCCAGAAGACAATCTGAGAGAAACCGGGAAAAATCTGGGAAATCTAAACCAAGTGATCACTTCAAAACTATTTTTTGGAAGAAATCCATCTTGCCCGCCCCCCCCCCTCCCCCCCCCCCCCCCCCCCTCCCCAAACTATTTTAAAACTATCCTTCTAGACTTTGGTCCATGTTGCATGGTGGACCACAAGCATCCAATGCTTTGTTTGATACTCTTAATCATTAAGATAAGAACCCCCTGAACAAACTTTTATACATAAATAGGTTTATCCCTACTATTCTAAACATATTCCCCTAAACTTCTATTATATATATATATATATATATATATATATATATATATATATATATATATATATATATAGGCGAGTTCAGGTGCGGCAGTGTCTTACGGTGCGGCGATTTCTTACGGTGCGACAACACCAATAGTTCAACAAATATGCACCATCAACGTTAGGAAAATACACCACAAAAAACAGAGTAAACAGAGCCCTGCATTACCAAACACACACCATTAGGTGTGAGTAAAAACACCATACACTGTTCAGAAATACACAATTGGGGGTGGTGAGTTATATGCTGTATTTTTTTTTTAGTCTGTTGTGTATTTTGTGATGTTTTATTGCATTTCATTGTGGTGTGTTTTTGTTACACAGTTGGTGGATACTGTTAGATTGATGCACATGATGTGTTCTCACATTCTCCCCTAAGCACATGTTCTCATATGATCCTAACCATATATATATATATATATATATATATATATATATATATATATATATATATATATACACACACACACACACACACATACACACACACACACACACACGTTCCTAAAAGTATGTAGTAATCCCAATTATATTCGTATGCTACACTTACACACATATTCATATTATTATTATTATTATTATTATTATTATTATTATTATTATTATTATTATTATTATTATTATTATTATTTGTAATTTTGCATTTTCTCATTTTTAATCAAATTAACTGGATTAACCAACTGATGAAATGGACTGACTGATTCAACGATGAAGTCAGTCAGTAAGGCAAATCATTGAGATGTTTATAGAAAGAGATAATGGCACAAAGCAACACACAAGATGTTTACCCAGTTTGATACAGTGTGTATCTACGTCTGGGGGACGATCACATAGGCGTCCAATCCACTAAATCATAATCCAATGTACAAAGGTAGAGAATCAATAATCTCACCCAAGTGTCCCACACAAGGTACGTACCTAGTCTACACAGGTTTAGTGGATTGTTGAAGATGGAGAGCCATGGATACAGAAGTCCAATGAAATCCCTTCACTTGGAGAGCCAACTCTGATGCAGTCCACTTCAATGACGCTCTTCTCGGTTGTTCCCACAACAGTGTGATCGTAGCGTCCTTTCGTTTAAGCAATAATAATTCTTCTCAAGTTCTTCATCATAATCACCATGAATATGTTGTGTTGAGAAGAGGCATGATAATCAAAGATCTGATCTCATAAAACTGTTTTGGAGTGTTTCTTCCTTCTTGAAAGCGTAACCCTAATTCTTGTCGAATAAGAGTACTTATTGTTCCATAGTAAGAACACTCTCCATAGATATCTTTGATGGTAGATGGTAGGACAATATTTGAAAAATGTAATCTTAGAGATTCGGTCCATACCTTTCCAAGACAGATACGCTGATCTTCTTTCCAATTCTGTCTTCTTTAAACCGCGTACAGCCTTTACGGAAACAGCTTCCTAAAACAGATCTTCAGTGTTAGTCCCTCTGTTGTTGTATCTGATTGATCAGTCCTCTGTAGAACAAAACAAACACTAAGCTAACCCTATCTTAGTTTGCCATAATAATATTGCCAATTATAAGTTGGGGTTTTTGAGCAATTAAAACACTAACATTATTATTATTATTATTATTATTATTATTATTATTATTATTATTATTATTATTATTATTATTATTATTACTATTATTATTAGTATTATTATTATTGTTATTGTTATTGTTATTGTATTGTTATTGTTATTGTTATTGTTATTGTTATTGTTATTGTTATTATTATTATTATTATTATTATTATTATTATTATTATTAGTGTTGTTGTTGTTGTTATTGTTTTTATTATTGTTATTATTATTATTATTATTATTATTATTATTATTATTATTATTATTATTATTATTATTATTATTATTATTATTATTATTATTATTATTATTATTATTATTATTATTATTATTATTATATCCTAACCCTGATCACTTTGCCTAATCCTAAATAATACATATGTACCCTAGCTATGTTAATCCTATATGTATCTACAATTTTACACTTAGCGTATCCTAACCCTGAAATATTATTCCGTACAAATTACATTACTCTTATACATATATATACACATATCCTGAGATAACCCTAATTCTATATTTCCTCCTCGCATAATCTCTCTGTTGCCACTCCTATCTTCCCTATATAATTAAAAACTTTAGTCTCATCACCAGGTCATCAATTGATTCAGGAATTAGCAATCAAGGGTCTTCAATTCAAAGTTGTTTAGGTATTCTGGGCTTCTAGAGGCAAGATTTATGCCTACCTAAAATTTATTTACCTCGAGATAAAACTGATTTTTCCTAGGTGCTTGTGTGATCAAATTCTTTCAAGATTTCTCAACAATAAATCTTTTAGTATTTATGAACCTAGGTTATTTTACTCGTAATCATTAAAGAATATTTGTATGTGAATTGCATGTTCAAATTGTAGGTAGAGATTTATATTTTCACGGTGTATGTATTGTGTGTCAAACCAGATAGCTCGCATGTTTGTGCTAAAATGCATACTTACAGACATTCATGTATATATAAAGCATGGTAGACAAAACTGTATGTTAAAAGACATCCCACTATGCATATATACAATATTATTAATTGCAAGCAATCTGCATATACGTGCCAATATTTGTATACTTAGTATGCTATGAACAATCCCGTATAACACCTCGTGTATTCTTGGCGTACGAATTAGACATAAAGTATCCGTCTATGAAATCCGGTGAAATATTCCGTATGTGCTAAACCTTAGTATTTATGTAAATACTTGTTATGTGATTATCCATCATTATTCATGATGTGCAAAATAAAGGTCCTAATTCTATTGCCTCCTCAAAGTTTATTTACCCCATAAGAAGCGAGAACCTTTCCCCTAATTGCTTACATGAGGATCTTTTCATCGAAAATCAATCTTTTATTAATTCGAGTAATTGTTATATGATTTATGACCTTCCTGAATTTATATGACAATTGTTTGGTTATGCCACAATGTTGAGTACGTGAATTTATTTGTTAATCATGCACTAGTTTAGCATGTTGAATAATACATATATGCGTTATGTGATTCCATAGGACTAGCTATTATTTAAGACTTGAAATATGTTCACATGCCTTCATACTCCATGCATATAGACTTAAGAAATTGCATATTCAGAATAATTACAACTGTATACATATAGGCATGCCAACTTGCAGGTTCCGCATATAAATAGTTAACTATCACACGTGTTAGGTTTGTTATTTTGTAATTAAGAGCGTTGGTATAGTTGTTTTAGCACAATGATTAGGTATAGGTCCAGTATATATGGCATTTGGGCTCACGACATGCTACACTACATATTAAATGTTTGTATCCATTCGTAAATGTGGTTCGCCTGTGTTGATATATGCATATATGTGCTTTATAATGATTATCTGGCTATTCGAATCTGCACCCGCGTGGTATTAGCCTCTTATTTAGGTACATAAATAATTATATTTGCATGTTCAGTGCAACTTGTGATCCTATATGTTAAATCACTACAAATTATTTAAACAATGAACATGCCGTGGGTAAGACTTCAATGTTCTGTTATTATTCATTCATAAAATCAACATAATGTGAGTTGCATATTCATAATATAATTATTTGATGCATTTTGCTAGCACAATAGTTAGGCCTAAAACCCAGTATATTTATATGTGTATATGTATATATTTCCCATATAATATTTTCCTTATGTACCACTATACTAATTGTGCCTCTTTATCCCCAAAATGATTTCTAAGCTTCGGGGACGAAGCTTCTTGCAAGGGGGGAGGGTGTAACACCTCGTGTTACGGACTTTAATCCTGAATTAATTATTTAATTAAATAGTTAAAAAGAATTTTAATTTAATTAGAATCCCCTTAATTAATTAATGTGGTCCACAATGGTGGACCCTTGCCTATATTAAACACATTAAGCCTGTTAGGAATAAAGAAAGTAGACCTTTTATTATTCAGATTCTGATTAGGAATCTTAGACCTATATATCTGTTAGGAATAAAGAAAGTATACCTTTTTATTATTCAGATTCTGATTAGGAATCTTAGACCTATATATATGTTAGGAATAGAGAAAGTAGAGCTTTTACTATTCAGATTCTAATTAGGATCCCTAACTCTATAAATAGGGGATTAGTAAGCAATTAGAACCCTTACCACCCATAGTTATATTACACGAAAATATTCCCTAGAGATTCCCCACCGCCAAGCCTAGGGAGATCATCTGGAGGGAAATCCTAGTGAAGAACCTTAATAGCCAAGGGAGGATTAATTAAGACTAAGAGGTAACCCATGTCTCGACGAAACCTATTTTCCTCGCTATATCTTATTCATGGGCTCCTTTGATATGTGATTTTGTGTTTGAGTCTTGATAGAACTTTGCCTAGGGTTTATATTGTGTTTATTTGATAATCTTTATGTTCTTGATATTGTGATTGATTATATGAATGATCTTGTATTTTGATTATGTCTAGTGCCCTAGGGTTTATATCGTGAATTTCGTATTATGATGCTCTTGGTATATTTGGGTGGGATTATGCATGATCGGGTGTTGAGTCTAGCCTAGGACTTGTGTTTAGGACTTTGCATATAGATTTCTTGATGTTCTTGTGGTTTCGGATGTTCCTGAATCGTTGTATGATTAATGTTAGGTCTTGGCATGTTTAGGAATCATGTTAGAACGTGTTTGGTGTGATTCTTGATTTAATTGAATACGTGGTGTCGTCATTATGTGTTTGGACATGGTTTCGGGTTCCATGAGAGATCCCGGGGCCGAAAGTTGCCTGTTTATCAGTGGGGGGGGGGGGTAGGTGGGGAGACTGACCACCTGCCACCTACCCGCTGTCCGTCTCACTGTTCCAGCGGGCAGACAGCGGGCGGTGGTTTGCCCGCTAGCCACCCGCTGGAATATTGTGTGGCCGCCGCGGGTGGTCCTCCACCCGCCACCTACCCGTATGAAACCGGTCGAGGTTCGTGAAGTTTTTCCCCGTTTGTTGTTTCCCCGTGTCCTATTGTGTCACGTTGTACCCCGTTTGTCATGTATGAGTCTCGTTTGATGTTTTAGGTATCGTTCTAGGAATTTATGTGTAATACATGTTATTGTTGTTGTGCCTTTATTGTTATGTGATTATGTGTTGATTGATTGAATGATGATGAGTATCGTGGTCTTTGCGCAATGGCCGGTGTGAATGATGATGATGATGATGAGATTGTGATTGGTGGAAATGAATTGTTGGCGGTTGGCACCACTTGTGCCTGGTCATTGTACTAAAGGTACAAGCCATAGCGGTGACTGTGCTTAAGGCACACACCCACCTTCGACTAACTTTCCGTTGAGCATGGGTAGGTTATAAGTGCTGCGGTGTCATGTTAGAGCTATATGCGCTAACCCCTTGATAGTGGCACTAGAGGTGCGGATCATTGAATGGCACTGCGGCACCATCTTGATATGTTGGTGGTTGATAGGTGGTTTGTCGGTGGGGGCATATAGTTGCCTGGAGGCATAAGGGGTGCTGATATAAGGGTGGCCTGGAGGTATAGGTTGGAACTGATATAAGGATGGAGGGGAGCTACAAGGTTGGAACTTGGTATAAGGTTGGAGGATGAATTGTGTGCTTTGATGACTACTTGCTAATTGATTGTCTTATAAGCCTTCGTTGCCCCTAATTGTTATTTGTATGTTTATTTGTCTGTTACGTCTTGTATTGCGTTCTTAGGTTGCATGTTAGTCTTTATGATTATTCTATACTGTTAAGTCTATTAATGTGTCTTGAGTCTTGATCTTGGATTTAAACTAGAGTCTCGTAAGTATATTTGTAGTCTAGTTTCAAAATGAGTTTCTTATATTTACCTATATTGTACTTAACGTGTTCGAGTGGGTTACCAGCATTATTCGCTGACTGTTGTTACACCGAATGTTTTTCAGGGACAGTTGAGTAGCTTCGTAGCGTGTTAGTTGGATTCATTGACTTAGTTTAGGTAGTTCTAGTCTTGATGAGATGACTTGCGTGCCTTGATTTGTACTTAGATATCAATTGTGGTTTATGCTATGATTAGATAGTTTAGCTTGTGCTTCTGCCGGGATGTTGGCTGCCATCGGGAGTTTGCGCCGGAGAATCAGCTCGTTTGGTCTCTTCTTGGTGGAGCAAAACATTTTATTACATTAGTTTCTTCATCTTGACAAAACATTTTCATAATCAAAAGAATTAATGAAAATTGACCAGATTCTTTTTTATTACAAAAATATAGTATTTGCTATGTTATGCCATTTACTTTTTTATTATACCTTTTATGACTTCTCTCAGAAAAAGTTAAAACATTAGAATTCCTAGATATATTGTTTCTTAAGTTAATGTTACGTACTTGGATTGAAATTGTAACATATCAAAAGATTGGACAAAATGTGACAATATTAGGGTCCGTTTGGAAAGCAGGAAAATGACTTCTAGAAAATGTTTTCTGGAAAATGAGTCATTTTCCGGAAAATATTTTCCTTTCCAGTGTTTGGTTGCATTATGGAAAACTGTTTTTCTGTGTTTGGTTCATTTTCTGGAAAATGAGTAGAATTGTATAATTAAACATTTTAAATATTTTATTTAGAATATTACAACATGTATAATAATATATAATAATATAATATTAATTTTAAATATAATAAAAAATAGCTAAGTTTTTCAAAAAAAAAAACTAATAATATATCAAAAATATTATGGTGGTGGTGGTGGTGTAGTGATAGTGGTGTTATTCGTTATATAATAATAATAATAATAATAATAATAATAATAATAATAATAATAATAATAATAATAATAATTGATGGTGGTATGACGGTGGTGGTGTGGTGGAGGTGGTATGGTGGTGGTGGCGACGGTGGTGGTTGCGGTGGTATGGTGGTGGCAGCGGCGACGGTGGTTGCGGTAGTATGCTGGTGGTGGCGGCGACGATGTTAGTGGTGTTGGTGTGATGGTGGTGGTAGTATGACGGTGGTGGCAGTGGTCGTGTGGTTGCGGTGGTGGTGGTGGTGGCGGCGACGGTGGTTGCGGTGGTATGGTGGTGGTGGCGGCGGCGGTGGTTGCGGTGGTATGGTGGTGGTGGTGGGGTGACGACGGTGGCGGTGTGATGGCGGTGGTGTGGTGGTGGTGGCGGTGGTATGGTGGTGATGGCGGCGGCGGTGGTATGGTGGTAGTGGTGGCGGCGATGGTGGTTGTGGTGGTATGGTGGTGGTGGCGGTGGTAGCGGCGGTAGCGGCGACAGTGGTTGTAGTGGTATGGTGGTGGTGGTTGCGGTGGTTGCGGTGGTATGGTGGTGATGGCGGTGGCGGTGGTATAGTGGTAGTGGTGGCGGCGACGGTGGTATGGTGGTGGTGGTGGCGACGGCGATGGTGTGAAGGTGGTGGTGTGGTGGTGGTGTGGTGGCGGTGGTATGTGGTGGTGGTGGCGGCGGCGATGGTGGCGGCGGTGTGGTGGTGGTGGTGGTGGTGGTAGTGGTTGCGGTGTTGGTGGTGGTTGTGGTGGTGGTGTGATGGTGGCGGGGGTATATTGGTGGTGATGGTGGTATGGTGTTGATGATGTTGGTGGTGGTGTGATGTTGGTGTAAAAGTTGGAAAATGACTTCCCCCCAAAAAAAGGGGAAGTCATTTTCCTCCAAAACAAGCCTATTTTCCAAAGTCAATGGAAAATGATTTCCGTTGACTTGATTTTCCAGGCACATCCAAACACTGGAATCTTGGAAAATGATTTCCAGAACTCATTTTCCAGGTTTCCAAACACACCCTTAAAGACAATTTGAATTCCTCAAAGAAAAGGTGTCAAGTACTCAAGTCGTGATAATAGAGTATTCACAAGGAGAAGTAACATTGGTAAGTAAATTATCTTTATGGTATATTGTTATCACAATAAATTGTTTGTTTTGTAAAGTGGATGTTTGTGCCCGTTGGCCTTTAGTTCTAACCGATGAACTCATTACAAATGAAGATATTCTTAAGAGAAAAGAGAGTATAGACAAGAGTGAAAAGGGGGGATTCTTTCATTCCAACATCACATCCATTAGAGCATAATACATGTGAGTATATATAATTACAACTAGGGGTGTGTATCGGGCGGTTCGGTTCGGTTCGGGGTTGGGGTTGGCTAAACCGCTCGGATTTCGGTTTGGTGAATGTAAAATCGGTCCTAACTTTTTATATATTAAATCTTTCGGTTTCTTAAGTATTCGGATTCGGTCGGTTTGGTTGGATATCCGATTACTGTTCGGGTTTTAAATAAGAATAATAAAACTTTAAAACTAAATCAAGTAAATTCAAGACAAAATGCCTTAATACCAATATGCCATACAAAAAACCTTAAAGCCCCAAAAATGAATGATTTAGAGTTTACAGTTTACACTTCACAAAAAAACAAAATTAAAGATTTACAAATCCACATAGAGATTTGCACGATTCAATAAACCATTCCAGATTTCCAGCATGCAGATTCATGATCACAAAAAGCCATGTTGATTCCTGATCACAAAAAATCATCCTGATTCCTGAATCTTAATCCTACGCTGAATCTGTAAATCTGTAATACTCCTAGTGTTCTAGACTGCTATTCTTCTTCTTGTTAAAACTTAGTGCAATTTAGTAAAGGAAACAAACAACTACACAAGTAAAAAACAATAAGTCAATAATAATTACTTAACAAATGAGAAAATGAGATTATAATATTGGCTTAGTAAGCATATTTGTCCATATCAATGTATGGATTAAGGGCAAATTGCTTCAAATCTTCAATATCACCATGGACAATTGAAAATTGAGCAACATACCAGCTTAATCCTTATTTCAGATCATTGGTGGAAGCTTTCATCATTGCCAATTTGCCATAATATATCAAAAACTCAAAAGATAACATTACCAGAATTACATATTTACAGTAATGCAAAACTGCAAAAAGCAGCAACTTTACTTACTCTTACAAATTAGTAAGCTACCAAGCCTTTACAGTCTAAACTGTAAATAGAACATTACCATTTTACAGGATTTAAGAGTAGTGGTTAGGGGCCAAAAACTCATCAAGGGAAGCAACTTAAAGTCACCAAGTTTCATTGCCTTAACATCAGAATATAAAGTCAGTTGAATAGTTGAATACAAGATTAAGATATTAATATATCATATAAAGTATAGAGATTGGAGAAGACAATTACAGGAATACTTGAAAGTGTAGAACCACAAGTCCTCCCACCAGATGCACTTCCACCATCAACACTAAATTCTGCAATTAAATCAAATAAGTAGAAGCTTGTTAGAATTCAATTCAATGAAAAGAACTTAACTTGAATGATTGAAATAATACATATTTTACCTTTCTCAAATCTTTCTAATTCTTCTAGATTTTCTTCAATTCAAATGGGGGTATTTGGCAGCCTAAGCCAATCCTGAGTACATACCAAGGCTTCCACAATTTTAGGAGTTAAAGAACTCATAAAAGGATCCAAAACCCTCCCAGATGTACTAAAGGCAGATTCTGTGGCAACAGTTGAGATAGGAATAGCTAAGATATCCCTAGCAATCTTAGAAAGGATAGGAAACCTTGCAGAATTGACCTTCCACCATCTCAGTATATCAAAGGAACCTTCATCTTCAGTTATTGCCTCACTCAAATAATATTCCAACTCAGTTTTTTTCCTCCCACCAGTTTTCATTCTTTGTTTCTTAATTTGGGCCTTCAATAGATGTTGTGGCCTCCTAACAGGGGCAGAAACAAACTCAACAACAGGAGTAACAGATGCTACAGAACCAGAACCAGTGGCAGGGACAATAGTAGGGCTATAACTCACAGCATAATCATCATACAATTCATTCAAAACAGCCAACAATTTCTCAAGGTAATCTTTTCCTTTTTTGTCACCATACATATGAAGTAATTGGGTTGGCATATATTCTAACTTGTCCCTGGGTCTAAAATGTTTGCAAAGAAAATTATATAATTCATTTTATCAATATCACCCCAATATTTTTCAAATTTTGCTTTCATGTTAGCCCCCATTAGTTTCTCAGCCCCATCAGCTTCCACCATTTCATTCAAGATACAATACAGATTAGATATTTCAGAGAAAAAGGTGTTAGCTATCACATATAAGGACCCTGAAATTCTGAGAGTCATCTCATAGAAACATTTCAACAGCTTAACCAAGTTGTTCACAGACTCCCAATCCAGAGAAGTAGGAATAGAATCACCCATATCAGATTTAAAAGAGTTATCACTGTATTCATAGTCATCAAATACTTTCTGGTAGATCAATGTAGACTGTAACATCAAATAGGTGGAATTCCACCTTGTTGGTACATCAAGACACAAGGATGTTTTTTGCTCAATTCCACTATACTCTGCCAAATCCCTAAATTTCTGCAACCTTGAAGGAGAATTTCTGACATATCTAACAACCTCCCTAACCCTTTTAACATCAATATCACATTGTTTTAAAACATCTTGTACCACCAAGTTCATAATATGAGCAATGCATCTCATGTGAAGACACTTACTCAGGCTGAGACGGAGGGGTTGGTTGAGGACGAGATGGCAGGTAACTCTTTTTCCTAAGCCTATCCTTATCTGGAGATTTTATCTTTTCCCTTGTTGCCTTTTTGAGTTACCTTTTTCCTAAGCCTATCCTTATCTGGATATTTTATCTTTTCCCTTGTTGCCTTTTTGTGTTGCCTTGCTTCCTTGTTATGTGACTCTTTTGGTTTTAAGTGAGAGTCTTTCGTGGAGTTAATTGTTTATCTCTAAAATCGGTCATGCTTGTGTTAATTCCGTAGCCTCTCTAAAATGCGTCATGCTTGTGTTAATTCCGTAGCCTTGCATATGTTCCTTGTAACCCAACCTCCCTTGTGAGTCATCTAAATTTATTTAAGTGCCCTTGAATTTATAATAGACCACCCATAGAAATCCCTTCTTGTGTAGCCTAAAAAGACCAAGGAAATTTTAAAATTTGTAACCACCAAGTTTTGAACCTAGGTTCATGTAAGTTACAAATCCAACCCTTAAACTACTTAAGCTAGTTATGTTTCTTAAACCTCATCTCATTTAAATTCCACTTTACCTATAATTGCTCACTTTGCCCAAAATCCCCAAATTAAATCTTCTCTTTCCCAAATTTTCCCCAAATTCCCAAACCCTTCTTCCCTTTTCTACCCGTGAAACACCCGAAAACCCCCCCTCACCGTCGGTCACCTTCCTCCCGTCGCAGCCAAGCCCCGTCGCCAACCGCCACCTGCCGGAGCCTCGCCGCCGACCGGAGCTCCGCTGCCGTGCCGTGAAGCCGAAGCAGCGAGAGAGAGAGAGAGAGAGAGAGAGAGAGAGAGAGAGCAGCGAGAGAGAAGAAGAAATAGGAAAAGCTTTGGGTCTTCTCTTTGAGCTTTGGGTCATCTTGCAACCATGCCTAGGAGGACAAGCTTGGCTAGGAAAGTTGAATGGGTGGATGCCCATTATCTCGTGTTAAAAGGTAAAGCCTTTGACCCAGAATCTTTTTCTAGTTCCCTGTTAGAAGTGTTGAGATATCAAGGTTTGTTGGATGGGTTTCTCACCATAAGGGTCGAGGCATACCCGAGTTTGGTTAAGGAATTCTACCGTCACATGGTTGTGACAAAAGATGTGGGAAAGTTAGAAGTTACCTCTAAGGTGAGAGGTGTGAAGGTTGTTTTATCTGAGAAGAGGCTGGCTCAGCTCTTGAGTCTAATCACTACGGGAGTTTCACAGTACAATGGTAATTCCTAGATTGGAACGGATACCATGGGGTACCGAGATAATTTGAGTTATCTGCTGTGTAACACCCCGTGTTACGACCTTAAACCCAAACTAATTATTTAATTACCTACCCTAAAAAGAGAATTAAAATCCATTAATTAACTAAAAAGGGGTCCACCATAGTCCATGGACCCTTATCCCTAAAACCAACCCCTTAGTCTTGTAAGGAATAGAATTAGCAAGCCCATACCATTTAGACCCTAATAAGGACTCCTAGATATATAAATAGGGGCATAGGAAGAACCTAGAACCAACACCACAATAACTTTCACCACACAAGAATTCCCAAGAATTCCCATAGGAGAAATCAAGAAAGAAGAGATCTTAAAGAAAAACCCTTCATAGCCAAGGAATTTAATTAAAGCTAAGAGGTAACCCATGTCTCAACCAAACCTATTTTCATTGCTATAATCTTCTTCTTTGGCTCCTTATTCTATGCTTGTGTCTTGATGAAATCTTCTATGATAATTGTGATATGATCTTGATAATTGATGAGATGATTTTATGTGTGATCTTGATGATCTTGATGTTGATAAGAGGATCTTGATGATTGTGTGATGTTCTTGATAAATCTTGATGTTTCTTGATATTAGAGATGAACTATGATCTTGATGATTTAAATATGATTAGAGCCCTAGGTTGAATCGTGATTTTCGTGTTGGGATATTCTTGGTATATTTGGGTGGGAATTCACGTGTTCGGGTGTTGATTATGTTTAGAAGTCATGATAGGTTGTGATCTATGTGATTTTTTCTTTTGATCCGTTAATTGTCTACGTGGTGTCGTCATTTGCGTTTAAAAGTGTCTAGGCATGGTTTCGGGTTCCACAAAGGATTCGGGAACTTATATTTTGGAAAAAGAGTCAGTGGGGGGTAGGGGGACCCGCCACCTAACCGCTGCCAATTTTAACACCACCGGCAGCGGGCAGTCGGCGGACAGACGTCTGCCCGCCGGGCACCCGCTGCCCGGAGGTTCTTCGCCGGCGGGTAGCCCTCCACCCGCTGGAATTTGACCACTTTAGGACTTTGGCTTCCCCGTTTGATGTTCCCCCAACCCCCGTGGTGTCCCAATGGACCCCGTTTGTCGTGCATGAGTCTAGTTGATGTTTCGGGTACTGTTCGTAGGATAAAAGAGTCTCGTATATTGCATGCTAGTTGAATCGGTAACCCATTGGCCTAGGAGGAAGATGTATGAACCCCTTAGGACTATTCTTAGTATGTGGATAATCACGCATAAGTTTATTTATACGCGTTCCCCCTTCCCAATGTGCTAATATGTGTTACTATGTGTTATGTGAGCATGATACCCCAATTTGGTTGCGATCAAACTGGTTACTCATGAGCTGTGGTTCATTCTCCTGGCTGCGGTCAGTGACTCACTTCTTGGGCTGTGGTCCACATGGGCCTCCTGTGCTATGGTCCACCGACTGGACACGCCAGGCGGTGTGTAGGGCTTTGATCAGCTACGACCCACCGACTGAGCTCGTCAAGCGGTGTGTAGGGTCGCAGTCCCCAAAAGAGGATCACAGTCCACCGACTGAGCGCGTCAGCGATGTGTAGGGCTGTGATCCGCCGTTGAAACTATCGACGGTCTATACAGTTGGCTGCGGTCAATTCCTTCATGCTGCGGTATGAGGTAGGGTGCTGCGGGGCCGTGTTAGTGCTATATGCACTAGCCCTAATGTTGGGGCATGCGATTGGTCCCGTGGCGCCACCAAAGTGTGCTTGTGTGATAAAGATGTTGATTGAATGATGATGTGAATGATTTAAAAGTAAACTGTGACCTTAGATACATGTTCTTCATGATATTATCTCTATATAACTGATTATCTCTTTTTAACATGCTTATCCCTACCTGTCGAGTCTATTCCTGGTTTTAAAGCTAGAGTCTCCTAAGTATATATCTTCCTGCTTCAAAATGGTTTTCATATATCTATATATATACTTACCTATATTGTATTTTAACGCGTTGGAGTGGGTTACCAGCATCATTCGCTGAACAGATATATTTGGCTTTCAGGCACAGATGATTAGCTTCCGGAGCACGCTAGAAGAACTTGGATTAGATAGATAGTTTTCCTTTCGCCCTGCGTGCTATGATGATGTATTGAGGATTTTTAGTTTGTTTAGCCTGTGCATTTGAGTTCTCCACCTCAGATGTGGCATAGCACCACGCACTATTATGTTTAGTAATGCTCTGTTTTGGGATTTAATGAGAATTTACCTTTATTATATAAGTTTTAAAAGTTTCAAAAATCTGCGGTGTTACAGATGGTATCAGAGCCTAAGTTTGACCCTAGGACAAGACTCTTAAGACCAGACTCTAGGACATTAGGCTTAAACTCTAGGTGTCCAAGAACATAGGATTTAGGAACCTTAGGACGCGCGGTGAGATTGTGAGCCCCTAATCTTCCCCTCACCCTAATTCATGCTTAATTTAAAGAACTCCCCCATTCGCTTATCACATCAACAGTGGCGGACCCAGAAAATTTTGTCAGTGGGGGCGAAATGCAAAGTAAAAAAGATAGTTTGATAAAAATAATAATAAAAAAAAACTATAGCCATAAATATTGTTGAATGTGGATGAAAAATAAAACGCATCAAAACTTTATAAAAAATATTCATAACAAAATATGAAACATAATTAATTTGATAAAATAATTCAAATAATAAATATATTATAAACACATCTCATTATTAATATAAAAAAAATTATATATGTGTGTACATCTCACAATTAATTATACAAAGTATTTAAAAGTCATAAAAATTTAATAATAAAAAAATATATATATGTGTGTAAATCTCACAATTAATTAATACAAAGTATTTAAAAGTCATAAAAAATTTAATAAATATATATATATATATATATATATATGTGTGTGTGTGTGTGTGTGTGTAAATCTCACAATTAATTAATACAAAGTATTTAAAAGTCATTAATAATATAACAAGCACAATTTGCCACTAGAGTAAATCAGCACACACCCAGGATTCGAACCCTGGCTTCTTACACAAATAACACACGCGCCGTGCCACTTGATCTAATCAACTTTTATTCATTGTTTCTATTTTTATTATACTTATACTAAAACTTGTACTATATATACATATATACATACAAGGGTTATATATGGGGTGGGGGTGGGGTGAGTGGGGGCAGCTGCCCCCACTGCCCCCATGCTGGGTCCGCCCCTGCACATCAAGGTAAGCGTGAAACACTCTAACTCGACATTACTATAAACATTGGCTCAGTAGATCAGTAGCATGGCACCAAACAGAAGACAATCAAGGACTCTGGAACCCGCCACACACGATCCCTTGGCCCAAACTCTACAACAACTAACCCAAGTCGCCCAAGCACTGAGCGACGTAGCTCTCCACAACACCAGACCACCACCACCTCCAAAAAACACAAACTCAGAAATCGCCCGACAAGTTTCAAATCATCGACCACCCACATTCTCGGGAGAAGAGGATCCCGCAATCCCTGAGGAATGGATTCGGATCTTCGACAAGATTCTGGGATTGGTAGAATGGCCAGAAAAACGTCGGGTAGAAATAGCCTCATTCTACTTCGGACACGAGGCAGACCTTTGGTGGATCCACGAGGGACCCACTTACAGACAGGAACCAGGGTTCAACTGGGAAAACCTAAAAACACGACTACGAGAACGATTATACCCAGCACACGTAAGAGCATCCATGCACGAAGAATTCCTCCACCTAAAACAAGGAACGACCACTGTCATGGAATGCCATAAACGGTTCCTCGAACTGGCACGCTTCGAAGCAGAACTAGTCCCCACAGAGGCAACCAAAATAGAAAGGTTTATATCAGGCCTCAACTTCGAAGCCCGAAAAGCACTAGTAGTAAGCGGACCCCGGACCCTCAACGAGGCTTACTCCAGTGCTGCCAATCTCTATCGAATCCAACTACTACAACGAGGGGTCCAGGAACAAATTCGAAAAAGAAACACAGGAGGTGGAGCACCACCTATGAAAAGAACGAGAAACGACGCTAACACAAGGCCAAGCAACCCAGCTGGCCAGAGGCCACCCCTAGGAAACAACGAAGCTAATACAAGGAGCTTCCCTTGCCAAAGATGCAACAAAGACCATAGAGGCAAAGACTGCATGGGAAACCCCTGGCGATGCTTTAACTGCGGAGGAGAAGGACACAAGTCCTTCCAGTGCACTCAACCCTCGAACTCGCGCCCTGCAATCATGGGCCAACGCGGAGGCACAAAAAATCAAGGGAATCACGGTGCCCCCGGAAAGGTGTTCGTCATGAGCTGCACACAAGCTGAACTCGAGGACGAGGGCAACCTCGACGAAGGAAACATGGCCCCAGGAGACAAAGACCCCGCAAACCAACAAGACGAGTTCTGTTTAGGATAACTAGTAAACTCCCAGTAACCACACTTATAGTAAAATTACTTGTTTAGATTAGCTACTTCGGAATTATTATAAAGAAACAAAATCAAAATAACTTGGCATAAAGAAAAGACTAGACTTCTCCAAAGAAAAACTCTCAGCAACGATGACAAAGACCAGTCAAATCTTCTACCACTAGAAGACAAAAGAAGGGAAGAGCCAAAGGGGATGCACAACAAAAAGACTAATGTCATTTTAACGAAGATTGAACCCTAAACCTCCCACTTATAAGACCAAGTCCTTAACCACTAAACTATGAGTATCTCTTAAAACTTTAAGGGAACACTCCCTTCTTAAACCCCTCTAAATTCCTAAAACCCACAAAACCCCCAAATCAAAAACCCTTCTTCTTCCTCCTCCCACACACCTTCTCTCTCTCTCCCTCTCCTCCAAACACCGCCGGCACCACCCCCGACACACACCCCCCGGCCTACCGCATTTCCACCGTCAACCACCCGGCTACCGACCGCCCCGCTCCCGTCGCCGCCATCACACTGCTCGCCGACCACCCACGTAGCACTACCGCGACCGAACCACCACAACCGACGCCCGCCTCCACCGTCGCACACCTGGACAACTCCCGCTGCCAACACGGCCCCCTGCTCCGCCCAGGCCAGCCACTCCCTCGCCGTCGATCCCGAACCCCCGCCAAAGTCGAGCCGCGCTACCGCCCCGTCGCCGGAACCCCGTCAGAATTTTGCCGGAGTCTCGCCGGAAACTCACGGAAAATATCATCACCAAGGGAAGAAACACCACCACCTAAGGAGACCTCGCAATGCCGAAAAAGCCCGTTGGCATCCGAACCCCGGGATGGAACGACGCCGATTACACGGTAATCGGAGGTAAAGCCCTCGAACCCAACCAATTCTCTCCGGAGTTGGTCGATATGCTTAAGTTTCAAGGACTCTTGGTTACGTATCTCATGTTGGTCCCAAAAGAGGTAAGGTGAAAAGTCTAGAGGGGGGGGGGGGAGGTGAATAGACTTTCAAACTTTTTTGCACAGTACAACAATTGCTAAGCCAGAGATAAACCAAAACTCTTAACTAGATTGTTAGAGTATGGTGCACAGCGGAAATAAATAAACGATCCGGTGTGTGTGTATATTGTGTCAAAATTATTCTCGTGAGAAGCAAGCAAGAGCAGTAAGTAAAGAAAGCAGTAAAGAACACAAGGCAATTTATAGTGGTTCGGAGGTGGTGTAATCCTCCTACTCCACTTGCTCTTATCGTGCAAGAGCAATTCACTATATCCACCACTTCTTGGTTCCAAGATACAATGAATTCCGTGATCTAGTGCTTTGATCACCAAGCCCACACTAATCACGCCCAGTGCCACCAACACTGCTGCTTCGGGTTTCACGTCGCCGCGTTACTTTCTCAGGATTTCACGACTCCGCATTACTTTCCCCCCGTCTTCTATGCTCTGGTAGAAACGCTTCTTCCGTGATCTAGTGCTTTTATCACAAAGCCCGCACTGATCACGCCCAATGTCTTCCGACACTACTGTTTCGGATCTCACAACTCCGTGTGACAATCCAGGATTTCACAACTCCGTGTTACTTTCCTCCTTTCCCTTGTTTTGCTCTAAAACAAGTTTTGTCTTGCTTCCAACTTTGAGACTCTATAGATGATCTTCGATGATGCGCTTAGTCTCTTGTAGTTGATGAAGATTCTAACACTCTTGGATATTTCTTTTGTAAGCTCTATATCACTCTGAGTTTTTATCTCACAAAGAATATATCAATTTAAGCTCTTGAGATGGAAAGCTTTCTTTGAATTTCGTATGCTCTGTTTAGCTCTGTTTCTTGCTTCTTGCTATTTGCTTCTTTCACCACTGCTTTCCAAAACTTCAATCTTCATCCTTTTATAGCTGGTAATGAGAATCCGTCCGTTGGAAAGAAACGTTCTCATTTTTGAATTTCTTCTAGCTGTATAGCCTTTTCATAGGATAAGATAACGTTGCAGATATGTCAGAGATTCTCTGCAAGTTGAGCTTGAGGTTTTAGCAAAAATGGTGTCCCAAAAACTTCATCTGTTGTAGATCACGCCTCTTGGGATTTCTATCTTCAAAAATACAATCTCCAATTTAATCCCTTACTAGTTTAGACTAGTATTTTTTCTTCTTGTATTTTCCTCTGTACTTCACGGTCTGGGTCTGTCTTTCTTGTATTTTCCTCTGTACTTCACGGTCTGGGTCTGTCTTTCTTGTATTTTCCTCTGTACTTCACGGTCTGGGTCTGTCTACTGCTTCCAGACTTCATCTTCTAAATTGACTTGGGAAATCTCTTCCCATGTAAACTTCATCCCTTACTATATTTGGAAGTGAAATCTCAATCTCTTCCCATGTAAACTTCATCCCTTACTATATTTGGAAGTGAAATCCCATCCCTTCCTTGATTTGGACTCTCATCCACTTCATCCCCAACTTCTGCCCCAAGGGTGAGATACGTGAACTTCATCCCTAACTTCTGCCCCAAGGGTGAGATACGTGAACTTTATCCCTTCAAATTGATATTGCTCCCTATTTCAATTTTGAGATACTTCATCCCATAGTTAACTCTTCCCTTCCGCCAAACCATCGCCCATACCCCATCGCCCATACTTCATCTGATGGATTTAAACTTGGCTTCTTTAAAATATGTTGGATGTGAGATTGAAACCTATGACCTTGCATACAATATTTCAAGCTTCTACTAACTCGTCCGTACAACCTTTTGGTTATCATCTTGTTTCACTTGGTGTACTTCTTTCTTTCTATAGATGCTTGATCTTCAAGATAGCTTCATGCAAACTTCAAGTCACGTTCTTTCTTCTTCGGAATTTCTTGAGGGATTTCTTGAGGGGTTTCTTCATTGATTTCTTGAGAGATTTCTTCTTAGGATGATAGTCTTCATAACTTCTTCATACGCATACATCTTCCTCTTTTGTTTGCCATTTTCACTAGGCAAATTCTTGATTTTAGGCTTTATATCTTCTTCATCCATTTCCCCAACTAATGAATTTATTTTTCCCTTTCTTGGTCTATGACTCGACTAGTCTAACCAAAATAAAATTGGGGTTCTACGATTTACAATATGGCATATCAAAATCTATTACAATTTATTCCTAACAATTTCCCCCCTTTTGATAATGCCATAACTTATACTCAAACATTGGCTTTAAGTCTTTGAAATATAATTTCAATTTTTTTGCTCAATTTTATTTTGACAAAGCCAAGATGAGTTTGACAAAAATAATTCTAGGGAAAAAGAAAATACTTGTGAATTAATTCAGACAAGTCCTATACGCATCCTTGATTAATTTTTAATCAATTTTTATCTTTTCAAATTTTTGCATGCGTTTAACAATTCTTGTCTTTTTAATTCACGAACTAATACATTATAGCCAAAATAAATCTAAACAGACTTAGATCAGACCTTGGGAAATATTTATTCATATTAGTCGATAGAGGAAATATTATTATAGCCAAAATCATTCCAAAATATAGATATTCAAAATACCATATTTTTGAGGAATTTATGTTTGATTACCTTCTGCGTTTCTTGCCTCCCATTTCAGCTTTCAATATGTCCTTGATATGTTCTCTCATCTTGCAGATGTCATTTTTGAACTTTTCACATTCAAATCTCTTGGTTACATTTCCAGCCATGTATTGTCCAAAGGCATCTTTAATGTTGGTGCCCGGAAGAACTCCGGCTTCCCACCAAACTATGCATTCTTCAAAGCTTCTTTGGAATCCCAAACTTTCACCATAATTGTTGGTATGATCTCTAAGCTCGTACCACATCTCGGTTCACTTCCTTTTCGCTTCTTCTTCTTTATTCTTTTCAGATATCCATTGAGCTTGATCAGCTTTGGGCCATCTTTTCACCATACTTGGCACATTCTCGGATGTCCATATTTTTTGCGGTGTTACGGTTCCTTTTGAGCATTCGAACCAGCCTTGAGTTTCAGCAACTTTCAATGAGCTTGATCCAAGACTCGGATTTTCCAATTGAGCGAAACCAACTTGGGATTGCTGACCACGTCCTCGGCCACGGCCTTTTGTTGGTGCGGCGGTCAAAATTGGATGTTGTGGTTGACTTCCAAGGATGAATTCTTGTTGTTGTAAAGCCAGATGATTGAGAATTTCTTCCCCCCCTTATGGCACTATCAATCAAAAAGCCAAGGGATTTGGAATCTTGTTCTTGATTAGGTTTAACAAGTTTGACACCATCATGTGTTTTGAGAGAAACATCCTGCAAATCAAATATTTTGTTAGCCATAGAGGATAATTCTACCTCAAGGTGATTTGTCCTTGTCTTTTGCTCTTGTATGGCCTTTATTTGTCTTAAGTGTCTTTCATTGTTGATCTTTTCGGTAGCTTCTCGTTCCTTCTTCATGAGTTGGATTATCTCCAATAATCCTTCGGTGAGATCTCCTTTCAAATGTCTTTCGGCTCTGTCAATCTTTGTCTGCAAAGTATTTTGATACTCCAATAGCTCCTTAAGATTGTTTCGTGTGTCCTCAAAATGTTGCAAAGAGAGATGTCCTTGCTCGGTAAGAGTAGTTCCAATCTTTTGACACACAACATCACTTGTCTCTGTGACTTTTGCAAACAGTGATGTTAGAAGATCTTCTACATCTTCTTCTCGGCTTCGGCTTCCACTCATGTTCAGAGAGTGCAAAGATTTGAACAAATTTTTTTCGTGAATCCGGTAGAACTGGATTTTCAACAAGCTGCAAGTTTTGTTCTGGTGATTTGGCTTCTTGAAGTTGATTTCCAGTTTCTTCTCCAATAACCTCTGTTCTTGAAATAATCTCTGTGTTTAAATTGACTTCTTCCAGAGAGTTGTTTTGAAGTGACATCACAGAGTTGTTAGCGTGCACTGGCGCTTCATACAAACATTCCCCCCCAATTGAGGGTCTAATTTCACCATCAATTTGATCCCTTACTTCATCCCTTGTAGGGTCCATTGCATTTATATCAATATTGGTGGGGGTTACTTTAGATATCAAAAGTTCAGCACAGTGAACTCTGACAGGAATAGATTCATGATTTTCAGAGGTTGATATTGGTACCTCAACAAGTGTACTTCCTTCATTCGCCATTTCTCCAAAATTTTCAAGAAAATCATTGGCTATATTAATTGAAGTATCACCTGGATGTCGATGAGTGTCATTTAAAGATCTGTGTAGAGCAATCTGTAGTCTCACTTCATTCCCCTTTTCAATATTGTCAGAAGGGACTGGAGTGACATTTTCTTGTGCTGCTACAGCCACTCGTTTTCCTTTACTATTTTTCTCTTGAATCTTTAGTCCATAAATTTGATTTTCATCCATGTTTAGTGTTTCGAGCATTGAGTCAGTTCCAAGCCATTCAAAGGCAAATTCTTCACTTCGTATAAATTCTGAGTCAACTTTTGAGATGAAAGAGTGATATATTTCAAGTCTCCATTCCTTCCATGCTTGAACTCGGTTTAATTCCTTCATCAGTTCTGGATCATCTCGGGTTTGTGTTGTGTCGAACACAATGGGTTCAACATTAGCTTCAACTGCAGATTGATTTGAGATTCTCCTTTGCAAGTTATTGGAAACTTGCACTTCAACTCCTGCAAACTCCATTCGGGTGGTATCTTCTTCAGTTGGCATCACAGGTATGTCCACTTCATGAGCTTCAGACTCTGCCACTTCTTGAGATGGAATAAGTGTTGTAGCCGAGCTTACAGCTTCTTGATCTCTGTTGCTTGGATTGCTAGAACCCATATGTGCACTCGCTGCTGATACGGTTCTACTGTTCCTTCTTCGAGAGCTTTGTGGTGTGCTTGTGGAACCACCTCCTTCAGATCCTTTCCTTCGGTTTGATTTCTTGCCATAGTCGGGTCCAAATTTTCTGAAGAGTGTTCTGTACATTCCAACACTTTTATGTCTTCTAAGAGGCACATTATTCTTTCTTATAATTTCTCCAACAATAAGTCCATACCCAACTTTATGAAGAAAGTTATTTCCTTCAAGTGGTCTACCGTGAGGTTTTGCACTGTTCACAAAGAATAATAGGCGATTGAAGATGTACTTAGCCCAGTTGAATTTTATTCCTTGCATGATTCCGTTCATCAAACTTACGGATGTTCCAGATAGATCGTCCACACTTCCAAGCTTGTTGTCAAGGATTTTGTACATCATCTCAATAAGCATATCGTACTCAGGTTTCAACACGTTCTTTGGCTCGGTCAAGCCATGAGCTACAGGTGCTTTTGGTCCACGAATTTCATCCCAGAAGGATTGAACATCATAATGGTGAGCTTCTGGCATCAACTCTGAACCAGGGAATTTGAAGCAATCCTTGATGTCCATTTCAGAAATTTGAGCATCTGTTCTTCCAACCTTAGAATGAATTACGTTGTCCTTCACAGTAGCATGAAGATAGAACTCGGTCACATATATTTCAAAAGCTCTAGCTTATTTGTAGGTGAAGAAATCATATAGTCCACAATCCTTCAAAGCATTGAGAATCTTCTTTGCAATTTCCTTGTCGACTGCTCCAATCATGAAAAACTCCGGATTGAGTGTCATCCCATCAATCAGTTGTTGTTGTAGAATAAGCAGATTTTTGGGTTGCATGGCTTTGGTTCCAGACATGGTGTTGGTAGAATAAGCAGATTTTTGAGATTGAGAGCTTAAGAGAGAGAGATTTCCGATCTTGGTAGAACTGGAATTTTCGTCTGAGAGGAATACGAAGGGTTTCGTATGGTTTAAGAAAGATTTAAGATGAGGTATAATCCTCAGATAGAAATCTCAATTGAGACCCTTAGAATAGGTGTGGTGACAAGACACATTTAGGGGTGGAGGTCTCTTTTGGTTAAGGTGTTACTAGGAAAGAAAAAAGGGGTTATCATTATCAGACAAGAGCATTAAATGCTTCACAGTTTCTTAGGTACCCTATATACGTAAGGTGTATAGAGTAAGAAGATTATGAATGGACACCTCTGATTATTCTTGAAGATTTGAGAGAGAGTATGGATTTGGGAGGAGATTTTACGGGAAAGGGGATCTGATTTACGAGAGAGATGGTTAGATTTTTGTGGGATTAATTATGGGTGGAAGTTTAAGGGGTGTAGGTTTTGAGAGATGGAGAGTTTTAATGGGATTCACATTAGATAATTTCACATAAATATGATCACACAAATCACACACATATCCGTAAATCTCACATGCAATTGCGAAACATATATGAAATTTTAAATTTTAGCAATTAAATCAAATCCATATATAATCATGCACATACACGGTAACTCCCAATTAGAATAAGCACAAATTTTGGTAACTAACCAAATTTCAATTAAATCACCAAGAATATACATACATACGGTAGATTCTAAAACATATATATATAACCAAATTTCTTAAACACATAAGCAATTATTTAGAAACTAGTAAAAATTATTCTAATAAAAATTATCACATAAATATACAAAATTATAAACCAGATTATAAATCATATTTCGCAAATAGATTGTTCATGCAAACAAATTAACACAAACATGAACATAACTTGCGCTCCAAGTAACGATTAAAACATGCAATTCAAAAACAAATTAGATTAAATAAAGTTGCACATTTTATCAAATTAATTTGCATGGCATATAGAAACACGTTAAGCACTACATGCAAATTTATAATTAAAAACTTAACACATTTAGCAAATTAGTTTACGTAGAAATTAAGCACATAGAAATATGAAAACACGTAAAACATATAAAACGTAAAACACATAATTTGAGCATATGTATCATTTTAGATCAAGAGATTAAGTTCAGTGATACTTAGCTCATTTCCAACATTCCCAATTCATGCCTTAAAGTAGAAAATCTCGTTTCGCATAAAGGCTTCGTGAGAATGTCTGCAACTTGGTTCTCCGTAGGGATATACTCGATTTTTAGATCTTTCTTTTCAACATGATCCCTTATGAAATGATGTCGTATGTCGATATGTTTGGTTCTTGAGTGAAGCACCGGATTGTGAGTTATGGCGATTGCACTTGTATTGTCACAAAATATGCTAACATCATCGCAATTCACTCCATAATCCTTCAATTTTTGCTTCATCCACAAAATTTTAGCACAATAACTTCCTGCAGCAATATATTCGGTCTCGTCGGTACTAGTTGCGATGAAATTTTGCTTTTTGCTAAACCAAGAAACAAGCCTTCCTCCCAAGAATTGACACGTTCCGGAGGTGCTTTTTCTGTCTATTGTGCAACCTGCAAAATCTGCATCTGAAAAACCAGTTAGAGTAAAATCTGTACCTTTAGGATACCACAATCCAACATTGATTGTTCCCTTCAAGTATCTTATGATTTTCTTCGTTGCGGTGAGGTGGCTTTCTTTTGGATTTGCTTGGAATCTTGCACACATTCCCACAACATAAGAAATGTCCGGCCAACTTGCAGTGAGGTATAGTAGTGAACCAATCATTCCTCTATATTTTGTTTGATCGACATCTTTTCCATCTTCGTCCTTGTCTAGCCTTATTGATGCACTCATTGGAATTTTAATCGATGATTTTCCATCAAGACCAAACTTCTTTATCAAGTCGCGGGTGTACTTTGCTTGATTGATGAATATTCCTTCCTTCAATTGTTTGACTTGTAAGCCCAAGAATTAATTCAATTCACCCATCATGCTCATTTCGAATTTATTTTGCATAAGCTTCGAAAATTTATCACACAAAGAATTGTTAGTGCTTCCAAAAATAATATCATCAACATATATTTGCACTAATAAAATATGATCACCATCTTGAATTCTAAAGAGTGTTTTGTCAACAAGGCCTTTGGTGAATCCACAGCTTATCAAGAACATTGACAAGGCATCATACCAAGCTCTAGGTGCTTGTTTCAACCCATACAATGCCTTTTTAAGTTTGTAGACTTTGTCACCTTCGCCTTTTACCTCAAAACGTGGGGGTTGTTCGACATAAACTTCTTCTTCGAGTAGTCCATTCAAGAATGCGCTTTTCACGTCCATTTGATAAACGGTGAAATCTTTGTGTGCGGCGTAGGCTAGGAAAATCCTTATAGCTTCGAATCTGGCTACCGGTGCAAAGGTTTCATCAAAATCTATCCCTTCTTCTTGAGAGTATCCTTTTGCAACGAGCGTTGCTTTATTCCTAACAATCACGCCTTCTTCCTTTGCTTTGTTCCGAAAGACCCATTTAGTTCCTACAACATTGTGGTTCATTGGTCTTGGAACAAGTTCCAAAACTTCATTTCTTTTGAATTGATCGAGTTCCTCTTGCATGGCGTCAATCCAACTTGGATCATTTAGAGCTTCGTCCACTTCTTTTGGTTCAATCTGAGATAGATAACATGTGAACAATGCTTCCATGGTAGATAATCTTGTTTTCACGCCATCTTGAACATTTCCGATCACTAATTCTGGTGGGTGGTTTTTGAGCCATCTTAAGTCTGGTTCAAATGGATGCATGGTACTGGGTGGATTTACTGGTTGAGAAGTGATAGCACTGGTTCGAATTTTTGCTTCATTTTGTAGATTTCCAACTTCTCCAGTAATTGCATCCAAGGGTTGATTTGCAATTTCCACTCCAACTGCATCCCTGGGTTGATTTGCAATTTCAATACCAATTGCATCCCGCACTTCATTTCTTACTGGATGAGAGATGGGATTTTCTTGATAATTAATTTCCAACTCATCCATTCCCTGCAAAATATTTTCTTCACACGTATCATCAGTATCACAAAAATCAATATGACACTTGTTACCATTTTGTTCAATATTTTCGTCATTTTCGTCCAGAGCATCAATATTGACGTGTGATTTTTCATCAAATACCTCGTGTATGGATTCTTCAACCACCATTGTCCTTTTGTTCAAAACTCTGAATGCTTTGCTGGTAGTCGAATATCCCAGAAAAATTTCTTCATCTCCACGCTCATCAAAAGCTTTTAGATGGGATTTATCATTAATATGAATAAAGCACTTGCATCCAAAAATATGAAAATAACCAATATTTGGTTTTCTCCCTTTATATAGCTCATATGGCGTCTTGCTATACTGCTTGTGGATCATGCTTCGATTTTGAGTGTAACAGGCAGTGTTAATAGCTTTGCCTTGCTTCCATTTTATTCCTAACACTCCTTTCCCTTGTTTTGCTCCAAAACAAGTTTTGCCTTGCTTCCAACTTTGAGACTCTGTAGATGATCTTCGATGATGCGCTTAGTCTCTTGTAGTTGATGAAGATTCTAACACTCTTGGATATTTCTTTTGTAAGCTCTGTATCACTCTGAGTATTTATCTCACAAAGAATATATCAATTTAAGCTTTTGAGATGGAAAGCTTTCTTTGAATTTCGTATGCTCTGTTTAGCTCTGTTTCTTGCGTCTTGCTATTTGCTTCTTTCACCACTGCTTTCCAAAACTTCAATCTTCATCCTTTTATAGATGGTAATGAGAATCCGTCCGTTGGAAAGAAACGTTCTCATTTTTGAATTTCTTCTAGCTGTATAGCCTTTTCAGAGGATAAGATAACGTTGCAGATATGTCAGAGATTCTCTGCAAGTTGAGCTTGAGATTTTAGCAAAAATGGCGTCCCAAAAACTTCATCTGGTGTAGATCACGCCTCTTGGGATTTCTATCTTCAAAAATACAATCTCCAATTTAATCCCTTACTTGTTTAGACTAGTATTTTTGCTTCTGCAATTTCTTCTGGTATTTTCCTCTGTACTTCACGTCTGGGTCTGTCTACTCTTCCAGACTTCATCTTCTAAATTGACTTGGGAAATCTCTTCCCATGTAAAATTCATCCCTTACTATATTTGGAAGTGAAATTTTATCCCTTCCTTGATTTGTCAATTGAAATCTCATCCCTTACTTGATTTGGACTTGCAACTTCATCCCTTGAATTGAAGCCCTTTGCAAATCTCATCCCATCAAATTGAAACTTCTGCCCCAAGGATGAGGTACTTCATCCCATAGTCAACTTGCAAATCTCATATCTCAGTCAACTTGGAAATCTCATATCTCATCCCAATTGACTTAGCAAATTGCTTCCCTTCGGCCAAACCAATCCCTTCAAATTGAAATTGCATCCCTATGAGATACTTCATCCCATAGTCAACTTGGAAATCTCATATCTCATCCCAATTGACTTAGAAAATTGCTTCCCTTTGGCCAAACCAATCCCTTCAAATTGAAATTGCATCCCTATTTCAATTTTGAGATACTTCATCCCTTCAATTGGAATTGCATCCCTATTTCAATTTTGAGATACTTCATCCCATAGTTGTTGACTTAGCAAATTGCTTCCCATCGGCCAAACCATCGCCCATACTTCTCTACATTTTATTCCTAACAAATTCCCCCTTTTTGATGATGTCAAAACCTATACCCGAACATTTTGGCTTAGTCCAGTCAAAAACAATAATCTTTTATTTTTCTTTCTTTTATTTTGACTAGCCAATTTGACGAGTTTGACAAAATTTGGACCTATGGACTTTTTTACTTTTAGACACGTAAACATGTTGCAATTTTGAGGATTAATTTTTATTTCTTTTGTCAACTTGTTTTCTTCCCTCAAATTGCATTTACAATACTAAACATGTGTCTAAAAATTAAAAAGCATAAAGCTAAATAAAATATGACTAGATAGTAGATAGATTAGCCAAATGTACTGAAATGTTAAACACCTTCACGATCCTATCATGCTCTTTACTCTAGCTCTTAGCTTAATGAAATTACCTTTGCAATTAGCATGATAATATAATTGCTTCACTTGCCCTTTAAGATAGCATGAAAAGGCTCCACGTACATCTCCCTTGCTTGTTGGAAAAACATTTCGAGTGTAACATTTGACACATTCGAATATGCTCCTTCCTTCCTTTAATTCGTCCACATCTGGTACGAGAGCTGCAAAGGATGCAATGACATCTTCATTTGGTGAGCTTCCTTCCCCCTGAAGGTATGCACCGCCCGAACTGCTCGAGCCTTGTCCACCATGTCCAAATCCACCACCAAAATGAGAGGGTTGTTCTCTTTCCCCCTTTTTGGTGTCATCAAAAATCGTCTTGACCATATCAGTGCCCTTCTTGGATAAGGTCACTATCTCCTTGACCACCGAGTCAGTACGCAAAGTCGTGCTAGCCATTCCTTGGAGAAAATCCTTAATTGTGGATAACTCCTTCTTGATCATTCGGATATCTTCTCCATGGGTGTCAATCCTTTCAATTGTTCTTCGTAGATCCTCAACCTCCATGCACACTTTGAAAAGTAGCTTCTCATGCCTAATTTTGTGCATCATATTTTCGGCATGGTGAGACTTCTCAAGATTGACTTGAGCACTTCTTTCCTCCTCAAGGGCAATAGTTAACATGTCAACAAAAGAATTCAAAAACTCAACAATTTTTGGGTTAGAATTTTCATCACGTGCTCCAATGGCCTTCGTTAATTCCTTCAAGGCCTTGATCACCTCAACTTTAGAACCTTTTTCTTTGTCACTTTTGTTGATTTCTTCATCTTCATTCGAATGTTCATCCAAAATATCAACAACAATATGTTCATCATCATCCTTTTGAACTTCATCCTCCTTTGCTTGTCCATCCATCTCAACATCTTCTTGTTGTTCTCCTTCCTTGGCCCCTGGATCAGCCCCTAAATCAGCTGGTAACACTGGTTCATCAGCCACCACAAAATCAGTGTTCAAATCTGCCACAAAATTAGTATCCAAATTAGCCATAAGGTCATCCCCTGTGTCGTCTCTCTGGTCATCCCCTGTGTCATCCCCTGCTTCTTCTTCTTGAACTGCTTCAATTTCTTCTGTTTGGATGGTGTTGGAAGCATCCAAGACCTCATTCTGTTCCTCAATAGCAACTGTATCATTTCCAGCAGTCACCTCTTCGTCTCGAATCTCAACTCTTGGTGTTCTTTTCTTTCTAAACACTCGGCTTAAAGGAATGTCATCATCCATTTGTTCTTCTTCACTTTCATTTTCCTCAATTCTTTCTCTTTTGACATTAACTCGAAATAAGTACTTGCTAGAAAGAATTGACTTTCTATCCTTCATTTGGATGCCTTTCCTTCTCAAGAGTTCACCAATCATGAGACCATAACTAGGATTGTCTTCTTTATTCACCATTGTGACCAATCGGTTGAAAATCACCTTGCTCCAATCCAACTTCTTTCCATGAACCACAGCATGCATCATACTAGCTATTTGCAATGTAGACTTATCAAATCCACCTAACTTACACAAAACACACTTGGCAAGAACTTCAACAAGTTTGCTAAATTCCCATTTGAACAGTTCGGACTTCCTCCCAGAAAATTTGGATACATTCAAACTGTCATTAATTCGAATTTTTGTCCAAAACTCAAACTGATCAAAATAGTAATTATCTAGAGTAATATCATTCTAAGAGAAATCAAACAACTCCCTAATATCATTTTGACTAATAGAGACCTGTACGCCATTAACAGTAGATTTAATCACATTGTTCTTCATTTTAGCATGCTTGAAAAAATCAAAGGCTTCATCATAAAAAATACTCATATAACGAAACATGCAAACCTTTTGTAGACCACATTTCTCCAATCCATCCAAAATCTCTTGAGCAAGAACTGGATTTGTAGAAACTCCCTTAAAATCGGCTGGGTCGAGGAGATGTCCCGTGTTGACTTTCTCTGTGGTTTGTGTGTTCTTGGATGATTTTCTACTTAAGGATGCAATTTTTGAAGTTATTTTTGAGTGGGTATCAAAGTGAAGTGAGAATGAGAGGTTTTGAGAGGTTTCGGCTATGGTGTCTTGTAAAAGAGAGAGAAGAAGGTTATTGAAATTGGGTTTGCTTGGAAGAGGAAGAGTCTTTTAAGACTTTTAGGGCTAAAGGGACGAAAATACCCTTAATGATAAGCTTAGTGGGGTTTGAAAATTGAGGGTAATTTGGTCAAATTATTGAGTATGGAAAATGTTCAGCTCAAGGATATCTCAGATGAATTAGATAAATGCATAAAAGATACATGCAAAAATATTTTGTCAAAAAGAGATAATGATTAGTTCAACCAAATTCAATGGGGTAAATGCACATTAAATTTCATTCACTGACACAAAATCCATGTGTTATGCAAATAAGACAAATCCTTTTCCTAGGTAAATTTCTATGTGCCAGGTAAAAACTCTGTGACTTTACAGATGGATATGCTAGTGAGTAGGGTAAAAAAAATTATAAAACCATACATTAGACACGTACAAGTCATGTAAAATCACATAAATACTTAAGATCTAAGAAATATAAGACAACAAATTTTTTTAAAAAAAATTTAAGAAATTGCATTTTAATTAACACAAAATCACATAACATGCAAAACACATTTAACGCAAATAATTATGCGATTAACACATATAGATACGTGACAAATAAAATAAACACAATAACCAAAATTAAATTGAACAAATTGAGCTTAAGGATAGAGAACGTGATACTTAGCTCATTTCGATCATGCCCAACTCATGCCTTAGAGTGATAAAACGTGATTCGCACAAAGGCTTTGTCAGAATATCTGCTAGTTGATTTTCTGTTGGTACATGATCGATTTTGATGTCTTTCTTCTCAACATGATCTCGTATGAAATGGTGTCGGACATCAATGTGCTTTGTTCTTGAATGAAGTACTGGGTTTTGAGAAATTGCTATGGTGCTAGTATTATCACAGAAAATACTAACTTCATTGCAATTGACTCCGTAATCTTTTAATTGTTGCTTCATCCATAGAATCTGTGCGCAACAACTCCCTGCAGCGATATATTCGGCTTCGGCTGTGCTTGTTGCAATGGAGTTTTGCTTCTTGCTAAACCATGAAACTAACCTTCCCCCTAAGAACTGGCACGTTCCTGAGGTACTTTTTCTATCGATTTTGCACCCTGCAAAGTCTGCATCTGAAAAACCGGTTAGTTCAAAATTTCCTTCTTTAGGATACCATAATCCTACATTAATGGTTCCTTTAAGATATCGGATAATCTTCTTGACGGCAAGTAGATGACTTTCGTTTGGCTTAGATTGGAATCTTGCACATACACCCACTGAGTAAGATATATCGGGTCTACTCGCAGTGAGGTATAATAAAGATCCAATCATTCCTCGATATTGCGTCTCGTCAACATCTTTGCCTTCATCGTCTTTGTCTAATTTGACTGATGTGCTCATTGGAATTTTCACTGAACTCTTTCCTTCTTGACCGAATCTTTTAATAAGATCTTTGGTGTATTTGGCCTGATTTATGAGTATTCCTTCCTTCAGTTGTTTTACTTGCAGTCCAAGGAAGTAGTTTAGCTCTCCCATCATGCTCATTTCAAACTTGTTCTGCATGAGCTTAGAAAATTTCTCACATAATAATTTATTAGTACTTCCAAAAATGATATTATCAACATAAATTTGTACTAATAATATATGATCATTTTCTTGAATTTTAAATAAGGTTTTGTCAACAAGGCCTTTGGTAAACCCACAACTAATTAAGAACATTGATAGGGTGTCATACCAAGCTCTCGGTGCTTGTTTTAACCCATATAATGCCTTCTTTAGTTTATAGACCTTATCAACATTACCTTTTACCTCGAAACTTGGGGGTTGCTCAACATATACTTCTTCTTCGAGTAGGCCATTTAAGAATGCACTTTTTACGTCCATTTGATAAGACTGTAAAATTCTTGTAAGCTGCAAAGGCTAGAAAAATTCTTATTGCTTCCAATCTTGCAACCGGGGCAAATGTCTCATCAAAATCTATTCCTTCTTCCTGTGAGTAGCCCTTTGCGACTAGCCTTGCTTTATTCCTAACAATGATTCCATCTTCATTTGCTTTATTTCTAAAGGCCCATTTTGTTCCAATCACGTTGTGATTAGATGGTCACGAAACAAGCTCCCACACATCGTTGCGTTCAAACTGATTCAGCTCTTCTTGCATTGCTTCAATCCAACTAGGATCTTTTAAATCTTCATCTATGTCCTTCTGTTCAACCTGAGAAAGAAAACATGAAAATAGGGTTTCTTGTAATGCGGATCTAGTTCTCACGCCATCATGAATTTCTCCAATGATTTGATCTTGTGGATGATTTCTTAGCCACAACAAATCCGGTTGAAAATTTCCTTGAGAAGTAGAGGGTTAGTGTGAAGTGGAAGGATTTGGATTTGCGGTTTGATCCATTCGTTGATCCTCACTATTAGTTCCAACTCCAACCCCAACACATTCCCTTACTTTTTCCCTTATATCATCTTCCACATCGGTTTCTGTTCCAGAGCAATTTAGATTGCTATTTCCCTGCAAAATATCTTCAGAAATTTCATTAGCATTATCTACTTGTTTAGGAACATTGATACCAAATGTTGGAGATTCCCTGCTTTTCGAGAATTCATCAAATACGACATGAATAGATTCTTCAACCACCATTGTTGATTTATTTAATACTCTGAATGCTCTGCTGGTGGAAGAATATTGCTTCATCTGCACGTTGATCAAATGTTCTTAGATAGATTTTGCCATTATTAAGAACAAAACATTTGCAGCTTGTAGATTAGACTTCTATTTTGGGTATAGCAAGCAGTATTGATTGCTTTGGCCCAAAAGCGTTTAGGTAGCTCGGCTGCAGCTATCATTACTCGTGCAGCTTCTTTAAGCGTACGATTCCTTCTTTCGGCAACTCCGTTTTGTTGTGGAGTTCTTGCGGCTGATAGTTGATGCAAAATTCCTTGAGTATTGCAGTAATTTTGAATTACGCTATTCACAAACTCTGTTCCTCTATCGGTACGAATTTTGACAATGTTGACTTCCTTTTCATTTTGAAGTTGTTTGAGAAGTTCTGGTAGCTTCTTCTCTACTTTATTTTTCTTCCCGAGAAATATCGTCCATGTGTACCTGGAAAAATCATCAACAACAACAAGAGTATATTTCCTACCACTCATACTTACTGGCTCCACAGGACCAAATAGATCCATATGTAATAGACTAAGAGGTCTTTGACTTGATTCATGTGTTTTTGTCTTGAAGGATGATTTGATTTGTTTTCCCTTTTGACATGCATCACAAATCTGATCCTTTCTGTAGGTGATGTTGGGTAGTCTTTTGACAAGATTTCTCGTCACGAGCTTGTTAATGGTTTTAAAGTTGAGATGACTCAACTTTTTGTGCCATTCCCAACCCACATTGCTTGAGTTGTTTGCAACAAGACACACAGAGTCTTTGGTTGTGCTCCAGTCTACAACGTACATATTTTTCTTTCTGATTCCTTCTAGAACAATCTCGCCTGTGGATCCGTTCTTCACTTGACACTTGTCTTTGAAAAACTCTACAAGATAGCCTTTATCACAAAATTGACTTGTGCTCAGCAAGTTGAACTTTAATCCTTCAACAAAGGATACGTCTTCTATTTTTAGACCATTGCGGGATACTGTTCCTTTTCCTTTGGTTGTACCATATCGATCATTTCCTCCAAACACAACTTTTGGTCCTTCGATATTTTTAAAATTCACAAGACTAGATTTATTTCCAGTCATGTGTCAAGAGCATCCATTATCGAAGTACCAAATTTCCTGCAAACAGTTTACGCATTTTTAGGTACCCAACTTAATTTGGGTCCTTGAGTGTTAGTCCTTTTTTGTATCCAAATCCACCTAGTTCTTATTGATCCAAGATTAGGTGATTCATAACCATTGAAAACATTATAATCATACCTAATTTTTGAAAAAGGTTTTGGTGCCGGGTTTTGAAAATTGACTCGATCTTTTGGCATTTGGGAAGAGATTTGTTTGAGCCTATGAAAGGCATTAAATCTGGACTTAGTCCATGGTTTAATTTAATCAAACCAATCTTGTTCAGAGGGATAAAGTCTCCCTGCCCCAATCCTTGGAGTTCTTCCCGTTCTTCTATGAGGACTTTTTTCACTCGAATCATTGGTATTTTTCCATTTAGGAACAAACTTTTGCCTATTATTTGACTGCATTGGCAAATTAAATTTTTTTTGAGGCTTTGGCCTTGCAGTAATATTTTTGGCATTAGCTTGATAACCAATTCCTTGTCTCATTGTGCTATCTTGACCTTTTACAAATTTTACTACTTGGACTTTATTATTTAAAGCAGTAGTAGAATTGGTCAATTTTTCAGAGGCTTGAGAACACGATGTATCATAACCAAGTTCGATTTTATCTCCTGAGGGTTTTTGCATATTTACCATTTTATCCATTATTTTCGATGAATGAGTAAATGTTGCTATAACTTCCCTTAGGTTGTGTTCTCTCACTTCCCTTGCTTTACACTCTTCTTGAAGTCGAATATTTTCGGCTTTCAAGTCTCGTATCTCAGATAGAGCATTTAGCAATTTTTCATTTAGTTGATCTTTTTCAAAAATCAGTAAATTATTGCGCTCTTTGATTTGCGAGTAAGTGTCCATCATGGTTTGACAATCCTTCATCATATGAAAGATAAACTCTTTAGAGAAAGATGAACTTACAGAATCAAAGGATTTAGAAGTTACTTCATCATCATCTGTTTCGTGTGCCATAAGACATAAATATTGACTATTTGAATTGCTTGACATGCTCATTTCAAATAGTGCATTATCATCTGTAGAACTGTCACTTTCATTGCTAGAAGATTCCTCAGACTCACTTGTTTCTAGTGGGTCACTAATAAGAGCTTTTCTTTTGTCTTTCTTGTTGAATCTCCTATCCTTGACTTTGGTTTCCTCCTGCACGGTGTTGGATTGATTTTTGCTTACCTTGGGATAAGGACATTCGGCCATAAAGTGTCCAGGCTTTCTACAGTTGTAGGATAAATTCGAATTTTCCTCCAAGGTTTCCTTTTTATGCCTTTGTGATGTGCTTGCTTTAGGAAAACTTTTTTGATTGTTTTTCCTCATGAACCTTTTGAATTTCCTGACAAACAAAGCAAAGTTTTCGTTATTTAATAATTCACTATTATCTACTGACCTTGACATGGGCGGTTTTTCGGCAACTAGTGCATTGTTCTTTTCTTCGCGTTCTTCCTCCGTCCTTGACTTCATTTCAAACTCATAGGCTTTTAGATCACTAAAAAGCTTATCAGTTGATAGAGTCTTTAGATCTCTAAGATCACGCATGGCAGTGACTTTCATGTCCCAACTTGACGGTAAACCACGTAGGATTTTGAGTGAGATTCCTTTTGATTAATGTCTTTTCCAAGATCATTAATTTCTCCTAAGATTTTGGCAAACCTTGTTTCCATGTCGGTAATATTCTCTCCACTTATGTAACACCCCAGATTTTCAAGATATTTAAAACTTATAAAATAAAGGTGAAATCCCATTAAATCCCAAAACATAATACAAGAGTACGGGGTGTTATGCCACACCTGAGCTAGAGAACCCAGGTGCACAGGCTAACTATCTAATATCCTTAGTAATGTAAATGCATAAACATGGCACGCAGGCCGAAAGGGAAACTATCTACTTCTACGTTCCAAGTTCTAGCGCGCTCCAGTGACTTATTCTTCTGTGCCTGAAAGCCAAATATATCTGTTCAGCGAGAGATGCTGGTAACCCACTCGAACGCGTTGAAATACAATAATATAGATATATATATAGATATATGAAAAGTCATTTTGAACATGAGGATATCTCTTACGAACTCTAGCTTTTAAAACCGGGAATGACTCGACAGATAAGGCTAGACACAAGCAATAGTTATAACAAGCGTATACGACAGGCAAGACAGGTAAAGCTGAGCACAATTAATAGCCATAACCCAACATAAACAATCCCCAGCATAAATCCCATAGTCACATCCCCCAATATACTCATAAACACAACTCATCCATTTCTCATCACATAGCACACTTTGTTGGCGCCACAGGACCAATCGCATGCCCATACATGAGGGTCAGCGCATATAGCTCTGACACGGCCCCGCAGCACCCTACCCCGTCTCACCTTACGGAGGAGTTGATCGCAACCGACTAATGAACCGCAGTTCTATATAATATTTATATACCTGACCGGTCTTTACCAGCCTGGTTCACAGTTGGGATGGTTCTCAACCCATTCAACTGCCCGTATAGTGGACCTTTGTCATATATAATATTTATATACCTGACCGGTCTCTACCAGCCTGGTTAACAGCCGGTATGGTTCTCAACCCATCCGACTACCCGTATATAATATTTATATACCTGACCGGTCTCTACCAGCCTGGTTAACAGCCGGTATGGTTCTCAGCCCACCCGACTGCCCGTATAGCCTGATTGATCTCAACCAAATCGGGGTGACATGCACACATAACACATAGCAAGCACATGCAACCCACATTAACACATTGGGAAGGGGGAGAAAACGTATAACAAAAGCTATGCGTGATCCTTCACATACTAAGAATAGTCCTAAGGGGTTCATACTCCTTTCACCTAGGTCAGCGGGATACCAATTCAACTAGCATGCAATATATAAGACTCATACAACCTACGAATGGTACCCGAAACATCAAACTAGACATAGGCACGATAGACGGAGTCCGTTGGGACACCACGGGGGTCGGGGTAACATCAAACGGGGAAGTCGGGGTCCCAAGTGTGGGAATTTCCAGCGGGTAGCCGGTGGGTGGGGGGCCACCCGCCGGCTGCCCGCCGGTAAATACTGTTCCGGGCAGCGGGTCGCCGGCGGGCAGCTGCCCGCCCGCCGGCTGCCCGCTGCCGGAATTGTCCCTTTTTGACCGTGGGTAGGTGGCGGGTCCCCTACCCCCCACTGACTCTTTATACACAAAACGCCCCGGGAACCATTGTGGAACCCGAGACCATGCTTAAACACTTTATAACGCAATTAACGATCAACACGTAGATAATTAACGGATCAAATACGAGAAACGTACGGCACATAACCTATCATGCTTTTCTAAACATAATCGACACCCAAACATGCGATTTCCCCACCCGATACACCAAGAATAATATCATACGATACAACCTAGGGTTCTAATCACTTTTATACCAACAAGAATACGGTTCGTCCTCTAATTACAAGATTCGGTACAAATAACACATAAGCATCAAGAATGCCATACAATTATCAAGAACGACATATAAACATCAAGAACTCCACATAATCATCAAGAACACCATAACTATCAAGAATCTCCCAATATCAAGATCACCCACGGAATTATCTCATCAATCATCAATAATAATATCGCAAATCATCAATACAGAATAATATGGGGAAATCCTACGGGGGAAATCATAACTATGAAAATAGGTTTTGTTGAGACATGGGTTACCTCTTAGCCTTAATTAATTCCTTGGCTATGAAGGGTCTTTGTCTAAGCTTTCTTGCTTTCTTGATTTCTTCTAAGGGGATTATTGGAGCTCCTTGGGGTGGTGGGCGTTATTCTTGTGGTGGGGGGTTTCTAGGTGCCTCTTAAGTCCCCTATTTATATATTTAGGAGTCCTAGTTAGGGACTAATATTATAGGCTTGCTAATTCTATTTCTTTTGGAACTAAGGATTGGGTTTAGGGATAAGGGCCCGTGGACTATGGTGGGCCTTTCCTAATTAATTATTGTGATTTAATTCTTTCTTTTGGGTAATTGATTAATTGATTTTAGGGATCGTAACACGGGGTGTTACATTCTCCCCCCCCTTACGAGGGGCTTCGTCCCCGAAGCCCGGTGAGTTAATCCACTCTTTCACCCCTAGGCATCCCGTATCTTGGCCTCCCGGTTAGGAATGTGGCCCTTACGTTTTGCCTTAGCTGGGGTAGACTGGATTTCTGGTGGCGCTGTGGTAGAAGGGTTTTAGGTCTACCTCTGTCTCCTGCTCCTGAGCTGGATGCCCCGCGAGTGCCCAAGGTGGCCTCGATTGCTGCCACCCTCTGATCTAGCGCGCGAGTCGTACGGATCAAGGATGTGAACCCTTCCTCCACGATTTGGCTTTTTCGATTGAGTTGTGCGAGTATGCGCTCATTGATCGAGCTCTCGTTTTGCTCCCTGGGATTCCCTCTTGATTGTGGGTGCAATGGCGGTCCGGGCTCGTCGTCCTCCTCCTGGTCCTCATTTTCCCCCGGGATCCCACAATCTTGCATTGCCCGCTTGAGTTTCTTGTTGGAGATGTCCAATTGGTCGACCAATTCTCTTTGTTCCTCCTCGTGTTTTTGGCAAATTTCCTCGATGGTGAGGTAGTGTCCCCCTTCGGTGTAGTAGATGTCGTTGCGGCGGAGATTCTGGGCGTTAAAGATCATGTCGTTTGCGGTTTTACCCTCGGTGTGGCTTAGGTCCACCCCCTTTTTCTCCATGATCCAACTTAGGATCATCCCATAGGGTAGGCTAAGTCGGTTGCTTGATTTGCAAAACTCCATGTGTTTTAGCATGAGGGCCGGCAGGTTGAACTTGATTTTGTGTTTCAAGAAGTAGGCAAAGGTGCACTCTAAACTCCCCTTGTCCTTGCTTTTATTGTTCATGGGCAAGAGGCTATCGGTTACGATCATAACCAATATCTTTTGTTCCGCCGATAGCCACTTCCTATTTGGCCGTGTGGCCGCGGTGAATCCGTCTTCTTTCCCGAGTAGGTACCCGAGATAGTCCTTGTACCCCGTGTTTTGGGTATCGATCCACCCCTTTCGGTCATAGTTTGACACACCCGTGGTGGTCAATTTCAAAAGCTTGGCCAAACGGCCTTCGGAAAGTATGATTTCCTTGCCGCGGACCTTGGTGGTGATTTCTAGCTTATCGCCCCGTTTGGTGGCTACAAGGTGTTGATAGAATTCTTTCACCAATTCGGGGTATGTATCCCCCTTGATGGCGAGATATGTATCTAAAAGCCCTTGGTGTCTAAGCATATCAACCAATTCCGGAGAAAATTGGTCGGGTTCAAGGGCTTTACCTCCGATCACGGTGTAATCGGCGTTGCTCCACTCCGGGGTGCGGGTTCCGAGGGGCTTTTTCGGCATTGTGGAGCTTCTCTTGGTGGAAATTTTTCCGGCAAACTTTTCCGGTGGCTTTCCGGCGAGTCGACGGCGGCACGTTTTCCGGCGAGGTTCCCGATGGCGCGGTGTTTTGCGAGGGAGACGGCGGCTAGGCGGGTTCCGACGCAGGGCGGCGAGGGAGCGATGGCGAGGTGGCGACGTTGGGTAGTGGTGGCAGCGGGTTGCAGCTGGGTGCAGCGCGGGTGACGGTGGGGCGGTCGGCTTGGGCGGCGGCGCGGTGGCGCGGGCGGACGGGTGGCGTTCGGCCGGTGGCGGCGTTCGGCTGCGCGTGGTTTTGGTGGTTGGCGGTGGTGATTCATGGGGGTGGTCGGACGAGCGGGAGAGGAAGGAAGGGAGGAGGGAGAGAGAGAGGGTGTGGAAGAAGGAGAGGAAGGGTTTTTGATTTGGGGATTTTTGTGGGTTTAGGGACTTGTAGGGCTTTAAGAAGAAAGTGTCCCCTTGTGGTTTCAAGAAACACTTGTAGCCTAGTGGTTAAGGCTTTAGTCTTGTAGGTGAGAGGTCTAAGGTTTTATTCTTTTTGATAGCATTAGTCTCTTTGATGATGGGGCCCTTGTCTTTTCCCTATTTCGGCTTTTAGTGGTGAGGCTTGGTTAGTTTGTATAGTTTTAGTTCTATCCCCCCCTTGTGAATAGGACCGAATTTTGAACTAATCTTTTATTTATAATATTGCCAGGTAATTAAGCTAAGTAAGTAGTTCCGCTACGAAGGTGATTAAAAGGGAATTGTCGACTTATCCTAGACAGAATTCGTTTTCTTGGTTTTCCCCTACGGGGTCTGCGTGGTCCTCGTCCTCTGGGGTTGGGTTTCCTTCCTCGAGATTGTCCTCGCTCCCGAGGTCGGCTTGAGTGCGGCTCATGACGAATATTTTCCCAGGAGCGCCGTAGTTTCCTTGATGAGAGGTGCCCCCATGTTGCCCCATGGTGGTTGTGCGTGGTTTCTGGGGTTGGGCGCAATGGAAGGCCTTGTGTCCTTCTTCTCCGCAGTTGAAGCACCGCAAGGGATTGCCCATGCAATCTTTGCCTCTATGGTTCTTGTTGCACTTTGGACAAGGGAAGCTCCTGGTGTTAGCGTCGTTGTTCCCTAGGAGTGGCCTTTGGTTGGTCAGGTTACTCGGTCTTGTATTGGTGTCGTTTCTTGTTCTCTTTACTGGTGGTGCCCCTCATCCGGGGTTCCTCTTTCGTATCTGCTCTTGGACCCCGCGTTGGAGTAGTTGGATTCGGTAGAGGTTAGCGGCACTGGAGTAGGCCTCGTTGAGAGTCCGAGGCCTGCTTACCACTAGTGCCTTTCGGGCTTCAAAGTTGAGGCCCGATACGAATCTTTCTATCTTAGTCACCTCGGTGGGGACTAGTTCTGGTGCGAAGCGTGCTAGTTCAAGGAATCGTTTGTGGTATTCCATGACGGTAGCTGCCCCTTGTTTTAGATGGAGAAACTCCTCGTACATGGATGCCCTCACGTGTGTTGGATAGAATCGCTCTCGCAGTCGCGTTTTGAGCTGCTCCCAGTTGAACCCCGGTTCTTGTTGGTAAGTGGGACCCTCGTGGATCCACCAGAGATCGGCCTCGTGTCCGAAGTAGAACGAGGCTATCTCCACGCGGCGTTCTTCTGAGCATTCCACTAACCCGAGAATTTTGTCAAGGGTTCGGATCCATTCCTCTAGGATCACGGGACCATCTTCTCCTGAGAACGTGGGTGGTCGCTGGTTAGAGACTTGTCGGGCGAAGTCTGTGTTTGCGCTCGACGGAGGTGGTGGGGGCCTGTCGTTGCGGAGAACCACATCGCTCAGTGCTTGGGCGACTTGTGTTAGTTGTTGTAGCGTTTGGGTTAGGGGATCGTGCGCGGCGGGTTCTGGAGTCCTTGATTGCCTTCTGTTGGGTGCCATGTTGTCGTATTCCTGGGTCAATGTTTTATAAGAACGTTAAATTGGGGCTTGATGTCCCTTTTTGTGCTAACGGGGAAAGTTTTCTCCAGGTAAGGGGATTACGTGTAGGTTTCACAGTCTCACCGCGAGTCCTAAGATTTCTGAATCCTATGTTCCTAAATACTTAGAGTTCGAGCCTGTTGTCCTAAAGTCTGGTCTTAAGGGTTTTGTCCTAGGGTCAACTTAGGCACTGATACCAACTGTAACACCCCAGATTTTCAAGATATTTTAAACTTATAAAATAAAGGTGAAATCCCATTAAATCCCAAAACATAATACAAGAGTACGGGGTGTTATGTCACACCTGAGCTAGAGAACCCAGGTGCACAGGCTAACTATCTAATATCCTTAGTAATGTAAATGCATAAACATGGCACGCAGGCCGAAAGGGAAACTATCTACTTCTATGTTCCAAGTTCTAGCGCGCTCCAGTGACTTATTCTTCTGTGCCTGAAAGCCAAATATATCTGTTCAGCGAGAGATGCTGGTAACCCACTCCAACGCGTTGAAATACAATACATATAGATATATATATATATATATATATATATATATATATATATATATATATATATATATATATATATATATATATATATATATATATATAGATATATGAAAAGTCATTTTGAACATGAGGATATCTCTTACGAACTCTAGCTTTTAAAATCGGGAATGACTCAACAGATAAGGCTAGACACAAGCAACAGTTATAACAAGCGTATACGACAGGCAAGACAGGTAAAGCTGAGCAAAATTAATAACCATAACCCAACATAAACAATCCCCAGCATAAATCCCATAGTCACATCCCCCAATATACTCATAAACACAACTCATCCATTTCTCATCACATAGCACACTTTGTTGGCGCCACAGGACCAATCGCATGCCCATACATGAGGGTCAGCGCATATAGCTCTGACACGGCCCCGCAGCACCCTACCCCGTCTCAGCTTACGGAGGAGTCGATCGCAACCGACTAATGAACCGCAGTTCTATATAATATTTATATACCTGACCGGTCTTTACCAGCCTGGTTAACAGTTGGGATGGTTCTCAACCCATTCAACTGCCCGTATAGTGGACCTTTGTCCTATATAATATTTATATACCTGACCGGTCTCTACCAGCCTAGTTAACAGCCGGTATGGTTCTCAACCCATCCGACTGCCCGTATAGTGGAACTTAGTCCTATATAATATTTATATACCTGACCGGTCTCTACCAGCCTGGTTAACAGCCAGTATGGTTCTCAGCCCACCCGACTGCCCGTATAGCCCGATTGATCTCAACCAAATCATGGTGACATGCACACATAACACATAGCAAGCACATGCAACCCACATTAACACATTGAGAAGGGGGAGAAAACGTATAACAAAACCTATGCGTGATCCTTCACATACTAAGAATAGTCCTAAGGGGTTCATACTCCTTTCACCTAGGTCAGCGTGATACCAATTCAACTAGCATGCAATATATAAGACTCATACAACCTACGAACGTTACCCGAAACATAAAACTAGACATAGGCACGATAGACGGAGTCCGTTGGGACACCACGGGGGTCGGGGAAACATCAAACGGGGAAGTCGGGGTCCCAAGTGTGGGAATTTCCAGCGGGTAGCCGGTGGGTGGGGGGCCACCCGCCGGCTGCCCGCCGGTAAATACTGTTCCGGGCAGCGGGTCGCCGGCGGGCAGCTGCCCACTGCCGGAATTGTCCCTTTTTTACCGTGGGTAGGTGGCGGGTCCCCTACCCCCCACCTACCCCCCACTGTCTCTTTATACACAAAATGCCCCGGGAACCATTGTGGAACCCGAAACCATGCTTAGACACTTTATAACGCAATTAACGATCAACACGTAGACAATTAACGGATCAAATACGAGAAACGTACGGCACATAACCTATCATGCTTTTCTAAACATAATCGACACCCAAACATGCGATTTCCCCACCCGATATACCAAGAATAATATCATACGATACAACCTAGGGTTCTAATCACTTTTATACCAACAAGAATACGGTTCGTCCTCTAATTACAAGATTCGGTACAAATAACACATAAGCATCAAGAATGCCATACAATTATCAAGAACGACATATAAACATCAAGAACTCCACATAATCATCAAGAACACCATAACTATCAAGAATCTCCCAATATCAAGATCACCCACGGAATTATCTCATCAATCATCAATAATAATATCGCAAATCATCAATACACAATAATATGGGGAAATCCTACGGGGGAAATCATAGCTATGAAAATAGGTTTTGTTGAGACATGGGTTACCTCTTAGCCTTAATTAATTCCTTGGCTATGAAGGGTCTTTCTCTAAGCTTTCTTGCTTTCTTGATTTCTTCTAGGGGGATTCTTGGAGCTCCTTGGGGTGGTGGGCGTTATTCTTGTGGTGGGGGGTTTCTAGGTGCCTCTTAAGTCCCCTATTTATATATTTAGGAGTCCTAGTTAGGGACTAATATTATAGGCTTGCTATTTCTATTTCTTTTGGAACTAAGGATTGGGTTTAGGGATAAGGGCCCGTGGACTATGGTGGGCCTTTCCTAATTAATTATTGTAATTTAATTCTTTCTTTTGGGTAATTGATTAATTGATTTTAGGGATCGTAACACGGGGTGTTACAACTTAGCATTTTGAAATCCTCAAATTTCTTTAATGCTATGGTGAGTTTATTATCCTTTTCTTGTTCGTCACCTTCACCAATTTGGATGAGTGTCTCCCAAACTTCTTTTGCTGATTGGCATTTTCGAACCTTTGGAAAAATCGTTTCATCGATAGATTTGAACAAAATATCCTTGGCAATATTATCCAAGTTATTTCGTGTTCTATCTTTGCGAGTCCATTCCACTTTAAGCTTTGAAACATACTTTGGAGTATCACTTGTTTGTACAGAAGCAGTGTTTACTTGCAGGATTTCAATTGGACCATTAGTGATTACTTCCCACATTTCATCATGTAGTGCAGATAAATGTACCTTCATGCAAAATTTCCAATCATCAAATTTTTCTAGAGAAAATAATAAATTTTGGGCAAGAGCCATACCTGGCCTCTTTTCAACATCTTGATTTTTTGAGATCTGTCTAGCAGTCAAAATTGACTCAAATAGACAACTGCTCTGATACCAATTGTTGGTCCCGATAGGGTGGTAAAAAGTCTAGAGGGGGGGTGAATAGACTTTTTAAACTTTTTCACAATTAATAACAATTTGGTAATTTCAACTCTATGTAACAAGATATGAAACTTAGATGCGCAGCGGAATAAATAAAACAACCAAGTGTTACGTAAAATCAAAGAGATATATCACATGCAATATGATGGATATGCTTGGTATGGCTCAAATAATAAGTATGCAAATTTATGCTCACATGCATACGTGAAAGCTACTAGACCCAGATGAATAATTTCGCACAATATAAGATGGGTCAGTCAAATATTCAACATGCAAGACAACAAAATATTTAAAGAGATGGTTCACTCAATATGTGTGTGATATCACGTGTGAATCAATGAATGAATCCAAAATAGAATAAAATAGAATAATGTCTGCATGCACTTGTAAAGTCACATAACCCAATCAATGAGATAAATGAATATGACGAATAGTAAATGGGTTAGTATGCATGCAATAATAAATAATATCAGTAAGTAAATGAGAGAGGCAATTTATAGTGGTTCAGAGGTGGTGTAATCCTCCTAGTCCACTCTTCTCCTTTCACTCCAAGGAGGAAATTCACTATCTCGTTCACCCAGATACAAATAGTGAATCAAGTGCACACAGGCACTTCCCGAGTGTTTTGCACACAGCTACACTCAATCCCGAGTATCTCGCACAAAGCTATACTCCCGAGTATCTTGCACAAAGCTATACTCCTACACCAACTAAGTGTCTTGCACCCAGCTACACTTAGCACCACCGAGCGTCTCGCACACAGCTACACTCAGCAACCACGAGTGTCTCGCACAAAGCTACACTCACGAGTGTCTTGCACAAAGCTACACTCAACAGGGTAGTGTCTTGCACAAAGCTACACTCAACCCTCTTTCTACACACAGTAGAGGTAAGATTTAGAGAAAACAAATTTCTCTTCTAAGGACTTGAAAAATCTCTCGTGAAAGCTCAAAACTGGATATTTTCGAATTTTTTCTCTTTGTGTATTGTTGCCTCCCATCTCTGCTTCATGTCTTCAAGTCATCTGGTATATATAGCTGAAAAAGCAATATTACCGTTGTAGCATCACTTGATCTTGATCGTTCAACTTGATCAGCTACACATTATTGCCAACTTGCATTGCGGTGATTTAATGCAAGAGATGTGCTTCTTACAGTGAGTTTGAAAATCCTCACCTGACAAATCTTTCAAAGGTCATACATGTCGGCTCATCAGCTGAATCTTCTCCGAAAAATAATTTCCTTATCTTGACGGATTTAAAATGATGAAATCTTCCAAAAGATTTTCTGCTGATTCTTGCTTGAGTAAAAATTATATCTTCGTCCATTTCTTCTTCTGAAATGATTTGAGATGCATAGCAAGAGATTTAAATGAGAAAGAAGATGTGTAGAGGAATTCACGTGCATCTTCCTTATCATGTCCACAAGCTTCCAAACTTGTAGTCAACTTAGCATTCCATGTGTCCACATTGTAGCATACACCTAACAACATATATCTCCCACGCTTGTACCACTACGCTATATTAACTCATTAGTTAATATTTCTAGATTTAATCTTTATTCCCAGAATGGCTTTAGTAGCATTTTAGATTAATTCACAAATTAATCCGAGTCTGCCTCTTGGTCGTCCCCTATCAGCCCCTTGGTTGTCCCCTTCTTTATCTCTTACTCAAAAATGTAAAAATTAAGTCTTGAACCCGTGACCTTTGATTTCAACAACCTTATTCCTTATCCACTTCACTGCTTGATCCTTTAGTGTCTTCCAAGGTAAATAATTCTCAAATATAAACATTTTGGATAAGTATATTTTGCTAAGAATTTCGTAGACTTTATGGCTTGACTTGGGACTTAGGCGAATAGACAATTAGACTCAAAATAAAATAGGGGAGTTCTAAAATTACAAATTTGGCTCATCAAAACTATTACATTTGTAATTTTGCAATTCCTCATTTTAAGTAAATTGACAGAATTAGATAACTGACTTAGATTACTGATTGATTCAGTTAAGGGGACAATCGGTAACGATAAATCATGAACAGAATATAAAGGAAAGATAACCGCACAAAAGCCAAAAACACAGAATGTTTACCCAGTTCGATACGGTGTGTATCTACATCTGGGGGACGATCACATAGGCGTCCAATCCACTAAATCATAATCCAATGTACAAAGGTAGATATACAATAATCTTACCCAAGTGCCCCACACAAGGTACAAACCCAGTCTACACAGGTTTAGTGGATTGTTGAAGATGGAGAGCCATGCATACAGAAGTCCAATGAAATCCCTTCACTTGGAGAGCCCACTCTGATGCAGTCCACTTTAATGACGCTCTATAAGGTTGTTCCCACAACAGTGTGATCACATTGTCCTTTCATTTAAGCAGCAGTAACTCTTCTCAAGTTCATCATCTTAATCACCATGAACATATTGTACTGAGAAGACGCATGTCAATCAAAGTTCTAGTCTCATATAGCAGATATGGAGTGTTTCTTCTTATTTTCGGTGTAACCCTAATTCTTGTCAAATAAGGGTACTTATAGATCCTTCAATAACCACTCTCTATAGTTGACTTTGATTGTAGAAGGTAGGACTGTAAAAGAGGAATGTAATCTCAGAAGATTAGGTCCATACCTTCCTTGACAATATACGCTGATCATCTTTCCATACTGGTCTGGTAAAACCGCATGAGCCTTTTAAGGAAACAGCTTCATAAATCAGATCTTCAGTGTAAGTTCTTCTGTTGTTGCTTCTGATTGATCAGTTAGCTGTAGAACCAAACGAACAGACTCTAAACCTATCTTAGTATGCCATAATAATATTGCCAATTATAATATGGGGTTTTTAGACATATAAAAACACTAACAAACTCCCCCTTTGGCTATTATTTGGCAAAACAACTCGACTACAACCACAATGAACTAAGATAGGTTATATGGACAAGGTCTAGGCATTTCTCAATGGTGATACCTCTTACAGCTTTGTGTGGAGTTCTGATTTGTTTCCCAATGGCACATGCACCACAGATTTTTTCTAGATAAATTCTGATCTTAGGTACACCTTTTACTGCTTCCAGTTTGATCAGCTTATCCATATCTCTGAAGTTTATGTGACCTAGTCGTCTATGCCAGAGTTTCGATTCATCAGATTTTGATAGGTGACATGCAGTTTCATTTGTCAAAACATAGCAATTGTCTGAGGATCGAGTTCCTTCCATGACCAGTTGATTTGCTTTGTCACTAACTCTGCAGCAGTTACGATCGGAGCACACATTCCAATTTTGATCACACAACTGACTGATGCTAATTAGATTTGCTTTCAACCCACTGACTAGCAGGACTTCTTCTAATTGAGGTAAACCTGGTACATTTAGAATACCTTTCCCAACGATTTTACCTTTTTGTCCATCTCCATATGTTACAGCTCCACTGCTAGGCTGAACCGCCATCAGACACTTGATATTCCCAGTCATATGTCTGGAACATCCACTGTCGAAATACCATCTAGCATCAGTTGTAGACGCAGTCAGAACAATGGTGGGGTAGCAGATAACTTCTGAATTTCTGACCCAAACCTGTCTATTCAATGGTGTAATAGTCTTATTCTGATATTTTTCCTTCCTTGATCTCTGTAGAAAAAGTAACACTCAGGTCGAGTATGACCTTTTGTTTGACAGTAGTGGCAAATGGGAGTGTAATATTTAACTTTGACAATCTTATTTTTGAACCTCGAATAATGGGATTGATGAGTTGATCTGCCCAGGTCAATATCAGTACTCTGATCGTACCTCCTTCCCTTGTTTTGTACTGACTGAGATGACTGTCCTTGTTCATATCTGCGATCAGCTGTGGTCTTAGACATTCCCTTTTTGATGAACTTTGTTGCGTTATTCGAAGATTCTCCTTGTTCAAATCCCAGACCCTTTTTATCATTAGGATTTCTGCCAGAGTCTAGAATCTTATCTAAGGTAGATGTGGTGTCCATCATCTGGATATTTTTCTTCAAGTTCTCCAATTCCTTGTTTACTTTTCCTTCTCTAGACCGTATCTGAGTGATGAGATCTTCTTTTATGATCAGTTCTGCTTTTAATTTCTTTAGAAGATCATCTCTTTGCTTCAGCTCGTCATTCAGATTTTTGTTCACTTTCACAAGTTGTTCCCAGCTAGCAACAAGTTTTGCAAATTCTGTCTCAAGTTGATTATGTCTCTCTTCAAAATCATCAGTTGATATGTATGATTCTCCATCTGATTGATCTCAGTCTGACTGAAGATCTGTAGCAGTAAAGAAAGCTACAAAGTTTCCCACATTATCATCTGATTGATCATTTGAAGTTTCCTCCTCATCGTCACTAAGAGTAGCTACAGACATAGCCTTTTTCCTTTTGAGATATGTTGCACATTCAGCCTGTATGTGACCGTATCCTTCACATTCCCTACACTGTACTGACCGATTGAGAGGTTTTCCTGAGTCTATGGAACTGTTTCTGATTTTTCTTGATCGCCCAGTCTGAGATTGATAGTTTTGTGAGAAAGGTGTTGTTTCTACCTTTTGATATGAGGAGTTCTTGCCTTTGTATTGTGTCCTAGTAGGCTGACCTTGACCCTTTCTGTTGAAACCTTTTAAGATTTTCTAGAAGTTTTTGGTTAGAAGAGCTAAGGTTTCATCATCTATGTCGTCTGTGTCAGATTCTCGATCAGCCTCAACCACAAAGGCTACCGACTTTCCTTTCCTGTTGCTTCCAATATCATCATCAGCAAGAACTTCCAGTTCGTATGTGTGTAAGCTTCCCATGAGTTCTCCGACTGTCTTCTTTTCCCTGTGTGTTCCTGAATAGTAGTTACTTTCATTCGAAAACGTTTAGGTAAAGATCTAAGGATCTTTTTGACCACTCTCTCATCAGTGAACGGTTCCCCAAGTATTGAGGCTCGGTTCATCAAGTTCTGAACCCTACTGTGGAAGGTCGAAATGGTTTCGTCTTCAATCATTATGAGTGCTTCGAATTCTGACAGAACCATTTGCAGCTTTGACTGTTTGACATCACTGGTTCCTTCAAATCTGGTTTCAAGAATCTCCCATACCCGTTTAGCCTCTTTTACTCCTATAACAAGCGTAAAAACAGATTCATGCAGTGATCCTACAATTGAGTTCAATGTTTTGTTGTTCAGATCAGAGCATTCATTTCATCGTCTGTCCAAGTCTCCATGGGTTTTTCTTCAGCAACTCCTTGGGGTAGTAGGTCGACTCCACCCAGTTAGGATGGTGCGATAAACCCTGGTACCTTGTGCTTGAATATATATTTCCATACGAGCCTTCCAGAAAGAGTAGTTGTGACCATCTAGTTCTGGTGGTTTCATACTTGCATCCATCCTGAATACAACAACCAGCCAACGAACACACAGACAGACTCACACAAAAAAACGAGAGAATGCAAAACTAAAACAGCCCTTCGGATCAAGTCACTATGTAGACTTAAAAGCTCTGATACCACATGTAATTTTGCAATTCCTCATTTTAAGTAATTTGACAGAATTAGATAAGTGACTTAGATTACTGATTGATTCAGTTAAGGGGACAATCAGTAACGATAAATCATGAAGAGAATATAAAGGAAAGATAACCGCACAAAAGCCAAAAACACAGAATGTTTACCCAGTTCGATACAGTGTGTATCTACGTCTGGGGGACGATCACATAGGCGTCCAATCCACTAAATCATAATCCAATGTACAAAGGTAGATATACAAAAATCTTACCCAAGTGCCCCACACAAGGTACAAACCCAGTCTACACAGCTTTAGTGGATTGTTGAAGATGGAGAGCCATGCATACAGAAGTCCAATGAAATCCCTTCACTTGAAGAGCCCACTCTGATGCAGTCCACTTCAATGACGCTTTATAAGGTTGTTCCCACAACAGTGTGATCACAGTGTCCTTTCATTTAAGCAGCAGTAACTCTTCTCAAGTTCATCATCTTAATCACCATGAACATATTGTACTGAGAAGACGCATGTCAATCAAAGTTCTAGTCTCATATAGCAGATATGGAGTGTTTCTTCTTATTTTCGGCGTAACCCTAATTCTTGTCAAATAAGGGTACTTATAGATCATTCAATAACCACTCTCCATAGTTGACTTTGATTGTAGAAGGTAGGACTGTAAAAGAGGAATGTAATCTCAGAAGATTAGGTCCATACCTTCCTTGACAATATACGCTGATCATCTTTCCATACTGGTCTGGTAAAACCGCGTGAGCCTTTGAAGGAAACAGCTTCATAAATCAGATCTTCAGTGTCAGTTCTTCTGTTGTTGCTTCTGATTGATCAGTTAGCTGTAGAACCAAACGAACAGACTCTAAACCTATCTTAGTATGCCATAATAATATTGCCAATTATAATATGGGGTTTTTGGACATATAAAAACACTAACAACATTTTATTCCTAACACTCCTTTCCCTTGTTTTGCTGCAAAACAAGTTTTGCCTTGCTTCCAACTTTGAGACTCTGTAGATGATCTCCGATGATGCGCTTAGTCTCTTGTAGTTGATGAAGATTCTAACACTCTTGGATATTTCTTTTGTAAGCTCTGTATCACTCTGAGTGTTTATCTCACAAAGAATATATCAATTTAAGCTTTTGAGATGTAAAGCTTTCTTTGAATTTCGTATGCTCTGTTTAGCTCTGTTTCTTGCTTCTTGCTATTTGCTTCTTTCACCACTGCTTTCCAAAACTTCAATCTTCATCCTTTTATAGCTGGTAATGAGAATCCGTCCGTTGGAAAGAAACGTTCTCATTTTTGAATTTCTTCTAGCTGTATAGCCTTTTTTAGAGGATAAGATAACGTTGCAGATATGTCAGAGATTCTCTGCAAGTTGAGCTTGAGATTTTAGCAAAAATGGTGTCCCAAAAACTTCATCTGGTGTAGATCACGCCTCTTGGGATTTCTATCTTCAAAAATACAATCTCCAATTTAATCCCTTACTTGTTTAGACTAGTATTTTTGCTTCTGCAATTTCTTCTTGTATTTTCCTCTCTACTTCACGTTTGGGTCTGTCTACTCTTCCAGACTTCATCTTCTAAATTGACTTGGGAAATCTCTTCCCATGTAAACTTCATCCCTTACTATATTTGGAAGTGAAATTTTATTCCTTCCTTGATTTGTCAATTGAAATCTCATCCCTTACTTGATCTCATCCCTTACTTGATTTGGACTTGCAACTTCATCCCTTGAATTGAAGCCCTTTGCAAATCTCATCCCATCAAATTGAAACTTCTGCCCCAAGGGTGAGATACTTCATCCCATAGTCAACTTGGAAATCTCATATCTCAGTCAACTTGGAAATCTCATATCTCATCCCATTGACTTAGCAAATTGCTTCCCTTCAGCCAAACCAATCCCTTCAAATTGAAATTGCATCCCTATGAGATACTTCATCCCATAGTCAACTTGGAAATCTCATATCTCATCCCAATTGACTTAGCAAATTGCTTCCCTTCGGCTGAACCAATCCCTTCGAATTGAAATTGCATCCCTTCAATTGGAATTGCATCCCTATTTCAATTTTGAGATACTTCATCCCATAGTTGTTGACTTAGCAAATTCCTTCCCATCGGCCAAACCATCGCCCATACTTCATCTGATGGATTTAAACTTGGCTTCTTTAAAATATATGGGATGTGAGATTCAAACCTATGACCTTGCATATAATATTTCAAGCTTCTACCAACTCATCCATACAACCTTTTGGTTATCATCTTGTTTCACTTGGTGTACTTCTTTCTTTCTATAGATGCTTGATCTTCAAGATAACTTCATGCAAACTTTAAGTAACGTTCTTTCTTCTTCGGAATTTCTTGAGGGATTTCTTGAGGGATTTCTTCATTGATTTCTTGAGAGATTTCTTCTTAGGATGATAGTCTTCATAACTTCTTCATACGCATACATCTTCCTCTTTTGTTTGCCATTTTCACTAGGCAAATTCTTGATTTTAGGCTTTATATCTTCTTCATCCATTTCCTCAACTAATGAATTTATTTTTCCCTTTCTTGGTCTATGACTCGACTAGTCTAACCAAAATAAAATTGGGGTTCTACGATTTACAATATGGCATATAAAAATATATTACAATTTATTCCTAACATCTCACCATCAAAGGGGATACATACCCCGAATTGGTGAAGGAGTTCTATCACCATTTGGTTGCCGTCAAGCGGGGTGATAAAGTGGAAATCACCGCTAAAGTCCCAGGCAAGGAGATCATACTCTCCGAAGGCCGCTTGGCCAAACTCTTGAGGCTAACCACCACAGGTGTGTCAGACTACGACCGAAAAGGGTATATCGGTACCCAAGACACGGGGTATGAGAATTACCTCGGGTACCTACTCGAAAGAGAAGAAGGCTTCACCTCAGCCACCCGGCCAAAAAGGAAGTGGCTAACCGCTGAACAAAAGATACTGGTCATGATTGTAACTGACAGCCTGTTGCCCACAAACAACAAAAGCAAAGATGTAGGCAGCCTAGAGTGCACCTTTACCTACTTCCTAAAGCACAAAATCAAGTTCAACCTACCGGCCCTTATGATGAAGCATATGGAGTTCTACAAGACTAGCAACCGGCTTAGTCTACCTTACGGGATGATCCTAAGTTGGATCATGGAGAAAAAGGGGGTGGACCTGAGCCACACGGAGATCAAACTCGTGAGCGGTATGATATTTAATGCCCAGAACCTCCGCCGCAATGATATTTACTACACCGGAGGGGGACAATATGTCACCCTCGAGGAGGTTTGCCTTAAACCCGAAGAGGAATGAAGGGAATTGGTTGACCAGCTGGATATCTCCAATAAAAAGCTAAAACGGGCAATGCAAGAATGTGGGGGACTGGAAGAAAATTAAGAACAGGAAGAGGACAACGAACCTAACCCACCTGCACCCGCATGAGAAAGAGGAAACCCGGAGGGCCGAAACGAAGAATCCAACAATGAGCGCATCCTCGCGCAGCTTACCCGACAAAACCAAATCATGGATGAAGGATTCTCATCCCTAATCCACGCAACACGCGCGCTAGACCAGAGGGTGGCAGCAATCGAGACCATATTGGGCACTCGCGGGGCATCCAGCTCAGGAACAGGAAACGAAGGTAGACCCGAACTTCCCAATCACCACCTCACCAGTAATGCAGTCTACCCCAGCAAAGACAACACGTGGAGCCACACTTCCTAACCAGGAGGCCAAAATACGTGACGTCCAGGGGTGAAAGAATGGATCCACGCACCGGCTTCGGGGACGAAGCCTCTTGTAAGGGGGGGGGGGGGGGGGGAGAGTGTAACACCCCGTGTTACGACCTCTAAACCCAAAGTAATTATTTAATTACCTACCCTAAAAAGAGAATTAAAATCCATTAAGTAACTAAAAAGGGGTCCACCATAGTCCATGGACCCTTATCCATAAAACCAACCCCTTAGTCCTGTAAGGAATAGAGTTAGCAAGCCCATACCATTTAGACCCTAATTAGGACTCCTAGATATATAAATAGGGCATAGGAGGCACCTAGAACCGACACCACAATAACTTTCACCACACAAGAATTCCCAAGAATTCCCATAGGAGAAATCAAGAAAGAAGAGATCTTAAAGAAAGACCCTTCATAGCCAAGGAATTTAATTAAGGCTAAAAGGTAACCCATGTCTCAACAAAACCTATTTTCCTTGCTATAATCTTCTTCTTTGGCTCCTTATTCTATGCTTGTGTCTTGATGAAATCTTCTATGATAATTGTGATATGATCTTGATAATTGATGAGATGATTTTATGTGTGATCTTGATGATCTTGATGTTGATAAGAGGATCTTGATGATTGTGTGATGTTCTTGATAAATCTTGATGCTTCATCATATTAAAGATGAACTATGATCTTGATGATTTAAATATGATTAGAGCCCTAGGTTGAATCGTGAATTTCGTGTTGGGATATTCTTGGTATATTTGGGTGGGGATTCACGTGTTCGGGTGTTGATTATGTTTAGAAGTCATGATAGGTTGTGTTCTATGTGATTCTTGCTTTTGATCCGTTAATTGTCTATGTGGTGTCGTCATTTGCGTTTAAAAGTGTCTAGGCATGGTTTCGGGTTCCAGAAAGGATCCTGGAACTTATATTTTGGAAAAAGAGTCAGTGGTGGGTAGGTGGGGGTAGGGGGACCCGCCACCCACCCGCTAACAACTTTAACACCACCGGCAGCGGGCAGCCGGCGGACAGAAGTCTGCCCGCCGGGCACCCGCTGCCCTGAGGTTCTTCGCCGGCGGGTGGAGGCCCGCCGGCCACCCGCTGGAATTTGCCCACTTTGGGACTTTGGCTTCCACGTTTGATGTTCCCCCAACCCCCGTGGTGTCCCGACGGACCCCGTTTGTCGTGCATGAGTCTAGTTGAAGTTTCGGGTACCGTTCGTAGGATAAAAGAGTCTCGTATATTGCATGCTAGTTGAATCGGTAACCCATTGGCCTAGGAGGAAGATGTATGAACCCCTTAGGACTATTCTTAGTATGTGGATATTCACGCATAAGTTTATTTATACGCTTTCCCCCTTCCCAATGTGCTAATATGTGTTACTATGTGTTATGTGAGCATGATACCCCAATTTGGTTGCGATCAAACCGGTTACTCATGAGCTGCGGTTCATTCTCCTGGCTGCGGTCAGTGACTCACTTCTTGGGCTGCGGTCCACATGGGCCTCGTGCGCTATGGCCCACCGACTGGACGCACCAGGCGGTGTGTAGGGCCACTAGCCCGAGGAAGGCCATAGTCCACCGAATGAGTGATCAGGCGGTGTGTAGGGCTATGGTCGGCTGCGATGCACCGAGTGTATGTGCCAGCGGTGTGTAGGGTCGTAGTCCCCAAAGATCATTACCCACCGAATGAGTCTCTCAGGCGGTGTGTAGGGCTTTGATTAGCTACAACCCACCGACTGAGCTCGTCAAGCGGTGTGTAGGGTCACAGTCTCCAAAAGAGGATCACAGTCCACTGACTGAGCGCGTCAGCGGTGTGTAGGGCTGTGATCCGCCGTTGAAACTATCGATGGTCTATACAATTGGCTGCGGTCAATTCCTTCATGCTACGGTATGAGGTAGGGTGCTGCGGGGCCATGTTAGTGCTATATGCACTAACCCTCATGTTGGGGCATGCGATTGGTCCCGTGGCGCTACCAAAGTGTGCTTGTGTGATAAAGATGTTGATTGAATGATGATGTGAATGATTTAAAAGTAAACTGTGACCTTAGATACATGTTCTTCATGACATTATCTCAATATAACTGATTATCTTTGTTTAACGTGCTTATCCCTACCTGTCGAGTCTATTCCTAGTTTTAAAGCTAGAGTCTCCTAAGTATATATCTTCCTACTTCAAAATGGTTTTCATATATATATATATATATATATATATATATATATATATATATATATATATATATATATGTATATATATATATATATATATATGTATATATATATATATATATATATATATATATATATATTTACCTATATTGTATTTCAACGCGTTGGAGTGGGTTACCAGCACCATTCGCTGAACAGATATATTTGGCTTTCGGGCACATATGATTAGCTTCCGGAGCGCGCTAGAAGAACTTGGATTAGATAGATAGTTTTCCTTTCAGCCTGCGTGCCATGATGATGTATTGAGGATATTTAGTTAGTATAGCCGGTGCATCTGAGTTCTCCAGCTCAGATGTGGCATAGCACCTAGCACTGTTATGTTTAGTAATGCTCTGTTTTGGGATTTAATGAGATTTTACCTTTATTATATAAGTTTTAAAAGTTTCAAAAATCTGGGGTGTTACATGTTGGGTCGGACTAGTGGTTTCACCCAAGCCACGATACCAGAAAAGAAATGGTTTACTATTGAGCAAAGAATCTTGGTTATGCTTGTATCGGACTGTCTGTTGCCCAATAACAACAAAAGCCGCTTGTTAGGGAAGTTGGAGTGCACTTTTGCCTTCTGTTTGAAGAACATGGTAAAGTTTAATCTGCCTGCCTTGATGCTGCAACACATGGTCTTTTGCCCGGACCATAACCGGAAGAGTCTACCGTACGGGATGGTTTTGAGTTGGATCGTTGCCAGGAAAGGTGTAAGTGTTGAAGGTTGTGTGCCGAAGCCAGTGGGCAAAATGGTGTTGGATGCCACCAACCTGCAGGATTGCAACCTATTTCAGTTGGACGACGGAGAGTACATCACACTTGAGGAAGTTGCCAAGAAAACCCCCGAGGAGAGAGACGCGTTGGTTGTTGAGCTTGAGATTCCCGTTGGGAAGTTGAACCTTGCGGTTCGGAGTTTGGGAGGTGATGTGGGGGATGATGAAGAGGAAGACCAAGAGGAGAATGCGGATATAGAAGAAGCTGTTGAGGTTGAGGAGAGTGACTCGGAGTGTGAAGAGAACCGGAGAAGGCGGGAAGCTAGAACCAAGAGAGAACACGACGCATTACGCACGAGGAGCGTGTGGTCACCCTTCTACGCCAACAAAACAAGAAGATAGAAGAGGGCTTTGCCTTTATGAAGACGCAGTTCATCGCAGTTCACCAGAGGTTAGATCAGATATAGGCCAGCTCTAGCCGAAGAGGAGAAGATGAGGAGCCCGATGAAGACACCGAAGAGTCGGAGAGCGAGTCCTTCTAGTGTGGAGTTGTGGTAATCTCGCTTTCCTTTCCTCGTTTGGTGTCATCGCTTGTTAGTTGTTTTGTTGTTGCCTTGTGTGATCTCTCTTGTTGCTAGTTTTGTTGAGTAGTTAGTTTTGCGGGTTGTTTTACTAGGAGCTAGTGGTTTAGATCTTTGGTGTTGGTTAGAAAGTTTGGTTGTTGTGTTTGGCTTTAGTGTTTGTTATGCTCAAGGAACTCCGTTGGAAATTTCATTTCAACCTTACCAAGTTATGACTTCTTGATCATTTTGTGTCCCTTTGAAATCTTGAAGTTTTGAGTCAAAAAGATGTTCTTGATTCTCTTGTCACATTGTTGTTTCGGGTCGCCGTTTCATTTGAATTCGTCGTACCCAAGTAAGGGTAAAGAAGACCTTTCACCTTATGATTGTATTCCAAGCTAACCTAGAGTCATCTTTCATTCTTTTCCCTAACACTCTAGAAAGAAAAACTCCTCATTCTCTCTAGAAAATAGTTAGCTTCTTCTTCAAGCCAAGTTTGGGCATTCCAAGATTCATCAAGTTGGTCTCCAAGATTCAACCTTTCTTAACCTTGAGCATATAGGAGGGTAAGATCTTTGGTCCTTTAGTGTTTTTAGTACCTTTTAAGGTGTTTTTTTTTGTCTAAAGATGAAATCTTTGTTGCCTTTTGGTGTGTTTGTGAAGTAGAAGTTGAAGGAGAACCTTTTTAGAAGCTTGTAAAGGTGTGAAAAGTGAAGTTGTAGGCTACAAGAGGTAACCCATGCTTTACAAAATCTATTTTCTTACCTATATGATGATTTCTTGACTTCTACATGTGATATTTGCTATGAAATGTGAGTTTTGATGCATTGTCTTGTGAGAATGCATATCTAAAGCTTGTTATTAGGTTTCTTGTATGCCATTGCTTGGCTATTCCTTTGATTCAAGTCATGTTGCTGTATTTTGTGAGATTTTGGGTGTTTTGGACTTGGTGTTGAAAATCCCCGAAGGGATTATTTTTTGGTACAGGTTGTACCCGTGGGCGGAACGGCGGGCAGTGGTCTACCCGCCGCCCTACCCGCGGGGTACATACCTCAGGGGAAGTGGTTCCCGCGGGCGGAACCACGGGTGGAGGTCCACCCGTGGCCCCACCCGCGGGGTACACATTGGGGATGTTTGGGGATTTGTTTCCCGTGATTCTTTTGACTCGGTAATTGATGTTTTGACTTCCCGATGTTCTTTTGTTGGGCTATTTGTATAACACCCCGAAATTTTTAAAATTTTAAAACTTATATAATAACGGTGAATTCTCATTAAATCCCAAAAGCAATCATAAGAGTGCGGGGTGCTATGCCACATCTGAGCTGGAGAACTCGGATGCACAAGCTAACTAACTAAAATCCTCAATACAAATGTCAATACATAGTCATGGCACGTAGGCCGAAGGGAAACTAACTAATCTATGTTTCGGATCTCTAGCGCGCTTCGGGTCTACTCATCGGTGCCTGAAAGCCAAATATATCTATTCAGCGAATGATGCTGGTAACCCACTCCAACGCGTTGAAATACATTATAGATAGATATATATAGATATATGAAAACCATTTTGAAGCAGGAAGATATATACTTAAGAGACTCTAGCTTTAAAAAACCAAGAGTAGACTCAGCAAATAGAGGCAAACACAATAATCAATGATACCAGTTAAGTAGAGACAACCATCATAAAGAATATGCATCTAAGGTCACGGATCACTTTCAAACCAATCATATCATCATCCAATCATCATTCGTGCCACACAGGCACACTTTGGTGGCGCCACGGGACCAATCACATGCCCCGAACATGAGGGTTAGTGCATATAACACTAACACGGCCTCGCAACACCCTACCTCTTACCGCAGCATGAAGGGAGTTGATCGCAACCAACCCTATAGACCGCTGACGAACTCAGCGGCGGATCACAGTCCTACACACCGCTGACGCGCTCAGTCGGTGAACTGTGATCCACTTTACAAGGGGGGACTTACGATCCTACGCATCGTTGCCGGGCACAGTCGGTGGATCGTAGCTGATCAAGCCCTACACACCGCTGGGGGACCCAGTCGGTGGGCGATGATCCTCGGAGACTACGACCCTACACACCGCTGACCCATCACTCGGTGGATCGTAGCCAGCCGTAGCCCTACACACCGCCTGATTACTTAGGTCGGTGGACTACAGCCTTCCTCGGGCTTATTGGCCCTACACACCGCCTGGCGCGTCCAGGTCGGTGGGTCATAGCACACGAGGCCGATGTGGACCGCAGCCCAAGAAGTGAATCACTGACCACAGCCAGGAGAATGAACTGCAGCTCATAAGCAACCAAACAGTGGACCGCAGCCCTATATAATATTTATATACCTGACCGATCGCAACCAGCCTGGTTAATAGTTGGGATGGTTCTCAACCCATCCAACTGCCCGTATCGCCAATTTGATCGCAACCAAATTGGGGAATCAGGCATCACATAACACATAATAGCACATAACAGCACATTGGGAAGGGGGAGACATATAAATAAGCTTACGTGTGATCATTCACATACTAAGAATAATCCTAAGGGGTTCATACGACTTCCACCTAGGCCAACGGGTTACCGATTCAACTAGCATGCAATTCCTAGACTCTTTTATCTTACGAACGATACCCGATGTAACACCCCCCAAACAAGACCTATATAAATGCCTTAACACATGCAGATTAAACAACAAAACTAGCACAGCAGAAGATAAAACGAATCTGGATAAAAGAAATCCAACGGGGTGTCACGCCACGTCTACCAAACACGGTAAACGCTACGGCAAACAATCTGCAAGTGTATACATCTATCCCAAAACATCAGTCTAACTACATTGGCGCACAGGCCACAAAAGCAAAGATAAAGGTGCTAAGCTACCAGGCTCTAGACATCGCGCTCGTCTAAACATCACTTGAAAGATACAAAGATAAACATTGGGACGACGCCCGGTCAGCGATAATTGCTCGTAACCCACCAATACCGTTAAGTATCATATATAGATAGATATAAGCCATAAAACCATTTTCGAAACGGAATACATAAGTATATAAGTCAAAAGCCAAGATCAACAGTCAACACAAGACTCATCACTCTCAAGGATAACACGGGAAACACATCCCAAACCACAAAGGTTAACCACGACACAAAGGAATAAGACTCACCGGTGGCAACACATGCCCTTGTGACTACACACGTCACAAGAAAGAGAACTCACAACAATGGCTACACAAGCCCTCGTGACATCACCCATCACGAGTTGATATGCCTTCCTTATGCCCTGTTCCAACCTTATGGCTACCCCCGACCTTGTACCTTCATGCCAACTGTTACCTCCAGGACCCCTGTACTTCTTAGTCCAACCTTTTTCCTCCTGGGACCGTCGTCCCCCACCAACAAACCACCAACAAGACCACCAATTCATAGTACACAAGGTACCGTACACGGCGAAATACATGCCCGGATAACACATGTTATCCCCCAATCACGTGAACCTTACTCGAAGGAACACATCTCCATAATCACGTCACGGCCACCACGAGGACCGCTGCAATACCTTGGTGACTAGTGTCCAATACCACTAATCGTGCAATCCATGTAAAGCCACACACGCACCACCACTCACACGAGTCAATCAACGGATTATAACGAAGGTATGAAACCATACTCAACCAAGGAATGGGTCACAACCCAACGACAACAACGATGAATAACACAAGTTATCATCCACCAAACGGAAGGTACAAACAACACACACGCTAGCATTAAGATAATAAACTAGCATGCTTAACAACGGAGAAACTCAAGATAGTTCCGAGGAACACACAAGACACCTCTCGGTCCAACGAAAGACAATGTTGAACACTTAGCACGATTCAAGACACCAAAGTCCTACATGGATACCTACCATATAGTTCTAGACATACGAAACATCAAGAAGACGCTCAAATAGTTCCACAAAAGAACAACGGGAAGTCAAAGGACAAATTACCAAGTCAAACAAATCACGGGGAACAAATCCCAAACAAACACCATCGTGTTCCCCGCGGGTGGACCCACGGGTAGTGCCCCACCCGTGGTTCCGCCCGCGGGAACACATTCCCACAGGCTTATGTACCCGCGGGTAGGCCGGCGGGTGGTGCCCCGCCCACCGGTCCGCCCGCGGGAACATCCCTGTTCCACAACAAATCCCTTTGGGGATTTTGTTCTACAAACACAAATTCAAGTCCGGAACATGCCAAATCTCACCCAACACAAGAAAATGACTTGAACCATGGAAAATGCCAAGCAATGACACAAAGGAAACCTAAACACAAGCTCTAGATATGCAATATCACAAGACAAATGCATAAACCCTCACATTTCATAGCAAAACACATGTAGAATCCATGAAATCACATATAGGTAAGAAAAATAGGTTTTGTAAAGCATGGGTTACCTCTTGTAGACCAAAAAACTTCACTTTACACCACAACAAGCTCCCCAAAAGGCTTACTTTCCAAACCCACTTCAAGATCAAACCAAAAGATCATAAAGATCCTACCTTTAAGAAAAAGACAACTAAGATAGAACCAAAAAGACAAGATAAACATAGATCTTACCCTCCTAGATGCCCAAATAGGTGAAAGGTTGAATCTTGCAAGAAAAACTTGAAATCTTGACAAGGGTCTTAACTTGGCTTGGAGAATAAGCCACACTTCTTTTCTAGAGAGAAGGTAGAACTAATTTCTAAGAATTGTAGGGAATGAAATGAAGAAGTCTTCTAGGTTAGGTTACAATACTAACTCTTGGTGAAAAGACAAGAGTACCCTTACTAACCTTTAGAAAGTGTAAGGAACAAGGGAACTCCCCTCAAAGCACAAGGTACAACACAACTTAAAGGTTGACTAGTCAAATACTAGTCCTTGAGTATTAAAAATTAGGATTTTAGGAATTATCTCCTCAAATGAAATAGGATTAATTACTCAATTAATCCATGGATTGAAATGTGGATTTTTGGGGTGTCACATCCTCTCCCCCTTCAAAGAAGCTTCGTCCCCGAAGCTTGGGTACGACAATTAAAATCAAACAGTGAAAAGAAACGACATTGTGACAAGAAGTTCAAGAATAACTCTTTTGGTCAAAAAATCCAAAAGAACTCACAAGGATTCCAAAGCAAAGAAGTATTCCATAGCAAAGAGAGAAAATATTTCAAATTCAAGGGTTGGCAAGAGGTCAACAAACGGATTGATTGAGCATCAAGAACTCTAGCCTCAACACAACCACCAACTTCTAGACGACAACCGAGAACTAACCTACTAACTCCAAACACCAACTAACAAGCTAGCTAAACAACAAGACAACAAGCAACAACAAGCAAGCACACAAGGCAAACAACAAGGAAAAAGGCGAACGGGATTACCGCAACACAAACTAGAACTCCTCACTCTCCGACTCCTCAGCCTCTTTGGACTCCTCTTCGTCTTCGTCTCTGTGGCTAGAACTGGTTTCAATCTGGTTCAACCTCTGATGCACTGCGACGAACTGCGCCTTCATAAACGCAAAATCCTCGGCGATCATGCTGTTCTGCTGACAAAGCAAGGTGACGACGTCATGCTCCCTCTTTGTGCGAGCTTCATTCCTTCTCCGGCTTTCCTCATTGTCCGAATCACTTTCTTCAGCTTCGGCGGCCTCCGGTTCTCCTACTTCTTCCTCTTGGTCTGCTTCCTCCTCAGCTTCTTCGTCACCGCCCAAAATCTAGACTACGAGACTCAACTTCCTGGTATGGATTCCAAGCTCAGCAGCTAACTCCGCCCGCTCATTAGGTGCTTTCCTTGCAACCTCTTCAAGCGTGATGTACTCACCATCATCCAACTGAAACAGATTACAACTCTGGAGATTGGTGGTATCCAACACCATCTTTCCCACGGCCTTCGGGAGACAACCGTCCACACTAACACCTTTCTTAACCAAGATCCAACTCAACACCATCCCATACGGCAAGCTCTTCCGGTTGTGATGCCGGCAAAACACCATGTGTTGCATCATCAAAGCAGGCAGGTTGAACTTAACCATGTTCTTGAGGCAAAAGGCAAAGGTGCACTCCAACTTACCCAACAAACTGCTCTTGTTGTTATTAGGCAACAAACAATCCGACACCAACATCACCAAGATCCTTTGCACCGCAGACAACCATTTCTTTTCCGGCCTAGAGGCTTGGGTGAAACCACTCGTATGGCCCAATAGATAGCTCAAATAGTCACGGTACCCCATGGTATCCGTACTAATCCAAGAATGACCACTGTACTGAGCCACTCCGGTAGCAGACAAACTCAACAACTGAGCCAACCTCTTTTCAAACAACACAACCTTCACACCTCTCACCTTAGAGGTGATCTCCAACTTATCACCCTCCTTTGTCACAACCATGTGACGATAAAACTCCTTCACCAAACTCGGGTAAGTCTCAGCCCTTATGGCGAGAAACCCATCCAACAAACCTTGATACCTAAGCATATCCAACAAAGAACTAGGAAAAAATTCCGGATCAAAAGCTTTACCTTCAAGAACGAGGTAATGGGTATCCACCCATTCCGCTTTCCTTGCCAAACTTGACCTTTTAGGCATGATTGAAGATGATCCAAAGCTCACAAGAAGGACCCAAGGCTTCTCCTCTTCCTCCTCTCACTCTCGCTGCTCTCTCTCTCGGCGGCACGGCTCCGGGGACGGCGAACGACAGTGGCGACGGTGTGGCGGTTCGGCGGTGGCTCGACGACGGGCAGGTGGTGGTGGCGGGTTGCAGGTGAAGCTACGGGGAGGGGGTGGGTGCTTGGTGGTTCACGGGTAGGAAGGGAAGAAAGAGAAGGAGAGTTTGGGGAATTTAGGGATTTGGGTGAAATTGGGGAAAAAGATGATTTAATTTGGCGATTTTGGGTAAAGTGGAAATTTATGGTTTAGATGGAATTAGAATTAGTTAAGGTTTCAAGAAAGACAATTGGCTCAAGTGGTTTAGAAGTTGGGTTGACAAAGATTAGGTTTGGGTTTGAAACTCAAAGGTTACAATTAAACATTAGGTTTAGCTTTTAAGCTACTCAAGGAAAGGCTTAAGGTATGAATTTTGCTACTTCGAAATTCAAAGAATACTTGGAAAAATTTAGGGAGCTCACAAGGAATTGTTAGGATGGGTTGGAAAAATTTAGGGAGCTCACAAGAATTGTTATATGAATAACCAAGTATAAGGATTGTGGAATTGGGCCAAATCACAAAACATGACAAGGATGGGTTGCTAACTTCACAACGAAGCTTATAAACCAACTAAAGAAATCACTTAGCAAGAAGAGAGTCTACACTAAGCATCCAACGAATCACTAACAAGAAAAGCATGCCAAGGATTGCCACGCAAAAGACAACTACGAAACACAAGGGAACACTCAAGACAACAACGAACATCACGGAAAACAAGGATAGGCTTAGAAGAAAGGGGTTACCTGCCATTTCATCCTCCATCAAGCCCTCCGACTCAGCCTGCGAACGCCCCATCACAAAAACTCTTCTGGGTGGCCTAGCTCCGACAGCTCCGCGACTCGAACTCCCACCCAAAGCTCCTCCGGCTCCTGGGGGTGGCGGCAACGCTCTCTGACCGGCTAACAGGGGACACTCCGCGACCTTGTGACCACCAACTCCACAACGGAAACACCTAAATGCATGGCCCTGACAACCTTGGCCTACGTGCACCTTCCCACACCTTCGACAAGCAGCCGACTTAGCTTGATCCCGATGCTCCACTCTGCTAGGTCCTTGAGAAGAAGATGACACTGCTCTAGCTGGAAAACTCGACCGGGGCTTCTTGAAGGTGGAAGAACCTCCGCTCTCAACCCTCTTCCTGGCTAGCTCAAACGAACTCCTCTGAAGCTGCTGCACGCGATACAAATCCGCGGCACTCAGATACGCATCCTTAAGGGAACTGGGCCTACTCACCGTCAACGCTTTTCGTGCCTCATAATTCAGACCGGCAACGAAACGCTCAACCTTAGCAAGCTCCGTAGGCACAAGCATCCTTGCAAAGCGCGCCAGCTCCAGGAACTTCTTGTGGTACTCAACCACAGATAAGGATCCTTGCTGCAGATGAAGGAACCCATCAAACATGGCGGCTCGCACATGCGCTGGGTAGAACCTTTCGCGCATTCTGTCCTTGAGCGCAGTCCAATCAAACTATGGTTCCTCAAGAAGAGCGGGGCCTTCGTGAACCCACCACAAATCCGCCTCTTGGCAGAAGTAGAACGTTGCCAGTTCTACTCTCCTTTCTTCGGGGCAGCCCACCACGGTGAAGATCTTATCAAACACCCGTAGCCACTCTTCTAGGACTACAGGGTCTTCCTCGCCAGCGAAGGTTGGCGGCCGATGACCCGACACAAAACGTCCTACGTCACGGTGCCCGACAGGTGGAGGAGGCGGCACAGCGTGATTGTTGTTCAGCAAGGCTACATTGAGCGTCTGCATCGTCTGCGTCAGCTGATGGAGATTCTGAGCGAGCTGCTCGTTGGTCGGGGTCTCCGGGGTGCGAGCACGGGGACGAGGAGGCATCGCAAACTTCTACAACAACAGCGAGGTTACCAAAAGGGAGCAAACAAGCAAGACAGAAAGCAACACACAACTCACCGCGCAACCTAGAGTCCTAACCCTAACACTTAGCTTCTTAAGGTCGCTTAGAGGTCTCAGAACACACTTAACCACTTAGAAAGTCTAGAATTAACTCTTCCTAAGCTCAAACCTAGGCTCTGATACCAACTGTAACACCCCCCAAACAAGACCTATATAAAAGCCTTAACACATGCAGATTAACCAACAAAACTAGCACAGCGGAAGATAAAACGAAACTGAATAAAAGAAATCCAACGGGGTGTCACGCCACGTCTACCAAACACGGTAAACGCTACGGCAAACAATCTGCAAGTGTATACATCTATCCCAAAACATTAGTCTAACTACATTGGCGCACAGGCCACAAAAGCAAAGATAAAGGTGCTAAGCTACCAGGCTCTAGACATCGCGCTCGTCTAAACATCACCTGAAAGATACAAAGATAAACATTGGGACGACGCCCGGTGTGACACCCCAAAAATCCACACTCCAATCCATGAATTAATTGAGTAATTAATTCCAATTCTTTTGAGGAATTGATTCCTAAAATCCTGATTTTTAATACTCAAGGACTAGTATTTGACAAGTCAATCTTTAAGTTGTGTTGTACCTTGTGCTTAGAAAGGAGTTCCCTTGTTCCTTACACTTTCTAAGGGTTAGTAAGGGTAGCCTTGTCTTTTCACCAAGAGTTAGTATTGTATCCTAACCTAGAAGACTTCTTCATTTCATTCCTTACAATTCCTAGAAAAATATCTCTACCTTCTCTCTAGAATAGAAGTGTAGCTTATTCTCAAGTTGAGACCCTTGTCAAGATTCCAAGTTTTGCTTCCAAGATTCAACCTTTCACCTATTTGGGCATCTAGGAGGGTAAGATCTAAGCTTGTTTAGTCTTTTTGGTTCCATCTTAGTTGTCTTTTTCTTAAAGGTAGGATCTTTATGATCTTTTGGTTTGATCTTGAAGTGGGTTTGAGAAGTAAGCCTTGTGGAGAGCTTGTTGTGGTGTTAAGTGAAGTCGTTTGGTCTTCAAGAGGTAACCCATGCTCTACCAAACCTATTTTGCTTACCTATATGTGATTTCCTGGATTCTATTTGTGTTTTGCTATGAAATGTGAGGGTTTTATGCATTTATCTTGTGATATTGCATATCTAGAGTGTTAGGAATATATTGTAAATTTTGATGAGCCGAATGTATTTTTGAAAAATCAAGTTGTCCCCATTTTTATTCTATTTGAGTCAGTTTGAGTCTACGGAGTATGGTGCACCCATATCATGCAACCCATGTACAAGTCTGGAAAATCACATGTTGATTTTAAATGTTAAGCGGGATTATAGCTTAACATAATTAAGTTGCGGATAAGTCACTAAGAACCATGCTAGAGGAGTTGGAAAAAACGTGTGTGAGCTATGCCAAATGATCCTAAGTTCAAATCTCAAGTGAAGCAATTTTAAGCTTGGGAGACTAGCTCTGACCGTATGAGAGACTAGCTTGGACCGTATAACCATATGGGAGACTAGCTTGGACAGTAGGTCAAGTATATTGGACCGTATACCGTATGGGAGACTAGCTCAAAGTATACAAAACCGTATGGGAGACTAGCTTGGAATGGAGACTAGCTAAGACTAAGTTAAATGCACAAGTCTCAGAAAAGCCAAGCACCATATGGAGAAACACACCAAGTATGGTGGACCAAGCTTAAATTCGAAACAGAGCATCTCACCATGGACAACTGTGAAGTTTTTACAGAGGTTCCAGTATAATATTTTACAAGGATCATGAAGGAGAAAATATCTGATATATTTTCATCTGAACATCAAGTTTTTACGGTGGAACCGGAGAAGCTCGAAGAAGGCTGATTCGCGGAGAAATTATTTTATACTCAAGCAAGAATCAGCAGATAAATTATTTGATCAACTTGACATGTCAGAACATTTATGAAGGACAAGAAATATCAAGCTTGCCGCGCCGAACTTATTCAAATTTTGGAGGCTACAAAATTCAAGACACGGCAACGGGAAAATTATTCAAATCATCTGACAAAAGGAGAAATGACATCTACCTAATATTTCAGATCAAGTTGACAATATCTTTTGATCAACTAGAATTCAAAATGGACGATCAAGATCGAAAGTTGATCAACGGGCAAATAGCATTCGCTAGCTATAAATTGTCCAAGCAGACTTGAAGATAAGTAGAGACAATAACCCCAAGTGATTGAGCAGTTCAAACTTGAACAAACGGCTAAGACATACAAGCAAAAGATACAAGCTATTTTTTTTATTAGCCAAAAAGGGGGAAACAGAGCTTCATAGAATTACATTCAAGTCTGAGTGAGAGAAAATTTTTATCTCTTTGTAGATTTCTCTACTGAGTGTAGAAAGAGGGCGGAGTAACTAGAGAGAGTGAAAACCCCTGGTTGAGTGTAGCTTTGTGCGTAGCACTCGTGGTGAAGGGTAGAGTAACAAGAGGAGCTTGTGAAAACCCTGTGAGTACGTAGCTTTGTGCGTAGTTCTCGTGGTGTAAGAGTACAGCTTGGTGCGAAGTACTCGGGAAGGCGGAGTAACAAGAGGAGCTTACGAAAAACCTTCGAGGAGTGTAGCTTTGTGCGAAGCACTCGGAGAAGTGTCGGTGGACACTTATTCACTATTGTATCTGGGTGATCGAAGAATAGTGAATTTCCTCCTTGAAGTGAAAGGAGAAGAGTGGACTAGGAGGATTACACCACCTCTGAACCACTATAAATCTCTCTCTCTATTTACTTACTGCTCATATATTTTTTGCATGCTTATTCTAACTGCGAACTAACCCGATTACGATTTATCACATATCTTTATCTATCTGGGTTTGATAGTTCCCACGTTTGCATGCAAGCCAAACTTTACGTACATCATCCTTGAACCATATCAAGTGTTTCTAACGTGTTGCATGTTTAGAATCTCTCTTTGAGCACTACACTAATTAAGCATAACACTTTACCGCTACTTATTCCGCTGCACACTCTAAGTTGTTTATCTTGTTAATGCTTGTTACTTAGAGTTGAAATTATCAAAGTGTTATTTGCCTTGTGTGTTTTCGAAGAAAGTTTGAAAAGTTAGAGAAGTCTATTCACCCCCCCCCCCCCTCTAGACTTCTCGCCACCCTTTCGGGACCAACAAGTGGTATCAGAGCGGTTGTCTATTTGAGTCTATTTTGACTGCTAGATAGATCTCGAAAACTTAAAGATGAAGAGAGATATGGCTCTTGCTCAAAATTTTCTTTTCTCACTTGATAAATTTGATGATTGGAAAATACGTATGCAGGTGCACTTATCTGCTTTAAACGATGAAATGTGGGAAGTCATCACCACTGGCCCTATCCAAATCATGGAAGCTAATACTGCTACTCCACGAGATCCAAATGCTCCACGATATATTCCAAAGCCAAAAATGGAGTGGACAAAGGAAGATAGAGGGCGAAATAACTTGGACAATATTGCCAAGGATATTTTGTTCAAAACGGTCGATGACACAATATTCCCAAAGATTCGAAAGTGCACCACAGCAAAAGAAATATGGGATACTCTCATTAGTATCGGTGAAGGCGATGAACAAGAAAAAGACAACAAACTAACCATTTCCATGAAGAGGTTCGAAGATTTCAAAATGCTACCGAACGAAAGCATTACCGACATGGAAGCTCGATTGATCAAAATTCTTGGAGAAATCACGGATCTGGGAAAGACAATTACCCAGAAGGAAATATCGCTCAAAGTGTACGCGGACTACCTACAAATTGGGATATGAAGGTGACCGCAATGCGCGATTATAGAGATCTAAGGACATTATCTACGGATAAACTCTTTAGTGATCTTAAGGCGTATGAGTTCGAAATGAAGACACGAGTCGAAGAAGAACGCGATGAACGAACATCCGCATTGATGGCCGAACAACCCTCCTCGTCATGGTCAGTAGTAAATAATGATTTTTTATCTGATGAACAATTTTCTCTATTTGTTAGGAAATTCAAGAAATTTATGCGAAAGAACAAAGGATCACCACAAGGGAATTTCTTTCGAGAAAATAGAAGATCAAGAAGGGAACCGGTCGAAGATAACACAAACGTGTGTTACAATTGTAGAAAGCCTGGACATTTTATGGCCGAATGTCCACACCCCAAGGCGGACAAAAATTCGAATACTTCTCCACAGGTGGAATACAAATCCAAAGAGAAGAAATTCAAAAAGGGCAAACGGAAGGCACTAATAAGCGATCCGTTAGAAGCAAGTGAATCCGAAGAATCATCTAGTGACGAGAGTGATTCATCACAAGAAGATACGGCGCTACTATGCCTAGTGGGCAAGACATCCGAACATGAAGAATGTTATATGGCGCGTGAAATCGACGAAGCGGTATCTTCTAGCTCTTTTAGCTCTTTTAGTTCCATTGACACTTCTTTCCAGACTCAAGAATCATTTCAAAGTCTTATGGAAGATTGTCAAAAGGTCATGGCCACTCATACTCAAATCAAAGAGCGCAATAATACGTTAATTCTTGAAAAGGAAGAAATGTCACAAAAATTGCAAAATGCTCTAAATGAAATGAGTAATTTGAAAGCCGAAAATGTTCGACTTCAAGAAGAGTGCAAAGCTAGAGAGGTTCGAGAACATAACCTTCGGGAAGTAATCGCATCATTTACAAATTCATCCAAAATAATGGATAAAATGGTAAACATGCAGAAACCCGCTGGAGATAAAGCCGGACTAGGCTACGATCCATCATGTTCTCAAACCCCTGTGAAACTGACTAATTCTACTACTACTTTAATTAATAAAGTCCCAGTGGTAAAATTTGTGAAAAGTCAGTATAGCACAATGAGACAAGGAGTTGGTAATCAAATAAATGCCAAGAAAAATGTTGCAAAGCCGAATCAAAAATTTAATATCTCTGATAGGCAACAAATTTTTAAAAGGCAAAAATTTGTATCTCCAAAGAGAACCAACGAGTCTAGTGCAACAAAACCTCATAGGAATATGGGAAGAATTCCGAGAATTGGGGCTGGGAGATTATATCCCTCAGAACAAGATTGGTCGCTTGATGACAAACCATGGACCAAGTCTAGATTTGCTCTTTTTCATAGAATCAAGCAACTATCTGCTTCCCAACCCGCACCGAATCATTATTCGAAAGTGCGCTATGATTATAATGTTTTTAATGGTTACAGATCACCTATTCTTGGATCAGTGGGAACTGGGTGGATTTGGATGCCAAAAATTACTAACACAAAAGGACCAAATCAAGCATGGGTACCTAAAAATAATTAATCTTTCTTGCAGGAAGTGTGGTATTTCGATACCGGTTGCTCTCGACATATGACCGGCAATAAAGCTAGTCTAGTTGAGTTCAAAAGCATCGAAGGACCAAACGTAGTTTTCGGTGGAAACGATCGATATGGAATGACAAAAGGAACCGGCGCAATTGTGAAAAATGGTCTACGAATTGATGACGTATCTTATGTCGAAGGATTAAAATTCAACTTGTTTAGTACAAGTCAATTTTGCGACAAAGGATATCTCGTAGAATTTTACAAAGGCAAATGTCAAGTCAAGGACGAATCTACAAACGAAGTTGTACTCGCCGGATCAAGAAAGAAAAATATGTATGTTGTGGATTGGAGCACAACAAAGGAATCCGTATGCTTGATGGCAAATAATTCGAATGAAGCTTGTTGGGAATGGCACAGAAGGCTAAATCATTTGAATTTCAAAACCATCAACAAGCTTGCAAGAAATAATATAGTCGAAGGACTACCCAACATTGTGTTCAAGAAAAATCAAATTTGTGATGCATGCCAGAAAGGAAAACAAATCAAAGCATCATTCAAAGTCAAAGCTCAAGAATCAACATCAAGACCCTTAAGTCTACTGCACATGGATTTATTTGGTCCAGTAGACCTAGTAAGTATAAGTGGTAAGAAATATACTTTGGTTGTTGTTGATGATTTTTCTAGGTACACATGGACAATATTCATCAAGAAAAAGGATGAAGTCTTATCAAAGTTGCCAGAGCTATTGAAACTACTGCAAGTCGAAAAAGACATGAAGATTGCAACAATACGAACCGATCGAGGAACAGAGTTCGTGAACAAAGTGATTCAATCTTATTGCAATTCACAAGGAATTTTACATCAATTATCTGCCGCACGAACGCCGCAACAAAATGGTGTAGCCGAAAGAAGAAATCGAACACTCAAGGAAGCCGCACGAGTTATGATAACGGCCGCCGGACTACAAAAAAGATTTTGGGCAGAAGCGATTAACACGGCGTGCTATACTCAAAATCGCAGTATAATCCACAAGTCCTATAACAAAACACCTTATGAATTATGGAAAGGGAGAAAACCAATCTCACCTATTTTCATACATTTGGTTGTAAATGTTTTGTACTTGTTAACGGAAAGTCTCAATTAAAGACTTTTGACGAGCGAGCGGACGAAGGAATATTCTTGGGATATTCATCCACCAGCAAGGCGTATAGAATATTCAACAAATCAACAATGGTGGTAGAAGAATCGATTCACGTTGTGTTTGACGAAAATCACGACAAAAATGGCAAAGATGGTGAAGGTAATCGAGATTTAAATAATTCTAATGATTTGTTCGAAGACAATGTGTTGCAGGAAGTAGAAGAATCAAGTGATCTGGGTATTCACCAATTTGAAGCAATATCAAATGAGATACCCGAAATGTCACGCATGCCTCCAACTGAAATTCAACAAGAAGAAATTCCAGTAGTTGAAACCGAAGAAGCATCCGTCGGTAATACACAACAAGTGGAATCACAACAAGAAGGAAACTCTGAGAATCAAACAAATTTCCAACCAAATCGGAAATGGCTAAGAAGTCACACCCATGACTTAGTCATTGGAAATCCAAGTGATGGAGTGAAAACGCGTTCATCTACTAGGAACCAACAACAAGATGCAATGTTCTCATGCTTTCTATCTCAACTGGAACCAAAGGAAATTGATAAAGCTTTAGCCGATCCAAGTTGGATAGATGCCATGCAAGAGGAATTAGATCAATTCAAGCGCAACGACGTATGGAAACTTGTTCCAAGACCAACGCACCAAAATGTAATTGGCACTAAATGGGTCTTTAGGAACAAATCAAACGAAGACGGCGTCATTGTTAGGAATAAAGCAAGATTAGTCACGAAGGGATATTCACAAGAAGAAGGTATTGATTTTGATGAGACATTCGCCCCCGTCGCACGACTCGAAGCAATCCAGATATTCCTAGCATATGCAGCGCACAAGAATTCCGTTGTGTATCAAATGGACGTAAAGAGCGCATTTCTAAATGGCTTACTTGAAGAAGAAGTTTACGTCGAACAACCACCCGGTTTTGAGGTAAAAGACGTTGGTGATCAAGTCTACAAATTAAAGAAGGCATTGTATGGGTTAAAACAAGCTCCGCGAGCTTGGTACGACACCTTTAGTCGATAAAACCCTCTTTAGAATTCAAGAAAATAATCACATCTTATTAGTACAAATTTATGTTGATGATATTATCTTTGGAAGTACTGATAAATCTTTATGTGAGAAATTTTCTAAGCTCATGCAGAACAGGTTCGAGATGAGTATGATGGGAGAATTAAATTACTTCTTGGGACTGCAAGTGAAGCAACTTGAAGAAGGAATTTTCATAAATCAAGCCAAGTACACAAGAGATCTTATCAAGAAATTTGGCATACATGGAAAATCCTCAGTCAAAATTCCCATGAGTACATCTCAAAAATTGGATAAAGATGATGAAGGAAAAGACGTCGATCAAACGATGTATCGAGGGATGATTGGATCGTAACTATACTTAACCGCAAGCAGACCGGACATATCCTACTCGGTTGACGTATGTGCAAGATTCCAATCAAAGCCCAAAAAGAGTCATCTGATTGCAACCAAGAAGATAATTCGATATCTCAAAGGAACAATCAATGTGGGATTATGGTATCCCAAAGAAGGAGATTTTACACTAACTGGTTATTCAGATGCAGATTTTGCAGGTTGTAAAGTAGACCAAAAAAGTACCTCAGGGACATGCTAGTTCTTAGGGGGAAGATTGGTCTCTTGGTTCAGCAAAAAGCAAAACTCCATAGCTACGAGCACTGCCGAAGCCGAATATATTGCAGCTGGGAGTTGTTGTGCACAAATCTTGTGGATGAAGCAACAATTATTGGACTATGGGATTAAGAGCGAAAATGTTAGCATCTTATGCGATAATACAAGCGCAATCGCCATAACCCAAAATCCGGTGCTTCATTCGCGAACCAAGCATATTGACGTTCGACATCATTTTATCCGAGACCACGTCGAAAAGAAAGATTTGAAAATCGATCATGTTCCCACGGAGAATCAAATTGCCGACATTCTCACAAAGCCATTGTGTGAATCTCGTTTTGCAACTCTAAGGCATGAAATGGGAATGATCGAAATGAGCTAAGCAATTTCTAAACTCTTAATTTTTTATTCGCACTGTGCATGTTGCATGTGAATTATGTGATCTACGTGTTTAATTTAATTGTGTATGTACGTATAATATATGTTTAATTGTGTACATGTTTTCGTAAAATTTATGTGTTATAATTTTATCTTACGAAATTTGCGTACCTAAATTTGCGATTTATTTATGTGATACGTATGTCTATTTAATTTGTCACGTTTTATGATTTGTGTAATTTGTTTGCTAAATGTGTATAATTAGATTAATTTGAGATTAGTATGCAACTTAGGGGGAACAATTTTTTTTTTTTTCAATCGGGTTAATTTTGATGAAATTGTATATATTTAGGGGGAATATAGCTATTTGGGTTTGCATGTTAAGGAAGATGTATTTTGATGAATGCTTGCCCATTTTGGAGATTCAAAAGTCAAATAAGTTAGGCCCAATTTTAGAAAGTCAAAAGATTTAATTGTTTTGGGAACTTGAAATTCTTTACAGATATTAGATATCTGTCTGATCAATTTATTTTTATCAGGTTTCTTTTCAGAAAATCAGCTTTATTGAAATATGAAATTGAAATAATAATATTTATCTAGAGTATATTTATTGGTCTAACAGATTATTTTCGAGATTTTTTTTATCTGATTTGCTCCAGGTTGGTGGTTATTTGAAGCACAATTTTTGGCGCCATGTACTCACAAATGGAGTATATAAATCTGAGCTGGCAAATTTAAATCATGTGGAAGGTCGAATTTATCCTCAAGGAGATCAATACTCTCTCTCTACCCACTAGAGGGCAAAGTAGTAATTTCGCACCCCTTCTCCCTCAATCCTAACGGGTAGAAAGTGGAATTAAAGAAGAACACAAAATCTTCTTCTTCCCTCTCTCTCTCACCGGCAGGAAAAACACACAAGAAGAAGCCAAAAATCTCTCAATGCTCCTATACCCACTCTAATTTCTCTACACGAAAATCTTCTACACACTAAAACCCATCACCCAAACCCAAAATCCTACCCAAATAACCTCACAATCCAAAAACCCATTCCTCCTATCCTTCTTTCGGAGCTCACTGCCGAAACATCCAATCTTGCTCCCAAAAATTTCTAAAATCTTTTCCTACACAAATGGAGATTAATCAAGTGGAGATGGAGCCATTCACAACCGGAGGAACAAGGAAATCTAGCCGTGTACTAAGCGGGATGATTCTAGATGTCACCGACTTCAACAAACAAGGGGAGGACAAATCTATTGGGGTAAAATGATCAACTCTCTCGAATCTTGTGGGTTGTTAAATTTTTGCACTTTTAGATATGTTGGTTTCTATAAAGATGAGGTGACCGAATTATACATGAATGCTAGAATAGAAAATGGCTCAATTATTTCTATGATCAAAGGTGTTGATGTAGAAATTAATCTCGATGATTTTCGGAGGATGTTTAATCTTGTTGAATCAAATTTGAGGGTAGAAAATCATGTGCATGATGTCAATGCCATTTGGGCCGAGGTACGCGATGCAAACGCACCGCTATCTCCGAAGGTTAATGGTAACAAAAGAGATTTGAAGAAGGATTATGGATTGTTGTTGGATATTGTTCATAAATGTGTAGAATCCCGGTATCATTGCCGTGACAAGTTGTCAAAAGAAAAATTGTTGATTATGGACATTATTTTGAACAATGTTTGTGTGGATTGGGGTGCCTTTATGTTTGGAAGGTTGTGTGAATCTATTAGGAAGGCCAAGCCTTTGGTGGATGGACGGTTTCAACAGGAGATCAGTTACGGGTTTGCCGTTGGTGAGATTTTGATAACCAAAAATGTCACCCTTACCAAAGCCAAGCATATTACAAACCATAGCTACCTCTTTCGGCCACCCAACTCCAATGAACCTAAAAATCCTACCTTACCCTCAAGCCTACCAAAACCCACCCGAAAAAGAAAATTGCCCAACCCCTTCCAAAACCTTAAACAATATATCCGATAACCAAGCCATGAAGGTTCAAACACCCATGCCGTCCGATCCAACGAAGAACAATCAAGCTACCCAATCTCAAGACCCTTAACCACTCAAAACCCGAACCCGATTATCTTTGAGAGCCACGGCTTTGTTGAGGAAAATAGAGTTGAGGTGAATGTTGTTGAAGTTGATCAAGTTGAAGTTGGAAGTGATGATGAAATATCATCAATTGGGGCGGATAGTGCACTTTTGGAGGAGTTTAAAAGAGCACTTGAATGGAGAGCATGGAGATTAGGAGACCACAACATGTTGGCCAAATCAATAGGGCCGAATACCATGGAAATGGAAGAAATGGTGTTGAATTGGTTGGGCACACGTGATCTTGCTAAAGCTACCCGGCTTTCGGCGATTAATTCTTGTTTCTTGACCATGCTTGCTAAGAAGAAGAGAACCGAAAAGTGAGTGATGGTTGAAGCCACAACCGAAGAGCCTTTAGGAGAATTTGATCCAAACGATATTCGCCGTGCCACCGCTATGTCTTTGGAGGATACCCGAAGAGGACCCGGAGAGGGATCTTTGGCAAGGAATGATGACGTAGGACTCCCGGAGATTGATCCGTATCCTGCAAATGTTGGGGATGAAAATTTGAGTTATGAGTCTTGTTTTCCACATCCCGTAACGGAGGTTACGGAGTCTATTCGTGAAGAAGGAAATGCACCAAGTCAAGGGGTTTCTTTAAATTTGGATGAGACAAGGAATTTGCTTACTTTTCCACCTTCCTATGAGTTTTATGACCAAGATCATCCAAGAAATAGATCAACATTGCTTCTTTGCTACAACACCGAGGAAGCCGAACCCAACCTTGTTGACACAATGATCACCACACCAAGAGATGCTTTTGCACACCCATTGCCCATCCCACATCAACCCGTTCAAAGTGAACAATTGTTCAATGCACAAACCTTGAGAGAAGAAATTGTTGGGGATGTTAGGGGTATTGTACAAGAATCTACGGGTGAATTGAACACAAAGATGGATGCAATGGACACAAAGCTTGATGGTTATCACAAGGATATGGTGGACCGTGCTCAACAATTGTTTAATAGGCAAGGCCTATTAAAGACCGAAATTGACACGGCAAAGCAAGAATTGAAGAATGATGTGATTAAATTGTTCATTGAAATGGGAAGACATGGTTCTGATACAACCGCAAGGCTTAAAGTTTTGGAACAACAAGTGCAAGGTTTACTTCAACAATCCCGTATCAACTTGGATTTACTTGAAGGAGTTCGTGACAAGCAAAATTCTTCCACCGATAGCTTTCAAAGATTCATTAATGCTGCTGAAAAGGGGGAAGGATTGGCAAGTCATTTTGTACCACAACCCTATGCTTATGCGTCATCCCAACCGAGAGCTCCACGACCAAGAGGACCTCTAATGGAACTTGTTCGACCAACAACTACACCTAGAAGAACTTCAAACGGAATTCAAACGGAATTGCAAGAACTTCAAACGGAATTCGAATGAAGCATATTGACGTTCGACATCATTTTATCCGAGACCACGTCGAAAAGAAAGATTTGAAAATCGATCATGTTCCCACGGAGAATCAAATTGCCGACATTCTCACAAAGCCATTGTGTGAATCTCGTTTTGCAACTCTAAGGCATGAAATGGGAATGATCGAAATGAGCTAAGCAATTTCTAAACTCTTAATTTTTTGTTCGCACTGTGCATGCTGTATGTGAATTATGTGATCTACGTGCTTAATTTAATTGTGTATGTACGTATAATATATGTTTAATTGTGTACATATTTTCGTAAAATTTATGTGTTATAATTTTATCTTACGAAATCTGCGTACCTAAATTTGCGATTTATTTATGTTATACGTATGTCTATTTAATTTGTCACGTTTTATGATTTGTGTAATTTGTTTGCAAAATGTGTTTAATTAGATTAATTTGAGATTAGTATGCAACTTAGGGGGAACAATTTTTTTTTTTTTTCAATCGGGTTAATTTTGATGAAATTGTATATATTTAGGGGGAATATAGCTATTTGGGTTTGCATGTTAAGGAAGATGTATTTTGATGAATGCTTGCCCATTTTGGAGATTCAAAAGTCAAATAAGTTAGGCCCAATTTTAGAAAGTCAAAAGATTTAATTGTTTTGGGAACTTGAAATTCTTTACAGATATTAGGTATCTGTCTGATCAATTTATATTTATCAGGTTTCTTTTCAGAAAATCAGCTTTATTGAAATATGAAATTTAAATAATAATATTTATCAGGAGTATATTTATTGGTCTAACAGTTTATTTTCGAGATTTTTTTTTATCTGATTTGCTCCAGGTTGGTGGTTATTTGAAGCACAATTTTTGGCGCCATGTACTCACAAATGGAGTATATAAATCTGAGCTGGCAAATTTAAATCATGTGGAAGGTCGAATTTATCCTCAAGGAGATCAATACTCTCTCTCTACCCACTAGAGGGCAAAGTAGTAATTTCGCACCCCTTCTCCCTCAATCCTAACGGGTAGAAAGTGGAATTAAAGAAGAACACAAAATCTTCTTCTTCCCTCTCTCTCTCGCCGACCGGAAAAACACACAAGGAGAAACCAAAAATCTCTCAGTGCTCCTATACCCACTCTAATTTCTCTACACAAAAATCTTCTACACACTAAAACCCATCACCCAAACCCAAAATCCTACCCAAATAACCTCACAATCTAAAAACCCATTCCTCCTATCCTTCTTTGGGACCTCACTGCCGAAACACCCAATCTTGCACCCAAAAATTTCTAAAATATTTTTCTACTCTAATGGAGATTAATGAAGTGGAGATGGAGCCATTCACAACCGGAGGAACAAGGAAATCTAGCCGTGTACTAAGCGGGATGATTCTAGATGTCACCGACTTCAACAAACAAGTGGAGGACAAATCTATTGGGGTAAAAATTATCAACTCTCTCGAATCTTGTGGGTTGTTAAATTTTTGCACTTTTAGATATGTTGGTTTCTATAAAGATGAGGTGACCGAATTATACATGAATGCTAGAATAGAAAATGGCTCAATTATTTCTATGATCAAAGGTGTTGATGTAGAAATTAATCTCGATGATTTTCGGAGGATGTTTAATCTTGTTGAATCAAATTTGAGGGAAGAAAATCATGTGCATGATGTCAATGCCATTTGGGCCGAGGTACGCGATGCAAACGCACCGCTATCTCCGAAGGTTAATGGTAACAAAAGAGATTTAAAGAAGGATTATGGATTGTTGTTGGATATTGTTCATAAATGTGTAGAATCCCGGTATCATTGCCGTGACAAGTTGTCAAAAGAAAAATTGTTGATTATGGACATTATTTTGAACAATGTTTGTGTGGATTGGGGTGCCTTTATGTTTGGAAGGTTGTGTGAATCTATTAGGAAGGCCAAGCCTTTGGTGGATGGACGGTTTCAACAGGAGATCGGTTACGGGTTTGCTGTTGGTGAGATTTTGATAACCAAAAATGTCACCCTTACCAAAGCCAAGCATATTACAAACCATAGCTACCTCTTTCGGCCACCCAACTCCAATGAACCTAAAAATCCTACCTTACCCTCAAGCCTACCAAAACCCACCCGAAAAAGAAAATTACCCAACCCCTTCCAAAACCTTAAACAATATATCTGATAACCAAGCCATGAAGGTTCAAACACCCATGCCGTCCGATCCAACGAAGAACAATCAAGCTACCCAATCTCAAGACCCTTAACCACTCAAAACCGGAACCCGATTATCTTTGAGAGCCACGGCTTTGTTGAGGAAAATAGAGTTGAGGTGAATGTTGTTGAAGTTGATCAAGTTGAAGTTGGAAGTGATGATGAAATATCATCAATTGGGACGGATAGTGCACTTTTGGAGGAGTTTAAAAGAGCACTTGAATGGAGAGCATGGAGATTAGGAGACCACAACATGTTGGCCGAATCAATATGGCCGAATACCATGGAAATGGAAGAAATGGTGTTGAATTGGTTGGGCACACGTGATCTTGCTAAAGCTACCCGGCTTTCGGCGATTAATTCTTGTTTCTTGACCATGCTTGCTAAGAAGAAGAGAACCGAAAAGGGAGTGATGGTTGAAGCCACAACCGAAGAGCCTTTAGGAGAATTTGATCCAAACGATATTCGCCATGCCACCGCTATGTCTTTGGAGGATACCCGAAGAGGACCCGGAGAGGGATCTTTGGCAAGGAATGATGACGTAGGACTCCCGGAGATTGATCCGTATCCTGCAAATGTTGGGGATGAAAATTTGAGTTATGAGTCTTGTTTTCCACATCCCGTAACGGAGGTTACGGAGTCTATTCGTGAAGAAGGAAATGCACCAAGTCAAGGGGTTTCTTTAAATTTGGATGAGACAAGGAATTTGCCTACTTTTCCACCTTCCTATGAGTTTTATGACCAAGATCATCCAAGAAATAGATCAACATTGCTTCTTTGCTACAACACCGAGGAAGCCGAACCCAACCTTGTTGACACAATGATCAACACACCAAGAGATGCTTTTGCACACCCATTGCCCATCCCACATCAACCCGTTCAAAGTGAACAATTGTTCAATGCACAAGCTTTGAAAGAAGAAATTGTTGGGGATGTTAGGGGTATTGTACAAGAATCTACGGGTGAATTGAACACAAAGATGGATGCAATGGACACAAAGCTTGATGGTTATCACAAGGATATGGTGGACCGTTCTCAACAATTGTTTAATAGGCAAGGCCTATTAAAGACCGAAATTGACACGGCAAAGCAAGAATTGAAGAATGATGTGATGAAATTGTTCAATGAAATGGGAAGACATGGTTCTGATACAACCGCAAGGCTTAAACTTTTGGAACAACAAGTGCAAGGTTTACTTCAACAATCCCGTATCAACTTGGATTTACTTGAAGGAGTTCGTGACAAGCAAAATTCTTCCACCGATAGCTTTCAAAGATTCATTAATGCTGCCGAAAAGGGGGAAGGATTGGCAAGTCATTTTGTACCACAAGCCTATGCTTATGCGTCATCCCAACCGAGAGCTCCACGACCAAGAGGACCTCTAATGGAACTTGTTCGACCAACAACTACACCTAGAAGAACTTCAAACGGAATTCAAACGGAATTCAAACGGAATTGCAAGAACTTCAAACGGAATTCGAACCAAGCATATTGACGTTCGACATCATTTTATCCGAGACCACGTCGAAAAGAAAGATTTGAAAATCGATCATGTTCCCACGGAGAATCAAATTGCCGACATTCTCACAAAGCCATTGTGTGAATCTCGTTTTGCAACTCTAAGGCATGAAATGGGAATGATCGAAATGAGCTAAGCAATTTCTAAACTCTTAATTTTTTATTCGCACTGTGCATGCTGTATGTGAATTATGTGATCTACGTGCTTAATTTAATTGTGTATGTACGTATAATATATGTTTAATTGTGTACATATTTTTGTAAAATTTATGTGTTATAATTTTATCTTACGAAATCTGCGTACCTAAATTTGCGATTTATTTATGTGATACGTATGTCTATTTAATTTGTCACGTTTTATGATTTGTGTAATTTGTTTGCTAAATGTGTTTAATTAGATTAATTTGAGATTAGTATGCAACTTAGGGGGAACAAATTTTTTTTTTTTTTCAATCGGGTTAATTTTGATGAAATTGTATATATTTAGGGGGAATATAGCTATTTGGGTTTGCATGTTAAGGAAGATGTATTTTGATGAATGCTTGCCCATTTTGGAGATTCAAAAGTCAAATAAGTTAGGCCCAATTTTAGAAAGTCAAAAGATTTAATTGTTTTGGGAACTTGAAATTCTTTACAGATATTAGGTATCTGTCTGATCAATTTATTTTTATCAGGTTAATTTTCAGAAAATCAGCTTTATTGAAATATGAAATTGAAATAATAATATTTATCTGGAGTATATTTATTGGTCTAACAGATTATTTTCGAGATTTTTTTTTATCTGATTTGCTCCAGGTTGGTGGTTATTTGAAGCACAATTTTTGGCGCCATGTACTCACAAATGGAGTATATAAATCTGAGCTGGCAAATTTAAATCATGTGGAAGGTCGAATTTATCCTCAAGGAGATCAATACTCTCTCTCTCTACCCACTAGAGGGCAAAGTAGTAATTTCGCACCCCTTCTCCCTCAATCCTAACGGGTAGAAAGTGGAATTAAAGAAGAACACAAAATCTTCTTCTTCCCTCTCTCTCTCGCCGGCCGGAAAAACACACAAGAAGAAGCAAAAAATCTCTCAGTGCTCCTATACCCACTCTAATTTCTCTACACAAAAATCTTCTACACACTAAAACCCATCACCCAAACCCAAAATCCTACCCAAATAACCTCACAATCCAAAAACCCATTCCTCCTATCCTTCTTTGGGACCTCACTGCCGAAACACCCAATCTTGCACCCAAAAATTTCTAAAATCTTTTTCTACTCAAATGGAGATTAATGAAGTGGAGATGGAGCCATTCACAACCGGAGGAACAAGGAAATCTAGCCGTGTACTAAGCGGGATGATTCTAGATGTCACCGACTTCAACAAACAAGTGGAGGACAAATCTATTGGGGTAAAAATTATCAACTCTCTCGAATCTTGTGGGTTGTTAAATTTTTGCACTTTTAGATATGTTGGTTTCTATAAAGATGAGGTGACCGAATTATACATGAATGCTAGAATAGAAAATGGCTCAATTATTTCTATGATCAAAGGTGTTGATGTAGAAATTAATCTCGATGATTTTCGGAGGATGTTTAATCTTGTTGAATCAAATTTGAGGGTAGAAAATCATGTGCATGATGTCAATGCCATTTGGGCCGAGGTACGCGATGCAAACGCACCGCTATCTCCGAAGGTTAATGGTAACAAAAGAGATTTGAAGAAGGATTATGGATTGTTGTTGGATATTGTTCATAAATGTGTAGAATCCCGGTATCATTGCCGTGACAAGTTGTCAAAAGAAAAATTGTTGATTATGGACATTATTTTGAACAATGTTTGTGTGGATTGGGGTGCCTTTATGTTTGGAAGGTTGTGTGAATCTATTAGGAAGGCCAAGCCTTTGGTGGATGGACGATTTCAACAGGAGATCGGTTCCGGGTTTGCCGTTGGTGAGATTTTGATAACCAAAAATGTCACCCTTACCAAAGCCAAGCATATTACAAACCATAGCTACCTCTTTCGGCCACCCAACTCCAATGAACCTAAAAATCCTACCTTACCCTCAAGCCTACCAAAACCCACCCGAAAAAGAAAATTGCCCAACCCCTTCCAAAACCTTAAACAATATATCCGATAACCAAGCCATGAAGGTTCAAACACCTATGCCGTCCGATCCAACGAAGAACAATCAAGCTACCCAATCTCAAGACCCTTAACCACTCAAAATCCGAACCCGATTATCTTTGAGAGCCACGGCTTTGTTGAGGAAAATAGAGTTGAGGTGAATGTTGTTGAAGTTGATCAAGTTGAAGTTGGAAGTGATGATGAAATATCATCAATTGGGGCGGATAGTGCACTTTTGGAGGAGTTTAAAAGAGCACTTGAATGAAGAGCATGGAGATTAGGAGACCACAACATGTTGGCCGAATCAATAGGGCCGAATACCATGGAAATGGAAGAAATGGTGTTGAATTGGTTGGGCACACGTGATCTTGCTAAAGCTACCCGGCTTTCGGCGATTAATTCTTGTTTCTTGACCATGCTTGCTAAGAAGAAGAGAACCGAAAAGGGAGTGATGGTTGAAGCCACAACCGAAGAGCCTTTAGGAGAATTTGATCCAAACGATATTCGCCGTGCCACCGCTATGTCTTTGGAGGATACCCGAAGAGGACCCGGAGAGGGATCTTTGGCAAGGAATGATGACGTAGGACTCCCGGAGATTGATCCGTATCCTGCAAATGTTGGGGATGAAAATTTGAGTTATGAGTCTTGTTTTCCACATCCCGTAACGGAGGTTACGGAGTCTATTCGTGAAGAAGGAAATGCACCAAGTCAAGGGGTTTCTTTAAATTTGGATGAGACAAGGAATTTTCCTACTTTTCCACCTTCCTATGAGTTTTATGACCAAGATCATCCAAGAAATAGATCAACATTGCTTCTTTGCTACAACACCGAGGAAACCGAACCCAACCTTGTTGACACAATGATCAACACACCAAGAGATGCTTTTGCACACCCATTGCCCATCCCACATCAACCCGTTCAAAGTGAACAATTGTTCAATGCACAAGCTTTGAAAGAAGAAATTGTTGGGGATGTTAGGGGTATTGTACAAGAATCTACGGGTGAATTGAACACAAAGATGGATGCAATGGACACAAAGCTTGATGGTTATCACAAGGATATGGTGGACCGTTCTCAACAATTGTTTAATAGGCAAGGCCTATTAAAGACCGAAATTGACTCGGCAAAGCAAGAATTGAAGAATGATGTGATGAAATTGTTCAATGAAATGGGAAGACATGGTTCTGATACAACCGCAAGGCTTAAACTTTTGGAACAACAAGTGCAAGGTTTACTTCAACAATCCCGTATCAACTTGGATTTACTTGAAGGAGTTCGTGACAAGCAAAATTCTTCCACCGATAGCTTTCAAAGATTCATTAATGCTGCCGAAAAGGGGGAAGGATTGGCAAGTCATTTTGTACCACAAGCCTATGCTTATGCGTCATCCCAACCGAGAGCTCCACGATCAAGAGGACCTCTAATGGAACTTGTTCGACCAACAACTACACCTAGAAGAACTTCAAACGGAATTCAAACGGAATTCAAACGGAATTGCAAGAACTTCAAACGGAATTCGAACCAAGCATATTGACGTTCGACATCATTTTATCCGAGACCACGTCGAAAAGAAAGATTTGAAAATCGATCATGTTCCCACGGAGAATCAAATTGCCGACATTCTCACAAAGCCATTGTGTGAATCTCGTTTTGCAACTCTAAGGCATGAAATGGGAATGATCGAAATGAGCTAAGCAATTTCTAAACTCTTAACTTTTTATTCGCACTGTGCATGTTGCATGTGAATTATGTGATCTACGTGCTTAATTTAATTGTGTATGTACGTATAATATATGTTTAATTGTGTACATGTTTTCGTAAAATTTATGTGTTATAATTTTATCTTACGAAATCTGCGTACCTAAATTTGCGATTTATTTATGTGATACGTATGTCTATTTAATTTGTCACGTTTTATGATTTGTGTAATTTGTTTGCTAAATGTGTTTAATTAGATTAATTTGAGATTAGTATGCAACTTAGTGGGAACAATTTTTTATTTTTTTTCAATCGGGTTAATTTTGATGAAATTGTCTATATTTAGGGGGAATATAGCTATTTGGGTTTGCATGTTAAGGAAGATGTATTTTGATGAATGCTTGCCCATTTTGGAGATTCAAAAGTCAAATAAGTTAGGCCCAATTTTAGAAAGTCAAAAGATTTAATTGTTTTGGGAACTTGAAATTCTTTACAGATATTAGATATCTGTCTGATCAATTTATTTTTATCAGGTTTCTTTTCAGAAAATCAGCTTTATTGAAATATGAAATTGAAATAATAATATTTATCTGGAGTATATTTATTGGTCTAACAGATTATTTTCGAGATTTTTTTTTATCTGATTTGCTCCAGGTTGTTGGTTATTTGAAGCACAATTTTCGGCGCCATGTACTCACAAATGGAGTATATAAATCTGAGCTGGCAAATTTAAATCATGTGGATGGTCGAATTTATCCTCAAGGAGATCAATACTCTCTCTCTACCCACTAGAGGGCAAAGTAGTAATTTCGCACCCCTTCTCCCTCAATCCTAATGGGTAGAAAGTGGAATTAAAGAAGAACACAAAATCTTCTTCTTCCCTCTCTCTCTCGCCGGCCGGAAAAACACACAAGAAGAAGCCAAAAATCTCTCAGTGCTCCTATACCCACTCTAATTTCTCTACACAAAAATCTTCTACACACTAAAACCCATCACCCAAACCCAAAATTCTACCCAAATAACCTCACAATCCAAAAACCCATTCCTCCTATCCTTCTTTCGGACCTCACTGCCGAAACACCCAATCTTGCACCCAAAAATTTCTAAAATCTTTTTCTACTCAAATAGAGATTAATCAAGTTGAGATGGAGCCATTCACAACCGGAGGAACAAGGAAATCTAGCCGTGTACTAAGCGGGATGATTCTAGATGTCACCGACTTCAACAAACAAGTGGAGGACAAATCTATTGGGGTAAAAATTATCAACTCTCTCGAATCTTGGGGGTTGTTAAATTTGTGCACTTTTAGATATGTTGGTTTCTATAAAGATGAGGTTACCGAATTATACATGAATGCTAGAATAGAAAATGGCTCAATTATTTCTATGATCAAAGGTGTTGATGTAGAAATTAATCTCGATGATTTTCGGAGGATGTTTAATCTTGTCGAATCAAATTTGAGGGTAGAAAATCATGTGCATGATGTCAATACCATTTGGGCCGAGGTACGCGATGCAAACACACCGCTATCTCCGAAGGTTAATGGTAACAAAAGAGATTTGAAGAAGGATTATGGATTGTTGTTGGATATTGTTCATAAATGTGTAGAATCCCGGTATCATTGCCGTGACAAGTTGTCAAAAGAAAAATTGTTGATTATGGACATTATTTTGAACAATGTTTGTGTGGATTGGGGTGCCTTTATGTTTGGAAGGTTGTGTGAATATATTAGGAAGGCCAAGCCTTTGGTGGATGGACGGTTTCAACAGGAGATCGGTTACGGGTTTGCCGTTGGTGAGATTTTGATAACCAAAAATGTCACCCTTACCAAAGCCAAGCATATTACAAACCATAGCTACCTCTTTTGGCCACCCAACTCCAATGAACCTAAAAATCCTACCTTACCCTCAAGCCTACCAAAACCCACCCGAAAAAGAAAATTGCCCAACCCCTTCCAAAACCTTAAACAATATATCCGATAACCAAGCCATGAAGGTTCAAACACCCATGCCGTCCGATCCAACGAAGACCAATCAAGCTACCCAATCTCAAGACCCTTAACCACTCAAAATCCGAACCCGATTATCTTTGAGAGCCACGGCTTTGTTGAGGAAAATAGAGTTGAGGTGAATGTTGTTGAAGTTGATCAAGTTGAAGTTGGAAGTGATGATGAAATATCATCAATTGGGGCGGATAGTGCACTTTTGGAGGAGTTTAAAAGAGCCCTTGAATGGAGAGCATGGAGATTAGGAGACCACAACATGTTGGCCGAATCAATAGGGCCGAATACCATGGAAATGGAAGAAATGGTGTTGAATTGGTTGGGCACACGTGATCTTGCTAAAGCTACCCGGCTTTCGGCGATTAATTCTTGTTTCTTGACCATGCTTGCTAAGAAGAAGAGAACCGAAAAGGGAGTGATGGTTGAAGCCACAACCGAAGAGCCTTTAGGAGAATTTGATCCAAACGATATTCGCCGTGCCACCGCTATGTCTTTGGAGGATACCCGAAGAGGACCCGGAGAGGGATCTTTGGCAAGGAATGATGACGTAGGACTCCCGGAGATTGATCCTTATCCTGCAAATGTTGGGGATGAAAATTTGAGTTATGAGTCTTGTTTTCCACATCCCGTAACGGAGGTTATGGAGTCTATTCGTGAAGAAGGAAATGCACCAAGTCAAGGGGTTTCTTTAAATTTGGATGAGACAAGGAATTTGCCTACTTTTCCACCTTCCTATGAGTTTTATGACCAAGATCATCCAAGAAATAGATCAACATTGCTTCTTTGCTACAACACCGAGGAAGCCGAACCCAACCTTGTTGACACAATGATCAACACACCAAGAGATGCTTTTGCACACCCATTGCCCATCCCACATCAACCCGTTCAAAGTGAACAATTGTTCAATGCACAAGCCTTGAGAGAAGAAATTGTTGGGGATGTTAGGGGTATTGTACAAGAATCTACGGGTGAATTGAACACAAAGATGGATGCAATGGACACAAAGCTTGATGGTTATCACAAGGATATGGTGGACCGTGCTCAACAATTGTTTAATAGGCAAGGCCTATTAAAGACCGAAATTGACACGGCAAAGCAAGAATTGAAGAATGATGTGATGAAATTGTTCAATGAAATGGGAAGACATGGTTCTGATACAACCGCAAGACTTAAACTTTTGGAACAACAAGTGCAAGGTTTACTTCAACAATCCCGTATCAACTTGGATTTACTTGAAGGAGTTCGTGACAAGCAAAATTCTTCCACCGATAGCTTTCAAAGATTCATTAATGCTGCCGAAAAGGGGGAAGGATTGGCAAGTAATTTTGTACCACAAGCCTATGCTTATGCGTCATCCCAACCGAGAGCTCCACGACCAAGAGGACCTCTAGTGGAACTTGTTCGACCAACAACTACACCTAGAAGCCGAGGGAGCATAATGGACTACTTTAAAGAAACTCGTCCTAGCTCGAGCTCAACTTCTCATGATGTGTTGCCACCGACGCCGATTGCCCCAATGCCTCCAATGCCAAAGCCAATTGCAATAAGGATTCAAAAATTGCAAGAACTTCAAACGGAATTCGGACACCGTAGTGAACAAATGTGTGAAGGCCGAACGTTTGATGAATGTATTTTCTTGCATAAAGCAGGAGTATTGAAAGGGAACAACATTAGGGAAGCGTACGGAAACTATGTCACCGGGCAAGTGACCGCACCCTATCGACACAAAGAGCTAGAAAAGGACTTCAAGAAATTGAGGGAGTTCATCAATGCGAAGTTGAAAAGGAGGTAACAAAGTTGTTTGTCAAATTCAATTTTTGGTGTACAAAATATTTTAGCTAGCACATTTCATTCGACATCTTATATATGCTAAGCTAAAATGGATTGAAATTGCATGATGACAATATTTCGTACCATACGGAGTAAATCTTAGTTAATCTATTTATTTTTTGTTTTTATGTCACAAGATTTTAAATTGGACTTAGTAATTGCATGTGATGCGTATAATTGAGAAAATAAAATTGAAAGGGGGAAGAAAAATTAAAAGATAAAAATCAATACGCAACCCCGCGTTATAGTCTCAATATACGTTTAGGACCGTCCAAAATTAAAATCTCTAGATCTTAAATTTGTTAAACCCGTCAATTGGCCAGTCGAAATAAAAGCAATTAAAAAGAAATTATTTTTCAAAATTGACAAAGCCAAAATGACTTGGGTATAAGTTTCGGCATCATCAAAAAGGGGGAAATTGTTAGGAATATATTGTAAATTTTGATGAGCCGAATGTATTTTTGAAAAATCAAGTAGTCCCCATTTTTATTCTATTTGAGTCTAAGGAGTATGGTGCACCCATATCATGCAACCCATGTACAAGTCTGGAAAATCACATGTTGATTTTAAATGTTAAGCGGGATTATAACTTAACATAATTAAGTAGCGGATAAGTCAACAAGAACCATGCTAGAGGAGTTGGAAGAAATGTGTGTGAGCTATGCCAAATGATCTTAAGTTCAAATCTCAAGTGAAGCATTTTTAAGCTTGGGAGACTAGCTTGGACCGTATAGGAGACTAGCTCTGACCGTATGAGAGACTAGCTTGGACCGTATAACCGTATGGGAGACTAGCTCAAGGTCAAGTATATTGGACCGTATACCGTATGGCTCAAGGTCAAGTATATTGGACCGTATACCGTATGGGAGACAAGCTAAAGGAGACTAACTAAGACTAAGTAAAATTCACAAGTCTCACAAAAGCCAAGCACCATATGGAGAAACACACCAAGTGCACAAGTCTCACAAAAGCCAAGCACCATATGGAGAAACACACCAAGTATGGTGGACCAAGCTTAAATTCGAAACAGAGCATCTCACCATGGACAACTGTGAAGTTTTTACAGAGGTTCCAGTATAATATTTTAGGATCATGAAGGAGAAAATATCTGATATATTTTCATCTGAACATCAAGTTTTTACGGTGGAACCGGAGAAGCTCGAAGAAGGCTGATTCGCGGAGAAATTATTTTATACTCAAGCAAGAATCAGCAGATAAATTATTTGATCAACTTGACATGTCAGAACATTTATGAAGGACAAGAAATATCAAGCTTGCCGCGCTGAACTTATTCAAATTTTGGAGGCTACAAAATTCAAGACACGGCAACGGGCAAATTATTCAAATCATCTGACAAAAGGAGAAATGACATCTACCTAATATTTCAGATCAAGTTGACAATATCTTTTGATCAACTACAATTCAAAATGGACGATCAAGATCGAAAGTTGATCAACGGGCAAATAGCTTTCGCTAGCTATAAATTGTCCAAGCAGACTTGAAGACAAGTAGAGACAATAACCCCAAGTGATTGAGCAGTTCAAACTTGAACAAACGGCTAAGACATACAAGCAAAAGATACAAGCTATTTTTTTTATTAGCCGAAAAGGGGGAAACAGAGCTTCATAGAATTACATTCAGGTCTGAGTGAGAGAAAAATTTTATCTCTTTGTAGATTTCTCTACTGAGTGTAGAAAGAGGGCGGAGTAACTAGAGAGAGTGAAAAACCCTAGTTGAGTGTAGCTTTGTGCGTAGCACTCATGGTGAAGGGCAGAGTAACAAGAGGAGCTTGTGAAAACCCTGTGAGGACGTAGCTTTGTGCGTAGTTCTCGTGGTGTAGGAGTATAGCTTGGTGCGAAGTACTCGGGAAGGTGGAGTAACAAGAGGAGCTTACGAAAAACCTTGGAGGAGTGTAGCTTTGTGCGAAGCACTCGGAGAAGTGTCGGTGGACACTTATTCACTATTGTATCTGGGTGATCGAAGAATAGTGAATTTCCTCCTTGAAGTGAAAGGAGAAGAGTGGACTAGGAGGATTACACCACCTCTGAACCACTATAAATCTCTCTCTCTATTTACTTACTGCTCATATATTTTGTGCATGCTTATTCTAACTGCGAACTAACCCGATTACGATTTATCACATATCTTTATCTATCTGGGTTTGATAGTTCCCACGTTTGCATGCAAGCCAAACTTTACGTACATCATCCTTGAACCATATCAAGTGTTTCTAACGTGTTGCATGTTTAGAATCTCTCTTTGAGCACCACACTAATTAAGCACAACACTTTACCGCTACTTATTACGCTGCACACTCTAAGTTGTTTATCTTGTTAATGCTTGTTACTTAGAGTTGAAATTATCAAAGTGTTATTTGCCTTGTGTGTTTTCGAAGAAAGTTTGAAAAGTTAGAGAAGTCTATTCACCCCCCCCCCCCTCTCTAGACTTCTCGCCACCCTTTCGGGACCAACATAGAGCTTGTGTTTAGGGTTCCTTTGTGCCATTGATTGGCATTTTCCTTGGTTCAAGTCATTTTGTTGTGTTTAGTGAAATTTGACATGTTTTGGACTTGAATTTGTGTTTGGAGAAGAAAATCCCCGAAGGGATTTGTTGTGGAACAGGAATGTTCCCGCGGGCGGAACGGCGGGCGGGGCACCTGTAACACCCCGTGTTACGACCCCTAAGATCAATTAAATCATTTCATCAAAAGAAAGAATTAAATCACAATAATTAATTAGGAGGGCCCACCATAGTCCACGGGCCCTTATCCCTAAACCCAATCCTTAGTCCCAAAAGAAATAGAATTAGCAAGCCCATAATATTAGTTCCTAATTAGGACTTCTAAATATATAAATAGGGGACTTGAGAGGCACCTAGAAACCCCCCACCACAAGAATAACGCCCACCACCCCAACGAGCTCCAAGAATCCCCCTAGAAGAAATCAAGAAAGCAAGAAAGCTTAGAGAAAGACCCTTCACAGCCAAGGAATTAATTAAGGCTAAGAGGTAACCCATGTCTCAACAAAACCTATTTTCATAGCTATGATTTCCCCCGTAGGATTTCCCCATATTATTGTGTATTGATGATTCGCGATATTATTATTGATGATTGATGAGATAATTCCATGGGTGATCTTGATATTGGGAGATTCTTGATAGTTATGGTGTTCTTGATGATTATGTGGAGTTCTTGATGTTTATATGTCGTTCTTGATAATTGTATGGCATTCTTGATGCTTATGTGTTATTTGTACCGAATCTTGTAATTAGAGGACGAACTGTATTCTTGTGGGTATAAAAGTGATTAGAACCCTAGGTTGTATCGTATGATATTATTCTTGGTGTATCGGGTGGGGAAATCGCATGTTTGGGTGTCAATTATGTTTAGAAAAGCATGATAGGTTATGTGCCGTACGTTTCTCGTATTTGATCCGTTAATTGTCTACGTGTTGATCGTTAATTGCTTTATAAAGTGTCTAAGCATGGTTTCGGGTTCCACAATGGTTCCCGGGGCGTTTTGTGTATAAAGAGTCAGTGGGGGGTAGGTGGGGGGTAGGGGACCCGCCACCTACCCACGGTAAAAAAGGGACAATTCCGGCAGCGGGCGGGCAGTTGCCCGCCTGCGACCCGCTGCCCGGAACAGTATTTACCGGCGGGTGGCCCCCCACCCACCGGCTACCCGCTGGAAATTCCCACACTTGGGACCCCGACTTCCCCGTTTGATGTTTCCCCGACCCCCGTGGTGTCCCAACGGACTCCGTCTATCGTGCCTATGTCTAGTTTGATGTTTCGGGTACCGTTCGTAGGTTGTATGAGTCTTATATATTGCATGCTAGTTGAATTGGTATCCCGCTGATCTAGGTGAAAGGAGTATGAACCCCTTAGGACTATTCTTAGTATGTGAAGGATCACGCATAGGTTTTGTTATACGTTTTCTCCCCCTTCCCAATGTGTTAATGTGGGTTGCATGTGCTTGCTATGTGTTATGTGTGCATGTCACCCCGATTTGGTTGAGATCAATCGGGCTATACGGGCAGTCGGGTGGGCTGAGAACCATACCGGCTGTTAACCAGGCTGGTAGAGACCGGTCAGGTATATAAATATTATATAGGACTAAGTTCCACTATATGGGCAGTAGGATGGGTTGAGAACCATACCGGCTGTTAACCAGGCTGGTAGAGACCGGTCAGATATATAAATATTATATAGGACAAAGGTCCACTATACGGGCAGTTGAATGGGTTGAGAACCATCCCAACTGTTAACCAGGCTGGTAAAGACCGATCAGGTATATAAATATTATATAGAACTGCGGTTCATTAGTCGGTTGCGATCGACTCCTCCGTAAGGTGAGACGGGGTAGGGTGTTGCGGGGCCGTGTCAGAGTTATATGCGCTGACCCTCATGTATGGGCATGCGATTGGTCCTGTGGCGCCAACAAAGTGTGCTATGTGATGAGAAATGGATGAGTTGTGTTTATGAGTATATTGGGGGATGTGAATATGGGATTTATGCTGGGGATTGTTTATGTTGGGTTATGGTTATTAATTGTGCTCAGCTTTACCTGTCTTGCCTGTTGTACACGCTTGTTATAACTGTTGCTTGTGTCTAGCCTTATCTGTCGAGTCATTCCCGGTTTTAAAAGCTAGAGTTCGTAAGAGATATCCTCATGTTCAAAATGACTTTTCATATATCTATATATATATCTATATGTATTGTATTTCAACGCGTTGGAGTGGGTTACCAGCATCTCTCGCTGAACAGATATATTTGGCTTTCAGGCACAGAAGAATAAGTCACTGGAGCGTGCTAGAACTTGGAACGTAGAAGTAGATAGTTTCCCTTTCGGCCTACGTGCCATGTTTATGCATTTACATTACTAAGGATATTAGATAGTTAGCCTGTGCACCTGGGTTCCCTAGCTCAGGTGTGGCATAACACCCCGTACTCTTGTATTATGTTTTGGGATTTAATGGGATTTCACCTTTATTTTATAAGTTTTAAATATCTTGAAAATCTGGGGTGTTACAGTTGGTATCAGAGCCTAAAGTTGACCCTAGGATAAGACTCTTAAGATCAGACCTTAGGACATTAAGCTTAAACACTAGGTACTTAGGAACATAGGATTTAGGAATCCTAGGACGCGCGGTGAGATTGTGAAACCTACACATCACTTTATCCCTCTCTAACTTAAGAAAACTCCCCCCTTCGCTTATTGCATCAACGTAAGGACGCAAAATAACATCGACCTATGAACTCCAGGATGGCACCGAGAAGAAGACAGGTAGGAACACCAAAACTACCCACTGAGGAATTCCTGACTCAGAATCTGCAACGCCTGGCCCAAATTGCCCAGGCACTAAGTACTACCGTTCCCCAGCCTTTACCGAACGAGAACTTGGAAATCCACCACCAAGTCTCGACACACCAACCACCCACTCTCTCAGGAAACGAAGACCCCACGACCCTCGAAGAGTGGATCGGGACCTTCGACAAAATATTCAGGGCAACTAAATGCCCCGAGGGCCACCAAGTAAGAATGGCCTCCTTCTACTTCAGACACGAGGCCGACACCTGGTGGGCTCACGAAGGACCCACCTGCGAACAAGACCCCGAATTCAACTGGAAACCTTAAAAACACGGCTACGAGAACAATTCTATCCCAACCACCTAGGAGCCACCATATACGAAGAATTCCTCCACCAAAGACAAGGTGCAACCTCGGTCACGGAATACTACTAACAATTCCACCGACTAGCTCGCCTCATCCCCGAGCTAGTACCCACCGAGAGGGTCAAAATCAAAAGGTTCATAACAGGCCTTGACCCCGAATATTGAAAAGCCCTGGCCATACAAGAGCCAGGAACCCTCAGGGAGGCCTATGCCAAGGCATCCCAACTACAACAAGTGCCAAACCAACCCCGGGAAACACGCCTGGGGAACAAAAGGAAATCGGAAGGAAATCACATGAACTCCACCCGCGGCCTTAAAAACCCCAGGGCCGCCTCACCTCGCCAAATCGCAGCGCCAACCACTCAAGGAAGAATCCTTACTCTAAGCAAAGCCAAAATTGGGGATACCAACATAGTCTCCGGGACCTTCCTAGTACACGCCACCCCCGCCACGGTGTTATTTGACTCAGGGGCTACCAACTCGTTTATAGCAAACGAGTTTGCCACTCAGCTCGGCCTCAACACCAGCACCAAGGTCCGACTCCAGGTCAAAGTGGCCTCCGGCGAAATCCTAGGATGCGACCGCATGTACGAAAATATAATGATCACCATACAAGGGGTGGAATTTCCCAGCAACTTAATCCGATTCAAACTGGATGAGGTACAGGTGATTTTAGGCATGGATTGGCTAGGGAAATACCAAGCACAAATCCTATGCGGAGAACAAAAAGTGGTCCTACGGGGACCAAACGGTAAGAGGCTATCATATCATGGGACCCACCGGGAAGCCGGGATCAAGGTGGTGAACATGATGAAAATTAAGAAATACCTAAACAAGGGAAGCGAGGCCTTCCTATGTTCGGTCGAGGACCTCAGCACCAAAACCCCCGAACCACAAACCATTCCAGTAGTAAGCGAATTCACCGACGTCTTCCCGGACGAAATCCCCGGGGCGCCCCCAGCCAGGGAAGTCGAGTTCACCATAGATCTCGTACCGGGCGTTGCCCCAATTTCTAAACCTCCCTACCGGTTAGCACCAAAAGAAATGAAGGAACTGAAGACGCAACTGCAGGAATTGCTAGACAAGGGCTACATCCGTCCTAGCACCTCCCCATGGGGAGCGCCAGTATTGTTTGTTAAAAAGAAGGATGGGAGCATGCGCCTATGCATCGACTACAGGGAACTTAACCAAGTCACGATAAAGAATAAGTACCCCCTTCCCCGAATCGACGACTTGTTCGATCAACTTAAGGGGGCAGGGGTATTTTCAAAGATTGATCTAAGATCCGGGTATCACAAAATACAGGTAGCCAAATTGGACATTCAGAAATCAGCTTTCCGGACACGTTACGGTCACTATGAATTCACTGTAATGCCCTTCGGACTCACCAACGCGCCTGCCATATTCATGGACCTCATGAACCGAGTATTCCGACCCCACTTGGATGACTTCGTCATTGTATTCATTGACGACATCCTAGTCTACTCCCGAAACAAGGAAGAACATGAAAAACACCTCCGCATAACCCTGCAAACTCTAAGAGAACACCAACTATACGCCAAGTTCTCTAAATGCGAATTTTGGAAAGACAGTGTGGCCTTCCTGGGTCACGTGATAACCAAGGAAGGGATTAAGGTGGACCCCGCCAAAATCCGTGCCGTTAAAGAATGGACCACACCAAGCTCACTCACCGAAGTCCGAAGCTTCCTGGGCTTGGCGGGCTACTACAGGAGGTTTGTACCCGACTTCACCAGGGTAGCCCAACCCCTCAACAAACTCATGAAAAAGGAAACCCCCTTCCGATGGGACAACGACTGCGTCTCGGCCTTTCAAGAATTGAAGGATAAGTTAACCACGGCACCCGTACTCGCCATCCCCTCCGGGGAAGAAGGATTCGAGGTCTTCAGTGACGCATCCAAGAAGGGGTTAGGGTGCGTGCTAATGCAAAAAGGCCGAGTAATAGCCTACGCATCCAGGCAGCTCAAAACCCACGAAGAAAACGATCCAACCCATGACCTCAAGCTAGCCGCCATCGTGTTCGCACTAAAAATTTGGAGGCATTACTTATACGGGGTGCAATGCAAGATTTACACGGACCATAAGAGCCTAAAGTACATCTTCACCCAGAAGGACCTAAACATGAGACAACGGAGGTGGTTAGAACTCATAAAGGATTACGACCTGGACATCCAATACCATGAGGGAAAAGCTAACGTGGTGGCGGATGCCCTAAGCAAGAAGACTAACCACTCCCTCAACACCACTTGGATCCTACCGGACCAACTGTACAGGGACTTCCAAAGACAGAATTTGGAAATAACAAAACAAGGTCAAAACCACCCCGACATCCACTTGTTCAACACACGAGTCATACCTACGCTCTTCGAGGAAATCAAAATAGGGCAACAACAGGATCCGGAACTAGATAAAATCCGCCTCGACCTAACCCAGGGGAAGGAAGGACCCTTCAAAATACACGAAGACGGCAGTCTCCGTTACCAAGGTAGGTGGTGCGTGCCCTCAACGCACCCCCACTTGAAACAACGAATCTTGGAGGAAGGACACAACTCCCCATACTCAGTTCACCCAGGGGGTGACAAGCTATACCAAGATGTAAAAAGGTTGTTTTGGTGGCCCAACATGAAAAAGGAAATCGCGGATTTCGTGGCCAGGTGTCTGAATTGCCAATGGGTGAAGGCCGAACGATGCAAGCCCAAGGGACTCATACAACCCCTTGAGATACCACAAGGAAAGTGGGAGTCAATGTCTATGGATTTCGTCGGAGGATTACCCCCAACGAAGACCGGCAAGGATAAGATTTGGGTCATAGTAGACCGACTAACCAAAACAGCGCGATTCGTCGCCATGAAGGAAACGTGGACGATGACACAACTAGCCCAAGCCTACTTGAGCCGAGTAGTGAAGTATCACGGAGTTCCTCGAAACATCGTATCCGATAGGGACTCCAGGTTCCTCTCACAATTCTGGAAATCACTGCAATTAGCCTTGGGGAAACAACTAAAACTAAGCACTGCTTTCCACCCCACTACGGACGGCCAAACCGAGAGGACCATTCAGACCCTCGAAGACATGCTAAGAGCCAGCGTGTTGGACTTTCAAGGGACGTGGGAGGAACACCTAGACCTTATCGAATTCTCATACAAAAATAGCTACCACGTGAGCATTCGTATGGCACCCTACGAAGCTCTATACGGGCAAAAATGCAGAGCCCCCTTATGTTGGGAAGACATGGTCGACCCAATAACACTAGGGCCCCAACACCTACAAGATACGATCACCAAGGTCAAGCACATCCGAGAAAGGATGAAGGCTGCCCAGGACCGCCAGAAGTCCTATGCCGACCTAAAAAGGAAACAAGCCGAGTTCAACACCGGGGACAAGGTCTGGTTGAGGATCTCGCCCACACGAGGGGTGATGAGATTCGGAAGGAAAGGAAAGCTCAGCCCTCGATTTATCGGCCCCTATGAAATCATAGAGAAAGTTGGGAACCTAGCTTATCGCCTCGCCCTAACCGTTGAACTAGAACGAGTACACAACGTATTCCACATATCCCAGCTAAAGAAATACGTACACGACCCGAGCCACGTGCTTCAACCCGAGGTCGTGAACCTCGACGAGTCACTAGTATACGAAGAAAGACCCGTGAGGATCCTGGACACCAAGACAAGAAACACCCGTCGCCGAGCCATAGAAATGGTGAAAGTCCTCTGGACCAACCATGGGACCGAGGAAGCAACGTGAGAGCTCAAAGACACAATGAGGGAACGCTACCCCGAACTTTTCACACCAGGTAACTAAGAGAAAGTCACTCGGCAAGGACCAAGCATCGGGGACGAAGCTTCCCCATAAGGGGGGAGAGTGTAACACCCCGTGTTATGACCCCTAAGATCAATTAAATCATTTCATCAAAAGAAAGAATTAAATCACAATAATTAATTAGGAGGGCCCACCATAGTCCACGGGCCCTTATCCCTAAACCCAATCCTTAGTCCCAAAAGAAATAGAATTAGCAAGCCCATAATATTAGTTCCTAACTAGGACTTCTAAATATATAAATAAGGGACTTGAGAGGCACCTAGAAACCCCCCACCACAAGAATAACGCCCACCACCCCAACGAGCTCCAAGAATCCCCCTAGAAGAAATCAAGAAAGCAAGAAAGCTTAGAGAAAGACCCTTCATAGCCAAGGAATTAATTAAGGCTAAGAGGTAACCCATGTCTCAACAAAACCTATTTTCATAGCTATGATTTCCCCCGTAGGATTTCCCCATATTATTGTGTATTGATGATTCGCGATATTATTATTGATGATTGATGAGATAATTCCATGGGTGATCTTGATATTGGGAGATTCTTGATAGTTATGGTGTTCTTGATGATTATGTGGAGTTCTTGATGTTTATATGTCGTTCTAGATAATTGTATGGCATTCTTGATGCTTATGTGTTATTTGTACCGAATCTTGTAATTAGAGGACGAAACGTATTCTTGTTGGTATAAAAGTGATAGAACCATAGGTTGTGTCGTATGATATTATTCTTGGTGTATCGGGTGGGGAAATCGCATGTTTGGGTGTCGATTATGTTTAGAAAAGCATGATAGGTTATGTGCCGTACGTTTCTCGTATTTGATCCGTTAATTGTCTACATGTTGATCGTTAATTGCGTTATAAAGTGTCTAAGCATGGTTTCGGGTTCCACAATGGTTCCCGAGGCGTTTTATGTATAAAGAGTCAGTGGGGGGTAGGGGACCCGCCACCTACCCACGGTCAAAAAGGGACAATTCCGGCAGCGGGCAGCCGGCGGGCGGGCAGCTGCCCGCCGGCGACCCGCTGCCCGGAACAGTATTTACCACACTTGGGACCCCGAATTCCCCGTTTGATGTTTCCCTGACCCCCGTGGTGTCCCAACGGACTCCGTCTATCGTGCCTATGTCTAGTTTGATGTTTCGGGTACCGTTCGTAGGTTGTATGAGTCTTATATATTGCATGCTACTTGAATTGGTATCCCGCTGACCTAGGTGAAAGGAGTATGAACCCCTTAGGACTATTCTTAGTATGTGAAGGATCACACATAGGTTTTGTTATACGTTTTCTCCCCCTTCCCAATGTGTTAATGTGGGTTGCATGTGCTTGCTATGTGTTATGTGTGCATGTCACCCCGATTTGGTTGAGATCAATCGGGCTATACGGGCAGTCGGGCGGGCTGAGAACCATATCAGCTGTTAACCAGGCTGGTAGAGACCGGTCAGGTATATAAATATTATATAGGACTAAGTTCCACTATACGGGCAGTCGGATGGGTTGAGAACCATACCGGCTGTTAACCAGGCTGGTAGAGACCGGTCAGGTATATAAATATTATATAGGACAAAGGTCCACTATACGGGCAGTTGAATGGGTTGAGAACCATCCCAACTGTTAACCAGGCTGGTAAAGACCGGTCAGGTATATAAATATTATATAGAACTGCGGTTCATTAGTCGGTTGCGATCGACTCCTCCGTAAGGTGAGACGGGGTACGGTGCTGCGGGGCCGTGTTAGAGCTATATGCGCTGACCCTCATGTTTGGGCATGCGATTGGTCCTGTGGCGCCAACAAAGTGTGCTATGTGATGAGAAATGGATGAGTTGTGTTTATGAGTATATTGGGGGATGTGACTATGGGATTTATGCTGGGGATTGTTTATGTTGGGTTATGGTTATTAATTGTGCTCAGCATTACCTGTCTTGCCTGTTGTACACGCTTGTTATAACTGTTGCTTGTGTCTAGCCTTATCTGTCGAGTCATTCCCGGTTTTAAAAGCTAGAGTTCGTAAGAGATATCCTCATGTTCAAAATGACTTTTCATATATCTATATATATATATATATATATATATATATATATATATATATATATGTATTGTATTTCAACGCGTTGGAGTGGGTTACCAGCATCTCTCGCTGAACAGATATATTTGGCTTTCAGGCACAGAAGAATAAGTCACTGGAGTGCGCTAGAACTTGGAACGTAGAAGTAGATAGTTTCCCTTTCGGCCTGCGTGCCATGTTTATGCATTTACATTACTAAGGATATTAGATAGTTAGCCTGTGCACCTGGGTTCTCTAGCTCAGGTGTGGCATAACACCCCGTACTCTTGTATTATGTTTTGGGATTTAATTGGATTTCACCTTTATTTTATAAGTTTTAAATATCTTGAAAATCCGGGGTGTTACAGCACCACCCTCGGGTACAGGCCTCGTCGGACGATGTTCCCGCGGGCGGGACCACGGGTGGGGCACTACCCGTGGAGTACACGGTGGTGTTTGGTTCGGGATTTGTTCCCCGTGATTCGTTCTCTTGGTATTTGATCTTTTGGCTTCCCGTTGTTCTTTTGTGGATCTATTTGAGTGTCTTTTTGATGTTTCGTAGGTCTAGAACTATATGGTAGGTATCCGTGTAGGACTTTGGTGTCTTGAATCGTGCTAAGTGTTCAACATTGTGTTTCGTTGGACCAAGAGGTGTCTTGTGTGTTCCTCGGAACTATCTTGAGTTTCCCTGTTGATAAGCATGCTAGTTTGTTGTCTTAATGCTAGCGTGTGAGTTGTTTGTTCCTTCCGTTTAGTTGATGATAACTTGTGTTATTTATCGTTGTTGTTGGTTGCGCTGTGACCCGTTCCTTGATTGAGTGTGTTTCATACCTTCATTGCAATCCTTTGATTGATTCCTGTTGAGGTGTGGCATGTGTGGCTCTACCTGGATTGCACGATTAGTGGTATGGGACACTAGTCACCAAGGTATTGCAGCGGTCCTCGTGGTGGAGGTGACGTGATTATGGAGTTGTGGCCTGAGTGATGGGTCCACGTGATTGGGGGATAACATGTGTTATCCGGGCATGTGTTGCCGTGATTGGTGGTGGTTCATTTGTGGTTATAGGTGGGGGACGATGGTCCAGGCGGAATAAGGTTGGACTTGGCTATACCGGGGATCCTGGAGGTAATGGTTGGAAAGAAGGTACAAGGTTGGGGGTAGCCAAAAGGTTGGAACAGGGCATAAGGAAGGCATACCAACTCGCGATGGGTGATGTTGCGAGGGCTTGTAAAGCCGGCGTTGTGTGATCTTCTCTCGTGACGTGTGTAGTCACGGAGGCTTGCATTGTTTTGGCATGTGTTGCCGTTGGGTGAGTCTTTATACTTGTGTGTGGTTAACCTTTGTGGTTTGGGATGTGTTCCCGTGTGGTTTTGACAGTGATGAGTCTTGTGTTGACTGGTGATCTTGGTTTTTGACTTATATATATGTATTCCGTTTCGAAAATGGTTTTTATATCTTATATCTACCTATTTATGATACTTAACGGTATTGGTGGGTTACCAGCATTATTCGCTGATCGGGCGTCGTCCCAATGTTTATCTTTGTTTCTTTCAGGTGGTGTTCAGACGAGAGCGATGTCTAGAGCCTGGTAGCTTAGCACCTTTGTGTTTTTGTGGCCTGTGCGCCAGTGTTTTTAGGCTGTTTTAGATTGATGTATTGGGATAGTATTATACACTTGCAAATTGTTGCCTTAGCGTTACCTAGTGTGGTATACGTGGCATAACACCCCTTTTTGGATTTCTTTTATCCAGTTTCCGTTTATCTTCCGATGTGCTAGTTTTGTTGTTAATCTGCTTTTGTTAGGGCTTCAATTGGGCCTTGTTTTTGGGGGGTGTTACAGTTGGTATCAGAGCCTAGGTTTGAGCCTAGGAAGAGTTAAGTCTAGACTTTCTAAGTGGTTAAGTGTGTTTTGAGACCTCTAAGCGACCTTAAGAAGCTAAGTGTTAGGCTTAGGACTCTAGGTTGCGCGGTGAGATGTCTGTTGTTTGCTGTCTTGCTTGTTTGCTCTTTTTGGTAATCTCGTTGTTGTTGTAGAAGTCTGTGATGCCTCCTCGCCAGCGAACCTCAGTGTTTGAAGATGTGGGTGAAGTAGTTAAGAAATCTCGGTTGGCCGAACCTAGCAATGCTTCTGGAGTGATTGAGCGATGGATCCGGAGTGGTACGTCCACAAGAGTAAGTCCTAGTGCAGCGACTTTGCCAGCACACCGTGATGTAAGAGAGTATGGGAGGATAGAGGTTCATCATCCGGCGGTAGGGTCATCTCAAGAGAGGGTGCTCACCTTAAATGAAGTTCGAACAAGTGACAATGACGTAGTAGTGGGAACCTTCCTTGTGCAATCTGTGCCAGCAACAGTCTTGTTTGATTCTGGGGCGTCTAACTCGTTCGTATCACCCGGACTCGTGAAGAAGTTGGGCTTATCTGGGGGCACGGGAGTGAGGTTTAACGTGAACGTAGCATCGGGAGAAGTTAGGATGTGTGACCGTCTTTTTGAGGGCATCAAGATCTACATCAAAGGTGAAGAGTTTCCTAGTGATTAATCTAGTACGACTTGGACGGGATGGATGTGGTCCTAGGTATGGACTGGTTGGGGCGGTTTAGAGCCCAAATCTTGTGCAAAGATCAGAAGGTGGTGCTACGAGGACCTAGCGGGAAAAGAGTGTCATACCGTGGAAAGATGGAGGAACCCGGAATTAAGCTGGTATCCACGACAAAGATGAAGAGGTATATGGATAAAGGCAATGAGTTGTACTTGTGTTCGGTCGAGAACTTGAAGGCAAAAGGAGAGGTAGCTCAATCTATTCCTGTAGTCCGTGAGTTTCTTGATCTTTTTCCCGAAGAAATACCGGGTATGCCGCCTGCTAGGGAAGTGGAATTTTCTGTGGATCTTATGCCGGGCACTGCACCCATCTCTAAAGCCCCGTATCGTTTGGCTCCGCCTGAAATGCAAGAGTTGAAGGCTCAATTGCAAGAACTCCTTGACAAGGGTTATATCCGGCCAAGTACATCGCCTTGGGGAGCTCCGGTGTTGTTTGTAAAGAAGAAGGACAGGAGTATGAGGTTGTGTATCGACTACCGGGAACTGAATCAAGTTACCATAAAGAACAAATACCCTCTTCCAAGAATTGATGACTTGTTTGATCAACTCCGCAGCGCAGAAGTGTTTTCCAAAGTTGATTTGAGGTTAGGATACCATCAGATAAAGGTAGCAGACAAGGATATTCCTAAGACTGCGTTTCGGACTCGGTACGGTCACTACGAGTTTATAGTTATGCCGTTTGGGATGACTAATGCCCCTGCAGTTTTTATGGATCTTATGAACAGAGTGTTCAAACCCCACCTCGATGATTTTGTGATCGTGTTCAACGATGATATTTTGGTCTATTCGAAAGATAAGAGAGAGCATGTTGGACATCTTCGGACGATACTTCAGATCTTGAGGGAGAAATAGTTGTATGCCAAGTTCTCTAAGTGCGAATTCTGGAAAGACAGTGTGACGTTTCTAGGCCACGTGATTGATAGTAGAGGGATTTCTGTGGATCCGAACAAGATACGGGCAGTGAAGGATTGGACTGTACCTTCATCGGTGTCGGAAATAAGAAGTTTTCTTGGTTTAGCGGGTTATTGTCGGAGGTTTGTTTTGGACTTCGCCAAGGTGGCCCAACCTTTGACTAAGTTGCTAAGGAAAGAAGTGCCTTTCGTTTGTGATCAAGCTTGTGAGTTAGCTTTTCGAGATTTGAAGGAGAGGCTCACGACTGCTTACGCCTAGGTTGTGTGTTGATACAAAATGGGAGAGTGATTGCTTACGCCTCACGTCAGCTTAAAGTTCACGAAGAGAATTACCCTACTCACGATTTAGAATTGGCCGCCGTGGTATTTGCTTTGAAAATTTGGAGGCATTATCTATATGGGGTGCGTTTCAAGATATTCACGGATCACAAGACTCTCAAATATATCTTCACACAAAAGGATCTCAATATGCGGCAACGAAGGTGGTTAGAACTCATCAAGGACTACGAGTTAGATATTCAGTATCACAAAGGGAAAGCTAACGTAGTAGCGGATGCCTTAAGTCGGAAATCGAAGCATACCGCTAGCTCTATGTGGGTGGTGGCGGATGAGCTTTGTAAGGAACTTCAACGGATGAGCTTGGAAGTGGTGGAACAGGGAGATGTGGAGGCAGAAGTTTGTTGCTATAACTTAAGGATTGTACCTACATTTTTTGGGGAAATTAAGGAAGAGCAGCAAAAGGATGCGTTTTTGACCAAGGTAAGGGATGACCTAGCTAAAGGAAAAGGGGGACCGTTTGAGTTATCTGCGGATGGGGTGTTGAGGAACAAAAGCCGTGTATGCATACCCGCGTCATATGATCAGTGGAAGCGACAGATTTTGGAAAAGGGTCATAACACACCCTATTCGGTTCACCCCGGAGGAGACAAGTTACACAAGGACGTGAAGGGCTTCTTCTGGTGGCCTAATATGAAGAAGGAAGTTGCAGAGTTTGTTGGGAAATGCCTTAACTGTCAGAAAGTAAAAGCGGAATGTTGTAAGGTAAAGGGGTTGGTACAACCATTAGAAGTTCCACAAGGGAAGTGGGATTCTATATATATGGATTTCGTGGGAGGACTACCGACGACCCGTTCGGGTAAGGACAAAATCTGGGTGATAGTTTATCGTTTGACCAAGACTGCCCGCCTCATTGCAATGAAGGAGACCTGGACAATGACACAGTTGGCTCAAGCCTATGTCAACCAAGTGGTAAAGTATCATGGAGTTCCGAGGGATATTGTCTCCGATAGGGATTCAAGGTTCTTGTCTCAATTTTGGAAATCTTTGCAAGCAGCTCTTGGAACTAAGCTAAGTCTCAGTACAACTTTCCACCCAGCCACCGATGGACAAACAGAAAGGACTATACAGACTATCGAGGATATGTTGAGAGCTTGTATGCTAGATTTTCAAGGATCTTGGGAGGACCATCTGGATTTGATAGAGTTCTCTTACAACAACAGTTATCATTCGAGTATTCGCATGGCACCTTATGAAGCTCTCTATGGACAGAAGTGTCGCAGCCCGCTTTATTGGGAGGGTCTTGTTAATCTGATAGTGTTGGGGCCACAATACTTGTTGGACACATCCGAGAAAGTTAAACAGATTCAGGAAAGGATGAAAGCGGCTCAGAATCGTCAAAAGTCTTATCCTGACCTGGTTAGAAGACAAGTAGAGTTCTCGGTTGGGGATATGGTTTGGTTGAAAGTATCTCCCACCCGGGGAGTAATGCGGTTTGGAAAGAAAGGGAAGTTGAGCCCTAGATTTATAGGCCTGTATGAAATCTTGGAGAGGATCGGGGGTTTGGCTTACTGTTTGGCGTTGCCTTGGGAGTTGGATAGAGTGCATAACGTGTTCCACGTATCGCAACTTAAGAGATATGTTCACGATCCGGCTCATGTTTTACCACCAGAAGTGATACCGTTAGATGAAGATTTGTCCTACGAAGAAAGGCCGCTCAGGATTTTGGACTTCAAGACTCGGGACACTCGTAGGAAATCTGTTAAGATGGTGAAGGTTTGGTGGTCACACCATGGGGTTGAGGAAGCTACTTGGGAGCTGGAGGCATCGATGCGGGAGCGGTACCTTGAGTTGTTTGTGGAAGGTACCTCGTTTTCCTAGGTTGTTGTGTGCTTTGTGTGCTTGCTTGTTTTGCTTGTTGCCTTGTTGTTTAGCTAGTGTGCTAGTTGGTGTTGCTTGTTGCCTTGTTGGCTAGAAGTTGGTTGTTGTGTTGAGGGTAGAGTTCTTGATGCTCAATCTATCCGTTCTTTTAACTCTTGACCAATCCTTGAATTCGTAATGTCTTCTTCTTTGCTTTGGAACCCTTGTGAGTACTTTTGGAGTTTTTGACCAAAAGGACTATTCTTGAAATTTCTTGTCACAATTTCGTTTCCATGTTACCATTTGCTTTTAATTCGTTGTACCCAAGTTTCAGGGACGAAACTTCTTTGAAGGGGGAGAGGATGTGACACCCCAAAAATCCACACTCCAATCCATGAATTAATTGAGTAATTAATTCTAATTCTTTTGAGGAATTGATTCCTAAAATCCTGATTTTTAATACTCAAGGACTAGTATTTAACTAGTCAATCTTTAAGTTGTGTTGTACCTTGTGCTTAGAAAGGAGTTCCCTTGTTCCTTACACTTTCTAAGGGTTAGTAAGGGTAGCCTTGTCTTTTCACCAAGAGTTAATATTGTATCCTAACCTAGAAGACTTATTCATTTCATTCCTTACAATTCCTAGAAAAATATCTCTACCTTCTCTCTAGAATATAAGTGTAGCTTATTCTCCAAGCCAAGTTGAGACCCTTGTCAAGATTCCAAGTTTTGCTGCCAAGATTCAACCTTTCACCTATTTGGGCATCTAGGAGGGTAAGATCTAAGCTTGTTTAGTCTTTTTGGTTCCATCTTAGTTGTCTTTTTCTTAAAGGTAGGATCTTTATGATCTTTTGGTTTGATCTTGAAGTGGGTTTGAGAAGTAAGCCTTGTGGAGAGCTTGTTGTGGTGTTAAGTGAAGTCTTTTGGTCTTCAAGAGGTAACACATGCTCTACAAAACCTATTTTGCTTACCTATATGTGATTTCTTGGATTCTATTTGTGTTTTGCTATGAAATGTGAGGGTTTTATGCATTTATCTTGTGATATTACATATCTAGAGCTTGTGTTTAGGGTTCTTTTGTGCCATTGCTTGGCATTTTCCTTGGTTCAAGTCATATTGTTGTGTTTGGTGAGATTTGGCATGTTTTGGACTTGAATTTGTGTTTGGAGAAGAAAATCCCCGAACGGATTTGTTGTGGAACAAGAATGTTCCCGCGGGCGGAACGGCGGGCGGGGCACCACACGCCGACCTTTGGTTTTGAACTGATATATACTGTATTCCGTTTCGAAAATGATTTTGTATTATACTATCTACTTATGCTATTGAACGCGTATTGATGGGTTACCAGCAATATTCGCTAACCGGGCGTCGTCCCATTTCTTTATGTGCTTTACAGGTCCTGAGTAGATGGCGAAAGCATTAGACAGGGATAGTTTAGATCCCATGAACAGTTTAGTTTGTGTTTTGGCCTGTGTGCCACTGATTTTTACCACATTAGTTGATGGTTTTAGTTTTTGCCTGTGCGTTCACATTGGAGTGAGCGTGGCATAACACTAATTGGTTTTCTCCGTTTTATGATTAGACTTCCACTGTGTTTACGTTTTTATGTTATGTTGGTTTGTTTGCCTTGCATATTTAAACATTAAATTGGCATGAAAATCGAGGGTGTTACAGCCGCCTTGTGAACGAAGATCGATTGGGAGTTTGGGGATTCAGAGCTCAACGGGAAAGTCTGTAACACCCCGAATTTTCAAGACATTTAAAACTTATAAAATAAAGGCGAAATCTCATTAAATCCCAAAACGAAACACAAGAGTACGGGGTGCTATGCCACACCTGAGCAAGAGAACTCAGGTGCACAGGCTAACTAACTAATATCCTTGATAATGTAAATGCATAAGCATGGCACGCAGGCCGAAAGGGAAACTATCTACTTCTATGCTCCAATTTCTAGCGCGCTCCAGTGACTTATTCTTCTGTGCCTGAAAGCCAAATATATCTGTTCAGCGAGAGATGCTGGTAACCCACTCCAACGCGTTGAAATACAATACATATAGAGATATATATAGATATACGAAAACCATTTTGAGCATGAAGATATATCCTACGAACTCTAGCTTTTAAAACCGGGAATGACTCGACAGATAAGGCTAGATATAAGCAAATGGTATAACAAGCGTACACCATAGGCAAGACAGATAAAGCTGAGCACAATTAATAATCATAACATGAACAATCCCCAGCATAAATCCCATAGTCACATCCCCCAAGATACTCATAATCACAACTCATCCCTATCTCATCACATAACACACTTTGTTGGCGCCACAGGACCAATCGCATGCCCATACATGAGGGTCAGCGCATATAGCTCTGACACGGCCCCGCAGCACCCTGCCCCATATCGCAACACGGAAGGGTCGATCGCAACCGACCGATGAACCGAAGCTCATCATAGTTTGATCGCAACCAAACAGTGGACCGCAGCCCAAGAGTATGTCATCTGACCGCAGCCAGGAAAGTATGAACCGCAGCTCATGTAGAAACGTTTGATCGCAACCAAACGGTGGACCGCAGCCCAAGAGTGTAAATCTGACCGCAGCCAGCTTCTGAACCGCAGCTCAGGAATAACCAATCCGATCGCAACCGGATTGGGGTATCATGCACACATAACACATAGCAAGCACATGCAACCCACATTATCACATTGGGAAGGGGGAGAAAGCGTATAACAAAACCTATGCGTGATCCTTCACATACTAAGAATAATCCTAAGGGGTTCATACTTCTTTAACCTAGGTCAACGGGATACCAATTCAACTAGCATGCAATATATAAGACTCATACAACCTACGAACGGTACCCGAAATATCAAACTAGACATAGGCACGATAGACGGAGTCTGTTGGGACACCACGGGGATCGGGGGAACATCAAACGGGGAAGCCGGGGTCCCGAATGGGGGAGATTTCCAGCGGGTAGCCGGTGGGTGGGGGGCCACCCGCCGGTAAGCACTGTTCCGGGCAGCGGGTCATCGGCGGGCAACTGCCCGCCCGCCGACTGCCCGCTGTCGGAGACATCCCTTCTGGCCGCGGGTAGGTGGCGGGTCCCCTACCCCCCACTGACTCTTTACACACAAAACGCCCCGGGAACCATTGTGGAACCCGAAACCATCCTTAGACACTTTACAACGCAATTAACGATCAACACGTAGACAATTAACGGATCAAATACGAGAAACGTACGGCACATAACCTATCATGCTTTTCTAAACATAATCGACACCCAAACATGCGATTTCCCCACCCGATACACCAAGAATAATATCATACGATACAACCTAGGGTTCTAATTACTTTTATACCAACAAGAATACGATTCGCCTTCTAATTACAAGGTTCGGTACAAATAACACATAAGCATCAAGAACGCCATACAATTATCAAGAACGACATATAATCATCAAGAACTCCACATAATTATCAAGAACACCATACTTATCAAGAATCTCCCAATATCAAGATTATCAAGATCCTCCATGGGATCATCACATCAATCATCAATAATAATCATCACAAATCATTAATACACAATAATATGGGGAAATCCTATGGGGGAAATCATAGCTATGAAATTAGGTTTTGTTGAGACATGGGTTACCTCTTAGCCTTAATTAATTCCTTGGCTACGAAGGATCTTTCTTTAAGCTTTCTTGCTTTCTTGATTTCTACTAAGGGGATTCTTGGAGCTCTTTTGGGGTGGTGGGGCATTATTCTCGTGGGGATTCTAGGTGCCCTCTAGGTTCCCTATTTATATATCTAAGGGTCTTATTTTAGGATCTAATCCTTTTAGGACTAGGGGTTGGGTTTAGAGATGGGGGCCCACGGACTATGGTGGGCTTTTTCCTAATTAATTTCTGTAATTTAATTCTTTCTTTTGGGTAATTGATTAAAGGATTAATTAGTTTTAGGGGTCGTAACACGGGGTGTTACACTCTCACCCCCTTAACGGAAAGCTTCGTCCCCGAAGCTTGGTCTTTGCTGAGTGACCTTCTCTTAGTTACCTGGTGTGAAAAGTTCAGGGTATCGTTCCCTCATTGTGTCTTTGAGCTCCCACGTTGCCTCCTCGGTCCCATGGTTGGTCCAGAGGATTTTCACCATTTCTATGGCTCGGCGATGGGTGTTTCTTGTCTTGGTGTCCAGGATCCTCACGGGTCTTTCTTCGTATGCTAGTGACTCATCGAGGTTCACGACCTCGGGTTGAAGCACGTGGCTTGGGTCGTATACGTATTTCTTTAGCTGGTATATGTGGAATACGTTGTGTACTCGTTCTAGTTCAACGGGTAGAGCGAGGCGATAGGCTAGGTTCCCGACTTTTTCTATGATTTCATAGGGGCCGATAAATCGAGGGCTGAGCTTTCCTTTCCTTTCGAATCTCATCACCCCTCGTGTGGGCGAGATTCTCAACCAGACCTTGTCCCTGGTGTTGAACTCGACTTGTTTCCTCTTTAGGCCGGCATAGGATTTCTGGCGGTCTTGGGCAGCCTTCATCCTTTCCCGGATGTGCTTGACCTTGGTGATGGTATCTTATAGGTGTTGGGGCCCTAGTGTTATTGGGTCGACCATGTCTTCCCAACATAAGGGGGTTCTACATTTTTGTCCGTATAGAGCTTCGTAGGGTTCCATACGAATGTCTAATACGCAGGCTCTTAACATGCCTAGGTCTTATAAGGTCTAGGTGTTCCTCCCATGTCCCTTGAAAGTCTAATACGCAGGCTCTTAACATTCCTTCGAGAGTCTGAATGGTCCTCTCAGTTTGGCTGTCCGTGGTGGGGTGGAAGGCAGCGTTTAGCTTTAGTTGTGTCCCCAAGGCTAGTTGCAGTGATTTCCAGAATTGTGAGAGGAACCTGGAGTCTCTATCGGATACGATGTTTCGGGGGACTCCGTGATACTTCACTACTTGGCTCAAGTAGGCTTGGGCTAGTTGTGTCATTGTCCACGTTTCCTTCATTGCGATGAATCGCGCCGTTTTGGTCAGTCGGTCCACTATGACCCAAATCTTATCCTTGCCGGTCTTTGTTGGGGGTAGTCCTCCGACGAAGTCCATGGATATGGAATCCCACTTTCCTTGTGATATCTCGAGGGGTTGTACGAGTCCCTTGGGTTTGCATCGTTCAGCCTTCACCCTTTGGCAACTCAGACACTTGGCCACGAAATCCGTGATTTCCTTTTTCATGTTGGGCCACCAAAACGACCTTTTCACATCTTGGTATAGCTTGTCACCCCTTGGGTGAACTGAGTATGGGAGTTGTGTCCTTCCTCCAAGATTTGTTGTTTCAAGTGGGGGTGCGTTGAGGGCACGCACCACCTACCTTGGTAACAGAGACTGCCGTCTTCGTGTATTTTGAAGGGTCCTTCCTTACCCTGGGTTAGGTCGAGGCGGATCTTATCTAGTTCCGGATCCTGCTGTTGCCCTATTTTGATTTCCTCGAAGAGTGTAGGTATAACTTGTGTGTGGAACAAGTGGGCGTTGGGGTGGGTTTGATCTTGCTTTATTATTTCCAAATTCAGTCTTTGGAGTTCCCTGTACAGTTGGTCCGGTAGGACCCAGGTCGTGTTGAGGGAGTGGTTAGCCTTTCTGCTTAGGGCATCCGCCACAACGTTAGCTTTCCCCTCGTGGTATTGGATGTCCAGGTCGTAGTCCTTTATGAGTTCTAACCACCACCGTTGTCTCATGTTTAGGTCTTTCTGGGTGAAGATGTACTTTAGGCTCTTATGGTCCGTGTAGATCTTGCATTGCACCCCGTATAAGTAATGCCTCCAAATTTTTTGTGCGAATACGATAGCGGCTAGTTCGAGGTCGTGGGTGGGGTAGTTCTCTTCGTGGGTTTTGAGCTGCCTGGATGCGTAGGCTATTACTCGGCCTTTTTGCATTAGCACGCACCCCAAACCCTTCTTAGATGCGTCACTGAAGACCTCGAATCCCTCCTCCCCAGAGGGAATGGCGAGTACGGGTGCCGTGGTTAACTTATCCTTCAATTCTCGAAAGGCTGAGATGCAGTCGTTGTCCCATCAGAAGGGAGTTTCCTTTTTCATGAGTTTGTTGAGGGGTTGGGCTATCTTGGTGAAGTAGGGTACAAACGTTCTGTAGTAGCCGGCCAAGCCTAGGAAGCTTCGGACTTCTGAGAGTGAGCTTGGGGTGGTCCATTCCTTAACGGCACGGATTTTGGCGGGGTCCACCTTAATTCCTTCCTTGGCTATTACGTGACCCAGGAAGGCCACACTGTCTTTCCAGAATTCGCATTTAGATAACTTGGCGTATAGTTGGTGCTCTCTTAGAGTTTGCAGGGTTATGCGGAGGTGTCTTGCATGTTCTTCCTTGTTTCGGGAATAGACTATAATGTCGTCAATGAATACAATGACGAAGTCATCCAAGTGGGGTCAGAATACTCAGTTCATGAGGTCCATGAATATGGCAGGCGCGTTGGTGAGTCCGAAGGGCATTACGGTGAATTCATAGTGGCCGTAACGTGTCCGGAAGGCTGTTTTCTGAATGTCCGGTTTGGCCACTTGTATTTGGTGATACCCGGATCTTAGATCAATCTTTGAAAATACCCCTGCCCCTTTAAGTTGGTCGAACAAGTCGTCGATTCGGGGAAGGGGATACTTATTCTTTATTGTGACTTGGTTAAGTTCCCTGTAGTCGATGCATAAGCGCATGCTCCCATCCTTCTTTTTAACAAACAACACTGGCGCTCCCCATGGGGAGCTGCTAGGACGGATATAGCCCTTGTCTAGCAATTCCTGCAGTTGCGTCTTCAGTTCCTTCATTTCTTTTGGTGCTAACCGGTATGGTGGTTTAGAAATCGGGGCAGCGCCTGGTACGAGATCTATGGTGAACTCAACTTCCCTGGCTGGGGGTGCCCCGGGGATTTCGTCCGGGAAAACGTCGGTGAATTCGTTTACCACTGGAATGGTTTGTGGTTCAGGGGTTTTGGTGCTGAGGTCCTCGACCGAACATAGGAAGGCCTCGCTTCCCATGTTTAGGTATTTCTTCATTTTTATCATGTTCACCACTTTGATCCCGGCCTCCCGGTGGGCCTCACGGTATGACACCCTCTTACCGCTTGGCCCCCGTAGGACGACTTTTTGTTCTCCGCATAGGATTTGTGCTTGGTATTTCCCTAGCCAATCCATACCCAAGATCACCTGTACCCCATCCAGTTTGAATCGGATTAAGTTGCTGGGAAATTCCACCCCTTGTATGGTGATCATTATATTTTCGTACATGCGGTCGCATTCTAGGATTTCGCCTGAGGCCACCTTGACCTGAAGTCGGACCTTGGTGCTGGCGTTGAGGCCGAGCTGAGTGGCAAACTCAGTTGCTATAAACGAGTTGGTAGCCCCTGAGTCAAACAATACCGTGGCGGGGGTGGCGTGTACTTGGAAGGTTCCGGAGACTCTGTTGCTATCCCCAATTTTGGCTTTGCTTAGGGTAAGTATTCTTCCTTGAATGGTTGTCGCCGTGACTTGGCGTGGTGAGGCGGCCCTGGGGTTTTTAGGGCCGCGGGTGGAGTTTATGTGATTTCCTTCAGGTTTCCTCTTGTACCCCAGGCGTGTTTCCCGGGGATGGTTTGGCATTTGTTGTAGTTGGGATGCCTTGGCATAGGCCTCCCCGAGGGTTCCTGGCTCTTGTGTGGCCAGGGCTTTTTGATATTCGGGGTCAAGGCCTGTTATGAACTTTTCGATCCTGGTCCTCTCGGTGGGTACTAGCTCGGGGATGAGGCGAGCCAGTCGGTGGAATCGTTGGTAGTATTCCGTGATCAAGGTTGCACCTTGTCTTAGGTGGAGGAATTCTTAGTATATGGTGGCTCTTAGATGGTTGGGATAGAATTGTTCTTGTAGCCGCGTTTTTAGGGTTTCCTAGTTGAATTCGGGTTCTTGTTCGCAGGTGGGTCCTTCGTGAGCCCACCAGGTGTCGGCCTCGTGTCTGAAGTAGAAGGAGGCCATTCTTACTTGGTGTCCTTCGGGGCATTTAGTTGCCCTGAATATCTTGTCGAAAGTCCCGATCCACTCCTCGAGGGTCGTGGGGTCTTCGTTCCCCGAGAGGGTGGGTGGTTGGTGTGTCGAGACTTGGTGGTGGATCTCCAAGTTCTCGTTTGTTGGTAAAGGCTGGGGAGCGGTAGTACTTAGTGCCTGGGCGATTTGGGCCAGGCGTTGCAGATTCTGAGTCAGGAATTCCTGAGCGGGGAGTTTCGGTGTTCCTACCTGTCTTCTTTTCGGTGCCATCCTGGTGTTCATAGGTCGATGTTATTTTGCGTTCTTACCTTGATGCAATAAGTGAAGGGGGGAGTTTCTTTAAGTTAGAGAGGGATAAAGTGAGGAGAGGTTATGTGTAGGTTTCACAATCTCACCGCGCGTCCTAAGGTTCCTAAATCCTATGTTCCTAAGTACCTAGAGTTTAAGCTTAATGTCCTAAGGTCTGATCTTAAGAGTCTTATCCTAGGGTCAACTTAGGCTCTGATACCAACTGTAACACCCCGAATTTTCAAGACATTTAAAACTTATAAAATAAAGGCGAAATCTCATTAAATCCCAAAACGTAACACAAGAGTACGGGGTGCTATGCCACACCTGAGCAAGAGAACTCAGGTGCACAGGCTAACTAACTAATATCCTTGATAATGTAAATGCATAAGCATGGCACGCAGGCCGAAAGGGAAACTATCTACTTCTATGCTCCAATTTCTAGCGCGCTCCAGTGACTTATTCTTCTGTGCCTGAAAGCCAAATATATCTGTTCAGCGAGAGATGCTGCTAACCCACTCCAACGCGTTGAAATACAATACATATAGAGATATATATAGATATACGAAAACCATTTTGAGCATTAAGATATATCCTACGAACTCTAGCTTTTAAAACCGGGAATGACTCGACAGATAAGGCTAGATACAAGCAACAGTTATCACAAGCGTATACCATAGGCAAGACAGATAAAGCTGAGCACAATTAATAATCATAACATGAACAATCCCCAGCATAAATCCCATAGTCACATCCCCCAAGATACTCATAATCACAACTCATCCCTATCTCATCACATAACACACTTTGTTGGCGCCACAGGACCAATCGCATGCCCATACATGAGGGTCAGCGCATATAGCTTTGACACGGCCCCGCAGCACCCTGCCCCGTATCGCAACACGGAGGGGTCGATTGCAATCGACTGATGAACCGCAGCTTATCATAGTTTGATCGCAACCAAACAGTGGACCGCAGCCCAAGAGTATGTCATCTGACCGCAGCCAGGAAAGAATGAACCGCAGCTCATGTAGAAATGTTTGATCGCAACCAAACAGTGAAACGTAGCCCAAGAGTGTAAATCTGACCGCAGCCAGCTTCTGAACCGCAGCTCAGGAATAACCAATCCGATCGCAATCAGATTGGGGTATCATGCACACATAACACATAGCAAGCACATGCAACCCACATTATCACATTGGGAAGGGGGAGAAATCGTATAACAAAACCTATGCGTGATCCTTCACATACTAAGAATCATCCTAAGGGGTTCATACTTCTTTCACCTAGGTCAACGTGATACCAATTCAACTAGCATGCAATATATAAGACTCATACAACCTACGAACGGTACCCGAAATATCAAACAAGACATAGGCACGATAGACGGAGTCCGTTGGGACACCACGGGGATCGGGGGAACATCAAACGGGAAAGCCAGAGTCCCGAATGGGGGAGATTTCCAGCGGGTAGTCGGTGGGTGGGGGGCCACCCGCCGGCTGCCCGTCGGTAAGCACTGTTCCGGGATGCGGGTCGCCGGCGGGCAGCTGCCCGCCCGCCGGCTGCCCGCTGCCGGAGACGTCCCTTCAGGCCGCGGGTAGGTGGCGGGTCCCTTAACCCCCACCTACCCCCCACTGACTCTTTACACACAAAACGCCCCGGGAACCATTGTGGAACCCGAAACCATGCTTTGACACTTTACAACGCAATTAACGATCAACACGTAGACAATTAACGGATCAAATACGAGAAACGTACGGCACATAACCTATCATGCTTTTCTAAACATAATCGACACCCAAACATGCGATTTCCCCACCCGATACACCAAGAATAATATCATACGATACAACCTAGGGTTCTAATTACTTTTATACCAACAAGAATACGATTCGTCTTCTAATTACATGGTTCGGTACAAATAACACATAAGCATCAAGAACGCCATACAATTATCAAGAACAACATATAATCATCAAGAACTCCACATAATTATCAAGAACACCATACTTATCAAGAATCTCCCAGTATCAAGATTATCAAGATCCCCCATGGGATCATCAATAATAATCATCACAAATCATTAATACACAATAATATGGGGAAATCCTATGGGGGAAATCATAGCTATGAAAATAGGTTTTGTTGAGACATGGGTTACCTCTTAGCCTTAATTAATTCCTTGGCTACGAAGGATCTTTCTTTAAGCTTTCTTGCTTTCTTGATTTCTTCTAAGGGGATTCTTGGAGCTCTTTTGGGGTGGTGGGGCGTTATTCTCGTGGGGATTCTAGGTGTCCTCTAGGTTCCCTATTTATATATCTAAGGGTCTTATTTTAGGATCTAATCCTTTTAGGACTAGGGGTTGGGTTTAGAGATGGGGGCCCACGGACTATGGTGGGTTTTTTCCTAATTAATTTCTGTAATTTAATTCTTTCTTTTGGGTAATTGATTAAAGGATTAATTGGTTTTAGGGGTCATAACACGGGGTGTTACAAAGTCGTCGCGAGAGAAGACCCTCGTTTTAAGTGAAGCTCGAGCTGGAGATGGCGACGTTGTGACCGGGACCTTTATGGTGCAATCGCATCCAGCCGTGATCCTGTTCGACTTCAGTGTATCTAACTCGTTTGTATCATCAGGGTTCGTGAAGAAGCTGGGTTTAACCAATGGCGTTGAGGTGAAACAGAATTTGAAGGTGGCTTCTGGAGAAATCAAGTCGTGCGACCGTCTCTTCAAGGGTGTCAAGATAGTCATCAACGGAGATGAGTTCCCTAGCAATCTGATCCAGTTCGGCTTGGATGGGGTGGATGTAGTCTTAGGCATGGATTGGTTGGGACAGTTTAATGCTCAGATTCTTTGTGGTGAACAGAAGGTCGTTCTAAGAGGGCCAAGTAGAAAGAGGGTGTCGTATCGAGGGACAACGGAAGAGCTTGGAGTTAGGTTGGTGTCAATGTTAAGGATGAAGAGGTACGCGAGAAGGGTCACAAAGTCTTTCTATGTTCAATTGAGAATCTAAAGGAAAAGGGAAACACATCTTAATCCATACCCGTAGTACGTGAGTTCCTTGACGTTTTTCCCGAGGAAATTCCAGGCATGCCTCCTCCAAGAGAGGTGGAGTTCTCAATGGATCTTATACCTGGAACAACACCAATATCGAAAGCCCCTTACCGTTTAGCACCCCGAGATATGCAAGAGTTGAAAGTTCAGTTGCAGGATTTACTGGACAAGGGTTATATCGGACCAAGTACATCGCTGTGGGGAGCGCCATTGCTTTTCGTTAAGAAGAAGGATGTGAGCATGAGGTTGTGTATAGACTACCGCGAGCTCAATCAAGTGACTGTCAAGAATAAGTACCCACTCCCGATGATTGTTGACCTGTTTGACCAACTCAGAGGTGCAAGTGTATTCTCCAAGATTGATCTAAGGTCAGGCTATCATCAAGTGAAGGTGGCGGATAAGGACATACCTAAGACCGCGTTCAGGACTCGCTACGGTCACTACGAGTTCACGGTGATGCCGTTTCGCTTAACTAATGCACCCGCGGTATTCATGGACCTGATGAATCGAGTGTTCAAGACATATCTGGACGACTTCGTGATTGTGTTCTGTAACACCCCCGATTTTCACAATAATTTAAAAACTTAAATTCATAAGGCAAGGTAACAAACAGGTAGCATAAACTTAAACATCAGCGGAAGACTTTACTTAAAAACGGGAAAAACGGGAAGTGCTATGCCACATCCACCTCAATGCGGATGCACAGGCTAGTCTAAATAAAAAAGTACTAATCATGTCCATAAAACCATGGCTCACAGGCCCAAAACACTAAATAAATAGTCCAAGGAAGCTACACTAACAAACAGACAGCTAGCGCGCTCGCCATAAGCTACTCAAAACCTGTAAAGCAACATAAAGAAAGGGGACGACGCCCGGTCAGCGAACATTGGTGGTAACCCATCAATACGCGTTAAGTAGCATATAGAGATAGTATAAAACAAAACCATTTTCGAAACGGGATACAGTATATATTAGTTCAAAAGTCATAGAGAGAAGTTAACTGCAAAGACTCTATTTCACTCTCAAAAGAACAAGGGAAATCAACATACCAAGACAACAACAAGACAAGGACAACAACAGTAAACAAATACACTCGAGGCTAATTCTACTGATCACAAAGTAGAATACCACTCGACATGCTAATTAGTAAAGAAACTCATACACACATTGGCAACTACATGTCACATAACACAATTCAGAGTTCCAAGTTCCAACCTTATGTCCTGTTCCAACCTCATGGCTACCCCCGGCCTTATTACAGTTCCAACCATTACCTCTGAGAACCCTTGTACTTCTGAGTCCAACCTTATGTCTCCGAGAACCGTTGTTCCCCCACCAACAACCACCAACATTTCCACCAACACATAGTACACGAAGGTACCATTCATTTCAATCACATAACCACAAACATATGAGCCTACGCTCAGGTCACACCACCAATTTCATTCATGGCCGCCACGAGGACCACATCTGTACCTTGGAGATTAAGGTCCCATACCCTTAATCGTGCAATCAAGGTACAACCAATACACATGTTTTCATCACAGGAATCAATCAATGGATCACAACAAAGATATGAAACCATACTCAACAAGGATGAATTACAATCCGACAACAACGATGGTCAACACAAGTTGCCAACCTCGATAAGAAAGAACAAACCACACACGCTAGCATTTCAACATCAAACTAGCATGCTTATCAAACGGGTAAACCAAACATAGTTCCGTAGAACATACAAGACTCATCATGTCTAACGAATCACGAAGTTGAACACTTAGCACGATTCAAGATGCTAAATCCTACATAGATTCCTATCATACCGTTCTAGACATACGAAACTTCAAGAAGACACTCAAATAACCCAACAAAACAACATCGGGAGGTCAAAACATCAATTACCGAGTCAAAGGAATCACGGAGAACAAATCCCCGACCAACCACAAAGTTGTACCCCGTAGGTGGGGCCACGGGTGGACCTCCACCCGTGGGTACCAATGCCAAAATCATATGTACCCCGCGGGTGGGGCGACGGGTGGAGCTCTGCCCGCCGTTCTGCCCGTGGGTACACCCTGTATCACAAAATAATCCCTTTGGGGATTTTCAACAACAAGTCCATATTCAAGTCCAAAACACCCAAAATCTCATACAATACAACAATATGACTTGAACCCAAGAAATAGCCAAGAAATGGCACACAGGAACCCTAATAACAAGCTCTAGATATGCATTACCACAAGACAATGCATCAAATCTCACATTTCATCACAAACATCACAAGTAGAAGTCAAGAAATCATCATATAGGTAAGAAAATAGATTTTGTAAAGCATGGGTTACCTCTTGTAGCCTACAACTTCACTTTTCACACCTTTACAAGCTTCTAACAAGGTTCTCCTTCAACTTCAACTTCATAAACACACCAAAAGACAACAAAGATTCCATCTTTAGAAAAAGATACCTAAAAAGATATTAAAAACACCAAGAGATCAAGGATCTTACCCTCCCCTATGCTCAAGGTTAAGAAAGTATGAATCTTGGAGACCAACTTGTAGGATTTAAGACACCCAAAATTTGGCTTGAAGAAGAAGCTATCAATTTTCTAAAGAGAAGGTGGAGCTTTTGTGTTTAGGGTGTTAGTGAATGAAATGAAAGGATGATGCTAGGTTAGCTTGGGGCACAAACATTAGGTAGAAAGACTTGTTTGCCCTTACTAAGGTTGGAAGAATAAGGAGACAATGGAACAACTCATAAGGCATAGAGTACAACACTTTGACTTGGATTAACTAGTCAATTTCTAGTCCTCCGACTATTGAATTTTCAGGATTTTAGGAATAAATTACCAAATAAACTAGGATTAATTATCTAATTAATCCTTAAATAGATTTTGGATTTATGGGGTGTCACATCCTCTCCCCCTAAAAAGAAAAGCTTCGTCCCCGAAACTTGGGTACGACGAATCCAAACAAAACGGCAAAAAGAAACAACAATGTGACAAGAGAAGCAAGATCATCTTTTGACCAAAACTTCAAGAATTCAAAAAGATGCAAAAATTGTCAAGAAGTCATGGCATTGCAAGAAGTTACCAACGAAATTCGTTGAGCACAACAAACACTAAGGCCAAAACACAGCAACCAAAGACTTCTAAACACACTAGAGTTCCAACAACCAGATTCTTGTAAAACAACCCACAAAACTAACTACACAACACAACTAACAAGCAGGAAGTATAACACAAGACACACAACAAGACAACTAACAAGCGACAACAACAAGACAATAACCACAAACGAGGGAAGGAAGACGAGATTACCACAACTCCGAACTAGAAAGACTCGCTCTCCGACTCCTCGGTGTCTTCGTCAGAATCTTCATCGGCTGTTCCTCAGCTCGAACCGGCCTCTAGCTGGTCCAACCTCTGGTTGACCGCGACGAACTGCATCTTCATGTAGGCGAAGCCTTCCTCTATCATTCTGTTTTGCTGGCGAAGAAGGGTGACCACACGCTCCTCGTGTGTCATGACATCGTGTTCCCTCTTGGTCGTAGCTTCCTTCCTTCTTAGATTCTCTTCATCCTCAGAGTTTCTCTCCTCGGCTTCTTTCCCACCTTCCTCCTCTTCCTGGCCTTCATCTCCATCATTCATGGCGTCACCTCCCAAACTCTGAACTGCGAGGTTTAACTTCCCAACTGGGATCTCAAGCTCAGCAACCAACGCGTTTCTCTCAGCGGGGGCTTTCCTGGCAACCTCTACGAGTGTGATGTACTCCCCGTCCCCAATCTGAAACAAGTTGCAACTCTGAAGGTTTGTGGCATCCAACACCATTTTACCCACTGCCTTAGGTACACAACCGTCAACACTTACTCCTTTCCTGGCGAAGATCCAGCTCAAAATCAAACCATACGGTAGACTCTTTCAGTTATGATCTCGGCAAAAGACCATATGATGCAACATTAAAGCAGGCAGGTTGAACTTCACCATATTCTTCAAACAAACGGCAAACGTGCACTCTAACTTTCCCAACAGACGACTCTTGTTGTTATTGGGCAGCAAACAGTCAAAAACAAGCATAACTAAGATCCTTTGTTCAGCAGCCAACCATTTCCTTTCCGGCCTCGTGGCCTGGGTAAAATCACTAGTCCGACCCAAGAGATAACTCAAATAATCTCGATAACCCATGATATACGTCCCAATCCAGGAGTCACCACTATACTGCGAGACTCCCGTAGTGGTCAGACTTAAAAGATGAGCCAGCCTCTTCTCCGTCAAAACAATTTTCACACCCCTCACTTTAGAAGTGACCTCCAACTTTCCACCATCCTAAGTCACAGTCATGTGACGGTAGAATTCTTTCACCAAACTCGGGTAAGTCTCAACCCCGATGGCGAGAAACCCATCCAACAGACCTTGATAATTCAACATTTCCAACAAAGAGTTTGAAAAAGAATCAGGATCAAAGGCTTTACCTTCCAACACAAGGTAGTGGGCATCCACCCATTCCACTTTCCTCGTCAAATTAGACCTTCTGGGCATGATTCTGAGATGACCCAAAGACTCAAGGTAGACCAAAAACTCCCTTCTTCTTTTCTCCTTTTCTCCCCCTCCCTCTCTCTCTCTCTCTCTCTCTCTCTCTCTCTCTCTCTCTCTCTCTCTCTCTCTCTCTCGCGGCTTCTTGGTGAACCTACAACAGAACACGGCGGTGGCGGTCGGCTTCTGCTACGTTGGCGGCGAGGGCTTCGAATGGTGGCTGGACGGCGTCGGTAGGGGGTGAGTCGTCGACGGGTAGGGGTGGGGCTTCGGGTGTCTCACGGGTGGAAGGGAAAAAGGATGAAGGGTTTGGGAATTTTGGGGAAAATTGGGACAAAGAAGGTTTTAATTTGGGGATTTTTGGGTAAAGTGAAAAGATAGGTGAAATGGAATTTAAATGGGATAAGGTTTAAGAAACATAATTGGTTCAAGTGGTTCAAAGGTTGGATTAGTAACTTGCACACCGGGTTTGAAACTAGATGGCTACGAATTAAAACTTTCTAGGAAGGGTACTTAATTAAAGTTAGATGACCCAAAATAAAATAGTCGAGTTGAAACTCACTCACATAACAGGGAAAGGCACAAGATAAAGATAGGCTTAGAAAAGGTAAGGGTTACCTGCCATCTCATCTTCAACCAACTACTCTGTCTCAGCTTAGGATCGACCCATCACAAACACCCGACCTGAAGGTCTAGCTCTAGCTACACCTCGACTTGAACTCCTTCTCGATGTTCCACCGGATCCCGAGCTAGGTGGTAACACCTTTTGATTAGCTTGTAGAGGGCAAACAGGAGCCTTATGTCCTCTCTCCCCGCATTTGAAACATCGATGTGCTTGGCCTTGGCAATCTTTTCCCACATGCTCCTTTCCACATCTTCTGCATGCAAAGGTCTTAGCTTGATCTCCGGACACCGCTCGGGTTGATCCTTGAGGTGGGGAAGGTGCGGTCTTGGCTCGGAAGTCCTGTCTTGGCTTCTTGAAGTTGTGGGGTCCACCGCTTTCGTTCCTTTTCCTAGCGAGCTCAAACGATCCCCACTGCAACTGTTGTACCCGGTATAAGTCAGCAGCACTCAGATAAGCCTCCTTCAAGGTCCTCGGCATGCTCACAGTCAACGCCTTACGAGCCTCGTAGTTGAGTCTAGTCACGAACTTCTCTACCTTCGCAAGCTCGGTGGGGACTAGCATCCTTGCAAAGCGAGCGAGCTCCAAAAATCGCTTGTGGTACTCCACCACAGACGATGAACCCTGCTGGAGGTGTAGAAACTCCTCGTACCTAGCAGCTCGGACATGTGCCGAGTAAACCTACTCTCTTATCCAGTCCTTCAAAGCTGTCCAGTCGAAGTCGGGCTCCTCTTGACATACGGGTCCCTCGTGCACCCACCATAGATCGGCTTAGTGACTGAAGTAGAAGGATGCTAACTCCACTCTGCGCTCTACAGGGCACTTTACCACGGAGAAGATCTTGTCGAAGGTTCGGATCCAATCCTCGAGCATGACGGGGTCCTCCTCACTGGCAAACATCGGTGGTCTTTGGCCAGAGACTAGGCGTCCCACATCTCGATGTCCGGCAGGCTGTGGCGGCGGAGCAGGATGATTGTTGTGCAGAAGAGCTTCACTCAAGATTTGCATGGTCTGCGTGAGATGTTGCAAGCTCTGAGCCAGCTGCTTGTTATTTGGAGTCTCCGACGTACGAGCGCGTTGACGAGGTGGTGCCATGACAAAGCTTCTACAACAACAACACAGTTACTGTAACACCCCCCTAAAACCATGCTATTTAAAGCCTTAAAACATGCAGATATCTTAAAACAAAACACCAAACGCAACGGAAGACTGAAAGAGGAAATATATAAAACAAAGGAAACGGGGTGCTATGCCACGTTCACCCAAGGGTGAACGCACAGGCTAAATTTGCATTGTTTAAAATCTACAACCATCCAACAGAGTACTAAGTCTAGATTGGCTCACAGGCCACAAAACATATAAGGGGAGCTATACTAGCTGGCACTAGACCGCGCACTCGTCTAAGCATCATCCGAAAGAAGCATATAAAACATGGGACGACGCCTGGTCAGCGAATAATGCTGGTAACCCACCAATACACGTGAAAAATCATACATAGATAAGATATAAGTTAGTAAAGCCATTTTCGAAACGTAATACATATATATAAGTCAAAAACCAAGAGTAATAGTCAACACAAGACTCAACACTCTCAACAAGAACACGGGAACACATCCCCAGACCACAAGGAACAACAACGACTCACAAGAAGTCTCAAGGCATAATCTATCATCACACAATAGATTATTACCCGACATGCATAACTCAAGGAATAAAGACACAACAAATGGCAACATATGCCAAGGCAACACATGCCTTTGTGACTACACACGTCACAAGAAGAGAACTCACAACAACGGCTACACAAGCCCTCGTGACATCACCCATCACGAGTTGATATGCCTTCCTTATGCCCGGTTCCATCCTTATGGCTACCCCCAACCTTATATCTTCTTCCAACCATTACCTCCAGGACCCCTGTACAACCAAGTCTAATCTTTTCCCTGCGAGGACCGTTGTCCCCATCCGCCGATAAACCGCCAAAAAAACCACCGATTTCATAGTACACGAGAGTACCGATCACACACACGGCAACACATGCCTCCCAAGAAATGCGTGAACCTGACACACAGGTCACAACTCCATAATCACGTCATGGCCACCACGAGGACCACTGCAATACCTTGGTGAGTAGTGTCCCATACCACTAATCGTGCAATCCAGGTAAAGCCATACACACCACACCACAACAGGAATCAATCAACGGATCACAACGAAGATATGAACCCATACTCAATCAAGGAATGGATCACAGTCCAACAACAACAACGATGAATAACACAACTTATCATCAAAAATAGGAAGGTACAAACAACACACACGCTAGCATTTAAACACCGAACTAGCATGCTTATCAAACGGGTAAACCAAACGTAGTTCCGAAGAACACACAAGACTCATCACGATTCTACGAAACACAATGTTGAACACTTAGCACGATTCAAGACACCAAAACCTACATGGATTCCTACCATATAGTTCTAGACATACGAAACATCAAAATTGATAGTTTCGTTGACAAAAGACCAAATACCGAGTAAAAAGAATCACGGGGAAGAAATCCCGATCATACACCAAAGTGTACCCCGCGGGTGGACCCACGGGTAGGCCTCTACCCGTGGTCCTGCCCGCGGGTACATACACCCACAAGCCTCTCTCCCCGCGGGTGGGGCGGTGGGTTCACGCCTACCCACCGTTCTGCCCGCGGGTATGTATACCTGCACAAAATAATCCCTTCGGGGATTTTCAACTGCAAGCTCAAATTCAAGTCCAAAACAAGCCAAATCTCACCAAATACAACAAAATGACTTGAATCAAAGGAATAGCCAAGCAATGGCATACAAGAACCCTAAACACAAGCTCTAGATATGCATTTTCACAAGACAATGCATAAACACTCACATTTCATAGCAAATCACATGTAGAATCCAATAAATATTCATATTGGTAAGCAAAATAGATTTTGTAGAGCATGGGTTACCTCTTGTAGACCAAAAACCTTCACTTAACACCTCACCAAGCTCCTATCAAAGCTCACCTTCCAAACCCACTTCAAGAACACATCAAAAGATCATAAAGATTCTATCTTTAAGAAAAGACGCCTTAGAAAACACTAAAAACACAAGATAAACATGGATCTTACCCTCCTAGATGCCCAAATGTATGAAAGGTAGAATCTTGGGGACAACTCTTGAAGTCTTGGCAAAGCTTCAACTTGGCTTGGAAGAAAAGCTATCCACCTTTTTAGAGAGAAGGTGGAGCTAGAATTTGGAAAGTGTAAGGAAAGAAATGAGGGTGTTCTTACTAGGTTAGGTTACAATACTAACACATGGTGAAAGTTCAAGAATACCCTTACTAACATGAAGGGGTGTAAGGAAAAAAGGGAACTCCTTACAAAGCTCAAGGTACAACTTTGACTTTGGGGTTGACTAGTCAATTACTAGTCCCCGACTATTGAATTTCAGGAATTTAAGGAATTAGATTACAAATTGAAATAGGATTAATTACTTAATTAATCCCTTAATCGAATTTGGATTTCGGGGTGTCACATTCTCCCCCCTTCAATGAAGCTTCGTCCCCGAAGCTTGGGTACGACGAATTAGAACAACGGTAAAAAGGAACATCAATGTGACAAGAGTGTCAAGAACAATTTCTTTTGGTTAAAACCCCAAAAGATTCCACAACATTTCAAGGCAAGAAAGGGTTCAAAACAAGGATTGGCAAGAATTAGACAAACGGATATATTGAGCATAACGAACTCTAGTCCCAACACCAACACCAACTTCTAGCCAACAACTAAGAACTAAACAACTAACTCAAAACACCAACTACAAACCCACTATCCAACAAAGCAACAAGCAAGAACAAGCATAAAAGCAAGCAACAACTAAACGGCAACAATGGCTAGGAAGATAACAACAACTAAAGAAGAGCAAACAAGACGGCCACAGCTCCACTCTAGAAGGACTCGCTCTCCGACTCCTCGGACTCCTCAGATTCTTCTTCATCTTCTCCTCTGCGGCTTGAACTGGCTTCGATCTGGTCAAGCCTCTGGTGCACTACGACAAACTACGTCTTCATGTACGCGAAGCCTTCTTCGATCATGCGGTTCTATTGACGAAGCAAGGTGACAACGCGCTCCTCATGTGACATGGCATCATGCTCCCTCTTGGTGCGAGCTTCCTTCCTTCTTCGATTCTCTTCACTTTCAGAATCACTTTCTTCAGCCTCGGCGGCTTCTGGTGCTTCCACTTCCTCCTCACGGCCTGCTTCACCCTCATCTTCTTCATCACCACCCAAACTCTGGACTGTAAGGCTCAACTTCCTGGCATGAATCCCAAGCTCTGCTGCCAACTCGGCTCTCTCCTCGGGGGCTTTTCTTGCAACTTCTTCAAGAGTGATGTAATCACCATCATCTAGCTGAAACAGATTGCAACTTCGAAGATTGGTGGCATCCAGCACCAACTTTCCCACAGCATTCGATAGACAACCAACCACACTCACACCCTTCCTAACAAGAATCCAGCTCAACACCATGCCATACGGTAGGCTTTTTCGGTTATGATCACGACAGAAAACCATATGTTGCAACATCAAAGCTAGCAGGTTGAACTTGACCATATTCTTGAGGCAAAAGGCAAAGGTGCATTCCAGCTCTCCCAACAACTTACATTTGTTGTTATTGGGTAACAAACAATCCGAGACCAACATAACCAAGATCATCTGTTCCGCAGACAACCACTTTTTCTCCGGCCTCGAAGCTTGGGTGAAACCACTCGTGCGACCCAACAAATAACTCAAATAGTCCCGGTACCCCATGGTATCCATACTAATCCATGAGTTACCGCTATATTGAGCAACTCCCAAAGCAGATAAACTCAAAAGCTGAGCCAGCCTCTTTTCAGACAGAACTATCTTCACACCTCTCACTTTTGAGGTGATTTCAAGCTTATCACCATCCTTTGTCAAAACCATGTGACGATAAAATTCCTTAACCAAACTCGGGTAAGTCTCGGCCCTTATGGCGAGAAACCCATCCAACAAACCTTGGAATCTAAGCATTTCCAACAATGAATCAGAAAAAGATTCCAGGTGAAAGGCTTTACCTTCAAGAACAAGGTAATGGGCATCCACCCATTCCGCTTTCCTAGCCAAACTTGACCTTCTAGGCATGGTAGGAGATGACCCAAAGCTCAACAAGAGAAGCCCGCAACTCCTCCTTCTTCTCCTCTCACTCCCGGCGGCTCTCCCTCTCTCTCGCTTCGCTCTCGGCGTCGCGGCACGCACAGATCAGCGGCGAAGCTTCTGCGGACGGTGGACAGCGGCAGACGGCGATGTGGCGACGGCTGGTGGTGCGTCGGCAGCTGCAGGTGGTGGCGACGGGTGGGGTGGGGTGCTCGGGGGTTCACGGGTAGGGAAGAGAGGAGAAAGAGAGATTTGGGAATTAGGGATTTTGGGGAAAAATTGGGAAGAAGATGATTTAATTTGGGGATTTGGGTAAAGTGAGAATTTGAGGTTCAAATGGAATTAAAATTGAATAAGTTCTAAGAACGATGATTAGCTCAAGTGGTTTAGAGGTTAGGTGGCAAAAAAATAGGCCTTGGTTCGAAACTTAAGAGGTGTAATTAAACATTTTGCTTGGATTTTAGTCTACACAAGATAGGATTTTTGCATGGGTTTTCTATTCTCACATTCAAAGGATACTTGGAAAATTTTGAGGGTTCTCAAAGGAAAGGTTGCAAGAATTTCCAAGTGCACGGATTGTAGAATCGTTCCAAGCATGATTTATTTAGAAGATAAATAACTACTTTTACAACGAGACTTACCCACAAAACTAGGGAAATAATCTATCAAGAAGGGCTTACACTTAACTCCAAAGAATCATTATCAACGAAATATGACAAGGGTAGCCAAGTAACTCAAGTATGCAACAAGGACACAGGACAACACTCAAGGTAACAAGGAACAAGATGTGCACAAAGAATAAGGGTAGGCTAGGAAAGGATTACATGCTAGCTCCTCCTCTACTAAACCCTCGGTCTCCGCTTGCGAACGCCCCATCACAAAGACTCTCCCTGCTGGCCTGGCCCCAGCTGCTCCGCGGCTCGAGCTACCTCCAGCTGCTCCTCCGACTCCAGGGGGTGGCGGTGGCGCTCTTTGATTGGCCGGATGAGGGCACTCAGCAACTTTGTGGCCCCTATCTCCACATCGGTAACACCGGAACGCTTGGCCATTGCAATCTTGGCCCGCGTGCACCTTTCCACATCTTTGGCACGGAAACAACTTAGCTTGATTCCCTTGCTCCATCCGGTTGGGTACTTGAGTCGAAGATGACCCACCCTTGGCTTGAAAACTCGACCGTGCCTTCTTGAAGGTGGAAGAGCCTCCACTCTCGGTCCTTTTCCTCGCTTGCTCATAAGATCCTCGCCGAAGCTGTTAGACACGGTACAGATCCGCGACACTCAGATAAGCATCCTTAAGAGAAATCGGCCTACTCACTGTCAAAGCTTTTCGTGCCTCATAATTCAAGCCGGCAACGAATCGTTCGACCTTAGCGAGCTCCGTAGGCACAAACATCCGAGCAAAGTGCGCCAACTCCAAAAACTTCTTGTGGTACTCGACCACAGACAGGGATCCTTGCTGTAGGTGGAGGAACTCCTCGTACATGGTGGCTCGCACCTGTGCCGGGTAAAACCTCTCACGCATCCTATCCTTAAGCGCAGACCAACCGAACTCAGGCTTTTCAAGGAAGGTCGGACCCTCATGGACCCACAACAGATCAGCTTCCTGGCAGAAGTAGAACATTGCCAGTTCTACCCTTCTCTCCTCGGGACAACCCACAACCACGAAGATCTTGTCGAACACTCTCATCCATTCCTTCAAAACCACCGGGTCTTCTTCACCCGCGAAGGTCAGCGGCGTATGACCTGACACCAAATGGCCCATATCCCTGAGCCCAGCAGGTTGAGGAGGTAGCACGGGGTGGTTGTTGTTCAGCAAAGCCTCGCTAAGCGTCTGCATCGTCTGAGTTAGCTGCTGGAGGTTCTGAGCAAGCTGCTCATTCGTCGGGGTCTCCAGGGTACGCGCTCGTGGATGAGCAGGCATCGCAAACTTCTACAACAACAACACGGTTACCAAAAAGACAACAAGCAAACAAATAACTGAAAGCAACACTCAGCTCACCGCGCAACCTAGAGTCCTAAGCCTAACACTTAAATTCTTAAGGTCACTTTAAGGTCTCAAACCACACTTAGCCACTTAAAAAGTCTAGATTTTACCCTCCTAGGCTCAAACCTAGGCTCTGATACCAACTGTAACACCCCCTAAAACCATGCTATTTAAAAACTTAAAACATGCAGATATCTTAAACCAAAACACCAAACACAGCGGAAGACTGAAGGAGGAAATATATAAAACAAAGGAAACGGGGTGCTATGCCACGCTCACCCAAGGGTGAACGCACAGGCTAAATCTGCATTGTTTAAAATCTACAACCATCCAACGGAGTACTAAGTCTAGATTGGCTCACAGGCCACAGAACATATAAGGGGAGCTATACTAGCTGGCACAAGACCGCGCACTCGTTTAAGCATCACCTGAAAGAAGCATATAAAACATGGGACGACGCCCGGTTTGCGAATAATGCTGGTGACCCACCAATACACGTGAAATATCATACATAGATAAGATATAAGTTTGTAAAGCCATTTTCGAAACGGAATACATATATATAAGTCAAAAACCAAGAGTAATAGTCAACACAAGACTCAACACTCTCAACAAGAACACGGGAACACATCCCTAGACCACAAGGAACAACAACGACTCACAAGAAGTCTCAAGGCATAATCTATCATCACACAATAGATTATTACCCGACATACATAACTCAAGGATTAAAGACACAACAAACGGCAACATATGCCAAGGCAACACATGCCTTTGTGACTACACACGTCACAAGAAGAGAACTCACAACAACGGCTACACAAGCCCTCGTGACATCACCTATCACAAGTTGATATGCCGTCCTTATGCCCGGTTCCAACCTTTATGGCTACCCCCAAACTTATATCTTCTACCAACCATTACCTCCAAGAACCCTGTACAACCAAGTCCAACCTTTTTCCTCCGAGGACCATCGTCCCCATCCGCCGACAAACCGCCAACAAAACCACCGATTTTATAGTACACGAGGGTACCGATCACACACACGGCAACACATGCCTCCCAAGAAATACGTGAACCTGACACACAGGTCACAACTCCATAATCACGTCATGGCCACCACGAGGACCACTTCAATACCTTGGTGACTAGTATCCCTTACCACTAATCGTGCAATCCAGGTAAAACCACACACACCACATCACAACAGGAATCAATCAACGGATCACAGCGAAGATATGAAACCATACTCAATAAAGGAATGGATCTCAGTCCAACAACAACAATGATGAATAACACAAGTTATCATCAACAATAGGAAGGTACAAACAACACACACACTAGCATTTAAACACCGAACTAGCATGCTTATCAAACGGGTAAACAAAACGTAGTTCCGAAGAACACACAAAACTCATCACGGTTCCACGAAACACAATGTTGAACACTTAGCACGATTCAAGACACCAAAACCTACATGGATTCCTATCATATAGTTCTAGACATACAAAACATCAAGAAGACACTCAAATAGTTCCACAAAAGAACATCGGGAAGTCAAAAGACCAAATACTGAGTCAAAAGAATCAGGGGGAACAAATCCCGATCGTACACCAAAGTGAACCCCGCGGGTGGACCCACGGGTAGGCCCCTACCCATGGTCATGCCCGCGGGTACATACACCCACAAGCCTCTCTCCTCGCGGGTGGGGCGGCGGGTGGACGCCTACCCGCCGTTTCGCCCGCGGGTACGTATACCTGCACAAAATAATCCCTTCGGGGATTTTCAACTCCAAGCTCAAATTCACGTCCAAAACATGCCAAATCTCACCAAATACAACAAAATGACTTGAATCAAAGGAATAGCCAAGCAATGGCAAACAAGAACCCTAAACACAAGCCCTAGATATGCATTTTCACAATACAATGCATAAACACTCACATTTCATAGCAAAACACATGTAGAATCCAAGAAATATTCATATAGGTAAGCAAAATAGATTATTACTTTTTGTTGTCTTTATTATCAATTCTACAGAAAGACAGATTTTAATGAATGACCAGATGCCTTGAAGTTTGGAATGTATCAAGAAAAAAATCTAATGGAACTAGGTCCATTTCAAATAGAGAGGAAATCATGGTATGAAATTATAATCCTATAAATGTTGTGACATTCTTAAATTAATTTAGTCAATTATTAATAGGATTAATATATATCTTAATTGCATAATAAACTTCAAGAAGATGGAGAGAAGAATAAAGAAAAGATTTCAGTTGCATCTCTCCCACTAGTTGAAAATTTTGATTTGCTATTAAAAAGAAAGTCAAGCTATGCACGTGATTTAGATCTTAAAGGGATAACTTCGAAGACCCAAGAGAAGATTCATCTTCAAGCAAAAATAGAAGCTTCAAAGAAACATGAAAAGAATTTAGAAAAAGACCAAAGTCGCAAAATTTAAAGAAGTTACAAAATTTTGTTACTAATTTTCAGTATTTTAGTGACAAATATGATACTACAATTTTTAATGATATTAGAGATGAAGATGACTGCTATAAGAATTTGAATTGTTACGACTTTATTTAATATTAATGATTGTTTCAGAGTTAACTTTTTTTTTTTGTCACAAATAAATACAACATTTGTTACAATGATTGTTGTTACAACAAAGTGACTATTTGTAACCAATTTTTAGGTCACTGATAACCATTTTTTAGTCAACAACAATTCTCACGAATAAGTACAATTATTGTGACTAAAGTGTTGTCACAATAAAACAATTAATTGCCACGATTTTAGTTCTCACTAGAACAATTTTTTGTAATAACATATTTGGTCACAAATTATACATTTATTGTGACAACTATCGTTATCACTCAAATACTACTTTTAGTGTAAGTAAATATTGTCACAAAAGTAGTGAGTAATTGTGACAACTTTTCAAAAGTCGTCACTACTACAATAGTGACGGAGGATATAGTGACGAAAGGTGACGACTTCAAAAAATGATCACTAATTTCAATAGTGACCAAAATTGATAGTTTCGGTGACAAAAGACAAAATACCGAGTCAAAAGAATCACGGGGATCATACACCCACAAGCCTCTCTCCCCGCGGGTGGGGCGGCGGGTGGACGCCTACCCGCTGTTCCGCCCGCGGGTATGTATACCTGCACAAAATAATCCCTTCAGGGATTTTCAATTGCAAGCTCAAATTCTAGTCCAAGACATGCCAAATCTCACCAAATACAACAAAATTACTTGAATCAAAGGAATAGTCAAGCAATGGCATACAAGAACCCTAAACACAAGCTCTAGATATACATTTTCACAAGACAATGCATAAACACTCACATTTCATAGCAAAACACATGTAGAATCCAAGAAATATTCATATAGGTAAGCAAAATAGATTTTGTAGAGCATGGGTTACCTCTTGTAGACCAAAAACCTTCACTTAACACCTTACCAAGCTCCTATCAAAGCTCACCTTCCAAACCCACTTCAAGAACACATCAAAAGATCATAAAGATTCTATCTTTAAGAAAAGACACCTTAGAAAACACTAAAAACACAAGATAAACATGGATCTTACCCTCCTAGTTGCCCAAATGTATGAAAGGTAGAATCTTGGAGACAACTCTTGAAGTCTTGGCAAAGCTTCAACTTGGCTTGGAAGAAAAGCTATCCACCTTTTTAGAGAGAAGGTGGAGCTAGAATTTGGAAAGTGTAAGGAAAGAAATGAGGGTGTTCTTACTAGGTTAGGTTACAATACTAACACAAGGTGAAATTTCAAGAATACCCTTACTAACATGAAGGGGTGTAAGGAAACAAGGGGACTCCTTACAAAGCTCAAGGTACAACTTTGACTTTGGGGTTGACTAGTCAATTACTAGTCCCCGACTATTGAATTTCAGGAATTTAAGGAATTAGATTGCAAATTGAAATAGGATTAATTACTTAATTATTCCCTTAATCGAATTTGGATTTCGGGGTGTCACACTTACGGTAGGAACAACAACAACGCACCCTTACCTGGCACTAACTAAAAGAACACGAAACTAAGCAGAAACAATAAGGCAAGCAGAACAAACGATAAACAACACAGAGCTCACCACGCGTCCTAAAATGTCCTAAGTCCTAAACACTTAGATACTTAAGGTCACCTTAGGGTCTCAAACCACACCTTAACTTTTTAAAAGTCCAGACTCTAACATCCTAGGCTCAAACCTAGGCTCTGATTATGTTCTGTAACACCCCCGATTTTCATGACAATTTAAAAACATAAATTCATAAGGCAATGGTAACTAACAGGTAGACAAGACTCATCATGGTCCAACGAATCACGAAATTGAACAATTAGCACGATTCAAGACGCCAAATCCTACATGGATTCCTATCATACCGTTCTAGACATACGAAACATCAAGAAGACACTCAAATAGCCCAATAAAACAACATCGGGAGGTCAAAACATCAATTACCGAGTCAAAAGAATCACGGGGAACAAATCCCCGACCGACCACAAAGTTGTACCCCGCGGGAGGGGCCACGGGTGGACCTCCACCCGTGGTTCCGCTCGCGGGTACCAATGCCCAAATCATATGTACCCCGCAGGTGGGGCTGTAACACCCCGTGTTACGGATCCTAAAACCAACTGATTAATTAATTAATTAATTAATAACCTAGGAGAAAGAATAAATTATAATGGTTAATTAGGGAAAAAGGCCACCATAGCCCATGGGCCCAATTATATAAACCCAACCCCTAAGCCCATTAGGAATAAACTCTAAATAAACCCTTGGATCTATAAATAGGGAACTTAGGGAGCACCTAGAACCCCCTCCCACACGCCTAGACGCCCCATCACCCCAGGAGAGCTCCAAGAATTCCCTTAGGAGAAATCAAGAAAGCAAGAAAGCGTAAAGAAAGATCCTTCATAGCCAAGGAATTAATTAAGGCTAAGAGGTAACCCATGTCTCAACAAAACCTATTTTCATAGCTATGATTTCCCCTTAGGGTTTCCCCCATATTGTTGTAAATGGCGATTGATGATGATTATTATTGATGTCGATATAATGATTCCATGAGGAACCTTGATAATCTGGATATTGGGAGTTTCTTGATAATGATGACGTTCTTGATGATTAATTGGGGTTTTGATGATTATGTGTTGTTCTTGATGATTATGATGTTTTTGATGATTAATTGGTATCCTTGATGATTATGTGTTGTTCCTACCGAATCTTGCAATTAGAAGATGAATTGTATTCTTGTTGATATAAAAGTGATTAGAACCCTAGGTTGTATCGTATGATATTATTCTTGGATTATCGGGTGGGGAAATCGCATGTTTGGGTGTTGATTATAGTTAGAAAAGCATGATAGATTATGTGTCGTTCGTTTCTCGTAATTGATCCGTTAATTGTCTACGTGTAGTCGTTAATTGCGTTGTAAAGTGTCTAAGCATGGTTTCGGGTTCCACAACGGTTCCCGGGACGAAAAGTTGATGAAAGAGTCAGTGGGGGGTAGGTGGGGGGGTAGGGGACCCGCCACCTACCGACGGCCGAGAACAGTATTGTCCGGCGGGCAGCCGGCGGGTGGACCACCACCCACCGGCTACCCGCTGGAAATTCCCCCCCTCGGGACCCCGGCTTCCCCGTTTGATGTTTCCCCGATCCCCGTGGTGTCCCAACGGACCCCGTTTGTCGTGCCTATGTCTAGATTGATATTTCGGGTACCGTTCGTAGGTTTATGAGTCTATTATATTGCATGCTAGTTGAATTGGTATCCCGTTGACCTAGGTGGAAGAAGTATGAACCCCTTAGGACTATTCTTAGTACGTGATGGATCACGCATAAGGTTGTTATACGCTTTATCCCCCTTCCCAATGTGTAATGTGGGTTGCATGTGCTTGCTATGTGTTATGTGTGCGTGTTACCCCAATTCGGTTGCGATCGGATTGGTTATCCTGAGCTGCGGTTCAGAAGCCGGCTATGGTCAGATGGGAATTCCTGGCTGTAGTCGGATGACGGTATCCTGGGCTGCGGTCCAGAAGCTGGTTGTAGTCAGATGGGAATTCCTGGCTGCAATCAGGTGACATCTTTCCTGAGCTGCGGTTCAGAGGCTGGCTGTAGTCCGATGGGAATTCCTGGCTACAGTCAGATAACACACTCTCTTGGGCTGCGGTCCACTCTTTGGTTGCGATCAAACATTATGATGAGCTGCGGTTCATCGGTCGGTTGCGATCGGCCTCCCCGTGTTGCGATACGGGGCATGGTGCTGTTGGCCGTGTCAGAGCTATATGCGCTGACCCGCATGTATGGGCATGCGAGTGGTCCTGTGGCGCCAACAACGTGCGTTATGTGTTGTGATATGGACGAGTTGTGATTATGAGTGTCTTGGGGAATGTGACTATGGGATTTATATTGGGGATTATTCATGTTGGGTTATGATCATTGTTTATGCTTTGCCTTATTGGCCTTATCTGTTATGAACTGCTTATGACTGTTATAACTGTTGCTTGTGTCTGGCCTTATCTGTCGAGTCATTCCCGGTTTTAAAGCTAGAGTTCGTAGGATATATCTTCATGCTCAAAATGGTTTTCGTATATCTATATATATCTCTATATGTATTGTATTTCAACGCGTTGGAGTGGGTTACCAGCATCTCTCGCTGAACAGATATATTTGGCTTTCAGGCACAGAAGAATAAGTTACTGGAGAGCGCTAGTACTCGGAACGTAGAAGTAGTTAGTCCCCTTCGGCCTGCGTGCCATATTATGCATTTACATTATTGAGGATATTAGTTAGTTAGCCTGTGCACCTGGTTCTCCAGCTCAGGTGTGGCATAGCACCCCGTACACTTGTATTATGTTTTGGGATTTAATGAGATAATACCTTTATTTTATAAGTTTTAAATGTCTTGAAAATCTGGGGTGTTACAGTTGGTATCAGAGCCTACGTTTGACCCTAGGAAAAGACTCTTAAGACCGGACTTTAGGATATTAAGCTTGAACTCTAGGTATTTAGGAACATAGGACTCAGGAATCTTAGGACGCGCGGTGAGATTGTGAAACCTACACATAACCTCCCCTCACTTTATCCCTCTCTAATATTAGGAATCCCTCCCCCACTTATTATATCAAGATTAAAACACAAAATAACATCGACCTTTAATCGCCAGGAATGGCACCCAAGAAGAAACAGTCAGGAGCACCGGGACACCCCTCTCAAGAAATCTTGACTCAGGCCCTACAACGCCTGACCCAAATTGCCCAGGCACTAAGTACTATCGTACCCCAACCTCTGCCAACAGACGAGAACTTGGAAATCCACCACCAAGTCTCGGCACATCGACCACCCACCCTCTCGGGAGACGAAGACCCCACAACCCTCGAGGAATGGATTGAGACATTCGACAAGGTGTTCAGGACGACCCAATGCCCCGAACGCCACCGAGTCAGGATAGCCTCCTTCTATTTCAAGCACGAGGCCGACAACTGGTGGGCCCGCGAGGGGCCTATGTACGAGCAAGACCCCGAATTCAACTGGGAGGACTTAAAGACGAGGTTACGAGAACAGTTCTACCCCAACCACCTGAAGGCCGCCATGTGCGAGGAATTCCTCAATCTAAGACAGGGGACGGCCCCGGTCTCAGAATACTACCGACGATTCTGCCGACTAGCTCGCTTCGCCCCCGAGATAGTACCCACCAAAGGGATCAAAGTCAGGAAGTTCCTAACGGGCCTTAAGCCCGAACATCAGAGGTCCTTGGCCGCCCAAGAACCGAAGACCCTCGGAGAGGCCTATACCAAGGCATGTCAGCTACAACAGGTAGCGGACCCGCCTCCAGGGATGCAACTAGGGTATAAAAGGAAACCCGAAGAAAGTCGTCCTATTCTCGCCAAGGAAGCTAAGAACCCCAAAACCGCCCCACCTGACCAAACCATCACGCCGACTACCCAGGGAAAAATCCTCACCCTAAGCAAGGCCAGGATCGGAGATAGCAACATAGTCTCCGGAACCTTCCTAGTGCACGCCACCCCGGCTGTCATATTATTCGACTTAGGGGCTACCAACTCATTCATAGCAACCAAGTTCGCCGCCCAGCTCGGTCTTAACGCCACCACCAAGGTACGACTCCAAGTCAAGGTGGCCTCAGGCGAGGTCATAAAATGTGATCGCATGTACGAACATGTAATGATCACCATTCAGTTCAGGGAGTGGAATTTCCCAGCGACCTGATCCAGTTTCAATTGGATGGGATGCAAGTAATCTTGGGCATGGATTGGCTAGGGAAGTTCCAAGCGCAAATCCTGTGCGGAGAGCAGAAAGTGGTCCTACGAGGGCCAAACGGTAAGAGGGTGTCGTACCGCAGCGCCCGCCAGGATCCAGGGATCAAGCTGATAAACATGATGAAAATTAAGAAGTATCTGGGCCAAGGAAGCGAGGCCTTCTTATGCTCAGTCGAAGACCTCAATGCCAAAACGCCCGAACCACAAGCCATCCCAGTGGTGAACGAGTTCACCGACGTCTTCCCAGACGAGATTCCCGGGGCACCCCCGACCAGAGAGGTCGAGTTCACCATAGACCTCATGCCGGGCGCCGCCCCGATCTCTAAACCACCCTACCGGCTAGCACCAAAGGAAATGAAGGAACTGAAAACACAACTCCAAGAACTGCTAGACAAGGGTTACATCGGCCCAGCACCTCCCCATGGGGAGCACCGGTACTATTCGTTAAGAAAAAGGATGGGAGCATGCGCCTGTGCATCGACTACCGGGAACTCAACCAAGTTACTATAAAGAACAGGTACCCCCTTCCCCGAATAGATGACTTATTTGACCAACTCAAAGGGGCAGGGGTATTCTCGAAGATCGACCTAAGATCCGGGTATCACCAGATCCAAGTGGCCAAACCGGACATCCAGAAAACGGCCTTCCGGACACGCTACGGCCACTACGAGTTTACCGTAATGCCTTTCGGCCTCACTAACGCGCCTGCCATATTCATGGACCTCATGAATCGAGTATTCCGACCTCACCTGGATGACTTCGTCATCGTGTTCATTGACGACATCCTAGTCTACTCCCGAAATAAAGAAGAACATGAGAAGCACCTACGCATATCTCTGCAAACCCTCAGGGAGAACCAACTCTACGCTAAATTCTCCAAGTGCGAATTCTGGCAAGACAGCGTAGCCTTCCTGGGCCACGTGATAACCAAGGAAGGGATTAGGGTGGACCCCGCTAAGGTTCGCGCCGTTAACGAATGGACCACGCCGAACTCACTCTCGGAAGTCCGAAGCTTCTTAGGTCTAGCGGGCTATTACAGGAGATTCGTACCCGACTTCACCAAGATAGCCCAACCCCTCATTAAGCTCATGAAAAAGGAAACCCCCTTCCGTTGGGACAACGGCTGCAACTCGGCCTTCCAAGCATTAAAGGATAAACTAACCACTGCACCCGTGCTAGCCATACCCTCCGGATCGGAAGGGTTTGAAGTCTACAGCGACGCATCCAAGAAGGGGTTAGGATGCGTACTAATGCAAAATGGCAAGGTAATAGCTTACGCATCCAGGCAACTCAAAACCCACGAAGAAAATTACCCCACCCATGACCTCGAGCTAGCCGCTATCGTATTCGCACTGAAAATTTGGAGGCACTACCTGTATGGAGTACAATGCAAGATCTACACCGACCATAAAAGCCTGAAGTACATTTTCACTCAAAAGGACCTAAACATGAGACAACGAAGATGGCTGGAACTCATAAAGGACTACGACCTAGACATTCAATACCACGAGGGAAAAGCCAACGTGGTGGCGGATGCCCTAAGCCGAAAGACAAATCATTCCCTTAACACCACGTGGGTCCTACCGGACCATCTGTACAGGGACTTCCAAAGGCTACACTTGGGAATAATAGAGCAGGGACAAACTCGCCCCAATGCCTATCTACTCAACACACAGGTCGAGCCCACCCTTTTCGAGGAAATCAAATCCGGACAACAACAAGACCCGGAACTAGATAAAATCCGCCGCGACCTGGCTCGAGGGAAAGAGGGCCCCTTCGAAGCACACCCAGACGGCAGCCTCCGCTACAAAGGGAGGTGGTGTGTACCCTCAACGCACCCTCACTTGAAACAGCAAATCTTGGAGGAAGGACACAACTCCCCTTACTCCGTCCACCCAGGCGGTGACAAATTACACCAAGACGTAAGGAAATCATTTTGGTGGCCGAATATGAAAAAGGAAGTCGCAGACTTTGTGGCCAAATGTCTGAATTGCCAAAGGGTAAAAACCGAATGATGCAAACCCAAGGGATTCGTACAACCCCTTGAAATACCACAAGGAAAATGGGATTCCATATCCATGGACTTCGTCGGAGGGCTACCCCCAACGAAAACCGGTAAGGATAAAATCTGGGTCATAGTGGATCGACTCACCAAGATAGCGCGGTTCATTGCCATGAAAGAAACATGGACGATGACGCAGCTAGCCCAAGCTTTCGTAAACCGGGTAGTGAAATACCACGGAGTTCCCCGGAACATTGTGTCCGACCGAGATTCCAGATTCCTCTCGCAATTCTGGAAATCACTACAAGCGGCGTTGGGGACGCAACTAAAGCTAAGCACAGCCTTTCACCCCACCACAGACGGCCAAACCGAAAGAACCATCCAAACCCTCGAAGACATGCTAAGAGCCTGCGCGCTCGACTTTCGAGGGACGTGGGAAGAACACCTAGACCTCATCGAGTTCTCGTACAACAACAGCTACCACGCGAGCATTCGCATGGCACCATATGAAGCACTGTATGGTCAGAGATGTAGAACCCCATTATGCTGGGAAGATATGGTCAACCCGGTAACACTGGGCCCCCAATACCTACAAGACACCATAGCTAAGGTCAAACACATCCAGGAAAGGATGAAGGCCGCCCAAGACCGCCAGAAGTCGTACGCCGACCTAAAAAGGAAGCAAGCCGAATTCAGCCCCGGGGACAAGATCTGGCTAAGGATCTCGCCCACACGAGGGGTAATGAGGTTCGGGAGAAAGGGAAAACTCAGCCCCCGGTTCATCGGCCCGTACGAAATCGTGGAGAGAATCGGAGACTTGGCCTACCGTCTCGCCTTACCCGTCGAGCTAGAACAAGTACACAACGTGTTCCACGTATCTCAGCTAAAGAAATACATACACGATCCAAGCCACGTACTCCAACACGAGACCGTGGACCTCGACGAGTCACTAGTATACGAAGAGAAACCCGTAAGAATCCTGGACACCAAAACAAGAAATACCCGGAACCGAGTCGTGGAAATGGTGAAGGTTCTCTGGACCAACCACGGGACCGAGGAAGCCACATGGGAACTTAAGGACACAATGAAGGAGCGGTACCCCGAGCTGTTCACTCCAGGTAACTAAGGGAAAACTTTCCTTTCCTTTTGGTCACCCAGGGCCAAGCTTCGGGGACGAAGCTTCCTGTTAAGGGGGGGAGAGTGTAACACCCCGTGTTACGGATCCTAAAACCAACTGATTAATTAATTAATTAATTAATAACCTAGGAGAAAGAATAAATTATAATGGTTAATTAGGGAAAAAGGCCACCATAGCCCATGGGCCCAATTATATAAACCCAACCCCTAAGCCCATTAGGAATAAACTCTAAATAAACCCTTGGATCTATAAATAGGGAACTTAGGGAGCACCTAGAACCCCCTCCCACACGCCTAGACGCCCCATCACCCCAGGAGAGCTCCAAGAATTCCCTTAGGAGAAATCAAGAAAGCAAGAAAGCGTAAAGAAAGATCCTTCATAGCCAAGGAATTAATTAAGGCTAAGAGGTAACCCATGTCTCAACAAAACCTATTTTCATAGCTATGATTTCCCCTTAGGGTTTCCCCCATATTGTTGTAAATGGCGATTGATGATGATTATTATTGATGTCGATATAATGATTCCATGAGGAACCTTGATAATCTTGATATTGGAAGTTTCTTGATAATGATGATGTTCTTGATGATTAATTGGGGTTTTGATGATTATGTGTTGTTCTCGATGATTATGATGTTTTTGATGATTAATTGGTATCCTTGATGATTATGTGTTGTTCCTACCGAATCTTGCAATTAGAAGATGAAATGTATTCTTGTTGATATAAAAGTGATTAGAACCCTAGGTTGTATCGTATGATATTATTCTTGGATTATCGGGTGGGGAAATCGCATGTTTGGGTGTTGATTATAGTTAGAAAAGCATGATAGATTATGTGTCGTTCGTTTCTCGTAATTGATCTGTTAATTGTCTACGTGTCGTCGTTAATTGCGTTGTAAAGTGTCTAAGCATGGTTTCGGGTTCCACAACGGTTCCCGGGACGAAAAGTTGATGAAAGAGTCAGTGGGGGGTAGGTGGGGGGTAGGGGACCCGCCCCCTACCCACGGCCGAGAACACTGTTCCGGCAGCGGGCAGCTGCCCGCCGGCGACCCGCTGCCCGGAACAGTATTGTCCGGCGGGCAGCCGGCGGGTGGACCACCACCCACCGGCTACCCGCTGGAAATTCCCCCCCTCGGGACCCCGGCTTCCCCGTTTGATGTTTCCCCGATCCCCGTGGTGTCCCAACGGACCCCGTTTCTCGTGCCTATGTCTAGTTTGATATTTTGGGTACCGTTCGTAGGTTTATGAGTCTATTATATTGCATGCTAGTTGAATTGGTATCCCGTTGACCTAGGTGGAAGAAGTATGAACCCCTTAGGACTATTCTTAGTACGTGATGGATCACGCATAAGGTTGTTATACGCTTTATCCCCCTTCCCAATGTGTAATGTGGGTTGCATGTGCTTGCTATGTGTTATGTGTGCGTGTTACCCCAATTCGGTTGCGATCGGATTGGTTATCCTGAGCTGCGATTCAGAAGCCGGCTATGGTCAGATGGGAATTCCTGGCTGTAGTCGGATGACAGTATCCTGGGCTGCGGTCCAGAAGCTGGTTGTAGTCAGATGGGAATTCCTGGCTGCAATCAGGTGACATCTTTCCTGAGCTGCGGTTCAGAGGCTGGTTGTAGTCAGATGGGAATTCCTGGCTACAGTCAGATAACACACTCTCTTGGGCTGCGGTCCACTCTTTGGTTGCGATCAAACATTATGATGAGCTGCGGTTCATCGGTCGGTTGCGATCGGCCTCCCCTTGTTGCAATACGGGGCATGGTGCTGTGGGGCCGTGTCAGAGCTATATGCGCTGACCCGCATGTATGGGCATGCGAGTGGTCCTGTGGCGCCAACAACGTGCGTTATGTGTTGTGATATGGACGAGTTGTGATTATGAGTGTCTTGGGGAATGTGACTATGGGATTTATATTGGGGATTATTCATGTTGGGTTATGATCATTGTTTATGCTTTGCCTTATTTGCCTTATCTGTTATGAACTGCTTATGACTGTTATAATTGTTGCTTGTGTCTGGCCTTATCTGTCGAGTCATTCCCGGTTTTAAAGCTAGAGTTCGTAGGATATATCTTCGTGCTCAAAATGGTTTTCGTATATCTATATATATATCTCTATATGTATTGTATTTCAACGCGTTGGAGTGGGTTACCAGCATCTCTCGCTGAACAGATATATTTGGCTTTCAGGCACAGAAGAATAAGTTACTGGAGAGTGCTAGTACTCGGAACGTAGAAGTAGTTAGTCCCCTTCGGCCTGCGTGCCATATTATGCATTTACATTATTGAGGATATTAGCTAGTTAGCCTGTGCACCTGGGTTCTCCAGCTCAGGTGTGGCATAGCACCCCGTACACTTGTATTATGTTTTGGGATTTAATGAGATAATACCTTTATTTTATAAGTTTTAAATGTCTTGAAAATCTGGGGTGTTACAGGGGCGGCGGGTGGAGCTCTGCCCGTTGTTCCTCCCGCGGGTACACCCTATACCACAAAATAATCCCTTCGGGGATTTTCAACAAGAAGTCCAAATTCAAGTCCAAAACACCCAAAATCTAACACAATACAACAATATGACTTGAACCCAAGAAATAGCCAAGCAATGCCATACAAGAACCCTAATAATAAGCTCTAGATATGCATTACCACAAGACAGTGTAAGAAAATAGAAGTCAAGTAGAAGTCAAGAAATCATCATATAGGTAAGAAAATAGACTTTGTAAAGAATGGGTTACCTTTGTAGCCTAACCCTTCACTTTTCACACCCTTAGAGGTTTCTCTTAAAGCTCTCCTTCAACTTCAACTTCATAAACACACCAAAAGACAACAAAAATTACATCTTTAGAAAAACACACCTAAAAAGATACTAAAAACACCAAGAGATCAAGGATCTTATCCTCCCCTATGCTCAAGGTTAAGAAAGTATGAATCTTGGAGACCATCTTGTAGGATTTAAGACACCCAAAATTTGGCTTGAAGAAGAAGCTATCAAGTTTCTAGAGAGAAGGTGGAGCTGTTGTGTTTAGGGTGTTAGTGAATGAAATGAAAGGATGATGCTAGGTTCGCTTGGGGCACAAACATTAGGTAGAAAGACTTCTTTTCCCTTACTAAGGTTGGAAGAATAAGGAAGCCAGGGAACAAATCATAAGGCATAGAGTAAAACTCTTTGACTTGGATTGACTAGTCAATTTCTAGTCCTCCGACTATTGAATTTTTAGGATTTTAGGAATAAATTACCAAATAAACTAGGATTAATTATCTAATTAATCCTTAAATAGATTTTGGATTTACGGGGTGTCACATGTTCATTGATGACATTCTCGTTTACTCTCAGAGCAAGGAAGAACACGTAAAGCATCTCTGAACGGTACTTCAAACCTTAAGGGAAAAGTAGCAGTACGCCAAGCTTTCTAAGTGTCAATTTTGGAAGAACAGTGTGACATTCCTTGGACACATAATAGATAGCAATGGTATCTCGGTAGACCCGGATAAAGTCCGAGCGGTGAAAGACTAGGCCGTACCAACAACAGTAGCAGAAGTGAGGTGTTTCCTTAGTTTGGCAGGGTATCACCGCAGATTTGTGTTAGACTTTGCGGAGGTGGCCTAACCCCTAACCAAGTTTCTTAAGAAGGAGGTACCTTTTCATTGTAATCAAGACTGTGACACAGCCTTCCGAGAATTAAAAGATAAGCTTACTATTGCGCAAGTGTTGACCCTGCCATCAGGGACAGAGGGATTCGAGGTGTACAGTGACGCGTCCAAGAAAGGACTGGGATGTGTTCTAATTCAAGATGGGAGAGTGATTGCCTATGCTTCTAGACAACTCAAGGTGCACGAAGAGAATTACCCAACTCACGATCAGGAGTTAGCAGCAGTAGTCTTCGCTTTGAAGATCTGGAGGCACTACTAATATGGAGTACGCTGCAAGATCTTCACGGGCCACAAAAGCCTCAAGTATATTTTCACGCAAAAGGTGCTAAACATGCGTCAAAGACGTTGGTTGGAACTCATAAAGGATTTTGAGTTGGACATTCAGTATCATGAAGGGAAAGCAAATGTGGTGGCTGACGCTCTATGCAGGAAGTCCAAGCACACAGTCAGTTCAATTTGGGTGGTGGCTGACGACCTTTGTAAGGAGTTTCAAAGAATGAACTTGGAAGTAGTAGAGCAAGGCGAAGTAGAGGTGGAGATCTGTTTATTCAACTTGAGTATTGTACCCACTCTTTTAGAAGAAATTTAGGAAGAACAGTTGAAAGACACCAGTTTGTTGAAGACAAGGAGTGAACTGACAAAAGGAAAGGTAGGATCCTTCGATTTATCTTCTGACGGAGGGTTGAGATATAAGGGTCGTTTGTGTATACCCGCACCGTCTAATCGGTTGAATCTCTAGATTCTGGAGGAGGGCCATAACACACCCTATTCGATATACCCTGGGGGTGACAAGTTATACAAGAATGTGAAAAATCACTTTTGATGGCCCAACATGAAAAAGGAAATAGCGGAATTCGTGGGTCGATGTTTGAACTGTCAAAAGGTCAAAGCAGAGCGTTGTAGAATCAAGGGTTTAGTGCAGCCGTTGGAAGTACCGCAAGGGAAGTGGGATTCTATCTCCATGGACTTTGTGGGAGGTTGATGTGGCACCCCAAAAATCCACATTCAATCCATGGATTAATTGAGTAATTAATCCTATTTTATTTAAGGAATTAATTCCTAAAATCCTGATTTTTAATACTCAAGGACTAGTATTTGACTAGTCAACCTTAAAGTTGTGTTGTACCTTGAGCTTTGAGGGGAGTTCCCTTGTTCCTTACACTTTCTAAAGGTTAGTACGGGTATTCTTGACTTTTCACCAAGAGTTAGTATTGTAACCTAACCTAGAAGACTTCTTCATTTCATTCCTTACAAATCCTAGAAATTAGCTCTACCTTCTCTTTAGAAAAGAAGTGTAGCTTATTCTCCAAGCCAAGTTGAGACCCTTGTCAAGATTCCAAGATTTTCTCCCAAGATTCAACCTTTCACCTATTTGGGGTAGCCATAAGGTTGGAGGTAATGGTTGGAAAGAAGGTACAAGGTTGGGGGTAGCCATAAGGTTGGAACAGGGCATAAGGAAGGCATACCAACTCGTGATGGGTGATGTTGCGAGGGTTTGTAAAACCGGCGTTGTGTGATCTTCTCTCGTGACGTGTGTAGTCACGGAGGCTTGTGTTGTTTTGGCATTTGTTGCCGTTGGGTGAGTCTTTATCCTTGCGTGTGGTTAACCTTTGTGGTTTGAGATATGTTCCCGTGTTATCCTTCAGAGTGATGAGTCTTGTGTTGACAGTTGATCTTGGTTTTGACTAATATATATGTATTCTGTTTCGAAAATGGTTTTTATGACTGATATCTATCTATATATGATACTTAACAGTATTGGTGGGTTACCAGCATTATTCGCTGACCGGCCGTCGTCCCAATGTTTATCTTTGTATCTTTCAGGTGATGTTTAGACGAGCGCGATGTCTAGAGCCTGGTAGCTTAGCACCTTTATCCTTGCTTTTGTGGCCTGTGCGCCAATGTAGTTAGATTGATGTTTTGGGATAGATGTATACACTTGCAGAATGTTTGCTATAGCATTTACCGTGTTTGGTAGACGTGGCGTGACACCCCGTTGGATTTCTTTTATCCTGTTTCGTTTATCTTTCGCTGTGCTAGTTTTGTTGTTTAATCTGCATGTGTTAAGGCTTTTATATAGGTCTTGCTTGGGGGGTGTTACATGTAAAGTGAAGTCTTTTGGTCTACATGAGGTAACCCATGCTCTACAAAACCTATTTTGCTTACCTATATGTGATTTCTTGGATTCTACTTGTGCTTTGCTATGAAATGTGAGGGTATATGCATTTGTCTTGTGATATTGCATATCTAGAGCTTGTGTTTAGGGTTCCTTTGTGCCATTGCTTGGCATTTTCCATGGTTCAAGTCATTTTATTGTATTGGGTGAGATTTGGCATGTTTTGGACTTGAATTTGAGTTTGGAGAAGAAAAGCTGCAAAGGGATTTGTTGTGGTACAAGATTTTACCCGCGGGCGGAACGGCGGGCGGGGCACCACCCGCCGGCCTACCCGCGGGTACATGGCCTTGTGGGAAGGTGTTCCCGCGGGCGGGACCACGGGTGGGGCACTACCCGTGGGTCCACCCGTGGGTACATGGTTGGTGTTGTGATGGGATTTGTTCCCCGTGATCCGTTTGACTCGGTATTTGATCTTGTGACTTCTCGATGTTCTTTTGTGGAACTATTTGAGTGTCTTCTTGATGTTTCGTATGTCTAGAACTATATGGTAGGATTCCATGTAGGCTTTGGTGTCTTGTATCGTGCTAAGTGTTCAACATTGTGTTTCGTTGAACCGTGGTGAGTCTTGTGTGTTCTTCGGAACTATGTTTGGTTTACCCGTTTGATAAGCATGCTAGTTTGTTGTTTAAATGCTAGCGTGTGTGTTGTTTGTACCTTCCGTTTGGTGGATGATAACTTGTGTTATTCATCGTTGTTGTTGGGGCTGTGACCCATTCCTTGATTGAGTATGGTTTCATATCTTCGTTGTGATCCGTTGATTGATTCCAGTTGTGGTGTGATGTGTGTGTGGCTTTACCTGGATTGCACGCTTAGTGGTATGGGACACTAGTCACCAAGGTATTGCAGCGGTCCTCGTGGTGGTCGTGACGTGATTATGGAGTTGTGGCCTTTGTGTAAGGTTCACGTTTTATGGGGGATAACATGTGTTATCCGGGCATGTGTGCCATGTGTGTACGATACCTTGTGTACTATGAATTGGTGGTCTCGTTGGTGGTCGTTGGTGGGGGACGACGGTCCCGGGGGAATAAGGTTGGACTTGGTTGTACAGAGGTCCTGGAGGTAATGGTTGGAAGAAGATATAAGGTTGGGGGTAGCCATAAGGTTAGAACAGGGCATAAGGAAGGCATATCAACTCGTGATGGGTGATGTCACGAGGGCTTGTGTAGCCGTTGTTGTGAGTTCTCTTTCTTGTGACGTGTGTAGTCACAAGGGCATGTGTTGCCATCGGTCTTGTCTTTATCCTTTGTGTTGTGGTTATCCTTGTGGTCTTGGGATGTGTTCCCGTGTTATCTTTGAGAGTGATGAGTCTTGAGTTGGTGTTTATTCTTGGTTTTACACTTATATACTTATGTATTCTGTTTCGAAAATGGCTTTATAACTTATATCTATCTATGTATGATATTTCACATGTATTGGTGGGTTGCCAGCATCATTCGCTGACCGGGCGTCATCCCATGTTTATCTTTGTTATCTTTCAGGTGATGTTTAGATGAGCGCGATGTCTAGTGCGTGGTAGTTTAGTGTCTTTCCTTTGTTTTGGCCTGCGAGCTGATGTAGTGTTAAACTTATGGCTTTTGGGATAGTTGTGTACACAATGCAGATTTGACCGTTGTAGCGTTTATCATTGTTGGTAAACGTGGCATAACACCCCTGTTTGGATTTGCTTTTATCCAGTTACCTTTTATCTTCCGCTGTGCTAGTGTTTTGTTGTGTTATCTGCATGTGTTAAGGCTGTTGTTTTAACTTGTTTTAGGGGGGGGGGGGGGGGTGGGGGGGGGGGGGATTACAGTTTACCTGTGACTCACACTGGCAAAGACAAGATTTGTGGTAGATCGGTTAACCAAAATGGCTCGGCTCATTGCAATGAAGGAAACGTGGACGATGACTCAGTTAGCTCGAGCCTATGTAAACCAAGTAATGAAGTACCACGGTGTGCCACGGGATATTGTCTCCGACCGAGATCCGAGGTTCCTATCTATGTTTTGGAAGTCTTTACAAGCGGCCATGGGGACAAAACTGAATCTTAGCACCGCTTTTCATCCTGCCACGGACGGGCAAACCAAGAGGACCATTCAGACGTTTGAGGACATTCCAAGGGCGTGTATGTTGGACTTCCAAGGTTCGTGAGAAGAACACCTGCATTTAATAGAATTTTCTTATAATAACAGTTGCCTCTCATGTATACGAATGGCACCGTACGAGGCACTTTACGGTCAAAAGTGTCGCAGCCCGCTGTGTTGGGAAAACTTGGTCAATCCAGTGGTGTTAGGTCCACAGTACTTGCATGACACAGTGGAGAAAATTAAACATATCCAAGAAAGGATGAAAGTGGCACAGGATCGCCAGAAATCGTATGCCGATTTAGGAAAGAAATAGGTGGAGTTCGCGGTTGGGGACAAGGTGTGGTTAAAGGTCTCTCCCACCCGTGGAGTTATGAGATTCAGAAAGAAAGGCAAGCAAAGCCCTCGGTTTATTGTGCCTTACGAGATTCTTGAAAGGATAGGAAATTTGGCATATCGATTAGCGTTACCTCTGGAGTTGGAGCGGGTGCACAGTGTCTTTCATGTGTCCCAACTTAAGAAGTATGTGCATGATCCGACGCACGTAATACCACCGGAGGTGATCCCACTAGATGATGACTTGTCTTACGAAGAAAGACCGCTTCGGATTCTGGATTTCAAAACCAGGGAAACCAGCAGGAAATCGGTGAAGATGGTAAAAGTATGGTGGTCACATCATGGCGTAGAAGAAGCAACGTGGGAGTTGGAGTAGGCTATGAGAGAGCGTTACCCGGAGTTGTTCACCTCTAGTACCTCGTGTTACCTTTCTTGTTGTTTAGTTTTGGGGTAGGGGTAGGCTTATGTTTGTGTTTTGACTATAGTGTTTGTTTGCTCAAGGAATTTCTTTGATGATCTCTTTAAATCTTGCAATGTCTTGAATTCTTGACCATCTTTACACCTTTTGAATTCTTGAAGTATTGGTCAAGAGATGTTCTTGCTTTCCATTGTCACATTGTTGGTTTATATTGCCCTTTTGTTTGAACTCATCGTACCCAAGCTTCGGGGACGAAGCTTCTTTTTAGGGGGAGAGGATGTGACACCCCGTAAACCCAAACTCTAATTTAGGATTAATTAGAGAATTAATCCTAGTTTCATTGATAATTTATTCCTTAAACCCTGAAAATTCAATAGTCGGAGGACTAGAATTTGATTAGTCAATCCAAGTCAAAGAGTTGTACCTTAAGCCTTATGAGTTATTCCCTTGTCTCCTTATTCTTCCAACTTTAGTAAGGGCAAAGAATTCTTTCTACCTAAAGATTGTGCTCCAAGCTAACCTAACATCATCCTTTCATTTCATCCACCAACACTCTAAACACAAAACCTTAACCTTCTCTCTAGAAATTTGATAGCTTCTTCTCCAAGCCAAATTTTGGGCATCTTAGATTCTACAAGTTGGCTTCCAAGATTCATACTTTCTTAACCTTGACCATAGGGGTGGGTAAGATCCTTGATCTCTAGGTGTTTTTAGTATCTTTTTTAGATGTCTTTTTCTAAAAACAGAATCTTTCTTGTCTTATGGTGTGTTTATGAAGTTGGTGTTGAAGAAGAGCTTTAGAAGAAGCTTTTAAGGGTGAGAAAAGTGAAGTGTTAGGCTACAAATGTAACACCCCATAAAAACCATGCTATTTAAAGCCTTAAAACATGCAGATATCTTAAACCAAAACACCAAACACAGCGGAAGACTGAAAGATGAAATATATAAAACAAAGGAAACGGGGTGCTATGCCACGCTCACCCAAGGGTGAACGCACAGGCAAAATCTGCATTGTTTAAAATCTACAACCATCCAACAGGGTACTACGTCTACAAACATAAAAGGGGAGCTATACTAGCTGGCACTAGACCGCGCACTCGTCTAAGCATCACCTGAAAGAAGAAGCATATAACATGGGACGACGCCCGACCAGCGAATAATGCTGGTAACCCACCAATACATGTGAAATATCATACATAGATAAGGTATAAGTCGTAAAGCCATTTTTGAAACGGAATACATATATATATAAGTCCAAAACCAAGAGTAATAGTCAACACAAGACTCAACACTCTCAACAAGAACACGGGAACACATCCCAAGACTACAAAGAACAACAACAACTCACAAGAATTCTCAAGGTATAATGTATCATCACACAATAGATTAATACCCGACACGCATAACTCAAGGAATAAAGACACAGCAAACGGCAACATATGCCAAGGCAACACATGCCTTTGTGACTACACACGTCACAAGAAGGGAACTCACAACAACGACTACACAAACCCTCATGACATCAACCATCACGAGTTGATATGCCTTCCTTATGCCCGGTTCCAACCTTATGGCTACTGTAACACCCCGTGTTACGGCCTCTAAAACCAATTAATTATTTAATCATTTACCCAAAAGAAAGAATTAAATTTCATTAATTAATTAGGAAGGGTCCACCATATGCCCATACACCCTTATCCCTAAAACCAATCCCTTAGTCCTATAGGAAATAGAATTAGCAAATCCATACCACTTAGACCCTAGTTGGGACTCTTAGATATATAAATAGGGACATAAGAAGCACCTAGAACTCACACCACAATAAACTCTCACCACACAAGAATTCCCAAGAATTACCATAGGAGAAATCAAGAAAGAAGAAATCTTAAAGAAAGACCCTTCATAGCCAAGGAAATTTATTAAGGCTAAGAGGTAACCCGTGTCTCAACAAAACCTATTTTCCTTGCTATAATCTCCTTCTTTGGCTCCCTTTATATGCTTGTCTCTTGATGAATTCCTTTATGATAATCGTGATATAATCTTATTTGATTGATGTGATGATTTTATGTGTGATATTGATGATCTTGATATTAAAAAGAGGTTCTTGATATTTGTGTGATGATGCTTGATAAATCTTGATGTTTCTTGATGTTAGAGATAAAATATGATCTTGATAATTTGGATGGGGATTAGAGCCCTAGGTTGGATTGGGATTTTGTATTGTAATGTTCTTGATTTATATTTGGGTGGGAATTCGCATGTTCGGGTGTTGTTATGTTTAGAAGTCATGTTATGATGTGTTCAAAATGATTCTTGCTTTTGATCAGTTAATTGCCTAGGTGGTGTCGTTATTTGCGTTTAAAAGTGTCTAAGCATGGTTTCGGGTTCCACAAAGGATCCCGGGACGCGATATTTGATGAAAGAGTCAGTGGGGGGTAGGGGGACCCGCCACCTACCCACTGCCCGAGAATCACCGCCAGGTAGCGGGCAGCCGGCGAGCAGACGTCTGCCCGCCGGCCACCCGCTGCCCGGAAGATCGTCGCCGGCGAGCAGCCGGCGGGTAGGCCTCCACCCACCGGCTACCCGCTGGTCTGTTACCCACCCCGAGTCCTTGGCTTCCCCGTTTGATGTTCCCCATTCCCCGTGGTTTCCCAACGGATCCCGTTTGTCGTGCTTGAGTCTTGTTTGATGTTTCAGGTGCCGTTCGTAAGGTAGAAGAGTCCTAGGAATTGCATGCTAGTTGAACCGGTAACCCGTTGGCCTAGGTGGAAATTGTATAAACCCTTTAGGACTATTCCTAGTATGTGAATGATCACATGTAAGTTTATTTATACGTCTCCCCCATCCCGATGTGCCAATACATGCTACTATGTGTTATGTGATGCATGATTCCCTAATTTGGTTGCGATCAAATTGGGAGTTGCTGAGCTGCGGTTCAGAAGTTGACTGCGGTCAAATTGGTTACTTATGAGATGCGGTTCATTTTCCTGGCTGCGGTCAATGATTCACTTCTTGGGCTACAGCCCACATGGGCCTCGTGTGTGGATGGTCCACCGACTGGACGCGCCAGTGGTGTGTAGGGCCACCAGCCTGAGGAAGGCCATAGCCCACCGAATGAGTGATCAGGCGGTGTGTAGGGCTATGGTCGGCTGCGATCCACCAAGTGAAGGGCCAGTGGTGTGTAGGGTCGTAGTCTCCGAGGATCATCGCCCACCGAATGAGTCCCTTAGGCGGTGTGTAGGGCTTGATACGCTACGATCCACCGACTGTGCTCGTCAACAGTGTGTAGGGTTGTAGTCCCTAAAAGAGGATCGCAGCCCACCGACTGAGCGCGTCAGCGGTGTGTAGGGCTGTGATCCGCCGTCGAACTATCGGCGGTCTATACGGTTGGTTGCGATCAACCCCTTCATGCTGCGGTATGAGGTAGGGTGCTGCGGGGCCGTGTTAGTGCTATATGCACTAAACCTCATGTTCGGGGCATGCGATTAGTCCCGTGGCGCCACCAAAGTGTGCTTGTGTGACTTGAATGATGATTGAATGATTTGAAAGTGAACTGTGACCTTAGATACATGTTCTTTATGATGTTGTCTCTATATAACTGATTATCATTGTTGAATATGCTCATCCCTACTTGTCGAGTCTATCCATGATTTTAAAGCTAGAGTCCCCAAAGTATATATCTTCCTACTTCAAAATGGTTTTCGTATATCTATATATATTTACCTATATTGTATTTCAACGCGTTGGAGTGGGTTACCAGCATCATTCGCTGAACAGATATATTTGGCTTTTAGGCACAGATGAGTAGACCCCGGAGCGCGCTAGAGATCTGGAGCGTAGATTAGTTAAGTTTCCCTTTCGGCCTGCGTGCCATGATTATGTATTGACATTGCTTTGAGGATATTTAGTTAGTTAGCCTGTGCATCCGAGTTCTCCAGCTCAGATGTGGCATAGCACCCTGTACTCTTATGTTTGATTTTGGAATTTAATGAGAATTCACCTTTATTATATAAGTTTTAAAAGTTTCAAAATTTCGGGGTGTTACAGCTACCCCCAACCTTATATCTTCTTCCAACCATTACCTCCAGGACTCCTGTACACCAAGTCCAATCTTTTCCCTCCGAGGACTGTCGTCCCCATCCGCCAACAAAACCACCAATTTCATAGTACACAAGGGTACCGTTCACACACACGGCAACACATGCCTCTCCCAAAATACGTGAATCTGACAAACAGGTCACAACTCCATAATCACGTCATGGCCACCACGAGGACCATTGCAATACCTTGGTGACTAGTGTCTCATACCACTAATCGTGCAATCCAGGTAAAGCCACACACGCATCACACCACGGCAGGAATCAATCAACGGATCACAACGAAGATATGAAACCATACTCAATCAAGGAGTGGATCACAGTCCAACAACATCAACGATGAATAACACAAGTTATCATCAACCAATAAGAAGGTACAAACAACACACACGCTAGCATTTAAACACCGAACAAGCATGCTTATCAAACGGGTAAACCAAACGTAGTTCCGAAGAACACACAAGACTCATCACGGTTCAACGAAACACAATGTTGAACACTTCGCACGATTCAAGACACCAAAACCTACATGGATTCCTACCATATAGTTCTAGACATACGAAACATCAAGAAGACACTCAAATACTTCCACAAAAAAACATCGGGAAGTCAAAAGACGAAATACCGAGTCAAAAGAATCATGGAGAACAAATCCCCCAACATCCATACACTGTACCCCGCTGGTGGACCCACGGGTAAACCCCTACTCGCGGTTCAGCCTGCGGGTACTTAACCCACAAGCAGCCTGTATCCCGCGGGTGGGCGACGGGTGGACCTCCTACCCATCCGCGGGTACACACCTGTACCAAAATAAATCCCTTCGGGGATTTTCATCTCCAAACTCAAATTCAAGTCCAAAACATGCCAAATCTCACCAAACACAACAAAATGACTTGAATCAAAGAACAGCCAAGCAATGGCATACAAGAACCCTAAACACAAGCTCTAGATATGCATTTTCACAAGACAATGCATAAACACTCACATTTCATAGCAAAACACATGTAGAATCTAAGAAATATTCATATAGGTAAGCAAAATATATTTTGTAGAGCATGGGTTACCTCTTGTAGACCAAAAACCTTCACTTAACACCTCACCAAGCTCCTATCAAAGCTCACCTTCCAAACCCACTTCAAGAACACACCAAAAGATCATAAAGATTCTATCTTTAAGAAAAGACACCTAAGAAGACACTAAAAACACATGATGAACATGGATCTTACCCTCCTAGATGCCCAAATGTATGAAAGGTATAATCTTGGAGACAACTCTTGAAAGTCTTGGCAAAGCTTCAACTTGGCTTGGAAGAAAAGCTATCCACCTTTTTAGAGAGAAGATGGAGCTAGAATTTTGAAAATGTAAGGAAAGAAATGAGGGTGTTCTTACTAGGTTAGGTTACAATACTAACACAAGGGAAAGGTCAAGAGTACCCTTACAAACATGAAGAGGTGTAAGGAAACAAGGGAACTCCTTACAAAGCTCAAAGGTACAACTTTTGACTTTGCGGTTGACTAGTCAATTACTAGTCCCCGACTATTGAATTTCAGGAATTTAAGGAATTAAATTACAAATTGAAATAGGATTAATTACTTAATTAATCCCTTAATCGAATTTGGATTTCGGGGTGTCACAATAAAGTTAACCCGTGCTTTACAAAATCTATTTTCTTACCTATATGATGAGTTCTTGGCTTCTACTTGTGATTTTTGTCATGAAATGTGAGATTTGATGCATTGTCTTGTGGTAATGCATGTTTAGAGCTTGTTATTAGGGTTCTTGTATGCTATTGCTTGGCTATTTCTTGGGTTCAAGTCATATTGTTGTATTGTGTGAGATTTTGGGTGTTTTGGACTTGAATTTGGACTTGTTGTTGAAAATCCCCGAAGGGATTATTTTGGGTTCAAGACGGTACCCGTGGGCGGAACGACGGGTAGTGCACCACTCGCTGCCCCACCCGCGGGGTACAAGTGGTTGCCGGGTGTGTACCCGCGGGCGGAACCACGGGTGGAGGTCCACCCGTGGCCTCACCCGCGGGGTACATTGTTGTTGATTGTTGGGGATTTGTTCCCCGTGATTCTTTTGACTCGATAATTGATGTTTTGACCTCCCGATGTTGTTTTATTGGGCTATTTGAGTGTCTTCTTGATGTTTCGTATGTCTAGAACGGTATGTTAGGAATCCATGTAGGATTTGGTGTCTTGAAATCGTGCTAAGTGTCCAACTTTGTGATTCGTTGGACTATGATGAGTCTTGTATGTTCTATGGAACTATGTTTGGTTTACCCGTTTGATAAGCATGCTAGTTTGATGTTGAAATGCTAGTGTTTGTGGTTTGTTCTTTCCTATTGAGGTTGGCAACTTGTGTTGACCACCATTGGTGTCGAATTGTAATCCTTCCTTTTTTAGTATGGTTTCATATCTTTGTTTTGATGCATTGATTGATTCCAGTGATGAAAATGTGTGTACTTTTGGTACCTTGATTGCACGATTAAGGTTTATGGGGCCTTAATCTCCAAGGTACCATTGTGGTCCTCGTGGTGGCCATGAATGAAATTGGTAGTGCGAGCTGAGCGTAGGCTCATATGTTGCTGGTTGTGTGATATGAACCGTACGCTCGTGTACTTATATGTCGGTGGAAATGTTGGTGGTTGTTGGTGGGGGAACGACGGTTCCCGGAGGCATAAGGTTGGACTCAGAAGTACAGGGGTTACTCGGAGGTAATGGTTGGAACTGTAATAAGGCCGGGGGTAGTCATAAGGTTGGAACAGGGCATAAGGTTGGAATTGTGTGAATCTTGTGACATGTAGTGTCACTGTGGCATGTAGTTGCCAATGTGTGAATGTGTATTCTTTGCTATGCGTATTTCACGATGTATTCTACTTTGTGATCAGTAGAATACATCCCGAGTTGTATTGTTTACAGTTGTTATTTTTGTCTTGTTGTTGTCTTGGGATGTTGATTTTCCTTGTTCCTTTGAGAGTGAAATTGAGTCTTTGCAGTTGACTTTCCTCTATGACTTTCGAACTGATATGTATATTGTATTCCGTTTCGAAAATGGTTTTGATTTACACTATTTATATATGCTATTTAACGCATATTGATGGGTTACCAGCAATGTGTTCGCTGACCGGGCGTTGTCCTCTTTCTTTATGTTGCTTTACAGGTCTTGATTATCTTTTGGAGTGCGCGCTAGCTGTTGTTAGATAGTGTAGCTCCCTTGACTGTTTAGTTAGAGTCGTGGGCCTGTGAGCCATTGATTGTTATGATCATGACTTGTACGTTTGTTAGACTTAGCATGTGCACCTATAGATGTATTTGTGTGGCATGACATCTCCCGTATTTTGCCTTTTGCTTCTGCGTTACGTTAATCTTGATGAGTAGACGACTTTGTCTATTTACTAAGCTTTAATTGGTTTTTAAATGTTGTGAAAAATCAGGGGTGTTACAATGACACATACAATCATTCAAATGAGCCAATAAATAAAAGATAGCAAGGAAAATAGGTTTTGTAAGACATGGGTTACCTTTTTGGCTAATTAAACTTCTCACGACTTCTAGGATCTTTCCTTAAGGTCATCTTCCTATCAATCTTTCCTAAGCTTGGTGACGGGGAATTCTTTGTCTGGATTCTAGGAGGGGATTTTCGAGTGGTACAGAGAGATGGGAGAGGAAGGGTTCTAAAGGCTTTCTAATTCCCTTTATATAGGTTTAGGACTCCCAAATAGAATCTGATTAATACCTGGCCCACTATCTTTTTTTCTAACGGGCTTTAAGGCTTTAATACAGACAAGGGTCCATGGTCCACCATGGACCATACCAATTAATTAAGGGATCCCGACCGAATTAAATCCCTTTTTAACCACTCTTAACGTAATTAATTAAATAATTAATTCGGATTTAAAGGGTAAAAACATGGGGTGTTACAGTTTTGAAGTGATGCTCCTTTATATTTTTGCTTTTTCATTGCTTTGATATTTAGTTTTGTTCTCTTTTAAGTTGTTTAGTTTAGTTTTGATATTTGACCATTCACCCATAATTTCCATCCCTTTTGTTTTTGAAAAATTGTGCTTAAAATTGTTCAAACTTGTGTTCATTAGATTGCTAGTTCCCCACTTGAGTACTTTGCTTGAAAGATTCATGTCCCTTTTTGGTTAATAAATTGCTTGTCATAGCACTTAGTTACAATGGTTCTCTCATGTTGGTTAGTGGTCTATTTTGGTGGAACTAGCTGCATCTCAATGTGCCATGGATGAAATCAAAGTGTAACACATAATTGAGCTATTCCCTTGCCAATATTTTTGTTAACCACTTAATAATTGGACTAAATTCTTAATCTAGTGGTTAGTGCATGCATTGCTAGTGAAAGATTATATGGAATTTTGGCATTGGTTGGCTTTATAGAACTTGCCTCAATACTCCTTAGGTGTAGTTTAATTTTTGCATGCTTAGAAGTGATTTAGGCCATTTTTGTTTACCCCTAGCCTTTAAAACCTACCCAACTCATATGTGTTTACCCTTCGTGTCCCCGTTGAGCCTTTTTCTTTGTTTAATAAGTGCTAAGCACTTAATTCCCTCTTTGTGATTTGTTTTCTTGTTTAACCTTCATCATCAAACCCTTGGCCTTTAGCGAAATGAATACCCTCCACCCTTGAGAGAATGTAGCTTTTGTCTATGAAAAATCTTGATGAAGAGATCTCTATGGAGCTTGTACTTAAAAGCAATTTGTGTTAGAAATGTTTAAGTGTAGTGGTCTTGATCGTTTGTATAAAGTGGTTGCTTCTTATTTCGTTTGCTTTATTCCATTGATAATCCAAAAAAAAAAAAAAAACTGAAGCAAAAAAGAGAACAGTTTGTTTACAAGTTAGTTTGGTGGATAGTTTGTTTTGGACACCCATTCCATTATAGTGTTAGTATATTTGTGAGTTGTTTTTGCTCCCTTGTTCAATAATGATTTATCTCTTCTAGGATTTACAATGATAGATAATTGTGTCATTCCCTCTCTTGAGTTAATATTTCATACCCTTTCTTTGTTAACGCTAAACACTTAGCCCCATTACAAGGCAAATAAAGACCTATTTGATCTTTGTATGCAACTTTAAATCTATACTAGGAGGAGTATGAAGGGTAAGCCTATAGGATGTTTTTCTAATGCCAAGTTCATATAAACCTAACTAAGTATGTGTGCACACTACATTTCTCACTATTAATGATCTTGGTACTTGGATATTGTCTTGAAAATGGATCTTGTGCGCCAAACTGGGATGATTCTTGAAGCATGTTGTTTTGTGGCAGGTTGGTTTGTGGTATGGTAAGTTGTGCATGGGAGAGTGGGAGTGATTTTTTGTGTTTGTTTTGCTTGAGGAATTGGAAAGCATTGGAACCCTATCTGTCATCTCTCTTACTCAAAAATCCCCTCCCCCAAAACCAAGCCAAAGAGTTCTCCATCCTTTTCACCATTGAAGGCTACCAAGTTTAGACCTTTCCCCATCACGAATCTTAGGAAAGATCACTTGGAAGACGACCTTCAAGAAGGATCTTAGGAATTGTGAGAGGTTTGAATAGTCTAAGAAGGTAACCCATGTCTTACAAACCCTATTTTCTTTTCTATATTATGATTTATTGGTATCCTTGAATGATTGAATGCGTTATCTTATGATTATGCCTTGATAGAGCTTGTGTTTAGGGTTTGTTAATACTATTCTTTGAGCCATTCCATGTATTCAAGTCCCTATTATTGTTGATGTGAGTGTTGATGCGTTTGGGCCTTCCTGTTTCGAAATGGTTTTCATATATATATATATATATATATATATATATATATATATATATATATATATATATATATATATATATATATATATACCTATATTGTATTTCAACGCGTTGGAGTGGGTTACCAGCATCATTCGCTGAACAGATATATTTGGCTTTCAGGCACAGATGAGTAGACCCCAGAGCGCGCTAGAGATCCGAAGCGTAGATTAGTTAGTTTCCTTTCCGGCCTGCGTGCCATGATTATGTATTGACATTGCTTTGAGGATATTTAGTTAGTTTAGCTTGTGAATCTGAGTTCTCTAGCTCAGATGTGGCATAGCACCCCGCACTCTTATGTTTGGTTTGGGTTTTAATGATAATTCACCTTTATTATATAAGTTTTAAAAGTTTCAAAATTTCGGGGTGTTACAGTTGGTATCAGAGCCTAAGTTTGACCGTAGGATAAGACTCTTAAGACCAAATTTTAGGACATTAGGCTTAAACTCTAAGAAATCGGGAACATAGGATTTAGGAGTCATAGAACACGCGGTGAGATTGTGAGGCCCCTAAACTTCCCCTCATCCTAATTCACACCTAATTTAAAGAACTCCTCTTCGCTTATCACATCCAGGTAAGGGTACAACACTCTAACTCGACATTACTATAAACATTGGCCCTATAGATCAGCAGCTTGGCACCAAACAGAAGACAATCAAGGATTCCGGAACCCGCCACACACGACCCCCTGGCTCAAACCCTACAGCAACTAACCCAAGTCGCCCAAGCACTGAGCGACGTAGCTCTCCGCAACAACAGACCACCACCACCTCCACCAAACACAAACTCAGAAGTCGCCCGACAAGTTTCAAATCATCGACCACTCACTTTATCAGGGGAAGAAGATCCCGCCATCCTTGAGGAATGGATTCGGACCTACGACAAAATTCTAGGGTTAGTAGAATGCCCAGAAGAACGTCGTGAAGAGATAGCCTCATTCTACTTCGGACACGAGGCAGACCTTTGGTGGATCCACGAGGGACCCACTTACATGCAGGAACCAGGGTTCAACTGGGAAATCCTTAAAACACGATTGCGAGAACGATTCTACCCAGCACACATAAGAGCATCTATGCACGAAGAGTTCCTCCACCTAAAACAAGGAACGACTACCGTCATGGAATACCATAAACGATTCCTCGAACTGGCACGCTTCGCGCCATAACTAGTCCCCACGGAGTCAACCAAAATAGAAAGGTTTGTATCAGGCCTCAACTTTGAAGCCCGAAAAGCACTAGTAGTAAACGGACCCCGGACCCTCAACGAGGCATACTCCAGTGCCGCCAATCTCTATCGGATCCAACTACTGCAACGTGGGGTTCAGGAACAGATTCGAAAAAGGAACACAGGAGGTGGAGCACCACCTATAAAAAGAACGACAAACGACACTAACGCGGAGGCACAAACAATCAAGGGAATTACGGTACCTCCGGAAAGGTGTTCGTCATTAGCCGTACACAAGCTGAACTCGAGGACGAGGGCAACCTCGACGAAGGAAACATGGTCCCAGGAGACGAAGATCACGCAAACCCACCAGAAGAAAACCAAGGAGATGAATTGATGAGGACACGGCCCAAGTAAATTAAAATATCACTATGTCGGTCCAAAAATATAAAAAGAAGGTCCTAGAAGGCTCATTGAACTTGATCATCATTGAAATGAAGTCATATAATTAAAATGTAGTTATTTTAGTTAATTAAAATGCATTTATGTTAAATTTAATTAGTGACCTTTTGTTTTCTTTATTTCTATGTTACTAGTTCAAGGGAGATGAATGTTCTTTAATTCCTTGTAAATAGTCTTCTATAAAAAGGAGGCTAAAACATCATCTTTGAGGCAGAATTTTTGAGATTGAATCAAAAGAAAATGTTTAGGCATTTTTGTTGTCTCTCTTGTGTTTTGAGAGATGTTCTTTTAGGCTTATCAAGATAATACCAATCTTGTGGTGCCATCCATTCCTTATCACCTAAGACCAAGGTGTGGCGGAAATATCTTTATAGAAAAACACAAAAATAATCCCATAACCAACCCCTACATCAACCAATTCCATCTCCAACACCCTCAAACCATAATTGTTGTTCCTGCTGTTTTGGTGAGGAAAAGATCGGGCAATCAAAGGATTCTTTGGTGAATCGACTCTCGAGTTCATCCCTAAAGATCCACATCAGTTTGGTTTCAGAGCTTTTGGTTCATTCCTCACACAAAAAAGGTTAACACTCTACCAATCAATTCTTGTTTCATTTGTTTCTGCAGAAAATTTTTCAGCCTGTGTCTTCAGAAAGAAAAATTCCAAAAAAATACTTACACATATCCAATTGAGTTGAAATTTTTTCTGGAAGTACCCAACCTATCACTCTATTGCTTCATGAAATTTTTGTGCAAAAATCATATTCCAAGAAACACAGAAAAATCGTTGAATTCAACACAACCGTAAGATTCTGCCCAGAAATTTTCTTCCTCTCCAGTCCAGAAGAAAAGTTTGGAAAAAAATACTTCCACTTATCTTTTTGGCCTGAAAATTTTTATGGTTGAATAAAACCCATAGTTCTTGCTAACCATAAAAAAATTTGGGTCAAAATATCATCCATAACATTCCAGAAAATTCATCAAAGCCACCCTTAAAATATGTCCAGATTTGTGTTGTCATCCCTTGTGTTTTCTAGTTATTGTTCATTGTTTCACATCATCCATGGAGTATTTTAAGTTAAATACACTTCAACAAGGATCACTTAGTGTGGAAGAATTCTACAACAAGTTAAGAGATTTGATGATCCGAGATGAGGTGATTGAGCCAACTGCAATTACCAAGAACAGATTTGTGTATGGTGTTAGAAAGGAGATTGCACGATTGCTTCCTCAAGGCTGCAAGTGTTTGTTTACTTTACTATACCATGCCAAAATAATTGAAGAAAAATTGCAGCAGAAAGAGGTCAAGAATTTGACATCTATTTCCTTGTCATATCATGAGCGCTCAAAAGAAATGAGTGACAATGTAAAAATAAGTGAAGAAGAGTGTGAAAACAAAGATGAGAAATATTTGGGTGAAAAAGGAGAGATTGAGAAAAAAACTGAACATGAGGAAGAAGAATTGTCTTTTGAACTTTGTGAGATAAAGAATGAGGGAGAAGATTTTGAGAACTCCATAAACTTTATTTTAAGTTCTTTGCAGGTTAATGAATGTGATACAAGGGTTGAAAACCAATTGGAAGGAATGATATTGTTATGCCATGATCTACAAAGCGCGGGATCAGTCACTCTTATTGGTGAAGGTATTAAAGTCATATGGTCGGATAATTACTCATTTCCATTTGACTGAGGCAAGTGTGATTCGAGGACGAATCATCTCGAAGAGTGAGGGAATGATGAGGACACGGCCCAAGTAAATTAAAATATCACTATGTCGGTCCAAAAATATAAAGAAGAAGGTCCTAGAAGGCTCATTGAACTTGATCATCATTGAAATGAAGTCATATAATTAAAATGTAGTTATTTTAGTTAATTAAAATGCATTTATGTTAAATTTAATTAGTGACCTTTTGTTTTCTTTATTTCTATGTTACTAGTTCAAGGGAGATAAATGTTCTTTAATGCCTTGTAAATAGTCTTCTATAAAAAGGAGGCTAAAACATCATCTTTGAGGCAGAATTTTTGAGATTGAATCAAAAGAAAATGTTTAGGCATTTTTGTTGTCTCTCTTGTGTTTTGAGAGATGTTCTTTTAGGCTTATCAAGATAATACCAATCTTGTGGTGCCATCCATTCCTTATCACCTAAGACCAAGGTGTGGCGGAAATATCTTTATAGAAAAACACAAAAATAATCCCATAACCAACCCCTACATCAACCAATTCCATCTCCAACACCCTCAAACCATAATTGTTGTTCCTGCTGTTTTGGTGAGGAAAAGATCGGGCAATCAAAGGACTCTTTGGTGAATCGACTCTCGAGTTCATCCCTAAAGATCCAAATCAGTTGAATCAATGATGAGGTCATGACTACAACAATTTAAAAAATCATTATGTTGGTCCAAATGATGAGGACACGGCCCAAGTAAATTAAAATATCACTATGTCGGTCCAAAAATATAAAAAGAAGGTCCTAGAAGGCTCATTGAACTTGATCATCATTGAAATGAAGTCATATAATTAAAATGTAGTTATTTTAGTTAATTAAAATGCATTTATGTTAAATTTAATTAGTGACCTTTTGTTTTCTTTATTTCTATGTTACTAGTTCAAGGGAGATGAATGTTCTTTAATGCCTTGTAAATAGTCTTCTATAAAAAGGAGGCTAAAACATCATCTTTGAGGCAGAATTTTTGAGATTGAATCAAAAGAAAATGTTTAGGCATTTTTGTTGTCTCTCTTGTGTTTTGAGAGATGTTCTTTTAGGCTTATCAAGATAATACCAATCTTGTGGTGCCATCCATTCCTTATCACCTAAGACCAAGGTGTGGCGGAAATATCTTTATAGAAAAACACAAAAATAATCTCATAACCAACCCCTACATCAACCAATTCCATCTCCAACACCCTCAAACCATAATTGTTGTTCCTGCTGTTTTGGTGAGGAAAAGATCGGGCAATCAAAGGACTCTTTGGTGAATCGACTCTCGAGTTCATCCCTAAAGATCCACATCATGAATTCTGTTTAGGATAACTGGCGAATCCCTTGTAACCACCCTCGTAGTAGAATTACTTGTTTAGATTAGCTACTTCGAAATTATTATAAATAAAGAAGTAAAATCAAAATAATTTAGCATAAAAAGGACTAGACTACCCCGAAAACCTGCATCAACAACAAGAAGGACCAACCAAATCTTCTACCACTAGAAGACAAGAGAAGGAAAAAGCCAAGGAGAACACAACAAAAGAGACTAATGTCACCAATAGGGATTGAACTCTAAACCTCCCACTTAGAACCCAAGTCCTTAACCACTAAACTATGAGTGTTTCTTAAAACCTTAAGGGAACACTCCTTTCTTAAACCTCTACAAATCCCTAAAACCCACAAAATCCCCAAATCAAAAACCCTTCTTCTTCTTCAACACTCTCTCTCTATCTCTCTTCCTCTCCCTCTCGCCTCTCCGCCGACCAACACCACCCAACACCACAACAACCATCCCGCCAGCCACCGCCACCAACCGAGCCGCTGACGGCCACCCAGGCGACACCCCACCGTACGCCCACCATCGCCGCCCACGACGCCACCACCGCCCGTCGCTCGCCCGATCGCCCCCCACTGCCACACACACCGCTGCTGCCCCAGCTCCGCCCAGGTCCACCCCCACCTCGCCGAGCCGTCGCTAAGGCCAAGCCACGTCGCCGCCCTTTTTGCCGTCGAAAAAGCCGTGTCGTCGGAACCTCGCCGGAGCTTTGCCGGAAACTCGCCGGAAAAAGTCATCACCAAAGGAAGAAACGCCACCACCTAGGGAGACCTCACAATGCCGAAAAAGCCCGTTGGTATCCGAACCCCGGAATAGAACGACACCGATTACACGGTAACCAGAGGTAAAGCCCTCGAACCCGACCAATTCTCTCCGGAGTTGGTCGATATGCTTAAATTTCAAGGACTCTTGGATACGTATCTCACCATCAAAGGGGATACGTACCCCGAATTAGTGAAGGAGTTCTATCACCATTTAGTAGCCGTCAAGCGGGGTGATAAGGTGGAAATCACCGCTAAAGTCCGAGGCAAGGAGATAGTACTCTCCGAAGGCCGCTTGGCCAAAATCCTAAAACTGACCACCACCGGTGTGTCAAATTACGACCCGAAGGGGTGGATCGGTACCCAAAGCACGGGGTATATGGACTACCTCGGGTACCTACTAGGAAAGGAGGAAGGCTTCACCTCGGCCTAATAGGAAATGGCTAACCGCTGAACAAAAGATACTAGTCATGATTGTAACTGATAGCTTGTTGCCCACGAACAACAAAAGCAAGGATGTGGGAAGCCTGGAGTGTACCTTTGCCTACTTCCTAAAACACAAGATCAAGTTCAATCTACCGGCCCTTATGTTGAAACACATGGAGTTTTGCAAGACTAGCAACCGGCTTAGTCTACCTTACGGGATGATCCTAAGTTGGATCATGGAGAAAAAGGGAGTGGACCTGAGCCACACAGAGATCAAACCCGTAAGCGGCATGGTTTTCAATGCACAGAACCTCCGCCACAATGACATCTACTACACCGAAGGGGGACAATACATCACCCTCGAGGAGGTTTGCCTTAAACACGAAGAGGAACGAAGGGAATTGGTTGATCGACTAGATATCTCAAACAAAAAGCTAAAATGGGCAATGCAAGAATGTGGGGGACTGGAAGACATTGAGGAACAAGAAGAGGACAGCGAACCTAACCCACCAGCACCCGCACAAGAAAGGGGAAACCCAGGGGGCAAAAATGAAGAATCCATCAACGAGCGCATCCTCGCACAGCTCACCCGGCAAAATCAAATCATGGATGAAGGGTTCTCGTCCCTAATCCACGCAACGCGCGCACTAGACTAGAGGGTGGCAGCAATCGAGACCATATTGGGCACTTGCGGGGCATCCAGCTCAGGAGCAGGAAACCAAGGTAGACCCGAACTTTCCAATCACCACTTCACTAGGAATCCAATCTGCCCCAACAAAGACAACACGTGGAGCCACATTTCCTAATCAGGAGGCCAAAATACGTGACGTCCAGGGTGAAAGAATGGATTCACGCACCGGTTTCGGGGACGAAGCCTCTTGTAAGGGGGGAGTGTGTAAAACCCCGTGTTACGACCCCTAAACCAAATTAATTAATTAATTACTCACCCTAAAAAGGGAATTAAAATCCATTAATTAGCTAAAAGGGGGTCCACCATAGTCCATGGGCCCTTATCCCTAAAACCAACCCCTTAGTCCTATAAGGAATAGAATTGGCAAGCCCATACCATTTAGACCTTAATTAGGACTCTTAGATATATAAATAGGGACATAGGAGGCACCTAGAACACACACCACAATAACTTTCACCACACAAGAATTCCCAAGAATTCTCATAGGAGAAATCAAGAAAGAAGAAATCTTAAAGAAAGATCCTTCATAGCCAAGGAATTTAATTAAGGCTAAAAGGTAACACATGTCTCAACAAAACCTATTTTCTTTGCTATAATCCTCTTCTTTGGCCACTTCTATATGCTTGTGTCTTGATGAAATCTTCTAAGATAATTGTTATATGATCTTGATAATTGATGAGATGATTTTATGTGTAATCTTGATGATCTTGATGATGATAAGAGGGTCTTGATGATTGTGTGATGTTCTTGATAAATCTTGATGTTTCTTGACATTAAAGATGAACTATGATCTTGATGATTTAAATAAAATTAGAGCCCTAGGTTGAATCGTAAATTTCGTATTGGGATATTCTTGGTGTATTTGGGTGGGAACTCACATGTTCGGGTGTTGATTATATTTAGAAGTCATGATAGGTTGTGTTCTATGTGATTCTTGCTTTTGATCCGTTAATTGCCTACATGGTGTCGTTGTTTGCGTTTAAAAGTGTCTAAGCATGGTTTTTGGTTCCACAAAGGATCCCGGGACGTTTATTTTGATAAAGAGTCAGTGGGGGGTAGGTGGGGGTAGGGGGACCCACCACCTACCCGCTGCCCAAAGAGACACTGCCAGGAAGCGAGCAGGCGTCTGCCCGCCGGGCACCCGCTGCTCGGAACTCTGTCGCCGGCAGACAGCCGGAGGGTGGCCCTCCACCCACCGGCTACCCTCTGGTCATCACCGACTCCGGGACTTTGGCTTCCCCGTTTGATGTTCCCCAATCCCCGTGGCGTCCCAACGGACCCCGTTTATCGTGCATGAGTCTAGTTTGATGTTTCGGGTGCCATTCGTAGGATAGAAGAATCTTAGGAATTGCATGCTAGTTGAATCGATAACCCGTTGGCCTAGGTGGAAGATGCATGAACCCCTTAGGACTATTCTTAATATGTGAATGATCACACGTAAGTTTATTTATACGTCTCCCCCTTCCCAATGTGCTAATACGTGCTACTATGTGTTATGTGATGCCTGATACTCCAATTTGGTTGCGATCAAATTGGGTGTTCCTGAGCTGCGGTTCAGAAGTTGGCTGCGGTCAAATTGGTTACTTATGAGCTGCGGTTCATTTTCATGGCTGCGGTTAGTGATTCACTTCTTGGGCTGCGGTCCACATGGGCCTCGTGTGCTATGGTCCACCGACTGGACGCGCCAGGCGGTGTGTAGAGCCACTAGCCCGAGGAAGGCCATAGCCCACCGAATGAGTGATCAGGCGGTGTGTAGGGCTATGGTCGGCTGCGATCCATCGAGTGTATAGGCCAGCGGTGTGTAGGGTCGTAGTCTCCGAAGATCATCACCCACCGAATGAGTCCCTCAGGCGGTGTGTAGGGCTTGATCTACTACGACCCACCGACTGAGTTCGTCAAGCGGTGTGTAGGGTTGCAGTGCCCAAAAGAGGATCACAGTCCACCGGCTGAGCGCGTCAGCGGTGTGTAGGGTTGTGATCCGCCGTTGAAATCGTCGACGGTCTATACGGTTGGTTGCGATCAACCTCTTCATGCTGCGGTATGAGGTAGGGTGTTGTGGGGCCGTGTTAAGTACTATATGTACTAACCTTCATGATCGGGGCATGCGATTGGTCCCGTGGCGCCACCAAAGTGTGCTTGTGTGACTTGAATGATGATTGAATGATGATGTGAATGATTTGAAAGTGAACTGTGACCTTAGATACATGTACTTGATGATATTGTCTCTATTTTAACTGTTTATCATTGTTTAATGTGCTTACCCCTACTTGTCGAGTCTATCCCTGGTTTTAAAACTAGAGTCTCCTAAGTATATATCTTCCTACTTCGAAATGGTTTTCATATATCTATATAGATATCTACTAATATTGTATTTCAACGCGTTGGAGTGGGTTACCAGCATCATTCGCTAAACAGATATATCTGGCTTTCAGGCACAGATGAGTAGACCCCGGAGCGCACTAGAGATCCGAAGCGTAGATAAGTTAGTTTCCTTTTTGGCCTGCGTGCCATGATTATGTATTGAAATTGCTTTGAGGATATTTAGTTAGTTTAGCCTGTGCATCTGAGTTCTCCAGCTCAGATGTGGCATAACACCCTGCACTCTTATGTTTGGTTTGGGTTTTAATGAGAATTCACCTTTATTATATAAGTTTTAAAAGTTTCAAAATTTCGGGGTGTTACATGCGGTTCATAATCTGGTTGCGATCAGAAATACACTTTTTGGGCTGCGGTCCACCGTTTGGTTGCAATCAAACGTTATGATGAGCTGCGGTTCATCAGTTGGTTGCGATCAACCGCTTCGTGCTGCGGTACGAGGCAGGGTGCTGCGGGGCCGTGTTAGCGCTTTATGCGCTGACCCTCATGTATGGGCATGCGATTGGTCCTGCGGCGCTACCAAAGTGTGCTTATGTGTTGAGATAATGATTGAATAATGATATGAATGATGTTAAATAATCTTGTGACCTTAGGATATATGCTAGTATCTTTATATGCATGATTATATATGTTGAATGTGCTTGTCCCTACTTGTTGAGTCTATTCTCGGTTTTAAAACTAGAGTCTCCTAAGTATATCTTCCGGCTTCAAAATGGTTTTCCTATATATATATATATATATATATATATATATATATATATATATATATATACCTATATTGTATTTTAACGCGTTGGAGTGGGTTACCAGCATTATTCGCTAAACAGATATATTTTTTTTTCAGGCACAGATGATTAGCTCCGGAGCGCGCTAGAGGACCCGAGGCTTAGATAGTTAGTTTCCTATTTGGCCTGCATGCCATAATGATGTATTGACGTTGTTTGAGGATAATTAGATAGTTTAGCCTGTGCATCTGAGTTCTCCAGCTCAGATGTGACATAGCACCCCAAACACTTATGATTAGTATGCTCTGTTTTGGGATCTAATGATAATATTACCTTTATATCGTAATTATTCAAAGTTTTAAATTTTAGGGGTGTTACAGTTGGTATCAGAGCCTAAGTTTGACCCTAATGGTATTGTCCTAGGGTCGAACTTAAGCTCTGATACCAATTGTAACTGTGACACCCCGTAAATCCAAACTCTAATCAAGGATTAATTAGAGAATTAATCCTAGTCTCTTTGTTAATTTATTCCTAAAAATCCTGAAATTCAATAGTCGAGGGACTAGATTTTGACTAGTCACTTAAGTCAAAGGGTTGTACCTTGTGCTTCTTGAGTTGTGCCGTTGTTCCCTTATCTTTCCAACTTTAGTAAGGGTAGGGATGTCTTTCTACCTAAGGTTTGTGGTTCATGCTAACCTAGCAACACTCCTTCATTTCATTCACCCTACAATCTAAACACAAAAATCTCTAGCTTCTCTCTGAAAAGGTGTAGCTTCTTCTCCAAACTAGGATTTGAGCACCCAAGTCTTGCAAGTTTGTCTCTCAAGATTCCTACTTTCTTCATCTTGAGCATAGGGGAGGGTAAGATCCTTGGCCTGTTGGTGTTTTTAACCTCCTTTTAGGTGTCTTTTTCTAAAGATAGAATCTTTGTTGTCTTTTGGTTTGTGTATGAAGTTGGTGTGGAAGAGGAGCTTTAGGAAAGGCTTTCTAAGGGTGATAAGAAGAAGTTATTAGGCTACAAAGGTAACACATGCTTTGCAAAACCTATTTTCTTACTTATATGATGATTTCTTGGCTTCTACTTGTGATTCTTGTGTTGATATGTGAGATTTGATGCATTGTCTTGTGGTAATGCATGTTTAGAGCTTATTCTTAGGGTTATTGAATGCCATTGCTTGGTTATTTCTTGGGTTCAAGTCATATTGTTGTTGTGTGTGAGATTTTGGGTGTTTTGGACTTGAATTTGGACTTGATGTTGAAAATCCCCGAAGGGATTATTTTGGTGTACAGGGTGGTACTCGCGGGCGGAACGGCGGGCAGAGGTGTGACATCCCAAAATCCAAATTCAATTAAGAGATTAATTGAATAATTAATCCTATTTCAATTTGTAATTTAATTCCGTAAATTCTTGAAATTTAATAGTTGGGGACTAGTAATTGACTAGTCAACCCCAAAGTCAAGGTTGTACATTGAGCTTTGTAACGAGTTCCCTTGTTCCTTACACTTCCTTATGTTAGTAAGGGTATTCTTGACCTTTCACTTGTTGTTGGTAATGTAACCTAACCTAGTAAGACGACTTTCATTCTCTCCTTACACTTTTCTAAAAATCTAGTTCCACCCTCTCTCTAAAAGGTGAGTAACTTTTCTTCCAAGCCAAGTTGGAACCTTGCCAAAACTTCAAGAGTTGCTTCCAAGATTCAACCTTTCTTATATTTGGGCATCTAGGAGGGTAAGATCTAAGTTCATCTTGTGTTTTTGGTTTTATCTAAGGTGTCTTATCTTAAAGATAGGATCTTTATGATCTTTTCGTTTGTTCTTGAAGTGTGTTTGGAAGGTAAGCCTTGTGAGGAGCTTGTTGAGGTGTAAAGTGAAGTCTTTAGTCTACAAGAGGTAACTAATGCTCTACAACACCTATTTTGCTTACCTATATGTGAATATTTCTTTGATTCTACATGTGTTTTGCTATGAAATGTGAGTGTTGATGCATGATCTTGTGAAAATGCATATCTAGAGCTTGTGTTTAGGGTTCTTTTGTGCCATTGCTTGGCATTTCTTTTGATTCAAGTCATTTTGTTGTATTTGGTGAGATTTGGCATGTTTTGGACTTGAATTTGAGTTGGAGATGAAAAATCCGCGAAGTGTGGTTTTGTGGTACAGGTTGTACCCGCGGGCGGAACGGCGGGTGGGAGGCCCACCCGCAGGGTACATGTGGTGTAGGAGCCTGTACCCGCGGGCAAGACCACGACTAGGGGCCTACCCGTGGGCCCACCCGCGGGTACACAGTGTTGGATGTTGGGAGACTTGTTCCCCGTGATTCTTTTGACTCGGTATTTGGTCTTTTGACTTCCCGATGTTCTTTTGTGGAACTATTTGAGTGTCTTCTTGATGTTTCGTATGTCTAGAACTATATGGCAGGATTCCATGTAGGTTTTGGTGTCGTGAATCGTGCTAAGTGTTCAACATTGTGTTTCGTTGAACCGTGATGAGTCTTGTGTGTTCTTCGGAACTATCTTTGATTTACCCATTTGATAAGCATGCTAGTTCGGTGTTTAAATGCTAGCGTGTGTGTTTTTTGTACCTTCTCATTGGTTGATGATAACTTGTGTTATTCATCGTTGATGTTGTTGGGCTGTGACCCGTTCCTTGATTGAGTATGGTTTCATATCTTCGTTGTGATCCGTTGATTGATTCCTATTGAGGTGTGATGTGTGTGTGGCTTTACCTGGATTGCACGATTAGTGGAATGGGACACTAGTCACCAAGGTATTGCAGTGGTCCTCGTGGTGGTCGTGACGTGATTATGGAGTTGTGGCCTTTGTGTAAGGTTCACGTGATTCTTGGGTGGCATGTGTTGCCGTATGTGTGTACGGTACCCTCGTGTACTATGAAATCGGTGGTTTTGTTGGAGGGACTGTTGGAGGGGGAACGACGGTTCCCGGAGGAATAAGGTTGGACTTGGTGTACAGGGGTCTTGGAGGTAAAGGTTGGAACTAGATATAAGGTTGGAGGTAGCCTCAAGGTTGGAACTGGGCATAAGGAAGGCATATCAACTCGTGATGAGTGATGTCACGAGGGCTTGTGTAGCCGTGGTTGTGTGTTCTCTTCTTGTGACGTGTGTAGTCACAAAGGCATGTGTTGCCTAGGCATGTGTTGCCAACGGTCTTGTCGTTATCCTTTGTGTTGTGGTTAACCTTTGTGGTTTGGGATGTGTTCCCCCCCTTGTTGAGAGTGTTGAGTCTTGTGTTGACTATTGATCTTGATTTTTGACTTATATACTTATGTACTCCGTTTCGAAAATGGCTTTACAACTTATATCTTATCTATGTATGATATTTCACATGTATTGGTGGGTTACCAGTTTTATTCACTAACCGGGCGTCGTCCCCTGTTTTATTGTGTTCTTTCAGGTGATGTCTAGGCGAGTGTGCAGTCTAGTGCCTGTTAGCATAGCTTCTCCCGTTTGTTTTATGGCCTGTGTGCCGCTCTAGTTGTAGACTTTTGAGACTTTGGATAGTTGTAAACAATGCAAATATTGCCGTAGCGTTCATCCTTGTTGGTGAACGTGGTATAACACCCCGTGACTTGGATTTATGTTTATCCAGTTATCATTTAGTCTTCCGCTGTGTTTGTTGTTTATTTGTGTTATCTGCATGTTTAAGGCTTTTAATTAGCCTGTTTTTAGGGGGTGTTACTAGAAGCCTACCCGCCGCCCCACCCGCGGGGAACAGGTGCCTCATGGGTTTTGTACCCGTGGGCGGAACCGCGGGTGGATGTCCACCCGTGGCCCTACCCGCGGGGAACAAGTATGGTTGTTGGCGGGGATTTGTTCCCCGTGATTCTTTTGACTCGGTATTGATGTTTTGACCTCCCGATGTTGTTTTATTGGGCTATTTGTGAGTCTTCTTGATGTTTCGTATGTCTAGAACGGTATGTTAGGAATCCATGTAGAATTTGGTGTCTTGAATCGTGCTAAGGGTCTGACTTTGTGATTCATTGGGCTATTGTGAGTCTTGAATGTTCTTTGGAACTACTTTTGGTTTACCCGTTTGATAAGCTTGCTAGTTTGATGTTGAAACGCTAGTATGTGTGGTTTGTTCTTTCCTATTGGGATTGGCAACTTGTGTTGACAATCGTTTGGTGTTGGATTGTGATCCTTCATTGTTGAGTATGGCTCCATGTCTTTGTTGTGATCCATTGATTGATTCCTATGATGTGAACGTATGTAATCGTTTTACCCCTTGATTGATACTTGATTAAGGTTATTGTGGAACCTTAGTCTTCTTGATAATGATGATGACTTGTGTGACTATGATTTATATGTTGGTGGTTGTTACTTGAGCTTGGCTCACATGTTGGTGGTTGTGTGAAATGAATCGTACCCTCGTGTACTGATATGTTGGTGGAAATGTTGGTGGATGTTGGTGGGGGGACGACGGTCCCCGGAGGCATAAGGTTGGACTCAGAAGTACAGGGGTTACTCGGAGGTAATGGTTGGAACTGAAATAAGGCCGAGGGTAGCCATAAGGTTGGAACAGGGCATAAGGTTGGAACTATGATACTTGTGACATGTAGTTGTCACCATGTGAATGTGTTTTCCTTGCTTATGAGCATGTCTTGATGTATTCTACTTTGTGATCAGTAGAATGCATCCTGAGTTGTTTGTCTCTTATGTTTGATGTCTTGTCGTTGTTGTGAGGATGGTAATCCCCTTTTCTTTGAGAGTGTTTGATGAGTCTTTGAAGTTGACTTCTCTCTATGGTTTTGAAATAATATATACTGTATTCCGTTTCAAAATGGTTTTGACTTATACTTATCTATATATGCTATTTAACGCGTATTGATGGGTTACCAGCAATGTTCACTGACCGGGTGTTATCCCCATGTTTTTCCCCTTGTTCTACAGGTTGTGAGTAGATGCCCAAGAGCACTAGACTTGGATCGATATTTAGCTTAGTTACCTTGTCTAGACGTTATGTTTTGATGGCCTGTGAGCCTTTTGAGCGGCCTGTGTGCTTTGACTCTTTATGACTTGTTGAATTGATTAGTTTTCCCGCCTGTGCACCTATATCTAAGATAGGTGTGGCATAACATACCCTGGTTTTAGATAGCTTCCGTTGTTTTATGTCTTGATGATTAGATGTTTGCTTGTGCATTTAAGTTTTTAAAAATGTGGTAAAAATCGGGGGTGTTACAGTAACACCCCTAAATTTTGAGATATGTAAAATTTATAAAATAAAGGCGAATCGATCAGTTAAATCCCAAATAGAGCATAAAGTTATCCATAAGTGTTGGGGTGCTATGCCACACCTAGGTTTGAGAACCTAGATGCACAGGCTAAACTAACCAAGCATAATTAATCCGCAAATCAATATTCAAATACAACCCGAGGCACGCAGGCCAACAACTATGCTAAGGCTATTTAAGCTAAGTCCAAGGTTCTGACTAACGTGCTCCGAAGCTAATGCTCATCACCTGAAAAACATTCGGTATAACAACCGTCAGTGAATAATGCTGGTAACCCACTCCAACGCGTTGAGTACAATAAAGGTAGATATAAGAAACTCATTTTGAAACTGGAATACATATATACTTACGAGACTCTAATTTAAATCCAAGATCAAGACTCAAGGCACATTAACAGACTCAACGGTATAGAATGATCATAAAGACTAACATGCATCCTAAGAACGCAATACAAGACATAACAGGCAGATAAGCATATAAATAGCAATTAGAGGCAACGAAGGCATTCAAGACAATCAATTAGCAAGTAGTCATCAAGGCACACAATTCATCCTCCAACCTTATACCAAGTTCCAACCTTGTAGCTCCCCTCCGTCCTTATATCAGTTCCAACCTATACCTCCAGGCCACCCTTATATCACCACCCCTTATCCCTCCGGGCAACTACATGCCCCCACCGACAAACCGCCTAACAACCACCAACATATCAAGATGGTGCCGCAGTGTCATTCACATGATCCGCACCTCTACTGCCAATATCAAGGGGTTAGCGCATATAGCTCTAACATGACACCGCAGCACTTATAACCTGACACCTGCTCAACGACAAGCAAGTCTAAGGTGGGTTTGTGCCTTCACCATAGTAACCGCTATGGCATGTACCTTTAGTACAATGACTGGGCACAAGTGGTGCTAATCTCCAACAATTCATTTCCACCAATCACAATCTCATCATCATCATCATTCACACCGGTTGTAACACCCCCAATTTTACCATATTTTTAAAACTTATATGCAAAAGATAAGAAATCTAATCATCCATTAAACATTAAGCGGAAGCAAGTCTAAATGGGGGTATTATGCCACATCGTAAAGTACTAAAGATGCACAGGCGGGAAAACTAAACAGTTTAAACAAGCCATAAAGAGTCAAGGCACACAGGCCGCTCAAAAGGCTCACAGGCCATCAAACATAACGTCTAGACAAGGTGACTAAGCTATCTATCATTCCAAGTCGAGCGCTCTCGGGCATCTACTCAAAACCTGTAGAACAAGGGAAAAACATGGGGATAACACCCGGTCTGCAAACATTGCTGGTAACCCATCAATACACGTTAAATAGCATATATAGATAAATATAAATCAAAACCATTTTGAAACGGAATACAGTATATTTCATTTCAAAAGCCATAGAGAGAAGTAAACTTCAAGGACTCATTCACACTCTCAAAAGGAAAAGGAATCACCATCCTTACAACAACAACAAGACACGAACATGAAAGACAATACAACTCGAGATGCATTCTACTGATCACAAAGTAGAATACATCAAGACATGCTCATTAGCAAATAATTCACATTCACACAGTGACAACTACATGTCACAAGTTGCATAGTTCCAACCTTATGCCCTGTTCCAACCTTATGGCTACCCCCGGCCTTATTTCAGTTCCAACCATTACCTCCTAGTGCCACCCTGTACTTCTGAGTCCAACCTTATACCTCCAGGGACTGTCGTCCCCCCTCCAACAACCTCCAACATTCCACCTACATATCAGTACACGAGGGTACTATTCATTTCATTCACACAACCACCTACATGTGAGCAAAGCTCAAGTAACAACCATCCACATTCAATCATAGTCACACAAGTCATCATCATTACCAAGAAGACTAAGGTTCCACAATAACCTTAATCAAGTATCAATCAAAGGATACAACTATTACATACGTTCATATCATGGGAATCAATCAATGGATCACAACAAAGACATGAAACCATACTCAACGACGAAGGACTACAATTCGACACCAAGCGACGGTCAACACAAGTTTCCAATCCCAATAAGAAAGAACTAACCGCACATACTAGCATTTCAACATCAAACTAGCATGCTTTTCAAACGGGTAAACCAAAAGTAGTTATAGAACATTCAAGACTCACAATAGTCCAACGAATCACAAAGTCGGACCCTTAGCACGATTCAAGACACCAAATCCTACATGTATTCCTAACATACCGTTCTAGACATACGAAACATCAAGAAGACTCACAAATAGCCCAATAAAACAACATCAGGAGGTCAAAACATCAATACCGAGTCAAAAGAATCACGGGGAACAAATCCCCGCCCAACATCAATAATGTACCCCGCGGGTGGGGCCACGGGTGGATAAACACCCTCGGTTCCGCCCGCAGGTACACCAACCAACGAAGCATTGTTCCCTGTGGGTGGGGCGGCGGGTAGGCCTCTGCCCGCCGTTCCGCCCGCGCGGACGCCCTGTACACCAAAATAATCCCTTCGGGGATTTTCAACAAAATGTCCAAATTCAAGTCCAAAACACCCAAAATCTCACACAAAACAACAATATGACTTGAACCCAAGAAATAGCCAAGCAATGGCATTCAAGAACCCTAAGAACAAGCTCTAAACATGCATCATCACAAGACAATGCATCAAATCTCACAAATCAACACAAGAATCACAAGTAGAAGCCAAGAATCATCATATAAGTAAGAAAATAGGTTTTGTAAAGCATGGGTTACCTTTGTAGCCTAATAACTTCTTCTTTTCACCCTTAGAAAGCCTTTCCTAAAGCTCCTCTTCCACACCAACTTCATACACAAACCAAAAGACAACAAAGATTCTATCTTAAAAAAAAAAAAAAAAAAAAAAAAAAAAAAAAAAAAAAAAAAAAAAACCTAAAAGGAGGTTAAAAACACCAAAAGACCAAGGATCTTACCCTCCCCTATGCTCAAGATGAAGAAAGTAGGAATCTTGGAAGACAACTTGAAAGATTTGGGATGCCCAAATCCTAGCTTGGAGAAGAAGCTACACCTTTTTAGAGAGAAACTAGAGATTTTTGTGTTTAGATTGTAGGGTGAATGAAATGAGAGTGCATGGCTAGGTTAGCTTGAATTACAAACTTTAGGTAAAAAGACATTCATGCCCTTACTAAGGTTGGAATGACAAGGAAACAAGGGCACAACCCCAGAAGCACAAGGTACAACCCTTTAACTTTAAGTGACTAGTCAAAATCTAGTCCCACGACTATTGGATTTCAGGATTTTTAGGAATAAATTAACAAAGAGACTAGGATTAATTAGAAATTAATCCTTGATTAGAGTTTGGATTTACAGGTTGTCACACCGGCCATTGCACAATGACCACGATACTCATCACCATTCAATTAATCAACACATAATGAAATAACAGTCAAGACACAACAACAACGACACGTATTACACATAAATTCCTAGAACGATACCCAAAACACCAAACGAGACTCATATACGACAAACGGGGTACAACAGGACACAACGGGACACGGGGAAACAACAAACGGGGGAAAACATCACGACGCACATCAACATTCCAGCAGGTGGAGGCCACCCGCCGGCCACCCACCGGCGGCGGTCACATCTTCCAGCGGGTGCCCGGCGGGTAGTCGCCTGCCCGCCGGCTGCCCGCTGGAAAGAGGCTCGGGCAGCGAGTAGGTGGCGGGAACCCCTGCCCCCACCTACCCCCCACTAACTCACAGGTAACTTTCGGTCCTGGGATATCTCGTGGAACCCAAAACCATGTCCAGACACATTCAAACACATAACGACAACACCACGTATTCAATTAACGGGATTAAACCAAGAATCACACCAAATACGTTCTAACACGATTCATAAACATGCCAAGGTTTAACATTAATCATATAACGGTTCAGGAGCATCCGGAACCACAAGAACATCAAGAAATCTATATGCAAAGTCCTAAATACAAGTCCTAGGCTAGACTCAACACCCGATCATGCATAATCCCACCCAAATACACCAGGAACATCATAATACGAAATTGACGATATAAACCCTAGGGCTCTAGACATAATTAAAATACAAGATCATACATATAGTCAATCACAATATCAAGAACATCAAGATTATCAAATAAACACAATATAAACCCTAGGCAAGGCTCTATCAAGACTCAATCACAGAATTACACATACGATTATCAAAGGAGCCAATGAATAAGATATAGCAAGGAAAATAGGTTTTGTAAGACATGGGTTACCTCTTAGCCCTAATCAATATCCTTGGCTACTAAGGTTCTTCTCTAAGATTTCCCTCCAGTAGATTCCTCTACGTTTGGTGTTAGAGGGATTCCTTTGTACATTTTCCTTCGGGAATACCTTGTGTGGTAGAATTAACTGTGGTAGGGTTTCTAAATGCTTCCTAGGTCCCTATATATAGATTTAGGAGTCCTAAAGGACCTAAATGGTAAAGGTCCACTTTCCTATTCCCTATAGAATTAAGGACTTGGTTAAGGATAAGGGTCTATGGTCCATTGTGGACCACACTAATTAATTAATGGGGGATTCTAGTCTAATTAAATCCATCTTAATTATATTGTAACGGAATTAATTAAACAATTAATCCGGATACGGAGGCCATAACACGGGGTGTTACACGCCACCTACCCGCTGCCCGTATGTACTATTCCAGCGGGCAGCCGGCGGGCAGTTGGGCACCCGCTGGAACAGTGAGTCGCCGCCGGCAGGTGGTCCTCCACCCGCTGGAAACTTTTCGTGGTTCGTGAAGTTTTTCCCCGTTCGATGTTTCCCCGTGTCCCGTTGTACCCCGTTTATCGTGTATGAGTCTCGTTTGATGTTTTGAGTACCGTTCAAGGAATTTATGTATAGTACGTGTCGTTGTTGTTATGTCTTGATTGTTATTGATTGATTATGTGTTGCCTGATTGAATGGTGATGAGTATTGTGGTCATTACGCAATGGCCGGTGTGATTGATGATGATGATGAGATTGTGATTGGTGGAAATGAATTGTTGGCGGTTGGTACCACTTGTGCCCGATCATTGTACTAAAGGTACAGGCCTAGCGGTTACTGTGCTAAAGGCACAAACCCACCTTCAACTACCTTGTCGTTGAGCATGGGTCAGGTTATAAGTGCTGCGGTGTCATTCAGGGTTATATGCGCTGACCCCTTGATATTAGCACTAGAGGTGTGGATCATGCAAATGGCACTGCGGCGCTATCTTGATATGTTGGTGGTTGAAAGGTGGTTTGTAGGTGGGGGGCATGGAGGTATAGGTTGGAACTGATATAAGGACGGAGGGGAGCTACAAGGTTGGAAGATGGATTGTGTGCTTTGTTGATTACCTGCTAACTGATTGTCTTGAATGCCTTTGTTGTCTCTATTCACTATTTAAACGCTTATCTGTCTGTTATGTCTTGCAACGTGTTCTTAGGATGCATGTTAGTCTTTATGATTATACTATACTATTGAATGTCTTGAGTCTTGATCTTGGATTTAAATTAGTTTCTTGTAAGTATATATGTATTCCAGTTTCAAAATGATATTCTTGTATCTACCTATATTGTAATTAACGCGTTGTGTAACACCCCAGATTTTTTGAAACTTTTAAAACTTATTTAATAAAGGTAATACTATTATTAATACCGAAATAGAGCATTACTAAACATCAGAGTTTGGGGTGTTATGCCACACCTGAGCTGGAGAACTGAGATGCACAGGCTATACTAACTAAATATCCTCAAGGTAATGTCAATACATCATCGAGGCACGTAGGCCGAAAGGAAAACTAACTATCTATGCCCCGTTCTGCTAGCGCGCTCCGGTAGCTAATCATCTGTGCCTGAAAGCCAAATATATCTGTTCAGCGAATAATGCTGGTAACCCACTCCAACGCGTTAAAATACAATATAGGTATATATATATATATATATATATATATAGGAAAAACCATTTCGAAGCGGGAAGATATATACTTAGGAGACTCTAGCTTTAAAACCAGGAATAGACTCGACAATTAAGGATAAGCACATTTAGCAGTTATAATCAAGCATATAAAGACACTAGCATATATCCTAATGTCACATGTTAATTTCACATCTTTCATATCATCATTCAATCAATATCTTATCATATAAGCACACTTTGGTGGCGCCACAGGACCAATCGCATGCCCATACATGAGGGTCAGCGCGTATAGCGCTAACACGGCCCCGCAGCACCCTGCCTCATACCGCAGCATGAAGGGGTTGACCGCAGCCAACCGATGAACCGCAGCTCATCAAACCGTTGGCGAGCCCAACGGTGGACCACAGCCCTACACACCGTTGGCGAGCCCAATCGGTGGACTGTGGCCTAAAAAGTGTGTCACTGACCACAGCCAAGATTATGAACCGCAGCTCATGTAAAACCGTTGGCGAGCCCAACGGTGGACTGCAGCCCTACACACCGTTGGTGAGCCCAATCGGTGGACCGCAGCCCATGTAAAACCAATTTGACCGCAGCCAATATTGGGGAGTCATGCACATATAACACATAGCAAGCACATGCAACCCACATTAACACATTGGGAAAGGGGAGAAAACGTATAACGAAACCTATGCGTGGTCATCCACATACTAGGAATAATCCTAAGGGGTTCATACATCTTTCACCTAGGTCAACGGGGTACCAATTCAATTAGCATACAATACACAAGACTCTTTTATCCTACGAACGGTACCCGAAACATCAAACTAGACTTAGGCACGATAAAAGGAGTCCGTTGGGACACCACGAGGGTCGGGGGAAACATCAAACGGGGAAGCCAACATCCCGAGGTGGGGAAAAACTAGCGGGTGGCCGGCGGGTGGAGGACCACCCGCCGGCTGCCCACCGGCGGCGAGAAACCGAGCAGCGGGTGCCCGGCGGGCAGTCGTCTGCCCGCTGCCGGCGACGCCAAAATGGGCAGCGGGTAGGTGGCGGGTCCTCCTACCCCCACCTACCCCCCACTGACTCATTTTCAATATTTAGGTCCCAGGATCTTTTGTGGAACCCGAAACCATGCTTAGACACCTTTAAACACGAACGATGACACCACGTGGTCAAATAATGGATCAAAACCAAGAATCATATTGAACATATCCTAACATGGCTTCTAAACATAATCAACACCCGAACATGCAAAATCCCACCTAAATATATCAAGAACATCATAATACGAAATTCCCAATTTAACCTAAGGCTCTAATCATACATAAATTATAAAATCTTACTTTATCTTTGAAATCAAGAACATCTAGATTTATCAAGAACAATACACAATTATCAAGAACCTCTTATAATCATCAAGATTATCAAGATCAACCCATAAGATCATCTCATCAATTATCAAGATCATATGATAATCATCATAAAAGATTTATCAAGACACAAGCATAGAGAAGGAGCCAAAGAAGAAGATTATAGCAAAGAAAATAGGTTTTGTTGAGACATGGGTTACCTCTTAGCCTTAATTAGATTCCTTGGCTATTAAGGTTCTTTCTCTAAGATCTTTTCTTCTTGATTTCTCCTACGTTGGTGATAAGAGAATTCTTGGGAATTCTTGTGTGGTGATATCTTTTGTGGTGTGAATTCTAGGTGCCTTCTATGCCCTATTTATATATCTAAGAGTCCTAATTAGGGTCTGAATGGTATGGGTTTGCTAATTCTACTTCTTATAGGATTAAGGGATTGGTTTTAGGGATAAGGGTTCACGGTCTATGGTGGACCCTTCCTAGTTAATTAATGGAATTTAATTCTCTTTTTAGGGTGAGTAATTAAATAATTAGTTTGGGTTAGAAGCCGTAACACGGGGTGTTACACGTTGGAGTGGGTTACCAGCATTATTCACTGACGGTTGTTACACCGAATGTTTTTCAGGACCAGTTGAGTAGCTTCGGAGTGCGCTAGTCGAATCCGTGGACTTAGTTTAGGTAGTTCTAGTCTTGAAGAGATGGCATGCGTGCCTTGATTTACATTTGGATATTCATGATGGTGTATGCTTTGTAAGATAGTTTAGCCTATGCATCTGGGTTCTCTAGCTCAGATGTGGCATAGCACCCCGACTACTATGTTTAGTTTATGCTCCGTTTGGGATTTAAATATTAGATTCACCTTTATTTTATAGGCTTTAAATATCTTAAAATTCAGAGGTGTTACATCAGTAGTCGGTGCGTCCCCGACTGAGCTCCTAAAGAGCTCAAATGAACGACTAGGCTCGGTAATTGGGGTGTCCTTTTCTAGGTGTCTCAGCCTCCCTAGCAGGGCTATATACTATATATATTACCAGGGCTGTCCCTGGGCAAGTCTGCCCAGGGCCGGCGCACAGGGCCCCCAAATTTTGGGGGCCCCTTAATTAAAAAAAAAAAAAACAAACATAGTATATATAGGCAGTTTAGGCTTCAATGCGAAAGACTACAAACAAAGCCCAATGCTCATAAACCTTTCTTCAAAAAAAGCCCAAAGCTCATAAACCTTTCTTAAAAAAAAAAAAAAAAAAACAAAGACATACACCGTATCAGCAAATTATGCTATGGACCCATGTCCACCATGCAAACATTCATAATTTATATAGTGTACATTCATAATTTCTATACTGTAAATTTATAATTTTTAAATTATAGATTCATAAAATTTATAATGTAGATTCATAATTTCTATACTTCACATTCATAATTTCTGTACTGTAGATTCATAATTTCTGTAATGTAGATTCATAATTTCTAAACTGTATAGTTATCAAATTATGAACACATAGTTATCAAATTATGAATCTACAGTACAGAAATTATGAATGTGCAGTATAAAAATTATGAATCTACAGTATAGAAATTATGAATCTACATTACAGAAATTATGAATGTGCAGTATAGAAATTATGAATCTACACTACAGAAATTATGAATGTGCAGTATAGAAATTATGAATCTACACTACAGAAATTATGAATGTGCATTATAGAAATTATGAATCTACATTATAAATTTTATGAACTTACATTATAAAAATTATGAATCTACAATATAAAAATTATGAATCTACAGTACAAAAATTATGAATATATAGCGTGTCCACCATGCACATGGTGGACATGGGTCCAGGGCATAACGCTCCCACCGTAACAATGGATTAGCTTTAATCTCTATTGAAAATGACATTTTGAAAGAAGTTGATATCAAAAGTTTGGTGGATGATTTTGCATCTAAGTGTGCACGACGCATGTAACCTTTTAAATAAAATTTTAGATGTATTTTTTTATACAATATTTATATTTTAAATTTTTAACACAACTTTTTGAACAATTATTATTTATATGTAAAAATTAGTTGAAAAAGGGGGCCCAAATCAAAATATTGCACAGGACCCCAATTTTTATTGGAACGGCCCTGTATATTACTATATAGTATATATAGACTATACAGTACTGTGTAGTGTATATAATAGTAATAATAATAATAATAATAATAATAATAATAATAATAATAATAATAATAATAATAATAATAAATAATAATAATAATAATAAAATAATAATAATAATAATAAAATAATAATAATAATATAATAATAATAATAATAATAATAATAATAATAATAATAATAATAATAATAATAATAATAATAATAATAATAATAATAATAATAATAATAATAATAATAATAATAATAATAATAATAATAATAATAATAATAATAATAATAATAATAATAATAATAATAATAATAATAATAATAATAATAATAATAATAAATAATAATAATAATAATAATAATAATAATAATAATAATAATAATAATAATAATAATAATAATAATAATAATAATAATAATAATAATAATAATAATAATAATAATAATAATAATAATAATAATAATAATAATAATAATAATAATAATAATAATAAATAATAATAATAATAATAATAATAATAATAATAATAATAATAATAATAATAATAATAATAATAATAATAATAATAATAATAATAATAATAATAATAATAATAATAATAATAAATAATAATAATAATAATAATAATAATAATAATAATAATAATAATAATAATAATAATAATAATAATAATAATAATAATAATAATAATAATAATAATATAATAATAATAATTAATAATAATAAATAATAATAATAATATAATAATAATAATAATAATAATTAATAATAATAATAATAATAATAATAATAATAATAATAATAATAATAATAATAATAATAAATAATAATAATAATAATAATAATAATAATAATAATAATAATAATAATAATAATAATAATAATAATAATAATAATAATAATAATAATAATAATAATAATAATAATAATAATAATAATAATAATAATAATAATAATAATAATAATAATAATAATAATAATAATAATAATAATAATAATAATAATAATAATAATAATAATAATAATAATAATAATAATAATAATAATAATAATAATAATAATAATAAATAATAATAATAATAATAATAATAATAATAATAATAATAATAATAATAATAATAATAATAATAATAATAATAATAATAATAATAATAATAATAATAATAATAATAATAATAATAATAATAATAATAATAATAATAATAATAATAATAATAATAATAATAATAATAATAATAATAATAATAATAATAATAATAATAATAATAATAATAATAATAATAATAATAATAATAATAATAATAATAATAATAATAATAATAATAATAATAATAATAATAATAATAATAATAATAATAATAATAATAATAATAAATAATAATAATAATAATAATAATAATAATAATAATAATAATAATAATAATAATAATAATAATAATAATAATAATAATAATAATAATAATAATAATAATAATAATAATAATAATAATAATAATAATAATAATAATAATAATAATAATAATAATAATAATAATAATAATAATAATAATAATAATAATAATAAGTCTCACCCAACGCCCTAATATACTGCAGTACTCCACGCCTAAAATGCAAAGTTATATTGCAAATCAAATTCATTACAAAATAATAATAATAATAATAATAATAATAATAATAATAATAATAATAATAATAATAATAATAATAAGTGAAATGCCATTTTTACCCTCATATTTAACATCCTTAACATTTATTTAACGAAGATGGGAAAATAGCCACTTCAAAAACAATTTAGAGGGATAAAGTGGTTACATAAACAACACAGGGAGAAAATGTGCTATTAGTAAACAACACATGGGAAAAAGCGTCATTTTCCCTATATATATATATATATATATATATATATATATATATATATATATAATCTCCCCTAGTGCCATGCTCTTATTACCTTAGAGCTTTGTAGAATTTTGATTCCTTAATATTTTCATCATGCTTATGAGCTAATATAATATAATTGTGATCAATCTGCTTTCTCTTATAGACCATACATCTTCAAATTTTTTCATCCAATCCTATCCCCTACCCTATTTCCCTCCCGTTAAATGTATGAACTATATATATATATAAAAGCAGAATTTTGATTCCTTAATATTTTCATCATGCTTATGAGCTAATATAATATAATTGTGATCAATCTGCTTTCTCTTCTAGACCATACATCTTCAAATTTTTTCATCCAATCCTATCCCCTACCCTATTTCCCTCCCGTTGAATGTATGTACTACATATGTTCTGAAATTCATAGGTATTGTGAACTGGATACTTTGTTGCAGAAAATATATATGTGCTCCCAGTTGCATAATTTAGATTTTCACAAAAACAATTTTTCAGATCAAGCATTTTTCACTACTTCAAAAATTATGGTAATATATTTGTGTAACAGTTAGCACAATATGCTAGACTCAGACCTCAAAAATAACAACATGTGACATGCTCTGATAACATTAATTGTTAGATCATGCGCTTATCACTAAACTGAAAAAACATTTTATTTCCTTATAGCAATTAGTGCCTGACTCGATGCCAAAGCCAACACAATTCTAGGATGCATGCATATAGATTGCCACACATGCATTTTGTTGGCTGAAACATGGAATCAGCAAGTTGTTTGCACCTAAATGAAGCAGGTGCAGAGCTTTGGCATGAATTTTCAAAAGAAAAATCATGAATTATTTAGATTGTCACTGTACTCCTCAAAAAAAAAAAAAAAAAAAAAAAACATTTTTTTTAATTAAAAGTGAAACCTTAATCTTCTTGGGAGTTTTTTTTTCAAAATGGTCCCTCAACTATTGCTCATTCTCGATTTTGCATTCCGACTTTCAATTGCACCAAATTTGGTCCCTCGACTTTTAAAAACTTACCCAATTTGATCCTCCGTTAAGTTTTTCGTCAACTCAGTGTTAAAGTGGAGGGTATTTTCGTCCTTTTACCTATTGTACACCTAATATACACTGAGAAATAGTCAAGGGACCATTTTGGAAATAGTCAAGGGACCATTCTGGGAAAAACTCTTTTTTTTTTTAAATTTCATTGTGTATATTTTTATTTTTAGACTCTATCAAATTAGAATTGTTGTAGATTTTTTCACAAATATAAATAGTTAAAATCTCACAATCCAACCTCAATTTTTTTTAACTTTCTCTATAGACTTTTTCCCTCTGTCTAAACGTACAAATTTTTCCTCTATTCTTATCAAGTTTTACAATAAGTTCTGTAAATTTCATATATACTCATATTCGTTTTATTTTTATCTTTATATATATATATATATATATATATATATATATATATATATATATATATATATATATATATATATATATATATATTCCAACATTTTGTCATTGACCGAGAAGTGAAGTGTACTTTTTAGTTCCGAAAAGTGCCAGAAGCACCTCTCTGACTGAGAAGTGCGCCATCGTCCTTGTGATCAAAAAGTAAACTTACATTCCGATCACAGACGAAAAAAACTTACCTTGGAATTCAAATTACATTGTTTGGTAGGGAGAAAAAGAATTATTGGCAATGAGACCGGAAGGTAAGTTTTTCTCGTCTGTGACCGAAAGGTATGTTTACTTTTTGGTCACAAGGCCGATGACGCACTTCTCAGTCAGAGAGGTGCTTCTGGCACTTCTCGGAACTAAAAAATACACTTCACTTCTCAGTCAATAATGACAAAATGTTAGAATTTTTTTTGGAAAGTTGGCTTAATTTAGCGTGCAAGGCCATTATATTAGTTCCATTCCATTAATAAACGTAAATTTGAAAGCGAAACTTTATTACCAAGGTATGTACAAAAAATAAAAATGTTATTTTTAACAATAAAAATAATATTTAATGTGATACATAATGATTGATTATCTATTGAACTTTTAGTATGATTACACACACACACATATGTGTGTGTGTGTGTGAGTGAAGATACAAATAAAACGTATATGCGTATTTATGAAATTTGGGAAACTTATTGTAAAACTTGGTAAGAATAGAGGAAAAATTTGTATGTTTAGACAGAGGAAAAAAGTCTAGAGAAAGTTTAAAAATTTTGAGGTTGGATTGTGGAATATTAACTATTTATATTTGTGAAAAAAATCCAAAACAATTTTAATTTGATAGAGTCTAAAAAATGAAAATATACACAATGAAATAAAATAAAATAAAAAGGAGTTTTTCTCAAAATGGTCCTTTGACTATTTCCAAAATAGTCCCTCGACTATTTTTCAGTGTATATTAAGTGTACAATAGGTAAAAGGACGAAAACGCCCTCCATTTTAACATTGAGTTGACGGAAAACTTAACGGATGACCAAATTGAGTGAGTTTTTGAAAGTTGAGGCACCAAATTTAGTGCAATTGAAAATCGAAATGCAAAATTGAGAATAAACAATAGTCGATGGACCATTTTGGAAAAAAACTCTCTTCTTGGAATATGTTTTCACATACTATACCATGCAATATAAGGTTACTCTGTCTAGGAAATTTTATCCGTTGATTGTGATCATCTGTAGCAGACGAATCTAGAAGGACTGAAATGACAGGATCCTTAGTCGATTCTGCTCCCACTTAACGTTCACGACATAACTGAGGTTTGACTATGAAATAACTCATCACCATCGATCTTCACATTCATCACTTCTCACAGACCATAAACGCACATTTATTTGTCATTTCATATTTTGAGCCATTACAATACACTCAAACTTCAACCACACTCCACTCCTCCAAATACTTAACATCACAACCAATTACTACTCCATACTTGTGTACCACAAATTAAAGAAACTGAAACTGCTTTCTTATTTCTTCAGACTTCATCGACTACATACCCACTACACACTACTAGCTAAATATATATGTATATAGTTACTGAAATAATTAATAGAGATTAATATAATTCTGGATGCATAAGGCGTGGAAAGAACTAAGGAGTCGTGCATGATATGTTTGATTTCTCCCTTCTTGCAGCTTTCCTCTGTCTAGAGCTCCAAAACCAGATCTGCTTGGCAGCAACAAGAAAATTAAAGAAGATGAATATCATAGGCTGGTGAACTAGATTATAGTGGGAGGCAACAATCTCAGCCAAACTGGTTAGGCTGTTAACCTTGTAACCACATGGCTATAAGTTCGAGAGCCTATTGGCTTTATTAGTTTGAGCCGCTGCTTTGTTAACTAGGATCACTAGGTGAGTTTACACTCTGGAATAGTGATTATGGATTTTTCTGGTCATTCAATTCCAACAAGATTACAGTGGGTTAAATAAGCATACAGTGTCCCTTACAGTGGGTTATTCAAACCCCTTCTCGTTTGGAAAAATCAACCTGGCTAGTACTTTGCCCTTTAATTGGGCTGATCCAGTGCAAACAGAATTAATCTGAGTATGGTACGAGTTTAAAGGTGTCTCCTACTGTTAGGGCATGCTCAGACACCTCCTGATCTTAACCAAAAATAATAATAATAAGCATGCAGTTTTACTTACAGTCGGCGTCTGTTTTAATCCAGTGGCCGTTATTCTCCATGAATGCACCACCCCTGCCACTGCCACTGCAACTCTGAGAGGTTGTCATTATTAACTCCTCCTCCTCTGGGGAGATCATTTGACGAAACCAAATGTTTCCTGTAGTGTCTGATGAGCTGCGGAGACGACTGCCCTTAACTCTGTTCTCATCCTTTTCTGCTCCCTTCTCGCCAATATACCTTTCAGGGTGAACTTTTTTCTTCAACATCTTTAGAACCTGCCATGCGATGCGTTTGTTTATCATATATATTAACAGTACAGTAAAGTTTTGAAAATTTTATAGATGTGTTGTGTCTACATATACATAATACATACCAACCTTTGGGAATTTGTTTTTGGTTGGAGGTGCAGATTCATTTGGTGCATGCATATGGGTCTTTGATTTGGAATTGGAGTTGAGGCTTTTGAGCATCTTCTTCATGAAGTTTTTGGCAAATTGTGCCTTACCAGCTCGTTTCTTGTCGTTTCCTTTGACAACTACTACCTCCTGCAGATCTTCAGATAATGATGCTTCTTCTTCGTTCTTTACTGCCATATCTGACTCTGAAAGTCCAAAAAAATATTTCTGGAGAGGGCAGTCGAGAAGAAGAGTGGGAGAAGAAGAAGAATCTTGTTGGGTTTTGTCGGTGAGGGTAATAATGCTTGCGTAACTGCTCCTCTTTGATGACTGTGCATCCTCCTCGGCTTCAAGGAATTTCTCCAGCTCTATAGTAATAAGCTTCAAATCTTGGTCTGTTATCTGGGTTGTTGTTTCCTCAAACGACGTGGGGAATGTCGGAGTTGGTGGCTCGTCTGTACTATTGAATAATGCTGCAGCTTCTTCAGAACCACCGCCAAGTGTTCCGATTGACAGAAACCCATGGAACACCTCGTTCAATGGCTTTTCTTCTGTTTCCTTAATCACTTTCTGATACGTGCAGGTGGTGTTGGGATTTCCCGAGAAGCCGTACGTTGGGTGACTTGGGTCGAATGATGTTCTATTCTTCACTGCCTCGTTGCAGTTGTGTTTTAGTTTCCGGTGCATCCAACCTAGTAACTGCAACAATAATAATAATTATTATAACTAACAACGTGAGTTAGTTATTATTATTATTAAGGTTATTTCTTTGGTATATATAGTATGCAGCTAGGTGAAATTAATTGTTGATCGTTTGGGCTTACCTTCATCTTCATCAAGCTATCTGCGCTTAGCTTGTATGATTATTCAAGGTGCGTTGTCGGTTACGTTGTCCAAATGTATAGATGGCACTTGCAAAGCGTAATTTATATATGGAGCTGAGAGAGGTTGTATGTGTTGGAGTTTTGAACACACTATGTGGAAAGGAGAGGGTAGGTATGTAGGGCCTATTATACAAGCAAATTTAAGCTATAGGAAATAGAAGAATTAAGAATATAATTTTTCAGATATTACATTCTTCTTTTTTTGTCACGACCTAATTTGAAGGGATGAGCGTGTGCGGTTACTCACGCCAACTAAGCTGGTTTCCATATATTATATTCGAGTACGTTAAAAGTTTACTTAGTAAAGAAATATTAACTTTTATTTCTTTTATACTTGTGTATGTAGCATTCAATAAATGATAAACTTGATTTTTAGGGTGCCAATGTGGGTCAATCCAACCAAGTGGTTTGTAGTCCACTAGTATTGGGTTGCTCCCCTAAGTGGGAGGTGTAAGGTTCGAACCTTAATTGAGGCAAATAATATATATATGTAGGGTATCCCCTTCCTTATAAAAAAAAAAATGTGGGTCGATCCACCTCACCATAGGCTTTTTTCCTTGGAACTTTGCAGGTCGGTCCGCGAAGCCCGCAAACTAGGATTATGCAACTCTAACACGCCTCATGTGAGTTTGCGGGCCTCGCGGACCAAGCCCGTGAGACTCGCATTTTCGCGGAGCAAAAATTTTAAGTCCTAACACGCCCCATCGTGACGATTTAGGATTGACCCGCGGGTTTCGGCTCACCTTGACACTACTACTTGATCCTTCGGGACAGCATACATGATACATTGGCTTTTAATTTAATATCAAGGGTATAGAAGCTATATATCAACAAACAATAAGTTTAGACTTCTCTTGATTTTGTGTGAGCTTTTCTTGGGCATGAGGCATACTCGCTTCGACTTTGTACATATTGATTTTAGATTAATAATAAATTGATGGTTAAAAAAAAAAAAAAAAAACAACTAAGTCGACTATTACTGAGTATATGACGCATCCTACACACACACACACACACACATATATATATATACTATACTAATAAGCTAGATCCCAAAGAGTTAGGCACATAATGGGTAGAAGAAATAGCGGTCAAATTTTTTAATCAAATGAATAGCTCAGATTGGTCAGATTTTATTTTTTTCCTTAAGATTTCCTAATTTATCCTTAATGAATATGATTATCCGTTAACTTTTCCGTTAAATATTATCTTTTCCGGTAATTTCTGTTAGTTCACCGTTAACTTACTCATTGATTTCAATAAGAAAGGTCTTAGGTTCGAACCTCATCCCAATCAAAGTAGGCATAATTAGTACTCTATTTTACTCTTATTTCTATTATTATACTAATAAGAGCCCAAGAGAGTTAGGCCTATAATGGGTAGAAAAAATGGCGGTTGGCTCAGATTGATCAGATTTTATTTTTCTATTATATACTAATAAGAGCCCAAGAGAGTTAGGCCTGGGTAGAAAAAATGGCGGTCAAAATTTTTAATCAAATGAATGACTCAGATTGATCAGATTTTATTTTTCCATAAGATTTCCTAATTTATCCTTAATAAATATGATTATCCGTTAACTTTTCCGTTAAATATTATCTTTTCCGTTAATTTATGTTAGTCCACCATTAACTTACTCATTGATTTCAATAAAAAATGTCTTAGGTTCAAATCACATCCCAATCAAAGTTGGCATAATTAGTACTATATTTTACTCTTATTAAATTAAATAATAATTTAGTAACTGCAACAAAAAATAATACATATGCATTTCATTAATTTAGAATTATGTGTCTACAATATCTTTATTCAAAAAAATTATTAATTATCAATAAATTAAATAAAAGAAATAATTTCATTAGTTATATTGTCGTTATTTTTCTCCAATATAAAAATTCTTTACATTCAAATTCATCAATTGATTATATTCGCTACATTGTCCCTACAATGTCTTTATTAAAAAAAAAAAAGTTATTCATTATCAATAAAGTAATTAAAAGAAATAATTTTATTAGTTATATTGTCTTTATTTTTCTTCAATGTAAAAATTCTTTACATTCAAATCCATTAATTGATTGCATTCACAACATTGCCTATTATCTTTTCTGTGCACTACTTTTTAATTAAATATCAAAGTTATAATACAAAATAATGTTATATATTTACCAAGTATTTTTATTAATACCATGAAATAATTAAAAAATATAATTAATAAAGCCAATCATATTAACTACTTGATGAATTTGTTGACAAAGAGAGTATTCAAATCACACAACAAATTGAAGTGAGAACTATTTCGCAATATCCTTGTTTGACAATCAGCAGTTAACGGTTAGCGTTAGCGGACTATATTAGTGGATTTGACCAGCGAATTATATCAACGGTTGGTAAAAAGATATTTGATAAAATTAATTGTTTAGATTAATATTTAAAATGACCTAAGGTATAATAATAATAATAATAATAATAATAATAATAATAATAATAATAATAATAATAATAATAATAATAATAATAATAATAATAATAATAATAATAATTATTATTATTATTATTATTATTATTATTATTATTATTATTATTATTATTATTATTATTATTATTATTGTTGTTGTTGTTTTAAAAAAATAAAAAAAAAATACTAAGCCAATCATATTAACTACTTGGGGATTTATTGACAAAAGAAATATTCAAATCACACAACAAATTGAAGTGGGAAACTATATCGCAATGTCCTTGTTTGGCAATCAGCAGTTAGCTCTTCAATATTAATATATATTTAATATTTTATGCCCTAATTTTTATTTGCTATCCTTTATGTCCCGTATTCGGTTTCAACCATACCTATACAATTATTTTATTGACAATTATAATCAATCTTGACTATATTATCTTGCATTTGTAAACTTAGAATTACCTATTTAAATACGCAAATTCAACATTCAATTATCTATGCATGAACAATTCCAATATAATCTTGCCTTGATATACTTTAAAGTACTTATTTAAAAAAAAAAAGACATTGAACATTATCTCAATCGTGCAATGTGCGTAAAAACTAGTACACACACACACATACGCACGCACACGCGGGCGCGCGCACGCACACGCACACACACACACACACACACACACACACACACACACACACACACACACACACACACACACACATATATATATATATATATATATATATATCATATGAGAACATCCTTTCACATAAAAACTTAGACAAAACTGGACTCTCCATTTAGATGATGCGTGTGACTTTAATTTTATGATTTTAATTTATGGTAAATTTGGATTTCGTTGTTGATGTATTCTCCTCCTTCGTGTGGAGTTCTTTCTCTATCTTACTTTGAATTTTTCTTTATCCACGTTTCTTTTACTCAACCATGTACTCAAGTTCATTTTGCGTTTTTTTTATTGTTTATCGTTTGAATATAATATAGTCTATATTTGTGATTGACCTCGCCAATAATGTACTAGTGTACACACTGTGACATCCGTAAGTACGCATTTGCACTGTCGTTCCTTGTTATTGGGTTTTCATCGTATGTGCGCACCTCGTCGTTGCCTAGTGCGCACTTTGTGTTCATGTGATGTGTATGTGCATTGTAAACTTGGTGTGTGCGCACTATAATATACATAGGTGTGCACATTTACTTGTAGTGGTGCAGGATGAGTATGTGCACAGTGCAATTTTAGAGTGCGCACAGTGTAATGTATGAGTCTAACGTTTGTGCACACAACTTTGATGACATTATACGATGCATACGATGTTGTCCATGAGTGCACACAATTGCCTAGAACACAGCACAACACCACGTGTTTGTCTCGCTAAATTAAATCACCGGACATTAACAAGATGTACAATAAGATTTTCTTATATTTAATAATAATAACAATTATTTATATTATTTAAATGAAATAATTTAATAATATAAAAACTCCTATTTTATCATTTACTTACCTATTTGGATGGAAGTTTAGAATTCCACTTAGCTTGATTTGCTCCTTAATTGATATTGATGGAGATTGGATGGTTGATTATGCGCATGAATTTAGCATTTAGAGTGTTACTCTTAGTCATAGCTATTAATCACTTATTTTATATGGTTACGATTTGTCCTTAGTTTTTTATATGGAAAGGTGTTCTCATTTGAATGCAATTGTATATATATATATATATATATATATATATATATATATATATATATATATATAGGGAAGGGTTCAGGTGTGGGTATAGCTTCCCGTGCGGTTGTGCGGTTAGATCTGAGCTGTTGATCAAATTTAGATCAACGGCTCAAATCAATGAAAATTATAAAAAAAAAAACGCGTGTCTGGAATAAAGAAGCATAAGCTAAAAATGACGTACCTTAAGTGATAGAAACATGCACCTTAAGTGTTAGATCTTAAGCACAAACTCACGCATATTAAGTACAAAACTCACACACATTAAGCACAACCTCACGCACATTAAGCACAAAACACACGCACTTTAAATATTAACTCACAGACTTTAAGTTTCAACAACTATTGACATTAAGCACAAACTCACGCACATTAAGTACAAAACTCACGCACATTAAGCACAACCTCACGCACATTAAGCACAAAACTCACGCAATTTAATTATTAACTCACAGACTTTAAGTTTTAACAACTACTCAATCAAGCACAACCACACGCACATTAAGCACAAACCTCACGCACCTTACGCACAAACCTCACGCATATTAATCACAGATCCGCTCACCTTAATTTTGACCTAGATGCAAAAATTACAAAATTTCCACCGCGTTTTTTTTTTTTTTTTAAATTTTGGTAATCCTGGACGTTGATTTAAGCGAGATGAATGACCCAGACTAAACCGCACAACCGCACCTGGGCACCTTAACCGCACCAGAACCTAATTCTATATATATATATATATATATATATAGAAGAGCGCTCATATGCGGCGGGGTCTTACGGTGCGGCGGTGCAGTCAAATTCCAGAATACACAAACAGTGTTAACAATATGCACCAACAGTGTAATAAAAACACACCCCAATGAAATGTAATAAAACATCACAAAATACACCACAGACTCAAAAAAACACACCATATAACTCACCACCCCCAATGGTGTATTTCCGAACAGTGTATGGTGTTTTTACTCACACCTAATGGTGTGTGTTTGGTGATGCAGGGCTCTGTTTACTCTGTTTTGTGTGGTGTATTTCCTAACGTTGATGGTGCATATTTGGTGAACTATTGGTGTTGCCGCACCGTAAGAAATAACCGCACCGTAAGACACTGCCGCACCTGAACCCGCCTCTCTCTCTCTCTCTATATATATATATATATATATATATATATATTTATTTATTTATATATATATATATATATATATATATATATATATATATATATATATATATATATATATATATATATATATATATATATAGGGGCACGCTCTCATGCGAACCAACGCCAAGAGAGGAATGAGAACGGATGACAGCTGTCCACTTGTCCAAATTAACAAATCAGATGTAATTTTTAAAAAATGACGCGGTGACATTTTTGTAAATAATTCAAACTTTTGTGCATGTAAATGTGTTATTAGTACAAGTAGCAGGTGCACCTTTGCAAGTAAAAAGTGCAAGTAAAATTACTTACAAGTGCACCTACTTTCACTTACAAGTGCAAGTAATTTTTATCTTATTAACATTCATGCACCTAGGTGCAACTACTTATAACGTTATATGCACCTACTTATAACGTTAAGTGTACTTAGTATTGATGCTCAGTGTAAATTTTACTTGCACCTGTAATACATTTTACCTGCACTTATAATACATTTTACCTGCACTGAGTTGCACTATATGAAACTGCTACTTGCACTTGTAAATTTTAGTTGCACTTGTAATACATTTTAGTTGCATTTCGATGTTTAATTATTTACAAAAATACCACCGCGTTTTTAAAAAAAATCAGTATTACGTGAACAGATGACATGCGTTCTCATTTCTTTCCTTAGCCTGCAGTTGGCACCTAAACGCAACCCTATATATATATATATATATATATATATATATATATATATATATATATATATATATATATATATATTGAAAAAGGTTTGTGTCGTACTGAATTGGGAAGGGTGTGGGGTGTGGGTATTAGATATGCTCAAGAAGAGGAGGACAGTGAGAATGGTACAAGACATGGGTTGGCAATCCTACGTCAGGCAGGAGAATTGAAAAGAAGAGGAATAGTGGGCTTTTAGACCCACCAATTAGTTGGAGAGCACTGTACACGTGTTTGTACAGACATCTTTCTTTAATTATGCCCAGGCCATCCACCTTGTATATCATCTCATGTAATAACATTTTGCATGCAAGATTCCTCAGCTCATGCATGTATGTTAAGTAAATTAGTAAGAGTTCAGAGGTGTAGTTAATGTTAATGTGTTTCTCAGCTACATATATCGAAGCTCAATCATACCATGTCAACAGATCGAATTGAATTGCAGATTCATATATATATATATATATATATATATATATATATATATATATATAAGGGTGATCACATGTGGTAATGTTGTTAGGTGTGGTCATATGGTCAATTACAGACCATTACATTAAATAGATCCAATGAATCACATTAATCAAGATTCTTTCAGTATTTTCGCGCTCAATCTCCTACCCAGCGAACTGCAAGGATAAACTCGTCATAAGACATCGAAATAGGGAAAATCACATTGTTGTGTGTTTTATTTGTGTAATTGGTGCATTATTATCCTTACTCTGATGTATTTGTAGATTCCCATTGGTGCCAAGTTGACGTGCGGCAACGCCTTCCCGTGTGGTCATTGCGGCTGCACAAATTATTATACAAATATACACAATCCATGTTATGAAATGCACAATAAAAAATATACACAAATTAGGTATGCATCACTAAAAACACGCCATTAGATATGAATAAATACACCATACAGTGTTCGTGGATACACTTAGTACTGTCAAAGTGGGTCGAAGCCCGCGGGCTGGCCCGCACCCGCCCCGCAGTGGGGCGGGTTAAGGTCATGAACAAACACGCTCGTAAAAATGCGGGCCGAACGGGACGGGCACAAATTAACCCGCAGTCTATGCGCGAACGGGCCAACCCGCGGGCTAGACCTATTACTTAAAAAATAAAAATATAAAATAAATATACGTTACACAGCAAGACAGAATTGTGTAACATTATATATATAAATATATAATATATTTATTTATATATATAACGTTAAACAGCCCGGCAGAATTCTGTCTTGCTGTGTAACGCATATATATATATATATATATATATATATATATATATATATATATATATATATATATATATATATATAGGGAAGGGTTCAGGTGTGGGTATAGCTTTCTGTGCGGTTGTGCGGTTAAATCTGAGCAGTTGATCAAATTTAGATCAACGACTCAAATCAATGAATAAAAGAAAAAAAAAAAAAAAAAAAAAAAAAAAAAAAAAAAAAAAACGCTTGCCAAAGTCCAGTGTGCAAATACCAGGAAGGCGAGGAGGAGACTCATTCAACTCATCAACTCTATACTTTGAATTTGGATTTCTCCTTTTATCTTGCTTAGGAGTAGCGCAGCTTTGCTGGAGGGTTTTGCCAAAGCCCAGGGCAAGTCGGAGGCTTGGTGCACCTTAAGTGTTACATCTTAATCACAAACTCACGCACTTTAAGTACAAAACCTACACACATTAAGCACAACCTCACGCACATTAAGTACAAAACCCACGCACTTTAAATATTAACTCATAGACTTTAAGTTTCAACAACCAAGTACAAAACTCACGCACATTAAGTACAAAACCCACGCACATTAAGCACAAACATCACGCACATTAAGCACAAAACTCACGCACTTTAAGTATTCACTCACAGACTTTAACTTTTAACAACTATTCACGTTAAGCACATCCCCAGGCACATTAAGCACAAACCTCATGCACATTAAGCACAAAACACACGCACATTAAGCACAAAACTCACGCACATTAATCACAGATCCGCTCACCTTAATTTTGACCTAGATGCAAAAATTTCAAAATTGCCACCGCGTTTTTTTTTAAAACTTTGATAATCCTGGACATTGATTAAAGCGAGATGGATGGCTCAGATTAAACCGCACAACCGCACCTGAAGCCCTCACCCGCACGAGAACCTAAATCTATATATATATATATATATATATATATATATATATATATGAGATTAATATTTTTAAAATATTAAGTTCAAAAATTTTTAAACACTAAAACAAAGTCCGCGGGCCGGCCCGCGGAGCCCGCCAACCCGCGCGGGGCGGGCTAGGGTTGCACGAACCTTAGCCCGCAGGCTTGGTGGGCCGGCCCGCAAAGGTTCGTGAAAAATTAAGCTCGCGGTGGGGCGGGCCTAATGGGGCGGGTCGGCCCACTTTAACAGCCCTAAATTCACTATTGGTGTGTTTCAATGTGGTGTGTTTTATTACACTATTAGTGTATGTTGTCAACACTGTTGATGTATTCTGGAACCCGGTCGCTATAAATGGCCACTGTAATTACCATAACACCTCTACGCGCAAAAATCTTCAAATCCTTAGAATTAGCCACTGCCGTTAGATTAAACTGATTCAACGACACAAATATGAGCACACCGCCACACCTAATAACATGACCACATATGGGCACTTTTATATATATATATATATATATATATATATATATATATATATATATATATTACTTTTTCCAATGACATATGGAGTACAGTTGATGTTAACGGACGGTCTGCAATTAAATTCGATCTTGTTAGTGAATCTAGGTAGCTACAACTTAGATTATATATTTTCGATCAGGACTGGACGGCCATGATTTTACAGTGATGAGTTAGGAGTCGTTGAACGTGATCTGCATGATCTTTGACTGCACCATAATTATTGTATATCACATCCCAGATCCCACCACCTTAAATTTGATTAGTTTATCTTGGTCCCCAATACAACAAATCTTACCTAATTTAATAAACTTAAGGGTGTGCTTGATTCGCACATGGAAATCAGAATCAGAATGGGTATTAAATATTTGGTAATAGTAATGAGTTTTGATAAAAGTATTTAACATGTTTGGTAGTAGGGTGGAATGAGAATGATTAATAATAGTAGCGGTTGAGAATGAAACTCATATTTTATTTGGGTATGAATTTTTCAATTGATGGTGTATTCGAAACTCATAATAAAGTTCTAAAATTCTATCAACCAAACAATAATAATCACTTTCATGTCTGTTCCTATAGACAAAATCCATCACTACCGAAAATTATGAAATTTTCGACGACCTGAAAGTGATCTTAAATCAAGTCGAAAGCCTTGTTCCGACCACTTTTAGTATCCGGAAAAACTTTTGTTGCTATTTCCGACCACTTTTAGTATCCGGAAAAACTTTTGTTGCTATTTCCGACCACTTTTTAATATCAACTTAATTTAAAATCACTTTCTGTTGGTCAAAAATTTCATAATTTTCAGTAGTGCATCAACCAAACACACCCTTAATATCTTCTTCTTCTCTTCTTTATCCATAAATCAATGGCTATAATAAGCCTATAAGCTAGCCTTTAAGCCATCATATTCCAGCTACACCACTCATTAAAGTTGTCATAAAAGAAAAATGATTAAAATCCGGTTGATCCCCAGTTTGGCAAAGAGTCTAGAAGTGGTAATTGAATAGAATTTTTTTTTTTTAAAAATTAATTTAAAAAAAAAATTAAAAATAGAGCGTATCTGTCGTACCACCCGCTCGAATGTAAGGTGATTGGCCTCGGAAGTCTAAAGTTTGTAGCGCGGTTTTGTGTGAAAACAACTTGGATGAAAATGTACTTTGCGTGTGTTAATTGTTTGATCAGCGGGAAAGAAAATGCTAGAAATGTAAATGGCAAAAAACTAAAGAGTATATATATATATATATATATATATATATATATATATATATTTTATAGTGGTTCGATAACTGTCCGATCCACTCTTCTCCTTACGTCCAATGGGGCATTCACTAGCATTCTAAGCACAAATACAAGTGAATAAGCCACACAATGTATCCACAAAGCACTGTTGGTTACTAATGGTATTCCTTCAACTGGATTTCCCCTCCATTCTTCAACATCTGATGTTTGATTGCTCAAACTGTAGACGTACTGTGAACCTAAAAGTTCATTGTGAAGCAAAGGGTACTATCTAAAGTCCTAATACAATCATAACATCATCAAACAATGATTCATAAGAAATTCAACATTTCAAATACTATTAAGAGTTCATTTGGTTCAAACACTATTAAGTAGAGTACATTTGGTTCTAAGAATCAGAGATTAGAACTAATAGGGAAAACTGTGTTTTTGTCCTTGAATTATGACTCAGTAATTGATTTAGTCCTTAAATTATTTGTGTAGTGCATTTTACCTTCGAATTGTTGTCAGGTTACGAATTTACAACTACATCAAAAGGGGGCAATAACAACTTTATTTTTTTTATACTTGAATAATAGTTAGCTTTTCAAGCCAATATTCTGCCAACTGATATGCCATGAAATAACCTTATATTTGTGCTCATTTATGCTTGCTTTTGGCTCAAAAGTTAGGTAAAGGATGGTGCAACAATGCATAATTTTATGTATCTTGATTGAAGGAAGAAAAGATTGAATAATGTTGCAAGCAAGTATGAAATGATGCTAATCTTGGAAGAAAACGAGGCTTAAAAGTTCAAGAAAAGCACCCGAAGGCACACCGGGAAACGAAGGACTAAATGGTAGCGTGAAGGCCATTTGAAGGAACTCACACTAACACTCACACCGTGAGTGCCAGCGTGAGTCCGCGGCTGATTCTCTGATTAGGAGACTCACGCTGAGTGTGCTGATCAGATTCTAATCACTGAACTCACGCTGACACTCACACCGTGAGTGCCAGCGTGAGTCTCAATGATTAGAATCTGATTATTGAGACTCACGGTGTGAGTCCCACCGTGACTCCTCGTCTAGTGGGTTCCGAGTTGGCGCGAACTTCAAACTATAAATAGCTTTTAGTAGTTATTTTGTAGATAATTTTTCAATTTTTGACTTCTCCCTCTAGTTTCCTCTCCATGTACAAATCCATCTTAGAACCCTTCTACATTGTAATCCATCATTTACTAGAAGATTTAGAGGAAGATTGTTCATTGTAACCGCTCATTCCACATCAATTTCCAGATTATTTCTTTCCATTAAATCATCAAGTTAAGTTCTCCATTTTATATTTTTGCATTTATACTTCTTGAAGTTTTGAATTCTATGTTTATTACTTCAATTGCTTCTAGTTTTACATTTCAATTATGAGTAGTTAAACATATCTAGGGATTTGAATTGAACTCCCATTGTATAGATGTCAATGTGAATTGAATTGCATAATTTGGGTTTTGAATTGCCTTCATGTGACCTTGGTTATGAATTGGATGAAATTGAATGGACTCTTTCATAGTTATGGCCAAATTATGCAAGGGATATTTGGAATTGGTAATTCACCTATGAGAATAGGGCTAAATCATAGCCATACCCTTCATATTTCTTACTCACCTTTGAGAAAAGGGAGTTTGAAGGAAATGAACACATAAGGTGTTTGTTGATTTGCCTCATCTAGCCAAGTTGCCATGAGAATGGGACTTGGGATTAGTTGATAGTCCAATTGATCACGAGAGTGACGTTGGCATTTACACCATTTCCCCAAGTTTGACATTTGGAATTGGATAACTTAAACTTTAGACCACACAAGGTATTCTATGCAAAGTTGTTTTGTTCAAATCTTTCTTTCATCTATTATCTTGTAATTCACTTGTTAACTTTCTAGACTATTTGAACATGCAATACTTCAACATCTATTGGTTAGCTTTCAAACACTATATGAACTCATGCTTAACTCCTCATTACTTAATTCTCTTAAAGTCATTCCTTGAGAATAATACTCACTAAACATCACCACTAAAACCAACTTTCACCAACCTCAACTACACAATATATGCTCGAATGCCAATTGTCAAAATCAAATGTTTACCACTACACTAAAAGTTATAGCAAGTAGCGAACGTAAAATTTTATTTCATTATACTTGCTTAGCCGTCAGCACTACGTTTCAATGCAAGATGTTCGACTCGACCCTCAAGCCTCCACCCAATATTATGGCGATGTTTTGTTGGAAAAATCACTATTTATAAATAAGTGAGTCTTTTGTATTCTAATTCGAACCAATTAAAAAAAATGGGAAGTGGGGTAGCATGACCAGGTATAGCCTCTATATGCCTAGCTCCTACGCACACTACCTTTGGGCGCACTGTTCATCTGTCTAGGTGATGTGTGCCCTTAGCATTGGACTGTCTTCATTTGTGGTGGATTGCAACTATTTGCTAATAAGGAGTCAGTTCAATTTAGACTATTTTTATCTTTGCAAATTAAATACATTCAAACCAGAGAAATTGGTTTTGTTTCCCATGAACTTCTTACGCCTATTTTTTAGGCTTGGTTCAGCAAATAATGGAGGCTTCTAACACGTGAAGCACTCTCATTACATCACTCCTAATCCTGTGCCAATATGTGGTTGAGAATAGAGCTTCATGTTGCTTTCTTCACTATAAAAGCAACTCCCAGCATGTTGAATAGGGGCAGAAGTCTTTACAAAGTCTTTTCACTCCCTTTTCATTTTATCTTCCCTTGAGTCTGAGCAATAGTGATGTTCGCCTACGTGATTGCTAGTGCAAGCTATCCGTAGTAGGTCTGTGTAGCCTGTCGAAAGCGTGTCAGGGTTCTAACTGCACCGTTACCAGGCAAATAACGCTTTTAAGGTAGTGTTATTGTAACACGGCACAGATTTTCTTTCAACCATACACCAATAGAGTTCATACTTCTTAAAAAGGCTTCCAGATCGCGCGTTGACGTTGTACTTTTCCCCAATAGTTAAAAGCATTATATGTGCAATAGTCAACCTTTAGCATTATGGCACCTTTTGTCATACTGGATCTATCAAAGATCACCGCGCTTGATGGGAAAAATTACAGTAGGTGGGCTCAAAGAATGCTTATTCTCTTTGAACAATTAAAGTTGGTTTACGTGCTATATTCAGTTGCACCTGAACCTACTCCAACAGTGTTCTCTCCCTCTGGTGCTACAAAAGCTAACCATGAATCTGATTACACTCCAGGGGAAGAATCGAGAGAAAGCAGTCCTGAAATAGATTATATTCCGAGTCAAAAACCGGGTGTAACTCTGATGCAGTTTAGAAATAACAATGCGGCAGCCAGAGGATACCTTCTGTCTCAAATGAATGACAATTTGTTCGACATCTATGTCAAACAAGACTCGGCAAAAGTCATTTGGGAATCACTGTCGGAAAAGTACGGTTCCAATGAAATTGAAAATCAAAGTGTCAGAACTGTCTACAACAAAAGGAGTAGAAAAATCAAGAAGTTCAAAGGAAGGTGTTTTACATGCAAAAAGCAAGGACACCGAGCACACCAGTGCTACCATCACAATGGAAAAACTAGCAAAAGTCAATATGACAGAGCAAGATGAGTATTGAGTCTCTTTAAATAAGTAGTTATTTTTGAGTAACTATATTTGCTCTAGTTCTAAGGGTTCGCATGAAGTATAATTATCTTAGTACTGAATTCTAGTTGAGTTGTCTAGATTTTGATTACTTGGTAGTACTTACTTCTTTAGTATGTTGAATACTAATGACATTGATCGAAATAATATGTGCATAGATATTGCTCAAACTTTTTACTAAAATTATTTCTATAAAGAATAAGAGCATATATCATAGGCTTCAATTGTAATTAATGAGAACATGGAAAAGTCATCACTCTTGAATACTCTGTCTAGGAAGGTGGTTTTTAAGTAAACTTCAGTTTCACCACTCGACCTGGGAGTACTTAAGAAGTAGGGTGTTGATCATGCAGGCTAGTTAGAGCGCCACTTGATCTTCACCTGAAATGAGGATGACTTTCATATGTTGCTAATACAATCAAAGCCTTGCAATAGAAGTTGTTGAAGTACTGCAATAGTAATATTGATCTGCATCCTATGAATGCTTTATATGAGTTTTAAATTCCTTAAGGGAAGGGAAAATTGTGCAAGTGGCAACTCTGAAGTCTCATTTTTGAGAGATATTTCTGAATAAATATGAGCTCGAACATATTCCTTGTGTATGAGATTAATTTCTTATAAGAATATGATGTGAAATTTGTGATTCTGTTGTTCAACTTGATGTAGCATGTGGACAACATTATTTTTATGCTTACTAACAATGAGCATTTGTATATATATATATATATATATATATATATATATATATATATATATATTATTTAAACTCTTGGTTGAGTCATATTGAAATACCTATAATTCCTAGTTAAAGGGTAATTGTGATCAATTGAGATAACCAAGTTTTGTTGAAATATATTCAACTGTTGAGTATGTATCAGGCAAAGTGCAAAGCTTCTATAATGCTCCACAAAGCAAATCGGCAAAACTCAGTCTACAAAGGAGCTAATGTTGGGCACCAAAGATCAGTCTGGGTAAGAGATCAAATACATTTGACAAAAATATTTGTAAGTGTTGCATTGTGGGTGTAATTAACTCCTTATATTTTCATCAAAAGTATCTCTGTGGTATTGAGAATAATGATGAAAGAGAATGCTTCATGTTAAACATGAAAATCTCATGGGATTATTTACGAGTAAACGAAGTACTCGTCAAAGTGCATGTAAGTTTGATCAAGAGAATCAACTTACTTGAGGGCTAATTATGAGGATTAGTCGCTGACTTATTGGAAGGACTTAAAGTCCAAGTGGTAATGAATTCGTGGTGGATCCCACTTCTGTGGTCAAACGAAGCCATGAAAAGAGTTACAAAATAGTACACTAGTTGGTCATTCCGACAGTGTGTGTACTTGTGAGGTTGAGCTACAGCTCTTAATGAATTCATAACTCTTTGAGAAAGGGCGGTTTTGTTGAGACAAATCAAATGAATTCACCGCATAATGACATGAGTACAAAGTGCTCTTGGTGACTTATACTCAAGTGGGGTGGTCTATGTTGAGGTAGACCTAAAGAGATCCCTAACTTGAGTAGAAAAAGGGCTAACCGCCTCTTATGAAAGATAATAGGGCTATCCCAAGAAGCTGAGTGGCTAAGAAACATGGTGATAACCGTGCAGTTGTGGGGGTGTCCAACACTTTCACCACATTGTGATTCACAAACTATCATTTGCATTGCAAAGAACAGTGCCTATGATATAAAGGAAAGGCTTAGAATTGATTTATGTCTTTAACTACTCTATAAGCCTTTAAAGGTGGTCTATACTGAGATAGACTTGGTAGAGTTAAAAGTCTATATTGAGATGGACTTGACAAGACATACAAATATACAATGCGATAAGACTTGTCAGAGTTAAAAGTCTATGTTGAGATAGACTTTAACAGGGTGGATGTCTATATTAAGATAGACATAACAGACTTGAGTACTAAGGGTATTCATAAGAAGTCAAAGAGTTTGACTTTTGTAGAACCTGTTTTTTGAGTTGGTGTGTGCATTCGAGTTCAAAATTTATCTAACCGGTGAGTTCAAGATTCATATCACTCTCGGGAAGAAAATTACTCAGTGTCACTACGTGTCAGTTCAAGTTCACAAACACTGACATTAAGATCAACTCATTTGTATTGCTCAGACGTTGTTTCTTTCTGGCCTTCTAGTTTGAATGTGTGGGGGATTGTTGGAAATTAAATACATTCAAGCCAGAGAAATTGGTTTTGTTTCCCATGAACTTCTTACGCCTATTTTTTAGGCTTGGTTCAGCAAATAATGAAGGCTTCTAACACATGAAGCACTCTCATCACATCACTCCTAATCATGCGCCAATATGTGGTTGAGAATAGAGCTTCATGTTGCTTTCTTCACTATAAAAGCAACTCCCAGCATGTTGAATAGGGGCAGAAGTCTTTACAAAGTCTTTTCACTCCCTTTTCATTTTATCTTCCCTTGAGTAGGGATGGCAATTGAACCCGCCCCCGATGGGGAAAACCGTTCCCCGCCCCGACGGGGATGGGTTCGGGGATTTATTTCGGGGAACGGGGGCGGGGATGGGGGGAATTTTCCAATCCCCGCCGGGGACGGGGACGGGGACGGGGAGGGCATTCCCCGCCCCGGCCCCGACCCCGATCCCCGATCCCCGCCCCGTCCCCGAATCCCTGACTAATAATATTAATATTATATATAAATTAATATCTCTCTTGTATATATTTAATCATATTCTTGAATTTCCATGTAATTAGTATTCTAGTTTAGGTACATACATTTTATGTTCATTGTTACCGTAATACCGTACATATATCTTGTATAAATAGGCTATGTTTATTTGTTTAAATTATTATTGAACATCAATGTATTATATTCTTCATTCTCTATCTCTGCATATTCTCATGGTATTAGTAGATGATTTTTTTTTTTTTCATCTTTGCGATTTAAGATTTTTCCTTAACAAAACTGTGTTTCTCTAGTTTTGTTAAGAATGCATATTATATTATGTGTGTTTTTTTTTTTTAAAAAAAAAAAAAAAAAGTAAGCATGAATCAAAACGGGGCGGGGATTCCCCGTCCCCGAAAAATCCCCGCGGGGACGGGGATGGGGAATAATTCCCCATCCCCGCCGGGGAACGGGGCGGGGACGGGGAATGGGGGGACATTTCGGGGACGGGGACGGGGACCCCATTCCCCGCCCCCGCCCCGCCCCGTTGCCATCCCTACCCTTGAGTCTGAGCAATAGTGAGGTTCGCCTACGTGATTGCTAGTGCAAGCTATCCGTAGTAGGTCTGTGTAGCCTGTCGAAAGCGTGTCAGGGTTCTAACTGCACCGTTACCAGGCAAATAACGCTTTTAAAGTAGTGTTATTGTAACACGGCACATATTTTCTTTCAACCATACACCAATAGAGTCCGTGCTTCTTAAAAGGCTTCCAGATCGCGCGTTGACGTTGTACTTTTCCCCAACAGGTGTCAGTTCAATTTAGACTATTTTTATCTTTGCAAATCTCTTTCACTTAACTTTTTAAAATGAGTCTCACTTCTACATCATTAAATTTATAAATTATCTCCACTATTTATTCTACATCTTTACAAATTTTTTTCACTTTTAAAAATAGATATCACACCTTTATATTATATTATAAGTATAATAATAAAATAATAATTAAAGAATTTTTTTTTTTTAAAAAAAAAGAAGAAAAAAAAGAGTAGGTTGCCGGCAGCTTTTGCTGCCAAATGACAACAAAAGCTATCAATATATAAGTAAGTTGACTAGCAAATTTGCTAACCACATGACAACCAAAAATAATAATAATAATAAAATAATATTAGCATTCCATATCACCTTCCACCTCATTTAGGAAAGGAGATATTAGCTAGGTTGAGGACAACCTTACTAATTTGTCTAATTATTATAATAGGTTAGAAATATTAGAATATTAAACTTATTGCATGTAATAGTGTAGAGGAGTAACTTCTCAAATGAGAGAAGTTTTACCTTTTAACAAAGCAATTCTACATTTTTGTCACAATAATATTAAACTTATCCTTCTACCATAACTCCAACATAATCATTGTTGGTTTAACCATTAAAGTATGCAAAAGGCTGCATGCCCAAATCAGAGACCACAGTGCATATTCCAATTTCCTGATAACAATTATAAATGCATGTGTACTCCATCTATTAATTAATGATGATGATGATATGGTTTCTAGATGTAGGATAGGAGATCGATTCGTATAGTATTAAAAGATGGGTATTTTGATTACGCGACAACTAAATATCCCATCACCAAATTAAAATGTAAAAGCATTTGGAGTATTATGCTTAACCAAACATGACTTTAATAATGTGTAATGAATTGAATACTACCCTACAAATGCTTTGGCCTGTACCACGATATTACGATAATGTGTATGAAACATAATTTCGCATCACAAACTTTTGAAAATAAATATGATTAAGGGTAGGTTTGGAAAACAGGAAAATGACTTCTTGAAAATGTTTTATGGAAAATGAATCATTTTAGTGTTTGGTTGTATTGCAGAAAACTGTTCTGGTGTGTTTGGTTCATTTTTAAAAAATGAGCATAATTATTTTTAACTTTAAATATTTAAAATATACAATGATTGGGTAGTGGTGGGTGGTGGGTGGTGGTGGCAGCGGCAGCAGGTGATGGCTGCTCTACTGCTGCTAACGGAAAATGATTTTCCCCAAAAAAGTAGAGAAATCATTTTCTGAAAAATTTCTACTATTTTCTATTGACCACACCCTTATTTTCCATTGACTCCCATTTTTTCCCTCTAGCCATACACTGAACGGAAAATGATTTTCAAAAATCGGGTTTCCAAACACCCCTAAGTTATTATTCATAACTTATTAAGATTTATCAAAATCAATATATCAACTGGGATTTCACATCTAAGTATTGCAAGCTAATAAAATGACACTATTTAAGTCTAAATTAAAACCACCCGATTAAGTACTTAGTTCCTAATCGAGAGAATCATAAAATGACAAAATAGACAAAATTATCAGTACACTTGACACTATTAGGGGTTCCAATTATCATTCATTTTAATATCATACATTCTCAAATAACTCATTTCTTGGTAACTCTTCATTATTTAGAACTCATTTCATTTTTGCTCTATTGACTATATATCACATCACTACTAGAAAAAAATTAAAATGTTTATAATTTAAATGCCTACGAATTTCATTGATTTACCTTTAAAATTTGTAGTTAAATTAAATATTTATGAATTTTTATTAAAAAGTTTGACTTTTATTGTACGTATAGTACTAGTTTCATTTTTGGCCATCGACTTTGATTTGATTTACCTTTGGTTCTCAACTTTTAGTCCAAAATACCTATAATGCTCTCAATTTATAAAATTTTTACCAAACCTTATGTTAGTTCCAAGATAGTTAAAGTCTAGAAGGGAGACGAAATGGTTGAATAGACTATCATTTTTTATCAATAAAATTTTGCACAAGAGATGCATGTGCACAGTGGAAATCTTTCACTAGTCATTTGAAACAAGTTAATAACTAGGTTTAGATAAAATGTTTTTTGTAAGATGTGCTTGAGTGTGTGATATGAACCGTGATATATAATAACGTGAAGTAAAGATAAGAGAGAGAATGTTTGTATAATGATTTTGCGAATGGTATAATCCCCAAATCTATTATTCTCCTTAATACAATTACACGAAGGAGGAATTTCATTAACTATTTTGTTATAAAAATACAAGTGAATAATTCTTTAAGCAACTCCGCTACTTAGCTCTACTATACGTCTCCAACCGTCCTTAGCAGCAACAAAGATTTCCACCTAGTGCTTTGTCCTTCACTACTCCGATTATTCACTCTTAGGATCAATCACCAATTCGAGTCCCCTTCAGCTACTTTTCTTTCCAACAATTTCACCAACGAAGGTTAAGAGTTTATTTAAGATAGAAAATGTAAGAATTAATATGAATCACATGCAACCTATAATATTGTGATACATAATCGTACTAACCTCCAGCCATTAGTTCTTGTATTGATGGTGGTTGAATGATTCAGACTGCTGCAGAATTTTGTCTCTCACATCTACTCTCTCCAAATGGTGTATGAGGTATGTAATGTGAACCGTGAGAGGACTAGTGACCTTATATAACCACTGCCATCATTATGGTTGTATGTGTTTAGGTCTCCTAAACCCTAACCAAACTCCTAATCATAATGGTAGTCTAGCTACACTGCTGAAAATTATGCAATTTTCGACCACCTGAAAATGATCTTAAATCAAGTCGAAAGCCTTGTTCCGACCACTTTTGGTGTCCGGAAAAACCTTTATAGCTATTTCCAACCACTTTTTGCTTTCGATTTGATTTAAGATCACTTTTAGGTAGTCGGAAATTCCATAATTTCCAGTAGTGCTATTAGGTTATTAGTGTTGCACCACATATCAAATACTTAATATTATCATAACTTATCATAATGTTATAATAATAATAATAGGGAAAGCGTTACATCCTCCCACTTGGTACAAACACCATAACTCAATAACAAAAAAACATCAACCATAAGGATATGTTCTCATTAGCACGAGTAGTATCCATTATGATCAAATGCAAACTGTCCTTGAGCACTTAATTAGGAAACAAAACTTAATGAAACAAACCCTATGTTTATTTCAAGTCCAACTGAAGTACATTTTCTCAGTAATATAAAACAAATGAAGGTTACTTCTCGGCAGCTTTGGCAGGTAATCGAACAAACCCTAGGATCGTCTACTCGCTCTCGCGCTCTCCGGCTGCTCGGCGAATTACAAGGGCTCCGCCAAGGTGACTCCTCCATATCTGATTACCTTGGTCGCGCTCAGATGTTGATTAATGAACTGGCTCTCGCCGGTCGTCACGTTGAGTTGGATTATCAGAATCTGTACGTGTTTCGTGGTTTGCGCCCGGAGTTCCGACTGTTGGTGGCAACCCTAACCCATGGTGCTCCCGTTCCCTTCCCGAAGGTTGCGGATTTTCTTGTTTCGCCGGAGTGGATCTGCTCGGATGACGGCGCGGCTCTCGGCGCACCGACGGCCTTGGCCGTAAGCCGTGGGGGTCACGGCGACCGCGGTGGTAGTCCGCAAAACCGAGGTAGTGGCGGCCGCGGCAGGGGGTGCGGTGGTCGTGGCCGGGGGCGGTCCAACTCAAGCCCTCAGTGTCAGATTTGCAACAAGCAAGGGCATATAGCTATGGCGTGTTGGCGTCGTTTCACTCCTGATCCAAATCCTCAGGCGAATGTTGTCGTTTCTGGTGTTGATGGTCCTACGGACGACTCTCATCAGTGGTTCCCAGACACTGGTGCCACAAATCATGCTACCCCTGATCCCACCTTATTGACGTCTTCTACCACATATGATGGTCCGGAGACACTTCGGGTCGGCAATGGTACAAGTTTGTCTATTGTTACTATTGGTTCTACTTCGTTAGCCACTAATTCTAGGTCGTTTCGTATGTCTGATGTTTTGCATGTTCCTGGTTTATCTTCTTCATTATTATCTGTTCAGCGTTTTGCTAAAGAAAATAATGTCTTTTTTGAGTTTCACCCTTCGTGTTTCTTTGTGAAGGACATTCAAACTAGGAACACTCTTTTTAAGGGGCATGCGTCCGGGGTTTTATATGCCTGGCCTGCCTCGCGTCTGACTCCCGCTGCTTTCGTCGCTGCACGGTCCTCTTTCGTTTGGCATATGCGGCTTGGGCATCCACACTCTCGGGTCTTGCGTCAAGTTTTAGCATCTTCTAGTCTTAGTTCGTTTAATTCCAGTGATCTGCCCAATATTTGTTCCTCTTGGTAATTAGGCAAGTCGTCTCGTTTTCCTTTATCGCGTGTTGAATGTACTAGTTCGCATCCTTTAGAATTAATATATTCAGATATTTGGGGCATGCGTGGATACTTTCTGCAAATGACTTTAAATATTTTGTATTATTTGTGGATGATTACACTCGTTATGTGTGGTATTATCCTATGCAAGCTAAGTCTGATTTATATGCGATATTTGATAAGTTTCGGTCACTTGTTGAACGTTCCTTGTCTCGTAAAATTCTGCCTTTTCAGTCTGATTTAGGGGGAGAATACAAAAAGCTTGGTTCGACTCTCGCGTCATTGGGTATTCGTCACATGCAGTCCTGTGCGTATACTCATGAACAAAACGGCAGAGTAGAACGCAAGCATCGCCATGTTGTCGAAACAGGACTGACGCTAATGGCCCAATCCTCAGTTCCGTCTCATTTCTGGGATTATGCCTTCGAAACTGCTGTGTATCTTATCAATAAAATTTCCACTCGTGTCTTGGCTGATAAGTCTCCTCACTACCTCTTGCATCGGTTTTCGCCCTCTTACTCATACTTATGGGTTTTTGGGTGTCTGTGTTTTCCTAATCTGCGGCCCTATAATCGTAACAAACTGCAGTTTCGCTCGTCTCCTTGTGTCTTTCTAGGATATCCTCCGTCTTTTCGTGGCTATCGTTGTTTAGACACTAACACTAACAAGGTTTTTATCTATCGCCATGTGCGATTCGATGAGACTGTCTTTCCTTTTGTTGCTTCTGTTGATTCACAGGTACCCGCACCATGCCCGGAGCCATGGGGTGTTGTGCAGGTTGTGTCTCCTGGTGAGCCGAGTGCTGCCTCGGCCTTTGATCCTCCTGCCGTGCCCGTAACTAGACCCGAGCCACACCACCAGCAGCCCGTCTCTACCGAGCCGTCCGTGACCGAGTCCGAGCGGACAGTCACGGACCAGCTGCCTGCTCGGCCAAGGGGCCGACCCCGTGGTTGATCCCGTCCCGCGCCCGACCCCGTTCGGTCTCATACGATGAATACGCGGAGCTCGGGGCTGCATGACCATGTTGCTCTATCTACTGACGTCACTACTGAGCCTACATGTTTTACTCAAGCGGTCAAATTTCCCGAATGGCGGGATGCAATGGATTTGGAATTTAATGCCTTGGTGCACAACAATACATGTCTGCTTGTTCCTTTTAAATCAGGTATGAATGTGGTTGGCTGTAAATGGGTGTTTAGAACCAAGTGGAAAACTGATTGTTCGATTGAGCGTTACAAGACTCGTTTGGTTGCCAAGGGATTCAATCAGGTTGCTGGTGAGGATTTCTTTGAGACCTTTAGTCTCGTGGTTAAACCGACTACGGTACGTCTTCTTTTATCCTTAGCTATTTCTCGTGGATGGGCTATTCGACAATTGGACATACACAATGCTTTCTTAAATGGCAATCTCGCTGAGACAGTTTATATGCGCCAGCCCCCTGGCTATGAAGACAAAACGCTGCCCGGGCACGTTTGTCTCCTTCAACGTTCTTTATATGGGCTTAAGCAAGCTCCCGGTGCTTGGTTCACTCATTTGCATGATTTTCTGGTTTCTGTTGGTTTCTCACCTTCCAAGACGGATGTCTCTTTATTTATATATTCACATGGCAATACTCGTCTATATTTTCTGATTTATGTGGATGATATTTTGGTTATGGATTCTGATTCGCCTCATGTGACTGCTCTTATTGACAAGTTTGCTCTTGAGTTTAAAGTTCGTGACATGGGTGTGCCCTCGTTTTTTCTGGGTATTGAGACCGTTCCGTTGTCTGATGGCATGTTACTGTCTCAACAACGGTACATGAAGGATATTCTAAAACGAGCAGGTATGGTTGATTGCAAGCCCGTGGCCACTCCGATTTCAACCACGAAGGCCGAGACTGATGCCATGGTACCGTACGCTGATCCCACTCAGTATCGCAGCTTTGCAGGTGCTCTGCAATATCTTACGGTAACTCGGCATGATCTTTCCTATGCAGTCAATCGTTTGTGTCAGCACATGCACTCTCCCTCTACTGCGGATTGGGCGGCTCTCAAGAGGGTGTTACGGTATGTAAATGCGACACTACATCTTGGTCTTAAGATTGCTTCTTCTCCTTCTCTGGATATTCATGCATATTCTGATTCGGATTGGGCTGGCAATCCCGATGATCGCAAATCTACTAGTGGTTTTGCTGTGTTTTTGGGGACCAATCTTGTCTCGTGAGTTTGTCGAAAACAGCGTACTGTGGCTCGTTCATCAATTGAGGATGAATACAAAGGACTGGCTGATGTCTCTGCAGAGGTTACTTGGTTCGTCTCTCTGATGAAAGAAATCGGGTTTGCGCCACCTTCTGTGCCAAAACTCTGGTGTGACAATCTGGGAGCTACTTATCTGTGTGCTAATCCGGTGTTTCATGCTCGCACCAAGCACATTGAGATCGACTACCACTTTGTTCGTGATAAAGTCGCAAAGAAGGAATTACAAGTCAATTTTATTTCTACCAAAGATAAGATAGCAGATATTTTTACTAAGTCTCTTTCGTCTGTGCGTTTTAATTTACTCCGTTGCAAGCTCAATGTTTTCGCTGACCACCTTGTGCTTGAGGGGGAGTATTAGGACTCTACTAGTAGTATTAGACTAGATCTTTATTATATTAGTAGTATTAGACTAGATCTCTATTTGACGTTCAAAAAAAAAAAAGACTAGATCTAACACAGAAAATATATTCTCATCCATTTCAAGGCACTTTCTCTATCTTAATGCCCCACCAACGAAGTTCGATCCTATAACGTTTTTTTAATGAGAAGAAATGCCATATAAATACAAGGTGTTTGGCGAACTTAAGTTTAATTTAGAAGAAACAAAGTTTCAAATAGTTAAGATAATAGTAATTTAACTTTTATCTTACCCATTCAAATTGATCTCCTGTATTTCTAATCGATCTGGACATGTGAACTAACTGATATATTTTTTTAATCAATTATATTGTTGTTGGTATGTAGTCCTTGAATGAGTGATATCATTGATTCATTGGCACCATATAAAGTGGATTTGGAACAACTTTTTCTCTTTTGTCATGTTAGTACAGTATACCAAAAATAAGATCATATCAAAGGAAAAAAAGAAAAAAAAAGGGCGGTAATGATCGAATAATTGAAAAGCATGAAGTGCGAGCATATGAAAATGGCGAGACAAAGTAATGAAAGGTGGTGGTAGATGAGATGGGATTGGGGCCATGGAAGTCGTACAGATCCCCATATGCAGCAAAGGTACGAAGAGTAAAAGACAGGAATGGAAATTAAGTTGCCTGTTTTGGTTTAGTGTGAAATGAGGAAAGAGGTATCACGCATCAACTAACCGGGGATCCGACAAATACAAAACATCATTTCCTGAGAAAACAAAGTCATATGATCTAAGTATGCTAAAGCAATGGGATTGGTCGGACTCTTCACTCCACGACACATCATGGCGGGGTGGTTCCACGTGCTAACATGCCTCACCGGAGACTAAACTCCTCGACCACTGTGCACATGACAAGTCATCACTTGCCCGAGCTGAGGTGTCGTCGTGTTGGCCTGATCGAACATCCATGATCCATCTCTCCTGCTCCAGAATGTTGTAGTACGTACCACGTCAGATCAATTCCATCTTCAATCCGATCATTCATTCAATATTAATTATTGTGTGCTCCAAAAACGATATCGTTTTGTTTAATTTTATTTTTTTGAGCGTCTAACTATAATTTACATTTTTATAACTTATAATGCATATCATTTTAAAACATAAAACAAATTATTCTAAAACGTAATGTACATTATTATAAAAATATTATTTTTACTCATAATATTCACGATGATGAGAATATAATTTGCCTTCATTCTAACGTCCGGCCTCCATCACCCATATATGCATATATACTTCTTCCACGCTTCTCCCTATGCATCCGCACACGCCAAACCTTCACTTCTTCTAGACCTTAGCTTATTTGTTTTACCACTATTCTTCAAATTTTACGACCATAAATTGTATTGATAAAACATGGTACGGTGTTTACTATTCAAATAGCGCAGCCTACGTGAATGTCATGGTTGTTAGTATTTATGGTAATTTGTACGGTAGAACATGGTAATTTAAAGCTTAAATATGCAAAGGCAAACTAACCAAAAGATAACATAAAACATAAATACAGCGGAAGTCTAATCATAAAACCGGAAAATCAAGGAGTGTCAGTCCATGTTCACAGTTCACTCCAACGTGAACGCACAGGCAAAAACTAAAACCATCAATCTAATGTCTAACATCAGTGGCACACAGGCCAAAACACAAACTAAACTGTTCAAGGGATCTAAACTATCCACGTCTAACGCTCTCGCCATCTACTCAGGACCTGTAAAGCACATAAAGAAAGGGGACGACGCCTGGTCAGCGAATATTGCTAGTAACCCATCATTACGCGTTCAATAGCATATATAGATAGTTTAATACAAAATCATTTTCGAAACGGAATACAGTATATATCAGTTTTAAACCGTAAAGAGAGAAGTCAACTGCAAAGACTCTATTTTACTCTCAAAAGAACAAGGGAATCACATCCCAAGACAACATCAAGACAAGAACAACAATAGAACAACTCAACACTGCTCAAGATGTAATCTACTGATCACAAAGCAGAAAACATCAAGGCAAAGACAACAACAACAACAACAAGTACAACTCGAGGTGTATTCTACTGATCACAAAGTAGAATACCACTCGACATGCTCAATAGATAAGGATAAACATCCACACATTGAAAAGTTCCAACCTTATGCTCTGTTCCAACCTTATGCCTACCCTCGGCCTTATTACAGTTCCAACCATTACCTCCGAGAACCCTTGTACTTCTGAGTCCAACCTTATGCCTCTGGGAACCGTCGTTGTAACACCCCAGATTTTCAAGACATTTTAAAACTTATAATAATAAAGGTAATATCTCATTACATCCCAAAGTATATCATAAGTGTACGGGGTGCTATGCCACACCTGGGCTAGAGAACCCAGGTGCACAGGCTGTCTAACTAATATCCATTGAAACACAATGCATAATATGGCACGCAGGCCGAAAGGGAAACTACTCTACTTCTACGCTCCAGTTCTAGCGCGCTCCAGTGCTCTAGTCCTCTGTGCCTGAAAGCCAAATATATCTGTTCAGCGAGAGATGCTGGTAACCCACTCCAACGCGTTGAAATACAATACATATAGAGATATATATAGATATACGAAAACCATTTTGAGCATGAAGATATACCCTACGAACACTAGCTTTAAAACCGGGAATGACTCGACAGATAAGGCCAGACACAAGCACAGTTATAACGAGCATATGCAGTTCACAACAGATAAGGCAGATAAGGCAAAGCATAAACAGTGATCACAACCCAACATGAACAATCCCCAATATAAATCCCATAGTCACATCCCCCAAGATACTCGTAATCACAACTCGTCCCTGTCACAACACATAGCACACTTTGTTGGCGCCACAGGACCAATCGCATGCCCATACATGAGGGTCAGCGCATATAGCTCTGACACGGCCCGCAGCACCCTGCCCCGTATCGCAACACGGAGGGGTCGATCGCAACCGACCGATGAACCGCAGCTCATCATAGTGTTTGATCGCAACCAAACAGTGGACCGCAGCCCAAGAGAGTGTCATCTGACCGCAGCCAGGAAAAAGGACGAACCGCAGCTCGTATAGAAACGTTTGATCGCAACCAAACGGTGGACCGCAGCCCAAGAGTATCAATCTGACCGCAGCCAGCATCTGAACCGCAGCTCAGGATAACCAATCCGATCGCAACCGAATTGGGGTAGCACACACATAACACATAGCAAGCACATGCAACCCACATTACACATTAGGAAGGGGGAGAAAACGTATAACAAAACCTATGCGTGATCCATCACTTACTAAGAATAGTCCTAAGGGGTTCATACTTCTTCCACCTAGGTCAACGGGATACCAATTCAACTAGCATGCAATATAATAGACTCATAAACCTACGAACGGTACCCGAAACATCAAACTAGACATAGGCACGATAAACGGAGTCCGTTGGGACTCCACGGGGAACGGGGAACATCAAACGGGGAAGCCGGGGTCCCGGGTGGGACAATTTTCCAGCGGGTAGCCGGTGGGTGGGGGCCACCCGCCGGCTGCCCGCCGGATTCTACTGTTCCGGGCAGCGGGTCGCCGGCGGGCAGCTGCCCGCCCGCCGGCCACCCGCTGCCGGGCGGTGTTTTACGGCCATGGGTAGGTGGCGGGTCCCCTACCCCCCCACCTACCCCCCACCTACCCCCCACTGACTCTTTTCATCACTTTTTGCCCCGGGAACCGTTGTGGAACCCGAAACCATGCTTAGACACTTTTCAACGCAATTAACGACAACTCGTAGACAATTTAACGGATCAAATACGAGAAACGAACGGCACATAACCTATCATGCTTTTCTAAACATAATCAACACCCAAACATGCGATTTCCCCTCCCGATAATCCAAGAATAAGATCATACGATACAACCTAGGGTTCTAATCACTTTTATATCAACAAGTATACGGTTCGTCTTCTAATTACAAGATTCGGTAATAATAACACATAAACATCAAGAGCATCACACAATTATCAAGAACAACACATAATCATCAAGAACTCTATATAATCATCAAGAATTCCATAATCATCAAGAATCTCCCAATATCAAGATTATCAAGATCCCTCATGGGATCATCACATCAAACATCAATAATTATCATCATATCTCGCCAATCACAATAATATGGGGGAAACCCTAAGGGGGAATCATAGCTATGAAAATAGGTTTTGTTGAGACATGGGTTACCTCTTAGCCTTAATTAATTCCTTGGCTATGAAGGATCTTTCTTTAAGGTTCCTTGCTTTCTTGATTTCTCCTAAGGGGATTCTAGGAGCTCTTTTGGGGTGGTGGGGCGTTATTTTTGTGGGAAGTTCTAGGTGCCTCCTAAGTCCCCTATTTATATATTTAGGAGTCCTAATTAGGAACTAATATTATAGGCTCGCTAATTCTATTCCTTTTGGAACTAAGGATTGGGTTTAGGGGTTGGGTTTATATACGAGGGCCCATGGACTATGGTGGGCCTTTTTCCCTAATTAATCATTATGATTTATTCCTTCTCTTGGGCTATTGATTGATTAATTAAATGGTTTTAGGGGCCGTAACACGGGGTGTTACAGTCGTTCCCCACCTACAACCACCAAATCATCAACCACCGATTTCATAGTACACGAGGGTACCATTCATTTCAACCACACAACCACCAAGGTACAAAATTGTCAAGAAGTCAAAACTTTGCAAGATTTCAAAGATCACAAGAGGAATTCCTTGATCAATACAACGCTAAGGCCAAGATAACGACCCACCTAAACTCAAAACAACTAGATTCTAACAAAGCAAAACAACGAAACCAACTACCCAAACAACAAACTAATCACCAAGCCAAACAAGAGAAAACAACTAAGCACAGCCAACAAACAACAACTAAGCAATCAACTACCAATGAGCCGACAACCAAGGCGAGCAAGGGAGGCAACGGGGTTCAACAACAAAACGGTCGGCTTGCGAAACAAGTGACAAAGCTTAAGAGATAGGTTGCAAATGAGGTTTTAGCAATAAAGGTGTTCGCCACTAATCAAAGTTAGAGGAACCAAGGGTTCAAAATAAGGTGGTAAGATTGATAGGCTTCGACACAACGAATTTCAACACAAAAACGGTTATCAAAACGAATGACAAGGCTTAGGAATAAGCTGAGATTTCACAAAGGTAAGGCAAGACAGAAGATAAGGTGATAGATAGAAGATTTACCGGAAAAGGAAACTAACTCTACCTTAAACTTAGCTCCCTGCTTAAAACTATCCAATGACCTACCCAAATCTAACGTCCCAACTAAGGAACAAGCTACAACTAAAAACTGGCACCACAAGAACCCTAAGCTAGATCACTCGAGATCAAAGAACCAGGATGGCGTCTTCAACTGTTCTCCGCTGACTTCTTCAACCAAGGAAGCAAGGTACTCGCACTACACCACTTGAGATCGACATCACTTAAACTTGATCCGTCACTTCCAGACAAGGCTACATCTGTCAGATTCGAAACACGAGCAGGGTGATCTTCTCCTTGACTCTTGAGCTAACTTGATGCAGGCTGCCAATTTAACACTTGCATTAACACACAACCACGACTCACAGCAAGGAAACGTTTGAAAACTTCAAAGCTTCAGTTCGGATGAGAGGTCCAAAGCAGGAACAGTAGCAAAGGAGAAAGGTAACTTAGGGGAAAGAAGGCTTACAATAAGAGATTCTGTAACACCCCCCAAACAAGACCTATATAAAAGCCTTAACACATGCAGATTAAACAACATAACTAGCACAGCGGAAGATAAAACGGAAACTGGATAAAAGGAATCCGAACGGGGTGTCACGCCACGTCTACCAAACACGGTAAACGCTACGTCAAACAATCTGCAAGTGTATACATCTATCCCAAAACATTAGTGTACAACTACATGGGCACAACGGCCACAAAACAGGGATGAGGGCACTAAGTTACCAGGCACTAGACATCGCGCTCGTCTAAACATCACCTGAAAGATACAAAGATAAACATTGGGACGACGCCAGGTTAGCGAATAATGCTGGTAACCCACCAATACCATTAAGTATCATATGTAGATAGATATAAGTCATAAAAACCATTTTCGAAATGAAATATATATACATATATATATATATATATATATATATATGTTTATATAAGTCAAAACCAAGATCAACAGTCAACACAGGACTCATCACTCTCAAAGATAACACGGGAACACATCCCAAACCACAAAGGTTAACCACACGCAAAGGATAAAGACTCACCCAACGGCAACACATGCCAAAGCAACACATACCTCTGTGAGTACACACGTCACGAGAGAAGAACACACAACGCCGGCTTTACAAGCCCTCGCAACATCACCCATCACGAGTTGGTATGCCTTCCTTATGCCCGGTTCCAACCTTATGGCTAACCCCAACCTTGTATCTTCTTTCCAACCATTACCTCCAGGACCCCTGTACTTCTTAGTCTAACCTTATTCCCCCGGGGCCGTCGTCCCCCACCAACGACCACCAACGAGACCACCAATTCACGGCAACACATGCCCGGATAACAGATGTTATCCCCCAAAAACGTGGACCCATCACTCAGGCCACAACTCCATGTTCACGTCACGGCCACCACGAGGACCGCTGCAATACCTTGGTGACTAGTGTCCCATACCACTAATCGTGCAATCCAGGTAAAGCCACACACGCACCACAACTCAACAAGAGTCAAACAACGGATCACAACGAAGGTATGAAACATACTCAATCAAGGAACGGGTCACAGCCCAACAACAACAACGATGGATAACACAAGTTATCATCAACCAAACGGAAGGTACAAACCACACACACGCTAGCATTTAGACAACAAACTAGCATGCTTCTCAATGAGGAAACTCAAGTTAGTTCCGAGGAACACACAAGACACCTCTTGGTCCAACGAAACACAATGTTGAACACTTAGCACGATTCAAGACACCAAAGTCCTTCATGGATACCTACCATATAGTTCTAGACATACGAAACATCAAGAAGACACTTAAATAGTTCCACAAAAGAACATCGGGAAGTCAAAAGACCAAATACCGAGTCAAACAAATCACGGGGAACAAATCCCATCTCAACACCATTGTGTTCCCCATGAGTGGACCCACGGGTAGGCCCCTACCCGTGGTTCCGCCCGCGGGTATACTACCCACAAGCCTTTTTTCCTGCGGTTGGGCGGCGGATAGGGCTCTCCCCGCTGTTCCGCCCGCGGGTACATACTCCTGTGCAAAAAGATCCCTTCGGGGATTTTCTTCTCCAAACACAAATTCAAGTCCAAAACATGCCAAATCTCACCCAATACAACAAAATGACTTGAATCATGGAAAATACCAAGAAATGGCACAAAGGAACCCTAAACACAAGCTCTAGATATGCAATATCACAAGACAAATGCATAAACCCTCACATTTCATAGCAAAACACATGTAGAATCCAAGAAATCACATATAGGTAAGCAAAATAGGTTTTGTAGAGCATGGGTTACCTCTTGTAGAACAAAAGACTTCACTTTACACCACAACAAGCTCTCCACAAGGCTTACTTTCCAAACCCACTTCAAGATTAAACCAAAAGATCATAAAGATCCTACCTTTAAGAAAAAGACAACTAAGATGGAACCAAAAACACAAGATGAACTTAGATCTTACCCTCCTAGATGCCCAAATAGGTGAAAGGTTGAATCTTGGAAGCAAATCTTGGAATCTTGACAAGGGTCTCAATTTGGCTTTGAGAATAAGCTACACTTCTTTTCTAGAGAGAATGTAGAACTAATTTCTAAGAATTGTAGGGAATGAAATGAAGTAGTCTTCTAGGTTAGCTTACAATACTAAATCTTAGTGAAAAGACAAGAATACCCTTACTAACCCTTAGAAAGTGTAAGGAACAAGGGAACTCCCCTCAAAGCTCAAAGTACAACACAACTTTAAGGTTGACTAGTCAAATTCTAGTCCTTGAGTATTAAAAATCAGGATTTTAGGAATTAATTCTTCAAATCAAATAGGATTAATTACTCAATTAATCCATGGATTGAATGTGGATTTTTGGGGTGTCACATCCTCTCCCCCTTCAAAGAAGCTTCGTCCCTGAAGCTTAGGTACGCCGAATTAAAGCAAACGGTGAAAGAAAACGACATTGTGACAAGAAGTTCAAGAACAACTCTTTTGGTCAAAGACTCCAAAAGAACTCACAAGGATTCCAAAGCAAAGAAGTTTCTCCAAAGCAAGAAAGAAGGCATTTCAAATTCAAAGATTGGCAAGAGGTTAACAAACGGATAGATTGAGCATCAAGAACTCTAGCCTCAACACAACCACCAACTTCTTGAAAACAACCATGAACTAGACTACAAACTCCAAACACCAACTTTCAAGCTAGCTAAACAACAAGGCAACAAGCAAAAACAAGCAAGCACACAAGGCAAGCAACAAACGAGGAAAACGAGGTACCTTCTACAAACAACTCAAGGTATCGCTCCCGCATCGATGACTCCAACTCCCAAGTAGCTTCCTCAACCCCATGATGTGTCCACCAAACCTTTACCATCTTAACAGATTTCCTACGAGTGTCCCGAGTCTTAAAGTCCAAAATTCCGAGCGGCCTTTCTTCGTAAGACAAATCTTCATCTATTCGTATTACTTCTGGTGGTAAAACATGAGCCGGGTCGTGAACATATCTTTTGAGCTGTGATACGTGGAACACGTTATGCACCCTTTCCAACTCCATAGGTAATGCCAAACGGTAAGCCAAACTCCCAACCCTCTCCAGGATTTCATACGGGCCTATAAACCTAGGGTTCAACTTCCCTTTCTTTCCAAACCGCATTACTCCCCGGGTAGGAGACTCTTTCAACCAAACTTTATCCCCAACCAAGAACTCCACTTGTCTTCTAACCAAATCAGCATAGGACTTTTGGCGATTTTGAGCCGCTTTCATCCCTTCTTGAATCTGTTTAACTTTCTCGGATGTGTCAAGCAAATACTGAGGTCCCAGCACTATCGGATTGACAAGATCCTCCCAACATAGTGGGCTGCGACACTTCTGTCCATAGAGAGCTTCATAGGGTGCCATGCGAATGCTCGAATGATAGCTATTGTTGTAAGAAAACTCGATCAAATCCAAATGGTCCTCCCAAGACCCTTGAAAATCTAACATACAAGCTCTCAACATATCTTCGATAGTCTGGATAGTCCTTTCTGTTTGCCCATCGGTGGCTGGGTGGAAAGCAGTACTGAGGCTTAACTTAGTTCCAAGAGCTGCTTGCAAGGATTTCCAAAATTGAGACAAGAACCTTGGATCCCTATCGGAGACAATATCCCTCGGAACTCCATGATACTTTACCACTTGGTTGACATAAGCTTGAGCCAACTGTGTCATTGTCCAGGTCTCCTTCATTGCGATAAAGCGGGCAGTCTTAGTCAAACGATCAACTATCACCCAGATTTTGTCCTTACCCGAACGGGTTGTCGGCAGACCTCCCACAAAATCCATGGATATAGAATCCCATTTTCCTTGTGGAACTTCTAATGGTTGTACCAACCCCTTTACTTTACAACGTTCCGCTTTTATCATCTGACAGTTAAGGCATTTCCCAACAAACTGCAACTTCCTTCTTCATATTAGGCCACCAGAAGAAGCCCTTCACGTCTTTGTATAACTTGTCTCCTCCGGGGTGGACCGAATAGGGTGTGTTATGACCCTCTTCCAAAATCTGTCGCTTCCACTGATCACATGACGCGGGTATGCTTACACGACCTTTGTACCTCAACACCCCATCCGTAGATAACTCAAACGGTCCCCCTTTCCCTTTAGCTAGGTCATCCCTTACCTTTGTCCAATATGCATCCTTTTGCTGCTCTTCCTTAATTTCTCCCAGAAATGTAGGTACAATCCTTAAGTTATAGCAACGAACTTCTGCCTCCACATCTCCCTGTTCCACCACTTCCAAGTTCATCCGTTGGAGCTCCTTACAAAGCTCATCCGCCACTACCCAAATAGAACTAGCGGTATGCTTCGATTTCCGACTTAAGGCGTCCGCCACCACGTTAGCTTTTCCTTCGTGATACTGAATATCTAACTCGTAGTCCTTGGTGAGCTCTAACCACCTTCGTTGTGGCATGTTGAGATCCTTTTGTGTGAAGATATATTTGAGACTCTTGTGATCTGTGAAGATCTTGCAACGCACCCCATATAGATAATGTCTCCAAATTTTCAAAGCAAACACTACGGCAGCCAATTCCAAATCGTGTGTAGGGTAATTCTCTTCGTGAACTTTCAGCTGACACGAGGCGTATGCAATCACTCTCCCATTTTGCATCAACACACAACCTAGTCCTTTCATGGACGCATCACTGTATACCTCAAACCCTTCCGTTCCTGATGGCAATATTAAGACTGGTGCAGATGTGAGCCTCTCCTTCACATCTCGAAATGCTAACTCACAAGCTTGATCCCAAACGAAAGGCACTTCTTTCCTTAATAACTTAGTCAAAGGTTGAGCCACCTTGGCGAAATCCAAAACAAACCTTCGATAATAACCCGCTAAACCAAGAAAACTTCTTACTTCCGCCACCGATGAAGGTACAGTCCAATCTTTCACTGCCCGTATCTTGTCTGGATCCACCGAAATCCCCCTATTATCAGTCACGTGGCCTAGAAACGTCACACTGTCTTTCCAAAACTCACACTTAGAGAGCTTGGCGTATAACTGCTTCTCCCTCAAGATCTGAAGTACCGTCCGAAGATGTCCAACATGCTCCCTCTTATCCTTCGAATAGACCAAAATATCGTCGATGAACACGATCACAAAATCATCGAGGTGGGGTTTGAACACCCTGTTCATCAAGTCCATAAAAACTGCAGGGGCGTTAGTCAACAACGGCATAACTGTAAACTCGTAGTGACCGTACCGAGTCCGAAACGCAGTCTTAGGAATGTCCTTGTCTGCTACCTTTATCTGATGGTACCCTGACCTCAAGTCAACTTTGGAAAACACTCCTGCACCGCGGAGTTTGTCAAACAAGTCGTCGATCCTTGGGAGGGGGTATTTGTTCTTGATGGTAACTTGGTTCATCTCCCGGTAGTCGATACAGAACCTCATGCTTCCGTCCTTCTTCTTTACAAACAAAATCGGAGCTCCCCATGGCGATGTACTTGGCCGGATATAACCCTTATCAAGGAGTTCTTGCAATTGGGTCTTCAACTCTTGCATTTCTGGCGTAGCCAAACAATATGGGGCCTTAGAAATGGGTGCCGTGCCTGGCATAAGGTCCACTGAGAACTCCACTTCCCTAGTAGGAGGCATACCCGGTATTTCCTCGGGAAATACATCAAGAAATTCACGGACTACGGGTACAGATTGAGCTACCTCTCCTTTTGTCTTCAAGTTCTTGACCGAACACAAGTATAACTCATTGCCTTTATCCATATACCTCTTCATCTTTGTCATAGACACTAGCTTAATCCCGGGTTCTTCCATCTTTCCCCGATATGATACCCTTTTCCCACTGGGTCCCCGTAACACCACCTTCTGATCTTTGCACAAGATTTGGGCTCTAAACCGCCCCAACCAGTCCATACCTAAGACCACATCCATCCCATCCAAGTCGTACTGGATTAGCTCGCTAGGGAACTCTTCTCCCTTGATGTTGATCCTGATGCCCTCAAAAAGACGGTCACACATCCTAACTTCTCCCGATGCTACCTTCACGTTAAACCTCACTCCCGTGCCCCCAGATAAGCCCAACTTCTTCACGAGTCCGGGTGATACGAACGAGTTAGACGCTCCTGAATCAAACAAGACTGTTGCTGGCACGGATTGCACAAGGAAGGTTCCCACTACTACGTCACTGTCACTTGTTCGAACTTCACTTAAGGTAAGCACCCTCTCTTGGGATGGCCCTTCCGCTGGATGGTGAACCTCTATCCTCCCATGCCCTCTTATATCTCGGAATGCTGGCAAGGTAGCTGCACTAGGACTTACTCTTGTGGACGTACCACTCCGGATCCATCATTCAATCACCCCAGAAGCATTGCTAGATTCGGCCAACCGAGATTTCTTAACCACTTCACTCACGTCTTCAAACGTTGTGATACGCTGGCGAGGAGGCATCACAGACTTCTGCTACAACAACGAGGTTAACAAAAAGAGCAAACAAGCAAGACAGAAAGCAACACACAGCTCACCGTGCAACCTAGAGTCCAAAGCCTAACACTTAGCTTCTTAAGGTCGCTTAGAGGTCTCAAAACACACTTAACCACTTAGAAAGTCTAGACTTAACCCTTCCTAGGCTCAAACCTAGGCTCTGATACCAACTGTAACACCCCCCAAACAAGACCTATATAAAAGCCTTAACACATGCAGATTAAACAACAAAACTAGCACAGCGGAAGATAAAATGGAAACTGGATAAAAGGAATCCGAACGGGGTGTCACGCCACGTCTACCAAACACGATAAACGCTACGGCAAACAATCTGCAAGTGTATACATCTAACCCAAAACATCAGTCTACAACTACATGGGCACACAGGCCACAAAACAGGGATGAAGGCACTAAGCTACCAGGCACTAGACATCGCGCTCGTCTAAACATCACCTGAAAGATACAAAGATAAACATTGGGACGACGCCCGGTCAGCGAATAATGCTGGTAACCCACCAATACCGTTAAGTATCATATGTAGATAGATATAAGTCATAAAAACCATTTTCGAAACGGAATATATATATATATATATATATATATATATATATATATATATATATATATATATATATATATATATATATATATATATATATATATAAGTCAAAACCAAGATCAACAGTCAACACAGGACTCATCACTCTCAAAGATAACACGGGAACACATCCCAAACCACAAAGGTTAACCACACGCAAAGGATAAAGACTCACCCAACGAGAACACATGCCAAAGCAACACATACCTCCGTGACTACACACGTCACGAGAGAAGAACACACAACGCCGACTTTACAAGCCCTCGCAACATCACTCATCACGAGTTGGTATGCCTTCCTTATGACCGGTTCCAACCATATGGCTACCCCCAACCTTGTATCTTCTTTCCAACCATTACCTCCAGGACCCCTGTACTTCTTAGTCCAACCTTATTCCCCGAAACCGTCGTCCCCCACCAACCACCACCAACGAGACCACCAATTCACGGCAACACATGCCCGGATAACACATGTTATCCCCCAAAAACGTGGACCCATCACTCATGCCACAACTCCATGTTCACGTCACGACCACCATGAGGACCGCTGCAATATCTTGGTGACTATTGTCCCATACCACTAATCGTGCATTCGAGGTAAAGCCACACACGCACCACAACTCAACAAGAGTCAAACAACGGATCACAACGAAGGTATGAAACATATTCAATCAAGGAACGGGTCACAACCCAACAACAACAACGATGGATAACACAAGTTATCATCAACCAAATGGAAGGTACAAACCACACACACGCTAGCATTTAGACAACAAACTAGCATGCTTATCAACGGGGAAACTCAAGTTAGTTCCGAGGAACACACAAGACAACTCTTGGTCCAACGAAACACAATGTTGAACACTTAGCACGATTCAAGACACCAAAGTCCTACATGGATACCTATCATATAGTTCTAGACATTCGAAACATCAAGAAGACACTCAAATAGTTCCACAAAAGAACATCGGGAAGTCAAAAGACCAAATACCGAGTCAAACAAATCACGGGGAACAAATCCCATCTCAACAACATTGTGTTCCCCACGGGTGGACCCACGGGTAGACCCTACCCGTGGTTCCGCCCGCGGGTACACTACCCACAAGCCTCTGTACCTGCGGGTGGGCGGCGGGTAGGGCTCTCCCCGCCGTTCCGCCCGCGGGTCCATACTCCTGTGCAAAAAGATACCTTCGGGGATTTTCATCTCCAAACACAAATTCTAGTCCAAAACATGCCAAATCTCACCCAATATAACAAAATGACTTGAATCATGGAAAAAGCCAAGCAATGGCACAAAGGAACCCTAAACACAAGCTCTAGAATCCATGACAAATGCATAAACCCTCACATTTCATAGCAAAACACATGTAGAATCCATGAAATCACATATAGGTAAGCAAAATAGGTTATGTAGAGCATGGGTTACCTCTTGTAGACCAAAAGACTTCACTTTACACCACAACAAGCTCTCCACAAGGCTTACTTTCCAAACCCACTTCAAGATTAAACCAAAAGATCATAAAGATCCTACCTTTAAGAAAAAGACAACTAAGATGGAACCAAAAACACAAGATGAACTTAGATCTTACCCTCCTAGATGCTCAAATAGGTAAAAGGTTGAATCTTGGAAGCAAATCTTGGAATCTTGACAAGGGTCTCAACTTGGCTTTGAGAATAAGCTACACTTCTTTTCTAGAGAGAAGGTAGAACTAATTTCTAAGAATTGTAGGGAATGAAATGAAGAAGTCTTCTAGGTTAGGTTACAATACTAACTCTTGGTGAAAATACAAGAATACCCTTACTAACCCTTAGAAAGTGTAAGGAACAAGGGAACTCCCCTCAAAGCTCAAGGTACAACACAACTTTAAGGTTGACTAGTAAAATTCTAGTCCTTGAGTATTAAAAATCAGGATTTTAGGAATTAATTCTTCAAATAAAATAGGATTAATTTGTAACACCCCAGATTTTCAAGATATTTAAAACTTGTAAAATAAAGGTGAAATCTCATTAAATACCAAAAAATAATACCAGAGTACGGGGTGCTATGCCACACCTGAGCTAGAGAACTCAGATGCACAGGCTAACTAACTAATATCCTCAATCAGTATCAATACTAAATCATGGCACGCAGGCCGAAAGGGAAAACTATCTAAGCTACGCCCAAGCTTCTAGCGCGCTCCAGTGATCTACATGTCTGTGCCTGAAAGCCAAATATATCTGTTCAGCGAGAGATGCTGGTAACCCACTCCAACGCGTTGAAATACAATACATACACACACACACACACACACACACACACACACACACACACACACACACATATATATATATATATATATATATATATATATATATATATATATATATATATATATATATATATATATATATATATATGTAGATATACGAAAACCATTTTGAACATGAAGATATCTCCTACGAACTCTAGCTTTTGAAACAGGGATAGACTCAATAGATAGGGCTAAACACAGATAGCAGTTATACCAAGCATATACAGTTTACAATAGGCAAAACAGATAAGATAAGCACAATTAATAATCATAACCCAACATATACGATCCCCGGTATAAATCCCATAGTCTCATCCCCAAGATACTCATAACAATAACTCATCCATACTTCATCACATAGCACACTTTGTTGGCGCCACAGGACCAATCGCATGCCCATACATGAGGGTCAGCGCATATAGCTCTGACACGGCCCCGTCTCACAGCAAGGAGGGGTCGATCGCAACCGACCGATGAGCCACAACTCTATATAATATTTATATACCTGACCGGTCTTTACCAGCCTGGTTAACAGTTGGGATGGTTCTCAACCCATTCAACTGCCCGTATAGTGGACCTTTGTCCTATATAATATTTATATACCTGACCGGTCTCTACCAGCCTGGTTAACAGTTGGGATGGTTCTCAACCCATTCAACTGCCCGTATAGTGGATCTTAGTCCTATATAATATTTATATACCTGACCGGTCTCTACCAGCCTGGTTAACAGCCGGTATGGTTCTCAGCCCACCCAACTGCCCGTATAGCCCGATTGATCTCAACCAAGCCGGGGTAACATGCACACATAACATATAGCAAGCACATGAAACCCACATTAACACATTGGGAAGGGGGAGAAAACGTATAACAAAACCTATGCGTGATCCTTCACATACTAAGAATAGTCCTAAGGGTTCATACTTCTTTCGCCTAGGTCAACGGGATACCAATTGAACTAGTATGCAATGTATAAGACTCATACGACCTACGAACGGTACCCAAAAATTAAACTAGACATAGGCACGATAGACGGAGTTCGTTGGGACACCACGGGGGTCGGGGAAACATCAAACGGGGAAGCCGAAATCCCAAATTGGGGTCCAAACCAGCGGGTAGCCGGTGGGTGAGGGGTCACCCGTCGGCGGTAGCAACTTCGGGCAGCGGGTGCCCGGCGGGCAGCTGCCCGCCCGCTGCCGGCGTTGCCCAAGAAGGCCGCGGGTAGGTGGCGGGTCCCCTACCCCCACCTACCCCCCACTGACTCTTTCATCACAAAAACGCCCCGGGAACCTTTGTGGAACCCGAAACCATGCTTAGACACTTTCAAACGCAATTGATAACACGCGTAGACAATTAACGGATCAAATTCAAGAAACGTATGACACATAACCTATCATGCTTTTCTAAACATAATCAACACCTAATCATGCGAATTCCCACCCAATATACCAAGAATAATTCCATACTATACAACCTAGGGTTCTAATCATTTTTAAATCAACAAGGACACAATTCATCTTCTAATGTTAAGATTCGGTAAGAATATCACATAAACACCAAGAACATCCTACAATCATCAAGAACATTATACAATCATCAAGAATGTCATATAACCATCAAGAACACCTTAATTATCAAGATCCTCTCATCATCAAGATCACCCATGGAATTATCCCATTAATCATCAATAATAATACAAATCATCAATACACAATAATATGGGGAAATCCTACGAGGAAATCATAGCTATGAAAATAGGTTTTGTTGAGACATGGGTTACCTCTTAGCCTTAATTAATTCCTTGGCTATGAAGGGTCTTTCTTTAAGCTTTCTTGCTTTCTAGATTTCTTCTAATGGGATTCTTGGAGCTCTTTGGGGTGGTGGAACGTTTATTGTGGTGGGGGGGGGGGGGTTCTAGGTGCCTCTTAAGCCCCCTATTTATATATTTAGGAGTCCTAGTTAGGAACTAATATTATAGGCTTGCTAATTCTATTTCTTTTGGAACTAAGGATTGGGTTTAGGGATAAGGGCCCGTGGACTATGGTGGGCCTTTCCTAATTAATTATTGTGATTTAATTCTTTCTTTTGTAATTGATTAAATGATTTAATTGATTTTAGGGATCGTAACACGGGGTTTTACACTCTCCCCCCCCTTAACAGGAAGCTTCGTCCCTGAAGCTTGGTCCTTGTCGAGTGACTTCTTCCTAGTTACCTGGTGCGAATAGTTCGGGGTAGCGTTCCCTCATCGTGTCCTTGAGTTCCCATGTTGCTTCCTCGGTCCCATGATGGGTCCAGAGAACTTTCACCATTTCTATGGTTCGACGTCGTGTGGTCCTCGTCTTGGTGTCAAGGATTCTCACGGGTTTTTCTTCGTATACTAGTGACTCGTCGAGGTCCACAACCTCGGGTTGAAGTACGTGTCTCGGGTCGTGCACGTATTTCTTTAGCTGGGATACGTGGAATACGTTGTGTACTCGTTCTAGTTCAACGGGTAGCGCGAGGCGATAGGCTAGGTTCCCAACTCTTTCTATGATCTCGTAGGGGCCGATGAATCGTGGGCTGAGCTTCCCTTTTCTTCCGAATCTCATCACCCCTCGCGTGGGCGAGATTCTCAACCAAACCTTGTCCCCGGTGTTGAACTCGGCTTGTTTCCTCCTTAGGTCAGCATAGGACTTCTGGCGGTCCTGGGCAGTCTTCATCCTTTCTCGGATGTGCTTGATCTTGGTGATGGTATCTTGTAGGTGTTGGGGCCCTAGTGCTATTGGGTCGACCATGTCTTCCCAACATAAGGGGGTTCTACACTTTTGTCCGTATAGAGCTTCGTAGGGTGCCATACGAATGCTTGCATGGTAGCTGTTGTTGTATGAAAATTCGATGAGGTCTAGGTGTTCCTCCCATGTCCCTTGAAAGTCTAACACACAGGCTCTTAGCATGTCTTCGAGAGTTTGAATGGTTCTCTCGGTTTGGCCGTCCGTGGTGGGGTGGAAGGTGGTGCTTAGCTTTAGTTGTGTTCCCAAAGCTAGTTGCAGGGATTTCCAGAATTGTGATAGGAACCTGGAGTCTCTGTCGGATACGATGTTTCGGGGAACTCCGTGTACTTCACTACTCGACTCAAGTAGGCTTGGGCTAGTTGCGTCATTGTCCACGTTTCCTTCATAGCGATGAATCGCGCCGTTTTGGTTAGTCGGTCTACTATGACCCAAATCTTATCCTTGCCGGTCTTTGTTGGGGGTAATCCTCCGACGAAGTCCATGGATATGGAATCCCACTTCCCTTGTGGTATCCCAAGGGGTTGTACGAGTCCCTTGGGTTTGCATCGTTCGACCTTCACCCTTTGGCAATTCAGGCACTTGGCCACGAAATTCGCGATCTCCTTTTTCATGTTGGGCCACCAAAACGACCTTTTTATGTCTTGGTATAGTTTGTCACCTCCTGGGTGAACTGAGTATGGGGTGTTGTGTCCTTCTTCCAAGATTTGTTGTTTCAGGTGGGGGTGCGTTGAGGGCACGCACCACCTTCCTTGGTAACGGAGACTATCGTCTTCGTCTATTTTGAAGGGTCATTCCTTCCCCTGGGTCAGGTCGCGGCGGATTTTATCTAGTTCCGTGTCCTGCTGTTGTCCTATTTTTATTTCTTCGAAGAGTGTAGGTATGACTTGTGCGTTGAGCAAGTGGGCGTCGGGGTAGGTTTGATCTTGCTTTATTATTTCCAAATTCAGTCTTTGGAAGTCCCTGTACAGCTGGTCCGGTAGGATCCAGGTGGTGTTGAAGGCGTGGCTAGTCTTCCTACTTAGGGCATCCGCCACAACGTTAGCTTTTCCCTCATGGTATTGGATGTCCAGGTCGTAGTCCTTTATGAGTTCTAACCACCTTCGTTGTCTCATGTTTAGGTCCTTCTGGGTGAAGATGTATTTTAGGCTCTTATGGTCCGTGTAAATCTTGCATTGCACCCCATATAAGTAATGCCTCCAAATTTTTAGTGCGAACATGATGGCGGCTAGTTCGAGGTCGTGGGTGGGGTTGTTCTCTTCGTGGGTTTTGAGCTGCCTGGATGCGTAGGCTATTACTCAGCCCTTTTGCATTAGTACGCACCCCAGTCCCTTTTTGGATGCGTCACTGAAGACCTCGAATCCTTCCTTTCCGGAGGGGATGGCGAATACGGGTGCCGTGGTTAGCTTATCCTTAAATTCTTGAAAAGCCGAGATGCAGTCGTTGTCCCATCGGAAGGGGGTTTCCTTTTTCATGAGTTTGTTGAGGGGTTGGGCTATCCTGGTAAAGTCGGGTACAAACCTTCTGTAGTAGCCTGCCAAGCCTAGGAAGCTTCGGACTTCTGTGAGTGAGCTTGGTGTGGTCCATTCCTTAACGGCACGGATTTTGGCGGGGTCTACTTTAATTCCTTCCTTGGTTATCACGTGGCCCAGGAAGGCCACACTGTCCTTCCAGAATTCGCATTTAGAGAACTTGGCGTAGAGTTGGTGCTTCCTTAGTGTTTGCAGGGTTATGCGGAAGTGTCTTTCATGTTCTTCCTTGTTGCGGGAGTAGACTAGGATGTCGTCGATGAATACAATGATGAAGTCATCTAAGTGGCGTCGGAATACTTGGTTCATAAGGTCCATGAATATGGCAGGTGCGTTGGTGAGTCCGAAGGGCATTACTGTGAATTCGTAGTGGCCGTAACGTGTTCGGAAAGCTGTTTTCTGAATGTCTGGTTGAGCCACTTGTATTTGGTGATACCCGGATCTCAAATCGATTTTCGAAAATACCCCTGCCCCTTTAAGTTGGTCGAATAAGTCATCAATTCGGGGAAGGGGGTACTTATTCTTTATTGTGACTTGGTTAAGTTCCCTGTAGTCGATGCACAGGCGCATGCTTCCATCCTTTTTTTAACAAACAACACTGGCGCTCCCCATGGGGAGGTGCTAGGGCGGATGTAACCCTTGTCTAGCAATTCCTTAGTTGCGTTTTCAGTTCCTTCATTTCTTTTGGTGCCAACCGGTAGGGTGGTTTAGAAATCGGGACAGCGCCTGGTACGAGATCTATGGTAAACTCGACTTCTCTGGCTGGGGGTGCTCCGTGGATTTCGTCCGGGAAGACGTCGGTGAACTCGTTTACTACTGGGATGGTCTGTGGTTCGGGGATTTTGATGTTGAGGTCCTCGACCGTACATAGGAAGGCCTCGCTTCCCTTGTTTAGGTATTTCTTCATTTTCACCATGTTTACCAATTTGATCCCGGCTTCCCGGTGGGTCCCATGGTATGACACTCTCTTACCGTTCGGTCCCCGTAGGACCACTTTTTGTTCTCCGCATAGGATCTGTGCTTGGTATTTCCCTAGCCAGTCCATGCCCAAAATCACCTGTACCCCATCTAGTTTGAATCGGATAAGGTCGCTGGGAAAATCCACCCCTTGTATGGTAATCATTACATTTTCGTACATGCGTCGTATTTCAGGATCTCGTCAGAGGCCACCTTGACCTGAAGTCGGACCTTGGTGCTGGCGTTGAGGTCGAGCTGAGTGGCAAACTCAGTTGCTATAAACGAGTTGGTAGCCCCCGAGTCAAATAGTATAGTGGCGGGGGTGGCGTGTACCAGAAAGGTTCCGAAGACTATGTTGCTATCTCCAATCCTGGCTTTGCTTAGAGTAAGGATTCTCCCTTGAGTGGTTGGTGTTGTGACCTGTTGAGGTGAGGTGGCCCTGGGGTTTTTAGGTCCGCGGTTGGAGTTCATATGATTTCCTTCGGATTTCCTTTTGTACCCCAGGCGTGTCTCCCGGGGTTGGTTTGGCACTTGTTGTAGTTGGGATGCCTTGGCATAGGCCTCCCCGAGGGTTCCTAGCTCTTGTGTGGCCAGGGCTTTTTGATATTCGGGGTCAAGGCCTGTTATGAACTTTTCAATCTTGATCCTCTCGGTGGGTACTAGCTCGGGGATGAGGCGAGCCAGTCGGTGGAATTGTTGGTAGTATTCCGTGATCGAGGTTGTACCTTGTCTTAGGTGGAAGAATTCTTCGTATATGGTGGCTCTTAGATGATTGGGATAGAATCGTTCTCGTAGTCGTGCCTTTAGGGATTCCCAGTTGAATTCATGGTTATGTTTACATGTGGGTCCCTCGTGGTTCCACCAGGTATCGGCCTCGTGTTTGAAGTAGAAGGAGGCTATTCTTAGTTGGTGGTCTTCGGGGTATTTGGTTGCCCTGAATATCTTGTCGAAAGTTCCGATCCATTCCTCGAGGGCTGTGGGGTCTTCGTTCCCTGAGAAGGTGGGTGGTTGATGTGCCGAGACTTGGTGGTGGATTTCCAAGTTCTCGTTTGTTGGTAAGGGTTGGGGAATGGAAGTCCTCAGTGCCTGGGCAATTTGGGCCAGGCGTTGCAGATTCTGTGTCAAGAATTCCTGAGTGGGGAGTTTCGGTGTTCCTGTCTGTCCCTTTTTCGGTGCCATCCTGGTGCTCATAAGTCGATGTTATTTTGTATTCTTACTTGGATGCAATAAGTGAAGGGGGGAGTTTCTTTTTAGAGAGGGAGTAAGTGGGTGGGTTATGTGTAGGTTTCACAATCTCACCGCGTGTCCTAGGATTTCCAAATCTTATGTTCCTAAGTACCTAGAGTTTGAGCTTAATGTCCTAATGTCTGGTCTTAAGAGTCTTATCCAAGGGTCAATCTTAGGCTCTGATACCAACTGTAACACCCCAGATTTTCAAGATATTTAAAACTTGTAAAATAAAGCTGAAATCTCATTAAATCCCAAAACATAATACCAGAGTACGGGATGCTATGCCACACCTGAGCTAGAGAACTCAGATGCACATGCTAACTAACTAATATCCTCAATCAGTATCAATACTAAATCATGGCACGCAGGCCGAAAGGGAAAACTATCGAAGCTACGCCCAAGCTTCTAGCGCGCTCCAGTGAACTACATGTCTGTGCCTGAAAGCCAAATATATCTGTTCAGCGAGAGATGCTAGTAACCCACTCCAACGCGTTGAAATACAATACACACACACACACACACACACACACACACACACACACACACACACACACACACACACACACACATATATATATATATATATATATATATATATATATATATATATATATATATGGTAGCGAATATCCCGACCGACATAGCTTCACCACGGCCGAGATGCCTTTGTCCTTTTCTCTTTGTCTTTGCAGGTAGCAGGTCGGGCTCCTTGTGAAGAACCCGGTCGGGGTCCGACCGGGTGTTGCCCGAACGATGATGTCGACCACCGAGCGGTAGCCCTTTGGCGAGAGAGCTGATGGAGGACACGTGGCGGCTCTCTACATCGACAGGCAGGGCACCCGGGAGGATGACACGTGGTGGCTACGTGGAGGACATGCCGAACGGCTGGAATCCTGTCCCCGGCATAGCGGCTATAAATACCCACAGTAGCTACAGTGTAGGGGACTTTTGGACGATCGATAGGTTGTTGTTAGAGAATCCCGACCGCAGTCAGTCGGTACTCAGAGCAACCAAGTAGATTGTACTTAGGGCCTTTACCGTGATCAATAAAGACATTTACTTGCGTTAATTGGTCTCGAGTTACTTCATATTGCTTACGTATAATTAGCAGTATCATTTTGGCGCCGTCTGTGGGGACCCGATGCAACAAAGCTACGTCTTGACGAGCACTCGGCCTCTTTGCAACGATGTATCCGTGGGCACACAACAACTTTGCCGACGACCAGGCGGATGCGGCGAGCTCCTCCGACCACTATGCTACCCAACAGCAGGGTCAGACGATGGACCTCAACCTCAACCTCTCACCACCGCATCCATCAAATGCATACCCGGCCGCCCAACAGCCGGTGAATTACATACAACCGGGATACCCAACACCCGGTTTACCATATCAGCAGCAGCCGATGATGTATACCGCCCAGTATCCGTACCCGGTCCCACCTCCGCCGTATGGGTATTGGCCAGGCCAACCAATGTGCTACACATCCCCGGTTGGTTATCCACCATATACGCCTGCTTATACAGCTCCAGCCGCCGCCCCTCCAGTACAACCGACCGCACAGGTAGAGCCGCAGCGTCAATCCGCATCCCGGGCTCGACGCTCGGCTCATTCGCGGTTGGGGTCGGGGGGTGCTGATGCGATGGAGGCACCAGCTCAGGCCGTCCAAGCAGAGGACCCTGAAGAAGTTGCCCGAGCGGTAGCTTTTGATCGTCTTCGACCGGAGATGCGCCAGCGTTTGGGACCCCAAGACTCGAACCGCGGGCAAGAAGACGTACAGATGCAGGAGGCTAGTCAGGAGGCTTCATCTGGGTATAGCGGGTCGAGATCTCACCGACGGCGACGCGCTCGGGATACAGCCCAAGCCGCTCAAGCCGCCGAGCTCAACGAAACCCGAGGATTGCTCTATCACCTCCAGGCGGAAGTTGCGCAGCTCAGGAATGCGTACCCTGCAACACCCCCGGTCAACCAATCGACCCTGCACCAGACGCCTTTCACAGCAGCGGTAATGGCCCAGCCTTACCCGCTTGACTTAAAGGTCTCTGGAGAGAAGAGTTATGACGGACGGGCAGATCCTGAGGCCCACGTGAATGATTTTTTCAGCAACATGATGCTGAAGGGCGTTTCAGACGCCGTGATGTGCAGGGCCTTCTACTCGACCCTCACCGGTCGGGCGGCAGAGTGGTTCCGTACCCTGCAACCGGGGTCGATCGATAAATTTGAGACCCTGGCGATCAAATTTGTGAGGAAGTTCATCACTTCCAAAGTGGTGAGGAAGTCCTACATGTATCTCGAGAAGGCCAAGCAATTAGAAGGGGAAAGCTTGACCGATTTCCTCATCAAGTGGAAGGCAGCGGTCGGGGAGGTTGAGCCTATGGACGATGCGACCGCCACCCATATGCTTCACATATCTCTCCGGGCGGGACATTTGTATCAAGATTTCATCCTACACCCCCCGACCAGTTACGAGGAGGCCCTTTGGAGGGTCACAGACTATGCCAACGCCGGCGAGGCGAACGCCGTAAAGCGCTTGCAGGAGGTCGGCTCTTCGTCCCGTAAACCGGCCGGCCGGGCGGAACATCGGTCGGGAGATGACAATCCCCGATCCTGCACCAGGCCTGGCGAGTTTACGGCCTTGAACCGATCCGCAGTGGAGGCCATGCAATACGCCCAGTCCTGCAATCTCATCAAACTCCCCCATCCCGATCGAGACGGCCCTGACAAGAATAAGCATTGTGCTTACCATCGATGCGCTGGGCATGACACCGAGGAGTGTACCCACTTACGCCAATTGTTGGAAGATCTGCTCAACCTGGGAAAATTGGACAAGTGTGTGGGGAAGAGAGAGGACAACAAGAAGAATACCGATCGGAGGGATCACAGGCGTTCTCATCACCGTTCCGATCGGTCAGGTCAGGAACGAAGAGACGATCGAAGGGACGATCGTCATGATGACCGACGGGACCCTGATCCTCCGTCTGGTAGCCGCCCGTCCGGAAAGCCTACCATCCACGTCATTTTTGGTGGACTGGAAGATGCCTCCCGACCGCGGACTAATTGCCCGGTCGCTATAGTGGATTCCCGGGAGACCGGGAAGAGGCAGAAGATAGAACCCATAACCTTCACCCTCGAGGACCAACCTACCAGCAGCGACCACGGCATGGAGGCGCTCGTGGTCACGATTGACGTCTTTGAGAAGCTTGAACGTCCTTTACTTGGACGTCTTTGAGAAGCTTGGCCTCGACAGGAAGGAGCTGACTCCGGTCGGTGTACCACTGTCAGGATTTACCGGGGCTCTTATTTACCCCGAGGGAAAAATAACGCTCCCGGTCGAGATCGGCACACCTCCAAGGTCGATCAAAACGGAGCTGGAATTTGTTGTGGTCAACCTCCATTGTGTCCACAACATTATCTTGGGCCGACCCGCCATTATGAAGATCGGTGGGATAATTTCTATGCCCCACCTGTGCATGAAATTCCCCACCCCCAATGGGGTCGGCGTGGTCCGTGGCGATGTCCAATATGCCCGGAAGTGTTACACCCGAGCAGTCAATAGGCGTGACTCCGGTCCATCTTCCCGAGTGAACACCATAGCCAAAGAAGAGGCTAAGGAACGGAAGGAGCAGCCTGAGCCTTTCGAAGAAATAGAAGAAGTTCCCCTATCCGAGGACCGCCCGGATAGGAGGATCAAGATTGGCCGAGCCCTCACCCCCGAGCTTCGAGCGGAAGTTTTGGCCGTACTCCGGGAATATGCTGATATCTTTGCCTGGGGGCCTGAAGACATGCCCGGGATCGATCGATCGGTCATCTGTCACAAGTTGGCCGTCGATCCCTCAGCCAAGCCGGTCGTGCAGAAGACACGACACCTATCCTCCGATCGCCGCGAATTTGTCAGAGAAGAAGTCAAAAAGATGGCGGCGATCGAGCACATCCGTCCGGTGGTTTATCCCGAGTGGGTGGCAAATATCGTTCTTGTTCCAAAGCCCCCAGCATGGAGGATGTGCATCGATTTTACGGACCTCAACAAGGCCTGTCCGCTCGACCCGTATCCTCTACCGAGCATTCACCAGATGGTCGATGAGACGGCCGGGGCCGAACTAATGAGCTTCATGGATGCCTTCAAGGGGTACCATCGGATCATGATGCACCATGAAGATGAGAGCAAGACAGCCTTCGTGACCCCGGACGGGCTGTATTGTTACCGAGTGATGCCATTCGGTCTCCGGAACGCAGGAGCGACCTACCAGAGGATGGTCAACATGCTCTTTGCCGATCTATTGGGCCGAACGATGGAAGCTTACATCGATGACATGCTAGTCAAGAGTCGGGACCGGTCCGACCACACTCGGGACCTCCGGGAGTGCTTCCAGATCACGAGGAAGTACCAGTTGCGGCTGAACCCGACTAAGTGCACATTCGCGGTTCAGACCGGCAAGTTCCTCGGCTATATGATGACCAAGAGAGGAATTGAGCCTAACCCGGCCAAAGTAAAAGCGATTCTGGACATGCAACCACCTTCCACCGTTCGGGAAGTCCAGCAATTGACCGGTCGGTTGCAGCCCTCAGCCGGTTCCTCTCCAAGCTAGCCGAGCGCGCTTTACCTTTCTTCAAGGTACTGCGGAAGGTCAATGGATTCGTCTGGGACGAAGAGTGCCGAGCGGCTTTTGATGAGCTGAAGGAATATCTCATGTCACCGATCGTGCTCTCAAAGCCTGAGCTCGGAGAAGAGCTAGACATATACCTCGCCGTGTCCGATCGCGCAGTAAGCGCAGTGTTGTGCCGAACCGATCCGGAAGGGGTCCAGCGACCGGTGTACTATGTAAGCCACGCGCTACATGGTCCCAAGCTCCGGTACTCCCGGCTAGAGAAGGTCGTCTACGCCTTATACATTGCCGCGAAGAAGTTGGCTCCCTACTTCCAAGGTCGAGCAATTCGCGTGTTGACCGATCAGCCGATCGGGCCAGTCCTCTGAACTGCTTCATCATCAGGTCGCCTAGTCAAGTGGGCGTTAATGTTGACCCAGTACGCGATCGAATACCGACCGAGACCGGCTATTAAAGGTCAAGCTCTTGCTGATTTCTTGGTCGAGTGCACCGCCCGGGATACCCGACCTCCCGAGGTTGCGGATCCCGAGGCCGTGTGGTGGTCGTTGGCTACTGATGGATCAAGTAGCAAGAAGGGAGCAGGAGGAGGAGTGGTGGTCACGAGCCCGGAAGGATTCAAGGTCTATTTTGCTCTAATGTACCAGTTCCACCCGATCAACAACGAAGCCGAGTACGAAGCATTTGTTAATGGCTTACAGTGCGCTCGGGACTTGGGGGCTGAGTACATCCGAGCTCAGACAGATTCCGCGCTCGTGGTCGGGCAAGTTCTCGGGGATTATGAAGTCAATGGAGAGCGTCTGCAGCTTTACCGAGATCTTGCCATGGAGAAGCTTGCTCAGTTCCGGGGGTATACCGTCCGACACATACCCCGATTGGATAATGCCGACGCAGATATTTTATCTAAATTGGCTCAAGATGCCCCGGAACACATGTCGAAGATAGCTCGGATCTTGGTGATCCCGAGACATAGCATTCATCGTCTACCGGTCAATCCAATCCAACCGGTAGAAGACAATTGGATCACCGATCTGAAGGAGTACCTCGAGCATGGTTGCCTCCCAGACGACCCACAGCGGGCTCGGAAGGCCAAGCTTAGAGCCCCGAGGTTCCAAGTTTTGGATGGTCGTCTCTACAGGCGATCGTATGGAGGCCCTCTGATGCGTTGCTTGACCGCATTTGAGGCCGATATAGTCATGAAGGAATTGCAATCGGGAATTTGCTCTTCACATCAAGGAGGCCGATCCCTGGCCCGTCGTATCATGCTGATCGGGTACTATTGGCCGTCCCTCCAGCTGGACTGTGAAAAGTTAGCTCGGGGATGTGAGACATGCCAACTGTATGCCCGGATGCCTGGACGACCGGCAACCTTCTATCAGCCAGTCACGACCGCAATTCCTTTCGCAAGGTGGGGCGTAGACATCTTGGGTCCCTTCCCTCAGCTTTCCGGTCGGAGAAAATTTGTGATCGTCGCCATCGATTACTTCTCCAAGTGGATAGAAGCCGAGCCCTTAGCCACGATCACCTCCCAGCAATGTGCTCGTTTTGTCTGGCGAAATGTGATTTCCTGCTTTGGTGTGCCCGTGCATCTCATCAGCGACAACGGCCGCCAATTCGTAAGCCAGTATTTCCAGAACTTTTTGGCCACGATCGGGACAACTTACGTCCGGTCGTCGGTGGCTTACCCGCAGGGCAACGGTCAAGTAGAGAACGCGAACCGGACGATTTTGGAAGGTCTGAAAAAGAAGTTACACTCGGCCGGTCGTAGTTGGGCCGATGAGTTGCCATATGTCTTATGGACTTATCGGACGACCCCGAGGGAAGCTACTTTGGAGACCCCTTTCGCCCTGGTTTACGGAGCGGAAGCCCGACTCCCGATCGAGGCTTGGATCCCGACCGATCGAGAAAGAACCTACAATGCCGAGGAGAATGAACATGCTATGGCAGTGGATCTCGATGGGGTCGAAGAAAAAAGAGAGCTAGCCGCTCGGCGTATAGCCGAGTACCAGAAGCGTGTGAAGAGTTCGAAGGACGTTCGGGTCAACCCTCGTTATTTTCAAGTAGGGGATTACGTTCTACGTCGGAGGGAAGCCAGTCAACCGTTAGAGGGCGGAAAGCTGGCTCAAAATTGGGAAGGGCCGTATATCATCAGCGCCGTCATACGGCCGGGAACGTACCGACTGGAGACAACAACTGGTCGGGTAATCGAGGGAACTTGGAATTCTGAGCACCTCGTTATGTTTAGGCATTAAGCCTATTTTTTGTAACTTTTGATGAAGTGGGGCTTGACCTGCGAGTAGGTCCCGGTCGTCGGTCGTAATTAAACTTTATCATTGTAAATACTTGTTTAACCGCCTGCGAGTGGGAAGGTTTTAATGTATATACGATCGGTGATTGTTCGACCGCTTGCATGCGGTGGCCCGGTCGGTTATTTTCTTTACCTTCAGTGCACGCAGATCAATTTATCAAGCTACACCGACCGGGCGAATTTATCGACCGGTCAGATGCGCTCCACATCGGCGGACATTCGAGTCACGCCACCGGTCGGGGAAGCCAGGAGCACACAGCATAATTCCCCGATCTGATCACTTCTTGTCCACTATTGCACTCACTCGTGCCTTGAGAGCACAATAGTGTGGGGGCTGGGATGAAGGAAGTATTCGTAGGCCCGTCGTTCGGAAGTATCCCGACCGTAGAGGCTAGTATTCGTAGGCCCGTCGTTCGGAAGTATCCCGACCGTAGAGGCTTGCTTATTTTCAAAAATTTTGGCAAGGCCTGGAGACCGGGTAAACCCGATCAGGATGGCCAGTTTGATGTCGAAATCTCGGATGCACGACCGGGCCATAAAGCCATAAGGTCGGGCGTCGAACGGATCGAGTAGTGCAGGACCGGGCCAAAAGGCCATGAGGTCGAGCATTTTGACGTCGAAATCCCGCTGCAGGACCGGGCCAAAAGGCCATGAGGTCAAGCAACTATGATCAGTATGCGGCTACGATCAGTGTGTGCAAATTAGAAGCAAAGGTGTAAAAGCACGAAACGAACGATGCAACTTAGCAAAAAGGGAAATTTATTAATCACGAAGAGAGTGCCCGGTACAAATTCGGGACCGGGCTCCCGATCAGCGTTTCTACAAAAAAGAAGAAGCCTATTCTACTTCTTCAATTCCCGAGCTCCGGTAGCTGCCTCCTTCCCGCTCGAAGTGGCCGCCGATGATGCCCCAGGCTCGGCCGCCTTTTCCTTGGGAGCGAAGGGGGAGGGGCCGGGGTCGGCTAGGTCCGGGGGCAAAGCCGACAGGACCAGCTGGAGATCCTCTCCGTCGAGAGCTTGCTCCAACCGGGTACGGGCCCGCTCCAGCATTTTGCGTTGCCCGGACTTGAACGCCCATCGGCCGAAGGAAACGATCAGGTCCTCTCCGACCTTAGTTCCCCGGGCCGCCGTGAGAAACGCCGAGCCCGACTCGCTGTCCTTGAAGACAGTCTGCACCAACTCGCTCGGATTATCGAGCCGGGCCTTCAGCTCTCTCGCTTCCCCGATCGCCCGTTGGGCGACTTTCTCTGCGAGGGCCCGGTCTTCCTCGCTCTTTTTCAGGCCCTTCTGGGCCTTCTCCAGCTCGGCCTGGAGGTCCTTCACCTCCTGAAGACGCCGAGCAGCCATCTTCTTATGTCGGTCGGCTTCCTCGGCCAGCATTGCCCGGCCTTGGAGAAGTTGAGCGGCTCGGGAGATCTGCAATGGAAGGATGTCAGGCAGTTCGTTTAAAAGTACTTGGAAAATGTTTTAGAAAGGAAAAGTGCTTACCTCGGCCAGGTCGTGGCTGATCCGCTCAGCCACTTGTGTGGGGGTCATCCTCCCCAGATCTTCTGTGGCTCGCCCCGCATTCTCGATTCGGGCCAGTATGGACGTAGTGTCCCTTTCTCGCCCGACCGAAGGGCTCGGGCTGCGTTGTTCGCGGCGGCGTTTTATGCCGCCCACCTCGGACACGCCTCGGTCGGGGACCTTCTCCTTGCCCTGGGCGACTTCCACCCGGGTGATCAGGACGTCGGAGGGCTCGACGATAAAGCCCTCGCCCGTCGTCACGGTCGAGGTACTTAGTGGTCGGGCCGAGGGAATCTCCTTTTCCCCGGCGGTCTTCGCCTTCGCCTTCTTCTTGCCGCCAAGGGAGATCTTGGCGGGCGGGGGAAGGGGGGCATCTTCGTCACCGAACTCCGCCATAGCTGCAAACAAAGAAATCAAGTTAGTGTGATCGAGGCATAAAGTTAAGTCGGGAGGATTAGCTCGAGTTAAAACCTTTCTTCCTTCGCCTCGACGGTTTGGCGACCGTCACGCCCATCGGCACGGGTAGATATTTCTCCCGTAGTTCGTATGTAGGGGGCGGGAGCTTAGCCGCCTCAAGACTCTCGGCTGTTCGGAAGATTGTATACTCGTGCATCTCGCTCGAGATCCGACTGACCGTCTCCTTGAGCGCTTGCGTCTCGTCCGGCACCACTTGTTTCTGAAAGTGGGTGCTCCAAGCGCGGTCAACCGGGAGAATCCAGGGGTCGTATTTGATGGAGAAAATCCTATTCTTCCACCCCTTGTTGTTCCCGGGCAGGCCTCTGATTGCGCACATGTCGGCTCGGGACTGTAACATCAAGAACCCGCCCCCGTAGCTGCCCGGGAGAACTTTGACCTGGTAGATGTAGTTGAACAGCTCCATCGTACAGGCGGCCTCATGCCGAGCGCATATCTGCGGAAAGCAGGCGATGATCCGGTGCGAGTTGGGGCAAATCTGGGCCGGGACGACCCGGTAGTAGGCCAAGAAGGCGTTCAGGAGGGGGGTAAAGGGAATGGCAATCGGAGCCATCAGGGAGTCGTAATGCATCCCGATCCATTTGCCCCGATGCCGATCGATAACGTTCCCTAGCTTCCGGCTCGTGTCGAATTCCACCCGACCTCTGAGCCTTTCAGCAATCCTAGCCGCTTCGCCTTTGGTCAATCGGCTCATTTGTTGTTCGACATTCTCACTGTTCAAGAATTCGAACTCCGTTGCGGCTGGTGCGCTTGGCCCAGCTGTGTCTTCCTCGGCCGGCTCGGGAGTATTTACCCGGTCACCTCCTCGAGGAGCAGTTTCCGGGTGGTCCCCAACCACCCGGATAGGCGTTTCCCTAACGCCTCCGAGCGGGGAGCCCTGTCTGCCTGATGAGGCTCCTTCTTCCTCTTCGCCGGAACTCCCCGATCCGCTTGAGCTGGAGCTCGATGACCCAGAGGAGCTTGACGCGTTGTCTTGTTCGGAAGCCCGCTCGGGGGCTGGCGCCGGTCGGTGGGTGACCTCGGGAGAGTAGGACATGATGTCCACCTCCTCGTCGCTGAGGTACTCGACCTCCTCGTCATAATCTGCGATCGAGGCGTTCTGGCTGTCAGAATCCGTCATTTCGATCTACCTAAAGGTCGGTCGGGGTTGGTAAGGGACTTGAGACGTCCGGGACAGTTAGTTGGCCTATCAGTTCTACTTATAAATGAAAGCGCAAAGTAAAGGGAGGGGTTGAGAATTTACCGAATGAAGGAACTTTGCGGTTGAAAGCTTGAAGGTTTCCTTGCTCGACTGCCCTGTTAAGGTGCTCTGCTCGGGACTCTCTGAGGGTACCGACTGAAGCAAAAGAGTGAGGAAAGTTCAAATGAAGGCCTCAAGGGCCTATTTATAGGAGAGCATTTAGGCGGGAAACCAATCCACTTGCGTGACACGACCCACACTGATTCCGAGGCCGGCAGTGGCCGACACGTGGCGAGGAGGGGAATGACAGCTGGCCGGTCGGTTTAGTGGCCGACGGTTGGGCTTCTTCATCCCGTCCCGTTTTTTCCCGGACGATCAAAAAGGCCCGGGCTGGGGGGGCTCTTGGTAGGGAATATCCCGACCGACATAGCTTCACCACGGCCGAGATGCCTTTGTCCTTTTCTCTTTGTCTTTGCAGGTAGCAGGTCGGGCTCCTTGTGAAGAACCCGGTCGGGGTCCGACCGAGTGTTGCCCGAACGATGATGTCGACCACCGAGCGGTAGCCCTTTGGCGAGAGAGCTGATGGAGGACACGTGGCGGCTCTCTACATCGACAGGCAGGGCACCCGGGAGGATGACACGTGGTGGCTACGTGGAGGACATGCCGAACGGCTGGAATCCTGTCCCAGGCATAGCGGCTATAAATACCCACAGTAGCTACAGTGTAGGGGACTTTTGGACGATCGATAGGTTGTTGTTAGAGAATCCCGACCGCAGTCAGTCGGTACTCAGAGCAACCAAGTAGATTGTACTTAGGGCCTTTACCGTGATCAATAAAGACATTTACTTGCGTTAATTGGTCTCGAGTTACTTCATATTGCTTACGTATAATTAGCAGTATCAATATATATATATATATATATATATATATATATATATATATATATATATATATATATATATATACGAAAACAATTTTGAACATGAAGATATCTCCTACGAACTCTAGCTTTTGAAACAGGGATAGACTCAACAGATAGGGTTAAGCACAGATAGCAGTTATACCAAGCATATACAGTTTACAACAGGCAAGACAGATAAGATAAGCACAGTTAATAATCATAACCCAACATATACGATCCCCGGTATAAATCCCATAGTCTCATCCCCAAGATACTCATAACAATAACTCATCCATACTTCATCACATAGCACACTTTGTTGGCGCCACAGGACCAATCACATGCCCATACATGAGGGTCAGCGCATATAGCTCTGACACGGCCCCGCAGCACCCTGCCCCGTCTCACAGCACGGAGGGGTCGATCGCAACCGACCGATGAGCCGCAACTCTATATAATATTTATATACCTGACCGGTCTTTACCAGCCTGGTTAACAGTTGGGATGGTTCACAACCCATTCAACTGCCCGTATAGTGGACCTTTGTCCTATATAATATTTATATACCTGACCGGTCTCTACCAGCCTGGTTAACAGTTGGGATGGTTCTCAACCCATTCAACTGCCCGTATAGTGGATCTTAGTCCTATATAATATTTATATACCTGACCGGTCTCTACCAGCCTGGTTAACAGCCGGTATGGTTCTCAGCCCACCCGACTGCCCGTATAGCCCGATTGATCTCAACCAAGCCGGGGTAACATGCACACATAACATATAGCAAGCACATGAAACCCACATTAACACATTGGGAAGGGGGAGAAAACGTATAACAAAACCTATGCGTGATCCTTCACATACTAAGAATAGTCCTAAGGGTTCATACTTCTTTCGCCTAGGTCAACGGGATACCAATTGAACTAGCATGCAATATATAAGACTCATACGACCTACGAACGGTACCCGAAAATCAAACTAGACATAGGCACGATAGACGCAGTCCGTTGGGACACCACGGGGGTCGGGGAAACATCAAACGGGGAAGCCGAAATCCCAAATTGGGGTCCAAACCAGAGGGTAGCCGGTGGGTGAGGGGTCACCCGCCGGCGGTAGCAACTTCGGGCAGCGGGTGCCCGGCGGGCAGCTGCCCGCCCGCCGGCTGCCCGCTGCCGGCGTTGCCCAAGAAGGCCGCGGGTCCCCTACCCCCACCTACCCCCCACTGACTCTTTCATCACAAAAACACCCAGGGAACCTTTGTGGAACCCGAAACCATGCTTAGACACTTTCAAACGCAATTGATAACACGCGTAGACAATTAACGGATCAAATTCAAGAAACGTATGACACATAACCTATCATGCTTTTCTAAACATAATCAACACCTAATCATGCGAATTCCCACCCAAAATACCAAGAATAATTCCATACGATACAACCTAGGGTTCTAATCATTTTTAAATCAACAAGGACACAATTCATCTTCTAATGTCAAGATTCGGTAAGAATATCACATAAACACCAAGAACATCCTACAATCATCAAGAACATCATACAATCATCAAGAATGTCATATAACCATCAAGAACACCTTAATTATCAAGAACCTCTCATCATCAAGATCACCCATGGAATTATCCCATTAATCATCAATAATAATACAAATCATCAATACACAATAATATGGGGAAATCCTACGGGGAAATCATAGCTATGAAAATAGGTTTTGTTGAGACATGGGTTACCTCTTAGCCTTAATTAATTCCTTGGCTATGAAGGGTCTTTCTTTAAGCTTTCTTACTTTCTTGATTTCTTCTAATGGGATTCTTGGAGCTCTTTGGGGTGGTGGAACGTTTATTGTGGTGGGGGGGGGGGGGGGTTCTAGGTGCCTCTTAAGCCCCCTATTTATATATTTAGGAGTCCTAGTTAGGAACTAATATTATAGGCTTGCTAATTCTATTTCTTTTGGAACTAAGGATTGGGTTTAGGGATAAGGGCCCGTGGACTATGGTTGGCTTTTCCTAATTAATTATTGTGATTTAATTTTTTCTTTTGGGTAATTGATTAAATGATTTAATTGATTTTAGGGATCGTAACACGGGGTGTTACATAATTACTCAATTAATCCATGGATTGAATGTGGATTTTTGTGGTCTCACAGATTCGGCTCAACAGAAAAGATTAGAGTTAAGGGTTTTAAGGTTTGGAAAACTCGAAGATCACATTGGTTAAGAAGAGAAGAAAGGTAAACAAGGCTACAACTTAAGATGTAAAGAATCAAAACGAGGTTTTAGGGATTTGAAAAGAATTTCTTACGGAGGGTATCCGATTTAAACTCAAGGATAACGTTGATTATGAAGGGAATCAATATTTTGAAAGTCACAACTTAGGAAAGATGAGGTTGTAACCTTGAGCAGAGTCAAATCAAGAAGGAAACGAGAACGGGATTCGAAGAGATAAAGACATTTGGTTTGACAAAGGAAAGAGAGAAGAACGGCTTAAAGAGGGTTAAGGATTCTCGACTTCAGGCGACTTCTTCGGTTGACGCTTCGATCACTACACTTTTGACGAACTGAAGGCTCTCTACCTCGACTCAGACGCGACTTAACTCTTGGACCTTGCTATATTCCTTCACAAGCTGAAGTCACCGCTGCCTTGCACAAGATGGTTTGGAAAGAAAAACAAGAACAAGGTTCGGAAGAAAAGGATCACTTGGCAAAAACGGTGATAGGGTTTGTCTAAGGACAAGAAAAGATTACCGAGGACCAAGGGTGACTCTTGAACAAACTAACGCCCGAAGCTAACACTCAACGAAGGGATCAAAGACACAGGGAGGTGCAACAAAAGGGTACAAGAACTTACTTCAATGGTTCCCACTTGCATCTGGTTCACGACTGTAGATCTTGCCTTGCCGAGGTTCCGACTTCGTACACAGGTCTTGGATGTTACTTCCACTTAGTCCATTGTTGCTTCCACTTCGAGACTTACTTTCCGACCGGGGTCCCAAACTGCCAACTGAGTTCGAGTCCGCTGAAGTCTTGCTGCAAGAAAAACACTCTACCGATTTCCCAAAACAGTCCACGCCGGGGTGGTCACTTCCACACTTCTTGCAAACGGAGCGCCTTCCGTTAGCCTTGTTGTTCCGGGTTGACTGGGGAGCCATACCTCTCCTAGAGCCATTTCTTTGTAGACTTCTTGATGGTTCGGCACCGGTAGCCATCACACTCCTAACCACAGGTGTAACACTTCCTTCAAGCTTCCTCTTACGGTTCCCTTGGATTCCTTTCTGAACTTGCTGTACCCGGTAGAGGTCAACTGCACAAAGGTAGGCCTCCTTGACTTGAGCAGGATAGAACCGCTCACATAACTTAACCTTCAGGTTTTCCCAACGGAACTCCGGATCTTGCTTACAGATTGGTCTTTCATGCATCCACCACAAGTCCGCTTCTTGCTGAAGGTAAAACGTAGCCATCTCCACCTTGCGATCCTCCGGGCAATCCACAACTTCAAAGATCTTGTCAAACATCCGGATCCACTCATCCAGCGTTGCGGGATCTTCTTCACCGGCGAAGATCGGGGGACGGAGACTTGAAACTTGGCGTACTACGTCGCGATTTCCATTCTGAGGAGGGTGGCTGTTGTTGAGGAGGGCGTTGCTTAGCGTCTGGGTGATCTGTATCAGTTTATTAAGGCTTTGAGCTAACTGTTCGTTGATAGCTGCTACTGAACACCTTGCACGACGTCTCGATAGTGCCATCCTTGACTTTTACAGAAACAGCACGATAACGGGAAAGACTTAGGGCCCGCACCCTTACCTGGTGCCTTAACTAAAGAGAACCAAAGCTAAAAAGGAAAACAAAGCACAGACAACACAACAGAAAATGATAAAAGAACTCACAACCTCACCGCGCATCCTATAAGTCCAAAGTCCTAAGCACTTAGATACTTAAGGTCATCTTAGGGTATCAAACCACACTTAACTTCTTAAAAGTCCATACTCTAACATCCTAGGCTCAAGCCTAGGCTCTGATACCAACTGTAACACCCCCGATTTTCATGCCAATTTAAAGCTTAAATATGCAAGGCAAACTAACCAAAAGATAGCATAAAACATAAACACAGCGGAAGTCTAATCATAAAACCGGAAAAATCAAGGAGTGTCATTCCACGTTCACTCCAACGTGAACGCACAGGCAAAAACTAAAACCATCAATCTAATATGTCTAACATCAGTGGCACACAGGCCAAAACACAAACTAAACTATTCAAGGGATCTAAACTATCCACGTCTAACGCTCTCACCATCTACTCAGGACCTGTAAAGCACATAAAGAAAGGGGACGACGCCTGGTCAGCGACTATTGCTGGTAACCCATCAATACGCGTTCAATAGCGTATATAGATAGTTTAATACAAAATCATTTTCGAAACAGAATACAGTATATATCAGTTTTAAACCGTAAAGAGAGAAGTCAACTGCAAAGACTCTATTTTACTCTCAAAAGAACAAGGGAATCACATCCCAAGACAACATCAAGACAAGAACAACAATAGAACAACTCAACAACGCTCAATATGTAATCTACTGATCAAAAAACAGAAAATATCAAGGCAAAGACAACAACAACAAAAAGTACAACTCGAGGTGTATTCTACTGATCACAAAGTAGAATACCACTCAACATGCTCAATAGATAAGGATAAACATCCACACATTAAAAAGTTCCAACCTTATGCCCTGTTCCAACCTTATGCCTACCCCCGGCCTTATTACAGTTCCAACCATTACCTCCGAGAACCCTGGTACTTCTGAGTCCAACCATATGCCTCCAGGAACCGTCGTTCCCCACCTACAACCAACAAATCATCAACCACCGATTTCATAGTACACGAGGGTACCGTTCATTTCAATCACACAGCCACCAATCACATGAGCCTGAAGCCCAAATCAACTCCATAATCACATCATGGCCACCAGGAGGACCACATATGTACCTTGGTGATTAATGTCCTATACCATTAATCGTGCAATCCAGGTACAACCAACACACACATTCATCATAGGAATCAATCAACGGATCACAACGATGATATGAAACAATACTCAATCAATGAAGGATTACAATCCGACATCAACGATGACCAACACAAGTTATCATCCACGATAGGAAAGAAGAAACCACACACGCTAGCATTTCAACATCAAACTAGCATGCTTATCAAACGGGTAAACAAAACATAGTTACAAAGAACATACAAGACTCATCATGGTTCAACGAATCACAAGGTTGAACACCTAGCACGATTCAAGACACCAAATCCTACATGGATTCCTACCATCACGTTCTAGACATACGAAACATCAAGAAGACACTGAAATAGCCCAACAAAAGAACATCGGGAAGTCAAACATCAATTACCGAGTCAAAAAAATCACGGGGAACAAATCCCCACAACAACCATCTTTGTACCCCGCAGGGACACATCCTGTAACACCCCAGATTTTTTGAAACTTTTAAAACTTATATAATAAAGGTAATCTCCTATTAAATCCCAAAATAGAGCATTACTAAACATAAGTGTTTGGGGTGTTATGCCAAATTTGAGCTGGGGAACCAGATACACATGCTATGCTATCTAAAAATCCTCAAAACAGTGTCATTACATCATCATGGCACGCAGGCCAATAAGGAAACTAAATATCTAAGCCTCGGGTCCTCTAGGGCGCTCCAGAGCTACTCATCTGTGCCTAAAAGCCAAATATATTTGTTCAGCAAATAATGTTGGTAACCCACTCCAACGCGTTAAAATACAATATAGGTGTATATATATATATATATATATATATATATATATATATATATATATATATATATATATATATATATATATATATATATATATATATATATATATATATATATATATATATATATATATATATATATATATATATATATATAGGAAAAACTATTTTGAAGCCGGAAGATATATACTTAGGAGACTCTAGTTTTAGAACCGAGAATAGACTCAACAAGTAGGGACCAGCACATTCACAGTTATGATCATGCATATAAAGATACTAGCATTTTTCCTAAGGTCACAAGATTATTTCACATCATTCATATCCTCATTCAATCATTATCTCAACACATAAGCACACTTTGGTGGCGCCACGGGACCAATCGCATGCCCAAACATGAGGGTTAGGGCATATAGCGCTAACACGGCCCCGCAGCACCCTACCTCATACCGCAGCATGAAGGAATTGACCGCAGCAAATTGTATAGACCGTCGATGAATTTGATTGCTATAATCTGCAAGCGCATAGAGTCAATCACAGTATAAATTCCTGGAGTATTCCAGGGTCGATCCCACGAAGAACACTATTAACTGATATCTTAAATAATCAATTTGTTGATTAGGGAAAACGCAAATATTTAGAATTAATATAATTAAAAAGAATATTTATGAAATTAAAGCAAAGAAAATTCCAATTGAGAGAAGACTAGGGATTTGGGGTTCACCTATTAGATAATTAACTAACTCCTAAGTATTGATTCTTATGACTATAGTGATGATTGCTTCAAATATATCCTAATACTCCGTCGAGCTACTAGGTTGTATCCAATTAACTGTGATCATCCGTCGATATCTCACCAACATTAATTAAACCCATTAAGCAACAATCAAATTTCACCACAAATACCTAAAGCTATGTCTAGTTTAGGTCAATTATGTTTATCTTACGAGCTCTAGGTTCATAATTCACCTGTCAGTTCTTCTTATGAACCCTAATATTAGAATTATGCAGTGGCCAGGCACACAATCCACAATTAAAATACATAAAATAAATATAATCAAGTTCAATTATTCAATTGAAATTAGAAGAATCAACACATCAGGAAGAATAATCAATTAATCTGATATAGGCTAATCCAAATCCCTAATTTAAGTTCTAGCCAAAAATCATATTTGAATGTTCAAGAAATAACATTCTGGAAATTTTAACAAGAAATAAAAATAAGGATAAAGAGAAATAATTCAAGCCTAAGAAGATGATAGCTGCGATTGAAGCTCAGGAATCCCCTGCGATGAAGTCTCCTCGCCAAAGTCGCCGCCGCTCCCAAGCTTCCGTACTCCTCTATTCTTTTTTCTTTCCGTTTCGTCTGTCTCAATTCTCCGCCGTCTCCCCTAATATATAACCTAAGCCTTAACCCCATTTCTTTTTTTCAATGCTGCGCAAATCCCTAAGAGAAAAGAAACAAAATTAAATTAAAGCAAAACAATTATAACCTAATCCCAACGTAATAAAACCTAATTATTACAACACTTACTTAAAATTGAATATATAAAACTAACAAATAAATATAATACTATAGTTAAAATAAAACTCCTATTTATATTAATAAAAAACTGCAACATTAACCTAATACTTATTAAAATCAATCTAAAATAGTAACATTTAAATAATATAATATTTATCATAAAACCAACTCTAAAACTTAATTTATTCATAAAAATCACTTACTAAAATTACCCAAATAATGCTCAGAAATTAAGCTTATCAAACTTCCCCACACTCAAGGTTTTGCTTGTCCCCAAGCAAACTTATTCAATGAAATCAAACTACCAACCATAACCATGTCAACTAGGCATTCAATTCAAGGGAATGGGTGAACACATAATACTTCATGAGAGTTCAAAGTCATACGCACACAAGACAATAGAGAATAGTAGTCCTCACGGTTGTTCACTCAATCTCTCACAAATATATGTATAAGAAAGGTACACACCATCCTCTATTGAGAGTGCACTTGCCATAGGCTTGCTTGTCCACCAAAACTCCACTACCAAAATTATATGAAGAACACGAGTCAAAAGGTCTTTATTTCTGGGTTGTAACGGGGCCAAGGGTATGTGGTTTAAGAAAGAAAGGATATAAGGAAATACAAATAAAGTCCAAGGGATCAGTAGAGTCATAATTTCAACATATCAAGAGCAAGAAACTGTATTCTACCAATGCAATGAACTCTACCAAAACAAACCATCATATCTACTTCATTCTCCCTCATCCTTTTCACTGATAAATTCTCAAAACAACTTTCAAAATCTCATTTTCATCTTTTTTCCATTTTTTTTCCTATTTTTTTTCATTTTCTTCTTCTTTTTCCTCTTTTTTTTCTCTGGTAAAACCGAATAAATAGCTTTCCATTTCCACACAACCCTCAATGGTACTCTTCCCATAATCATCAAATTTCTATCATGCCTTCATTGCTCATAAATCATTTTAAGAATAAAATGAGCACAAAAGTTTGGACAATCAAAGATTTTCCAACCCACAAATTAGGACATATCATTTTGTTTTTTTTTTTTTTTTTCATTTTCACCCCCTTTAATCAAAACCAATTCCTCACCCAAAGAAAACCAATTGTAGAATCACCGTTCAACTCCAAACTCACTCATACTACATTACTTTTGTTCATCTTGCACAGATAAATGAAATAATGACATCCACTGACCCAAGGACGGGTTAAGAGGCTTCTTTTTATAAGCTAAGGTTCTTTGGAATTGGCTAATGAAGAAAAATGTCTTATTCATTTTAAAGCTCAAAAATGGTTCACTAGGGGAGATATAACATGTATTAGGATGTGGTCATTTTAAAGGCTATAAGGCTAAATCCTAATGCCTAAATCATTCTCGTGTCATCATATAACATGTAGCTCTGAAATGGTATGAAGCAAGTTCTAGCAGTAACACAATCAAAGAGGGCAAATAAACACTCAAAAATGAAAATAAGTTGCAGTGGGCAACCTCAGCTCTAGGCTCAAAAGCTCACGGTGTGACAGAATTTGACTACTAACTCTATGCAAGCATACATATAGCCAAACACATTCATTGATATTATGCACTACCAAAACTCTAGAACTTATCTCCCAATCAACATAGCCATTAGAAGGCATTTTTTTTTAAAACTTTATTTGCTAAGAAATTGCAGAAAATGAAAGACATGACGCTGAAAATCCCATAAAATGCAGAAAATTAGTGCAGAAAATGTAGAAAGAAAAATGCAGAATTTTACTGTAGCAAAATGCAGAAAAATAGATAAAATGCAAAAAATGTTGCAGAAAATTGCAGGAAAATGCATTAAGAAAAACGCAGATTTTTTTTTTGTCTTATTTGCATAAAACTTGCAGAAAACATCCTCCTACTTTCCCTTCCCCACACTCAAACTCAACATTGTCCTCAATGTTAAATAAGAAAGCAGGTATGAGAAAATGAAATAAACAGGAAACTTCCCTGTTAATTGCCAGTTTCTTCCAGGACTGCCTTTTGGTGAAGCAACCATGAATGGTCTCTTTTTATCTCTTTCAATCTCTATGGCCTCGCACGAACAAACATTAGTCACCATGAAAGGGCAAAATCGTCTAGACTTCAATTTCCCTAGAAAAAGCTTAAGACAAGAATTAAACAACAAAATTTCTTGCCCTACATTGAATTCTCTCCAAAAATTATTTTTGTCATGCCAAGCTTTAGTCAATGTTCTCCACAACCTCTCTTCTTTTGCATGAAGTAAATGAGCACAAGAAAACATAAGAAAAGTATCATTGTTACTCAAAAATTCGTATTTGAACCGCAATGAAGGTGGTTTAAGTTCAAGTTGATGTGGTGTTTCACTAGGTGAATGCTTAACAAATTCTTCTTCTGAAGGTTTCTCAATAACATCAACAAAAAGACATGATTCATCAAAAGTTGGTAATTTTACAGCTTTAGAGATAGAGAATTCCTCTTTTTCTTTACCTACTCTAAAAATCAATTTCCCTAAAGGCATATCAATTAATACTCCTCCGGTCAACAAAAATGGTCTACCAAGTATAAGAGATGTATCTGTATCACTACCCATATCAAGAATCAGGAAATCAGCAGGAAAATAAAATTTACCAACTTTTACCAAGATATCCTCCACTACTCCAAGCGGGTACTTGACTGATCTATCAGCAAGTTGAAGAGAGATTGTTGTTGGCTTCATTTCAGCTATTTCCAACTTATTAAAAAGAGTTAAAGGCATAAGGTTAATACTGGCACCTAGATCACATAAACATTTATCAATAACAGTATTACCAATAGTGCAAGGAATAGAAAAACTTCCTGGATCCATTAACTTAGGAGGTAATTTGCTTTGTAGAATAGCACTACACTCCTCATTTAAATGCACAGTAGCAAACTCTTCCAGTTTCTTTTTATTAGACACAATTTCCTTAATGTACTTGGCATAAGATGGCATATTAGCAAGTGCTTCTGCAAAAGGAATATTAATTTGCAATTTTTTAAAAACCTCCAAAAATCTTTTAAAGTTATTATCTTGGTTCCTCTTTTGTAACCTTTGTGGATATGGAATGGGGGGTACATAAGGTTTTACTGTAGAGAAAGTAAGGTTTTGATCACTAGAATTCTCTTTAGGCACTTGCTCCTCTTCTTTATGACTCTCTTTATCACTCTCTTTTTCTTTCAAAACTTCATTCAAAATCTTACCACTTCTCAAGGTGACAGCCATAGCTCCTTCCCTAGGGTTTATTTCAGTGGTACTGGGAAACTTACCTCAATCTTTTTCTGCAACCAATTTAGCCAACTGACCTACTTGCACCTCTAAATTATGAATAGATGCTTGGTTGGACTGAGCAACCTTATCAATCTTTGCATCCATTTTCTTCATCATCGTGTCCTGGCTAGCCATGTATTGCATGAACATCTCTTCCAATTGAGGCTTCTTCTCCTGAGCAGGAAGTTGAGATTGCTGTGGTGCAGGTGGCTGCTGGAAAGGTCTGTATTGCTGATGTTGGAATCCTGATGGTCCCTGTTGCTGGAATCCGGGTGGTCCCATTGGTCTTGCATTACCTTGATCTCTCCATGAGAAGTTAGGGTGATTTCGCCAACCTGGATTATAAGTATTAGAATATGGATCATTTCTTGGTTGTTGCCTACCCATGTTGGATCCCATGTAATAAGCTTCCTCATAAGATGGTTGTGATGACTCCGCATTCATACAAACAGAAGAATTATGACCATATGTATTGCAATAAGAACAAAATTCTCTATTCGAACTATCACGAGTCATCAATAAGTTCATCTGTTTAGTCAATTCAGCCACTTGTGTTGTCAACTCAGATTGTGTGCTAATTTCATGCACAGCAGTCCTTCGACCTCTCACTGCCTTTTGTCGAGAATTAGTAGCTAAGCTCTCATAGATAGCTTCTAATTCATCACTATTTTTATCACCTGTGTATCCACCTGCAGCAGTATCTACAAGAGACTGACAATTAGGAGTTAAACCATCATAAAAGAATTGTGTCAACAATAACAATGGGAATTGATGGTGTGGACATTGTGTTAAAAGCAATTTAAAACGATCCCATGCTTCATGAAATAATTCACCCTCTCTTTGAGTGAAAGTGCATATCCTACTCCTATAGTCCATTGTCTTTTGAGATGAATAATATTTAAACATGAAAGCATTGTAAACATCATCCCAAACTCTTAAAGAACCCTCTGGTAAATTTAACAACCATTGCCTAGCATCACCCCTCATGCAATATGGAAAACATTTCATTCTAAGCTCTTCCTCAGATAAATTATTCAAAGGTAAAGTTTGTACCGTACTATAGAGCTCACGCATGAAACCCAAAGCATCTTCACTTCCCAAACCGTTAAAGGTAGGGAGCATATTCAGATGGAAAGTCTTGAGTTCATAATTCCTAGCTGCATCAGATAATTGAATGCAAGAAGGATTAACAGCTATTACCGGTCTTTGGATGTCTCGAAGACGTGGTTGAGCTGCTTGATTTTGAGGAGGTGGAATTATTGGTGGTACGGGGTCATCCAGTTGATCCACTCTATTATTTTCAGCCATTTCAAGCCGCCTTCGTACCCTGTTTTTTCTTCAAGTACGCTCAATTTCAAGATCAATAGGAAATAATTCCGCGTTTTTATGCCTTAGTGAACGCCTTAAGTTCATAAACAGAATAAAATAAAAATAGGAAAAACAAAAACTTAGTAAAAAAAAAAAATAAAATAATAACGAACCTAACAACCTAAAGAAATCAGAAAAGAAAAACTTAAAGAAAACAGCTTAATAAAGTGTTCCCCGGCAACGGCGCCAAAAACTTGATTGCTATAATCTGCAAGCGCACAGAGTCAATCACAGTATAAATTCCTAGAGTATTCCAGGGTCGATCCCACGAAGAACACTATTAACTGTTATCTTAAATAATCAATTTGTTGATTAGGGAAAATGCAAATATTTAGAATTAATATAATTAAAAAGAATATTTATGAAATTAAAGCAAAGAAAATTCCAATTGAGAGAAGACTAGGGATTTGGGGTTCACCTATTAGATAATTAACTAACTCCTAAGTATTGATTCTTATGACTATAGTGATGATTGCTTCAAATATATCCTAATACTCCGTCGAGCTACTAGGTTGTATCCAATTAACTGTGATCATCCGTCGATATCTCACCAACATTAATTAAACCCATTAAGCAACAATCAAATTTCACCACAAATACCTAAAGCTATGTCTAGTTTAGGTCAATTATGTTTATCTTACGAGCTCTAGGTTCATAATTCACCTGTCAGTTCTTCTTATGAACCCTAATATTAGAATTATGCAGTGGCCAGGCACACAATCCACAATTAAAATACATAAAATAAATATAATCAAGTTCAATTATTCAATTGAAATTAGAAGAATCAACACATCAGGAAGAATAATCAATTAATCTGATATAGGCTAATCCAAATCCCTAATTTAAGTTCTAGCCAAAAATCATATTTGAATGTTCAAGAAATAACATTCTGGAAATTTTAACAAGAAATAAAAATAAGGATAAAGAGAAATAATTCAAGCCTAAGAAGATGATAGCTGCGATTGAAGCTCAGGAATCCCCTGCGATGAAGTCTCCTCGCCAAAGTCGCCGCCGCTCCCAAGCTTCCGTACTCCTCTATTCTTTTTTCTTTCCGTTTCGTCTGTCTCAATTCTCCGCCGTCTCCCCTAATATATAACCTAAGCCTTAACCCCATTTCTTTTTTTCAATGCTGCGCAAATCCCTAAGAGAAAAGAAACAAAATTAAATTAAAGCAAAACAATTATAACCTAATCCCAACGTAATAAAACCTAATTATTACAACACTTACTTAAAATTGAATATATAAAACTAACAAATAAATATAATACTATAGTTAAAATAAAACTCCTATTTATATTAATAAAAAACTGCAACATTAACCTAATACTTATTAAAATCAATCTAAAATAGTAACATTTAAATAATATAATATTTATCATAAAAACAACTCTAAAACTTAATTTATTCATAAAAATCACTTATTAAAATTACCCAAGTAATGCTTAGAAATTAAGCTTATCAGAATTCAACGGCGGACCACAGTCCTACACAGCGCTGACGCGTTCAGTCGGTGGACTGTGATCCTCTTTTGGGGACTACGATCCTACACACCGCTGGTGAGCTTAGTCGGTGGATCGTAGCTGATCATAGCCCTACACACCGCTGAGGGATTCAGTCAGTGGACTATGATCTTCTTTTGGGGACTACGATCCTACACACCGCTGTCAAGCTCAGTCGGTGGATCGCAGCCGACCATAGCCCTACACATCGCTGACGAGCTCAGTCGGTGGATTATGGCTTTCCTCGTGGCCTGTAGCACACACCACTGACGCGTTCAGTCGGTGGACTACCGCACATGAGGCATACTTGGTGAACTGCAACCCTACACACCTCTGACGAGCTCAGTCGGTGGACTGCAGCCTATGAGAACCAACTTGACTGCAGCCGACAGTCATGCACACATATCACGTAGCAAGCACATGCGATTCACATTAACACGTTGGGAAAGTGAAGAAAACGTATAAAGAAGCCTATGTGTGGTCATCCACGTACTCGGAAATATCCTAAGGGTTCATGCACCTTTCACCTAGGACCACGGGGTACCAATTCAACTAGCATGCAATACACGAGACTCTTTTATCCTACAAATGGTACCCGAAACATCAAACTAGACTTTAGGCACGATAAACGGAGTCTGTCGGGACGCCACAAGGATCGGGGAAACATCAAACGGGGAAACCACCATCCGAAGTTGGGATTTTCCAGCGGGTGGCCGGCGGGTGGAGGACCACCCGCCGGCGGCGAAGTGTTGGGCAGCGGGTGCCCGGCGGGCAGTCGCCTGCCCGCCAGCTGCCCGCTGCCGACGACGCCCAATAGGGGTAGCGGGTAGGTGGCGGGTTCCCCTACCCCCACCTACCCCCCACTGACTCTTTTTCAGTACTTGGGTCCCGGGATCTTTTGTGGAACCCGAAACCATGTTTAGACACTTTTAAACACAAACGAAAACACCACGTAGTCAAATAACGGATCAAAACCAAGAATCACATTTAACACATCCGAACATGAATTCTAAACATAATCAACACCTGAACATGCGAATTCCCACCCAAATATACCAAGAATATCACGATACGAAATTCACGATTCAACCTAGGGCTCTAATCATATTTAAATTACAAAATCATACATTATCTTTAAAATCAAGAACATCAAGATTCATCAATAACAACACATAATTATCAAGATTATCAAGATCAACACATAAGATCATCTCATCAATATCAAGATCATATCATAATCATCTTTAACGATTTATCAAGACACAAGCATAGAGAAGGAGCCAAAGAAGAAGATTATAGCAAAGAAAATAGGTTTTGTTGAGACATAGGTTACCTCTTAGCCTTAATCGATATCATTGGCTACTAAGGTTCTTTCTCTAGGATTTCCATCCGATTGATCTCCCTAGGCTTGGTGGTGGTGAATCTCTCAAGAATATTTTCGTGTAATATAGCTATGGGTGGTAAGGCTTCTAATTGCTTTCTAATCCCCTATTTATACAATCAAGAATCCTAATCATAATATGAATAGTAAAGGCCTACTTTCTTCATTCCTAATATATATATATATATATATATATATATATATATATATATATATATATATATATATATATATATATATATATATAGGTCTAGGATTCCTAATTAGAATCTAACTAGTAAAAGGTCTATTTTATTCCTAATAGGCTTAAGACTCTAGTTTAGGCAAGGGTCCACGATCCATGGTGGACCACATTAATTACTTAAAGGGAATCCTAACAAAATTAAATATTATTAACGGAATTAATTGAATAATTAATCCGGGATTAAAGGTCGTAACACGGGGTGTTACACATCCTCCCAAGCCACGTACCCCACGGGTAGGCCACTGCCCGTCGTTCCGCCCGCGGGTACACAACTGTACCAAAATTAATCCCTTCGGGGATTTTCAACACCAAGCTCAAATTCAAGTCCAAAACACCCAAAATCTCACAAAATATAACAACATTACTTGAATCAAAGGAATAGCTAAGCAATGGCGTACAAGAATCCTGATAACAAGCTCTAGATATGCATTCTCACAAGACAATGCATCGAAACTCACATTTCATAGCAAAAATCACATGTAGAAGTCAAGAAATCATTATATAGGTAAGAAAATAGATTTTGTAAAGCATGGGTTACCTCTTGTAACCTAAACCTTCACTTCTCACACCTTTACAAGCTTCTAAAAAGGCTCTTCTTCCACTTCAACTTCGCAAACACACCAAAAGACAACAAAGGTTCTACCTTTAGAAAAAGACACCTTAAAAGGTACTAAAAACACTAAAGTGCCAAAGATCTTACCCTCCTATATGCTCAAGCTTAAGAAAGGTTGAATCTTGGAGACCAACTTGAAGAATCTTGGAATGCCCAAACTTGGCTTGAAGAAGAAGCTAGCTATTTCCTAAAGAGAAGGAGGAGCTTTTCTTTTTAGGGTGTTAGGGAAAAGAATGAAATATGACTCTAGGTTCGCTTGGGATACAATCATAAGGTGAAAAGTCTTCTTTACCCTTACTGAAAAGGAAAAGTGTAAGGAGACAAGGGAACAATTCATGAAGCATAGGGTACAACCCATTGACTTGGATTGACTAGTCAATTACTAGTCCTTCGACTATTGAATTTTCAGGATTTTAGAAATAAACTATCAATTAAGCTAGGATTAATTACTTAATTAATCCTTAAATAGAATTTGGATTTACGGGGTCTATCGAACCGACTCCTCGTTTTGTCCTGGGTCTATCTTTGGGGCCTATCCTTCTTTGGGCCCGATCCTTTCCTTTCTTGGGCCCTAAGCCCGTTGCGTCCATACCCCATAAACTAGTCCCTCACTTTTCAATATTGAGCCCTCTCTAGCTTAAATATTGGAAAGTGTCCGCTTTCTTCAATGTAGACTGCGTGAATTATTCCTCAATCTCCTCTTCTTAATGGCCAGATTACAGCCGGATTTCCTGCGATTTCCTTGATTCTATCCACTTGATTCGCTTTCCTTGATTCCCGATTTGCACCTCAAGCCTTTAAATGGCGCCTCCTGCCTTCATCCTACTCCATCTTCTTTGCCATCATGGGTTGTCCGCGGGTTAGAGGGAAAAAAATTGACTTCGGGTCGCCATCCCGTTCCCCTCTCGCCAAGCGGTCGAGATCCGAGAGGGGGAAGAGGAAGGTTCGTAAGTCTGCCCCTCGCAAACACTCTACTGGTTATACTTCCTCCGGTTTGCGGATGGCGGAGGAGGTTCCACCTCTGGCCGTCGACCCTTCTCCTCCGGTCAACCCACCTCATCAGACTACGGCCCGTGTGATGGCAGAGGACGAGACCTTTGTGGAGGTGGCTGTCCCGGAGCAGCTAGCTTTTCAGATGACTTTCACAATCCTGCTACATGACCCTGCCGAGCGAGCCTCCGATCTGGTCTCAGATGCCGACTATGCTCGCTTCCTCGAGCTGTACCCGGAGGACGAAGCACCCGTGACCCCCCCCCCCCTAATGCCGGCCTTTTAGGACACATTCACCTGGTTCGTCCGACGAGATGGCTTTCCTAAATGAGCCGTCTTCACCTGAGAAGTGAGTTGGGCCGACTGAGGGGCTGAGCAGCTGAGTGCGGAGATTCGTGGTGGCGGCGAGTGAAGAACCCTGGTGATAACCTGTTTAGTGCTTTTAAATAATGTTTTACCTTCTCTTGCTGATGTACCCAAACTCCTTTAATAAAAAATGCAAGTTATTTTGGCTTCCTCACTTTCCCCTTTTCTCTTTATGTGTGCGGTCATGGTTTCATCATAATGACCCTTTCGTGCCCCGAGGTTAGTAACGTGCTCCTTGATTTATGATCTTTCCATATCTAGGGAAGATTTGTTCTTCTAGCGATGCTAGGAATCTTTCCTTATCCGGATGGGATTGATGGAGATTTTCCTGACATAGATTCCTGATCTCGTCCAATCCTTCACCCTTACCAAGAAACGATAGTTTCTTTTCTTCGAGATTGGCTCCGAAATATCCGCGCGTGCCGGTTATAAGTATGACATCCCTTCTCGTTTGCCTATTTTGCTTCCCGTATCTCTTTATTGCTTTTCTTCCCTTCATCTCTATTTCTCCATGAGCTATAGGGATGGTGAACGGCGCTCCTCCATTCGTCTAAAGGAGCAGGCTCGACTGGAGGCACTACGGCAACGAAGGCTAGCCCAAGGTGGTCGTCTGGTAGGAGATTCCGACTCAGACCCCATCGTGGTTTCACCGGACGTTCTGGACGTGGTACCTGTGGATTTGGTCAACCAGCGAGTGGATCCCATGATAAACGAGCTGCCGCTAGTCGAGGAAGAGGTGTGGGAAGTTCCTCCTCTTTTTGGGGTGGCCATGTCTCCAAGTGGTCTGGAAATTCCTCTTCAAATGGTTAATGAAGGGGAGCCACCGGTCTATGTAGACAACACTCCAGACGAGACGTCAGCCCTAGCCCCGTTCATTCATCGGCTCTTCCAAGAAGGCCTACCAACGCCCCTGCCTCGACTCATCTATCCGAGGGGAAGGCAGACCCATGATCTCGCTTTTCTTTTTATGTTTCCACCTTGTACTTGGGCAACGCTCCACTAATGTACGCTCTTCCATTTATCAATAAGACGTCCTCTTCCTGTTTCTTTGTTTTCTCTAGAATTAAAAGAATCCCTCCCACTCTACAGGGCTTTTGATGGCTTCATACATTTTGTAACACCCCGTGTTACGACCCCTAAACCAAACTAATTAATTAATTACTTACCCTAAAAAGGGAATTAAAATCCATTAATTAGCTAAAAATGGGTCCACCATTGTCCATGGACCCTTATCCCTAAAACCAACCCCTTAGTCCTATAAGGAATAGAATTGGCAAGCCCATACCATTTAGACCCTAATTAGGACTCTTAGATATATAAATAGGGGCATAAGAGGCACCTAGAACCCACACCACAATAACTTTCACCACACAAGAGTTCCCTAGAATTCCCATAGGAGAAATCAAGAAAGAAGAAATCTTAAAGAAAGACCCTTCATAGCCAAGGAATTTAATTAAGGCTAAGAGGTAACCATGTCTCAACAAAACCTATTTTCTTTAATTTGCTATAATCTTCTTCTTTGGCTCCCTCTATATGCTCGTGTCTTGATATGATAATTGTGATATAATCTTGATGATTGATGGGATGATTTTATGTGTGATCTTGATGATCTTGATGATGATAAGAGGTTCTTGATGTATATGTGATTATCCTTGATAAATCTTGATGTTTCTTGATTTTTAAAGATAAAGCATGATTTGTGATTTAAATATGATTAGAGCCCTAGGTTGAATCATGAATTTCGTATTGGGATTTTCTTTGCATATTTGGGTGGGAATTCACATGTTCAGGCGTTGATTATGTTTAGAAGTCATGTTAGGATGTGTTCTATGTGATTCTTGTTTTTTATCCATTAATTGTCTACGTGGTGTCGTTATTTGCGTTTAAAAGTGTCTATGCATAGTTTCGGGTTCCTCGGAGGATCTTGGGACGTTTATTTTGATAAAGAGTCAGTGGGGGGTAGGTGGGGGTAGGGGGACCCGCCACCTACCCGCTGCCCAAAGAGGACGCCGCCGGCAGCGGGCAGCCGGCGGGCAGGCGACTGCCCGCCGGGCACCCGTCGCCCAGAAGATGTTCGCCAGCGGCTACCCGCTGGTTGTTGCCCACCTTGGGACTTTGGCTTCCACGTTTGATGTTCCCAAACCCCCCGTGGTGTCCCAATGGACCCCGTTTGTCGTGCATTAATCTAGTTTGATGTTTCGGGTACCGTTCCTAGGATAAAAGAGTCTCGTTTATTGCATGCTAGTTGAATCGGTAACCCATTGGCCTAGGATGAAGATGTATGAACCCCTTAGGACTATTCTTAGTGTGTGGATTATCACGCATAAGTTTATTTATACGCTTTCCCCCTTCCCAATGTGCTATTATGTGTTACTATGTGTTATGTGAGCATGTTACCCCAATTTGGTTGCGATCAAATTGGTTATTCGTGAGCTGCGGTTCAGAAGTTGGCTGCGGTCAAACTGGTTACTCATGAGCTGTGGTTCATTCTCCTGGCTGCGGTCAGTTATTCACTTCTTGGGTTGCGGTCCACATGGGCCTCGTGTGCTATGGTCCACCGACTGGACGCGCCAAGCGGTGTGTAGGGCCACTAGCCCGGGGAAGGCCATAGTCCACTGAATGAGTGATCAGGCGGTGTGTAGGGCTATGGTCGGCTGCGATCCACCGAGTGTATGTGCCAGCGGAGTGTAGGGTCGTAGTCTCCGAAGATCATCGTCCACCGAATGAGTCCCTCAGGCGGTGTGTAGGGCTTTGATCGGTTACAACCCACCGACTGAGCTCGTCAAGCGGTGTGTAGGGTCGCAGTCCCCAAAAGAGGATCACAGTCCACCGACTGAGTGCGTCAGCATTGTGTAGGGCTGTGATCCACCGTTGAAACTATCGACGGTCTATACGGTTGGTTGCGATCAACCCCTTCATACTGCGGTATGAGGTAGGGTGCTGCGGGGCCGTGTTAGTACTATATGTACTGACCCTCATGTTCGGGGCATGCGATTGGTACCAAAGTGTAGTACATGAGGGTTAGTACATATAGTACTAACACGGCCCCACAGCACCCTACCTCATATCGCAGTATGAAGGGGTTGATCGCAACCAACCGTATAGACCATCGATAGTTTCAACGGCGGATCACAACCCTACACACCGCTGACGCGCTCAGTCGGTGGACTGTGATCCTCTTTTGGGGACTGCGACCCTACGCACCGCTTGACGAGCTCAGCCGGTGGGTCATAACCGATCAAAGTCCTACACACCGCCTGAGGGATTCATTCGGTGGGCGATGATCTTCGGGGACTACGACCCTACACACCGCTGGCACATACACTCGGTGGATCACAGCCGACCATAGCCCTACACACCGCCTGATCACTCATTCGGTGGACTATGGCCTTCCTCGGGCTAGTGGCCCTACACACCGCCTGGCGCGTCCAGTCGGTGGACCATAGCACACGAGGCCCATGTGAACCACAGCCCAAGAAGTGAATCACTGACCGCAGCCATGAGAATGAACCGCAGCTCATGAGTAACCAGTTTGACCGCAGCCAACTTCTAAACCGCAGCTCACGAATAACCAATTTGATCGCAACCAAATTGGGGTATCATGCTCACATAACACGTAGTAACATATAATAGCACATTGGGAAGGGGGAAAGCGTATAAATAAACTTATGCGTGATTATCCACATACTAAGAATAGTCCTAAGGGGTTCATACATCTTCCTCCTAGGCCAACGGGCTACCGATTCAACTAGCATGCAATAAATGAGACTCTTTTATCCGACGAACGGTACCCGAAACATCAAACTAGACTCATGCACGACAAACGGGGTCTGTTGGGACACCACGGGGGTGGTAGGCGAACATCAAACGGGGAAGCCAAAGTCCCGAGGTGGGCAACAACCAACGGGTAGCCGGTGGGTGGAGGGCCACCCGCCCGCTGCCGGTGGCGTCTTCTTTGGGCAGCGGGTAGGTGGCGGGTCCCCCTACCCCCACCTACCCCCCACTGACTCTTTATCAAAATAAACGTCTCGGGATCCTCCGTGGAACCCGAAACCATGCTTAGACACTTTTAAACGCAAATAACGACTCCACGTAGACAAATAATGGATCAAAAGCAAGAATCACATAGAACACATCCTATCATGACTTCTAAACATAAATAACACCCGAACATGCGAATTCCCCCCAAATATATATCAAGAACATCACAATACAAATTCCCAATTCAACCTAGGGCTCTAATCCCATTCAAATCATCAAAGTCATAGTTTATCTTTAACATCAAGAAACATCAAGATTTATCAAGGATCATCACACAAACATCAAGAACCTCTCATCATCATCAAGATCACACATAAAATCATCCCATCAATCATCAAGATTATATCATAATTATCATAAAGGATTTCATCAAGACACAAGCATATAGAAGGAGCCAAAGGAGATTATAGCAAGGAAAATAGGTTTTGTTGAGACATGAGTTACCTCTTAGCCTTAATTAATCCTCGCTTGGCTATAAAGGTTCTTCTATAAGATTTTCATTCGATTTATCTCCCTAGGCTTGGTGGTGGTGAATCTCCCGGGAATATTTTCGTGTAATATAACTATGAGTGGTTAGGGTTCTAATTGCTTTCTAATCCCCTATTTATAGAATCATGAATCCTAATCATAATCTGAATAATAAAGGCCTACTTTCTTTATTCCTAATAGACATATAGGTTTAGGATTCCTAAATTGAATCTGATTAGCAAGAAGGTTTACTTTCTTTATTCCGAATAGGCTTAAGACTCTAGTTTTGGCAACGGTCCACAATCCATGGTGGACCACATTAATTAATTAATGGGAATCGTTAACCAAATTAAATCCATTTTAATTAATATTTAGCGGAATTAATTAAATAATTAATCCGGGATTTAAGGCCGTAACACGGGGTGTTATAGACTGGGTCACCTCGACCCTACGCATGCCTAGACGCGCCGCCTGAGCCAACCCTAGTCCAACTGTCGTTCCGGTTTTCGAGGGACATTAAATGTTTTCCGTGTTTTCACATCAATCAACCCCTCTTGACAGCCAATGGGTTCTTGACACGTGTCGGCCTCTTGGGATTCTCCCATGTTATAAGTTCTCTTCCCCCCTTCTTCACCGTGCATACATCCTAAGGCAAGAGACAGCGGTCAGAACTCCACTTCTCCATCCATCTCTCTCAACTCTTCCGGCGTTTTCAGGTTGGTGATCCTCTGTTTTCCCTTCAAAAAATGTCGTCGTCTTCCTGTCCTTCGCCCTTTCGCCGTCCGGTGGTGTCTTCCACCGTTTCTTCTCCGCCCTTTTCACCATCTTCTTCTCGGCGTCCGGCGACGCCCTCCTATCTTCTTTCCCCATCTTCTTCTCAGCTAGCCCTGTAACACTCCCGATTTTCACAATTTTCAAAAACATTTAAAGCTTAGTAAAGAGACAAAGTCTACTCATCGAGATTAAAGTAACGCAGAAGCAAAAGACAAAATACGGGAGATGTCATGCCACACCTATACATCTATAGGTGCACAGGCTAAATCTAAACAAACACACAAGACATGATCATAACAATCCATGGCTCACAGGCCCAAAACTCTAACTAAAACAGTCAAGGAAGCTACACTATCTAACAACAGCTAGCGCGCAATCCAAAAGCTACTCAAGACCTATAAGGCAACATAAAGAAATGGGACGACGCCCAGTCATCGAACATTGCTGGTAACCCATCAATACGCGTTAAATAGCATATATAGATAGTATAAATCAAAACTATTTTCGAAACGGAATACAGTATATACCAGTCTAAAAGTCATAGAGGAAAGTCAACTGCAAAGACTCAATATCACTCTCAAAGGAACAAGGGAAATCAACATTCCAAGACAACAACAAGACAAGAATACCAACATTTCAATGCAACTCGAGATGTATTTTACTGATCACAAAGAAGAATACATCAGGACATACTCGATAGCAAAGAAACACATTCACACACTGGCAACTACATGCCATAGTGACAACTACATGTCACAAGAACACAATTCCAAGTTCCAACCTTACGCCCGGTTCCAACCTTATGGCTACCCTCGACCTTGTTACAGTTCCAACCTTTACCTCCTAGTGCCACCCTGTACTTCCGAGTCCAACCTTTTGCCTCCTAGGGCCGTCGCTCCCCTGCCAACACCGCCAACATTTCCACCGATCTCTCAGTACACGAGGGTACCATTCAATATCATAACACAAAACCACCAATCTCATGAGCAACGCTCAAATAACAAACCACCAATCTCAATCATGGCCACACGAGGACCGCATCAGTACCTTGGAGATTAAGGCCCCATAAACCTTAATCGTGCAATTAAGGTACAACAAGTACATACATTTACATCACATGAATCAATCAATGGATCACAACAAAGATATGAAACCATACTTAACAAGGAAGGATTACAATCCGACACCAACAATGGTCAACACAAGTTGCCAATCTCAATAGGAAGGTACAAACCGCACACACTAGCATTAAAACATCAAAATAGCATGCTTATCAAACGGGTAAACTAAAGATAGTTCCATAGAACATACAAGACTCATCATAGACCAACGAATCACAAAGTTGGACACTTAGCACGAACCACTTGTACCCCGCGGGTGGGGTGGTGGGTGGTGTATTACCCGTCGTTTCGCCCGCGGGTATCGTCCTGAACACAAAATAATCCCTTCGGGGATTTTCAACAACAAGTCCAAATTCAAGTCCAAAACACCCAAAATCTCACACAATACAATAACATGACTTGAACCCAAGAAATAGCAAAGCAATGGCATACACGAACCCTAAGAACAAGCTGTAAACATGCATTACCACAAGACAATGCATCAAATCTCACATTTCATAACAAAAATCACAAGTAGAAGCCAAGAAATCATCATATAGGTAAGAAAATAGATTTTGTAAAGCATGGGTTACCTTTGTAGCCTAACACTTCACTTTTCTCACCCTTAAAAGCTTCTCCTAAAGCTCTTCTTCAACACCAACTTCATAAACACACCAAAAGACAACAAAGATTCTATTTTTAGAAAAAGACATCTAAAAAGATACTAAAAACACCAAGAGATCAATGATCTTACCCTCCCCTATGCTCAAGGTTAGTAAAGTATGAATCTTGGAGGCCAACTTGTAGGATTTAGGATACATAAAATTTGGCTTGGAGAAGAAGCTATCAATTTCCTCCAGAGAAGGTAGAGGTTTTGTGTTTAGAGTGTTGGTGGATGAAATGAAAGGATGATGCTAGGTTAGCTTGGAGCACAAACTTTAGGTAGAAAGACTTCTTTGCCCTTACTAAAGTTGGAAGAATAAGGAGACAAGGGAACAACTCATGAGGCATAGGGTACAACTCTCTGACTTGGATTGTCTAGTCCAATTTCTAGTCCTCGGACTATTGAATTTTCAGGATTTTAGGAATAAATTGCCAAATAAGTTAGGATTAATTATCTAATTAATCCTTAAATAGAGTTTGGATTTACGGGGTGTCACATCCTCTCCCCCTAAAAAGAAGCTTCGTCCCCGAAGCTTGGGTACGACGAGTTCAAACAAGATGGCAACAAAATGGCTACATGAACCAACAATGTGACAAAAGAAAACAAGAGCATCTTTTGACCAAAACTTCAAGAATTCAAAAGGTTTAAAGTTGTCAAAGAAATTATGGCATTGTAAGGTTTTAAAGAAATCACTAAAGAAGTTCCTTGAGCACAACAAACACTAAGGCCAAAACACGACAATCAAAAACCTTCTAAACAACGCTAGAGGTCCAAAAAACTAGGTTATAGTTAAAACAACCCACAAAACTAACTACTCCAACCCAGCTAACAAGCAAGAAAGGTAACACGAGGCAAACAACAAAACACAACTAACAGGTGGCAACAACACAATGGTAACATCGAACGTGGGAAGGAAGACGAGCTTACCCCATCTCCGAACTAGAAGGACTCGTTCTCCTACTCCTCGGTGTCTTCGTCTGAATCTTCATCAGCTCTACCGCGGCTAGAACCGGCCTCAAGCTGGTCCAACCTCTGGTTGACCGCGACGAATTGCATCTTCATGTATGCGAAGCCTTCCTCTATCATTCTGTTTTGCTAGCGAAGAAGGGTGACCACACGCTCCTCGTGTGTCATGGCGTCATGTTCCCTCTTGGTCTAGATTCCTTCCTTAGATTCTCTTCATCCTCAGAGTTGCTCTCCTCGGCTGCTTCGGCTTCTTCCCCACCTTCTTCCTCTTTTTGGTCTTCATCACCATCATTCCCGGCGTCTCCTCCCAAGCTCTATACGGCGAGATTTAACTTCCCAACAGGGATTTCTAACTCGGCTACTAACACACTCCTCTCGGAGGGGGATTTACTGGCAATCTCTTCAAGCGTGATGTACTCCCCGTCATCAATTTGAAATAGGTTGCAACTCCGGAGGTTTGCGGCATCCAACACCATTTTTGTAACACCCCAGATTTTCAAGACTTTTAAAACTTATATAATAAAGATAGAATCTCATTAAATCCCAAAATACGATACAAAGAGTACGGGGTGCTATGCCACACCCGAGCTAGAGAACTCGGGTGCACAGGCTAAATTCTAAAACCTCAATCAGTATCAATACTAAATCATGGCACACAGGCCGAAAGGGAAAACTATCTAGGCTACGCCCCAAGCTTCTAGCGCGCTCTAGTGATCTACTCGTCTGTGCCTAAAAGCCAAATATATCTGTTCAACGAGAGATGTTGGTAACCCACTCCAACGCGTTGAAATACAATACATATATATATATATATATATATATATATATATATATATATATATATATATATATATATATATATATATATATATACGAAAACCATTTTGAACATGAAGATATATCCTACGAACTCTAGCTTTTAAAACAGGGATAGACTCAACAGATAGAGCTAAGCATAGACAGCAGTTATACCAAGCATATACAGTTTACAACAGGCAAGACAGATAAGATAAGCACAATTAATAATCATAACCCAACATATACGATCCCCAGTATAAATCCCATAGTCTCACCCCCGAGATACTCATAACAACAACTCATCCATACTTCATCACATAGCACACTTTGGTGGCGCCACAGGACCAATCACATGCCCATACATGAGGGTCAGCGCATATAGCTCTGACACGGCCCCGCAGCACCCTACCCCGTATCGCAACACGGAGGGGTCAATCGCAACCGTCCGATGAACCGCAGCTCATCATAGTTTGATCGCAACCAAACAGTGGACCGCAGCCCAAGAATATGTGATCTGACCGCAGCAAGGAAATATGAACAGCAACTCATGTAGAAACGTTTGATTGCAACCAAACGGTGGACCGCAGCCCAAGAGTGTAAATCTGACCGCAGCGAGCTTCTGAACCGCAGCTCAGGAATAACCAATCTGATCACAACCGGATTGGGGTATCATGCACACATAACACATAGCAAGCACATGCAACCCACATTAACACATTGGGAAGGGGGAGGAAACGTATAACAAAACCTATGCGTGATCCTTCACAAACTAATAATGATCCTAAGGGGTTTATGCTTCTTTCACCTAGGTCTACGGGATACCAATTCAACTAGCCTGCAATATATAAGACTCACACAACCTACGAACGGTACCCGAAATATCAAACTTGACATAGGCGTTATGGACGGAGTCCGTTGGGACACCACGGGGGTCGGGGGAACATCAAACGGGGAAGCCAAAATCCCAACGTGGGGTACAAACCAGCGGGTAGCCGGTGGGTGAGGGGTCAACCGCCGGCTGCCCGCCGGCGGCACTGTTCCGGGCAGCGGGTGCCCGGCGGGAAGCTGCCCGCTCGCCGGCTGCCCGCTGCCGGCATTGCCCAAATAGGCCGCGGGTAGGTGGCGGGTCCCCTACCCCCTCCTACCCCCCACTGACTCTTTTTCACCAAAAACGCCCCGGGAACCTTTGTGGAACCCGAAACCATGCTTAGACACTTTCAAACGCAATTGATAACACACGTAGACAATTAACGGATCAAAATCAAGAAACATATGGCACATAACCTATCATGTTTTTCTAAACATAATCAACACCCAATCATGCAAATTCCCACCCAATATACCAAGAATAATACCATACGAATTCCACGATATAACCTAGGGTTCTAATTATTTTTAAATCAACAAGAACACAATTCATCTTCCAAAATCAAGATTCGGTAGGAATATCATATAACTATCAAGAACCTCATATAATCATTAAGAACATCAAGAACACCATATAATTATCAAGAACGTCATATAATCGTCAAGAACACCATAATTATCAAGAACCTCTCGTCATCAAGATCACCCATGGAATCATCCCACCAATCATCAATAATAATATCACAAATCATCAATACACAATAATATGGGGAAATCCTAAGAGGGGAATCATAGCTATGAAAATAGGTTTTGTTGAGACATGGGTTACCTTTTAGCCTTAATTAATTCCTTGGCTATGAAGGGTCTTTCTTGAAGCTTTCTTTTTTCTTGATTTCTCCTAGGGGAATTCTTGGAACTTCTTGTGTGGTGAGGGAATATTGTGGTGGGAGTTCTAGGTGCCTCCTTATGTTCCCTATTTATATATCTAAGAGTCTTACTTAGGGCCTAATTACTATAGGTTTGCTAACTCTATTCCTTTTAGGACTAAGGATTGGGTTTAGGGATAAGGGCCCATGGACTATGGTGAGCCTTTCCTAATTAATTATTGTGATTTAATTCTTTCTTTTGGGTAATTGGTTAAATGATTAATTGGTTTTAGGGATCGTAACACGGGGTGTTAGAATTTTACCCACTGGCTTAGGTACACAACCATAAACACTTACTCCCTTCTTGGCGAAGATCCAGCTCACAACCATACCATATTGCAGACTCTTACGGTTATGATCTCGGCAAAAGACCATATGATGCAACATTAAAGCAGGCAAGTTGAACTTCACCACGTTCTTCAAGCTAAAGGCAAACGTGCACTCCAACTTTCCCAACAGACGACTCTTTTTGTTATTGGGCAACAAAAAGTCAAAATCAAGCATAACTAAGATCCTTTGTTCAACAGTCAACCATTTCCTTTCCGGCCTCGTGGCCTGGGTAAAACCACTAGTCCGTCCAAAGAGATAACTCAAGTAGTCTCGATAACCCATGTTATCCGTCCCAATCCAGGAGTTACCACTATACAGCGAGACTCCCTAGTGGTCAGACTCAAAAGCTGAGCCAGCCTCTTCTCAGTCAAAACAATTTTCACCCCTCTCACTTTAGAAGTGACCTCCAACTTTCCACCATCTTTAGTCACAGTCATGTGACGGTAGAATTCTTTCACCAAACTCGGGTAAGTCTCAACCCCGATGGTGAGAAACCCATCCAACACTCCTTGATTATTAAACATTTCCAACTAAGAGCTTGAAAAAGAATCAGGATCAAAGGCTTTACCTTCAAACACATGGTAGTGGGCATCCACCCATTCCACTCTTCTCATCAAGTTAGTCCTTCTAGGCATGATTCTAAGTTGACCCAAAGACCCAAAGTAGACCAAAACTCTCTTCTTCTTCCTATTTTCTTCTTCTTCTCTCTTTCTCTCTCTCTCTCGGCTTCTCGGCGAACCGGCAGCAGGAAACGGCGCCGGCAGTCAGCTTCGATGGTGATGGCGGGGCGGCTTCGGCGGAGGTCGATTCGCGATGCTGGTCCGGCTGCAACAGAACAAGGGAGACGACGGGAAGGGGGGGGGGGGGGGGTCTCGGGTAGCTCACGGGTGGGAGGGAAAAAGATGAAGGTTTTGGGGAATTTGGAACAATTTGGGAGAAAGAAGGTTTTAATTTGGGGATTTTGAGTAAAGTGAAAATGATTGGTTAAATGGAATTTAATTCAGACAAGGTTTAAGATGCACAATAGGTTCAAGTGGTTCAAAGGTTGGGTTGGTAACTTGGACACCCAGGTTTGAAACTAGTTACGTATGAATTAAAACTTCCTTGTTTTTTTAGGCTACAAATGAAAGGATTTCTATGATTTTGTCTAATATAAATTCGAAGGGTACTCAATTAAACTTAGATAACCCAAAAGAAAGAGGTTGAGTTAAAAGAGCATATATACAAGGCTACGGAATTAACACAAGCACGATCTACTCATAAATCACAAATAACTCACGAAAGAAACTCACTTGAAAAGCCAAAATGTTCACATAACAAGGAAATAAGGCAACAAAGGAAAGACACACTCTCAAGATAAAGATAGACTTAGGAAGGGTTACCTGCCGTCTCTTCTTCAACCAACCCCTTCGATTCAGCTTGGGATCGACCCATCACAAACACTCGACCCGAGGGTCTAGCTCCAGCTACACCTCGGCCTGAACTCCCTCCCGAAGTTCCACCAGATCCCAAGCTAGGTGGCAAGGCTCTTTGATTAGCTTGTAGAGGACATGCAAAAGCCTTGTAACCGCTTTCCCCGCACTTGTAGCATCGCAAGGAATTTCCTTGGCAATCCTTTCCCACATGCCCCTTTCCACATTTCCTGCATGCAAACGTCTTAGCTTGTTCTCCGGACTCTACTCGGGTGGATCCTTGAGGTGGGGAAGGTGCAGTTCTGGTTGGGAAGTCCTGCCTCGACTTCTTTAATTTGTGGGATCCACCGCTCTCGTTCCTCTTCTTAGCGAGCTCAAACGACCCTCGCTACAACTGTTGTACCCGGTACAGGTCAGCAGCACTCAGATAAGCCTCCTTCCAGGTCCTCGGCTTGCTCACTGTCAACGCCTTTCGAGCCTCATAGTTGAGCCCAGTCACGAACTTCTCCACCTTTGCAAGCTCGGAGGGGACTAGCATCCTTGGGAAACGAGCGAGCTCAAAGAATCGCTTGTGGTACTCCACCACAGACGATGAACCCTGCTGGAGATGTAGAAACTCATCGCACATAGCAGCTCGGACATGTGACGGATAAAACCGCTCTCTCATTAGGTCCTTTAAGACTGCCCAGTCGAAGTCGGGCTCCTCTTGGCATGCGGGTCCCTCGTGCACCCACCAGAGATCAGTTTCACGACTGAAGTAGAAAGATGCCAACTCCACTCTGCGCTATTCAGGGCACCCTACAACGGAGAAGATCTTGTCGAAGGTCCGGATCCACTCATCGAGTATGACAGGGTCCTCCTCTCCGGCGAACATCGGTGGTCTATGACCCGAGAGTAGACGTCCCACATCCCGATGTCCGGTAGGCTGTGGCGGCGGAGCAGGATGATTGTTGTTCAGAATAGCTTCACTCAAGGTTTGCTTGGTCTGCGTGAGATGTTGCAAGTTCTGAGCCAGCTGCTCGTTGGTTGGTGACTCGGGTGTACGAGCGCGTTGACGAGGCGGAGCCATAGCGATACTTCTACAACAACAACACGGTTACGGTAGGCACAAACAACAACGCACCCTTACCTGGCGCTAACTAAAAGAGCACTAAGTTATGCAGAAACAACAAATCAAACAGAACAAATGGTAAACAACACACAGCTCACCACGTGTCCTAAAAGTCCTAAGTTCTAAACACTTAGATACATAAGGTCACCTTAGGGTCTCAAACCACACTTAACTTCTTAAAAGTCCAGACTCTAACATCCTAGACTCAAACCTAGGCTCTGATACCAACTGTAACACCCCCGATTTTAACAATTTTCATAAACATTTAAAGCTTAGTAAAGAGACAAAGTCTACTCATTGAGATTAAAGTAACGTGGAAGCAAAAGACAAAATACGGGAGATGTCATGCCACACCTATTCATCTATAGGTGCACAGGCTAAATCTAAATGATCACACAAGACATGATCATAACATTCCATGGCTTACTGGCACAAAACTCTAACTAAAACAGTCAAGGGAGCTACACTATCTAACAACATCTAGCGCGCAATCCAAAAGCTACTCAAGACCTGTAAAGCAACATAAAGAAAGGGGACGACACCCGGTCAGCGAACATTGCTGGTAACCCATCAATTCGTGTTAAATATCATATATATAGATAGTATAAATCAAAACTATTTTCGAAACAGAATACAGTATATACCAGTCTAAAAGTCTTAGAGGAAACTCAACTGCAAAGACTCAATTTCACTCTCAAAGGAACAAGGGAAATCAACATCCCAAGACAACAACAAGACAAGAATACCAACATTTCAATGCAACTCGAGATGTATTTTACTGATCACAAAGTAGAATACATCAGGACATGCTCGATAGCAAAGAAACACATTCACACACTGGCAACTACATGCCATAGTGACTACTACATGTCACAAGAACACAATTCCAAGTTCCAACCTTATGCCTGGTTCCAACCTTATGGCTACCCCCGACCTTGTTACAGTTTCAACCTTTACCTCCTAGTGCCACCCTGTACTTCCGAGTCCAATCTTTTACCTCCGAGGGCTGTCGCCCCCAGCTAACACCGCCAACATTTCCACTGATCTCTCAGTACACGAGGATACCATTCCATATCATAACACAAAACCACCAATCTCATGTGCAACGCTCAAATAACAAACCACCAATCTCAATCATGGCCACATGAGGACCGCATCACGTCCTTTGAGATTAAGGCCCCATAAACCTTAATCGTGCAATCAAGGTACAACAAGTACATACATTTACATCACAGGAATCAATCAATGGATCACAACAAAGATATGAAACCATACTCAATAAGGAAGGATTACATGATATGAACCTAATCCAAGGTTCAAATAAAGATGGAATATTGTCCCAAGAATGCTCTCAAAAGTAAAGATAGAGATGGACCAAATTACCTTAAACCTCACGAGAAACCCTTAGTCCCAAATCCTCAAAGACTTTGAAGAATCCCATGTAGCTTCAAGTACCTCGATGTTGCAATCTTCAATCAACTAGAGTTAGATCTAGTTTCCTTCGATTCAAGAACGAGTCCATGAACCTAAATCTAAGGTTGAAGAAAGGAAGATTGATCCGAGTCCACGAATCAATTTGCTAGTTGAGTCCACGACTAGCCACTAATTGAGTCCACAATTAGCCATAAGGTTTCTTACACAAGTGTAAAGAAAAACTTAAGAATTTTATTGAATTGAAGCCTGCTTAAAACTCATATGGATGTGCCCTATTTATAGGTACAGGGCAGCATTGTAATACAATGGGAAAAAGAGTCCTAAACCTAATCTAGAAAGCAAGTAAATATAGTCCTATTTAGAAAGGGATTTAAGGAATCCTTTTCTAAATACAGAAAGAGTCCTAAACCTAATCTAGAAAGCAAGTAAATATAGTCCTATTTTGAAAGGGATTTAAGGAATCCTTTCTAAATACAAACTAGTCTTTTCTCTTTAATTCCAAACAATTTAAAATAATGATGACCACAAATAATAAAGCTGATTTGGGCCTTGGATCTTGTGATTGGCTCAATTTGTACTCTTAATGGATCTTCATTATGTTGGGCCGCATCATCCTCCCCTTCTTGAAAAATGATTCGACCTCGAATCTTCTAATCATTGTCTTCGATCTGTGACATCACTTGAAACGGGCCACTTATAATACCTTCCTCTATCGAATGGAATTTTTATTGGACTTTCTTGTTTCTTCCACCAATGATGCTTTAAGGACGTAGTTATGGGCCTTGTGATGAGCCCACTATAGATCCTTATTGGATTCCATGTGTGCTGGTTCCTATTATTCTCCCATTCTTGAAAAGGATTCGTCCTCGAATCCAAATCTTCAATGAATGACAAATTAGTAAGCCCACTTTGTGTTTTATCACGCTCATGGAACTTTTTCTTGGGATACTTGACACGAGTTGCTCCAATCTTCATCCTACAATCAAAAAGTAAGGCAATTAAGTCTAATGACGTAGCATGAAATTTAAACATTCTGGATGGTAATAATTCAACAAAATGAGACATATTAAATTTAGGCATCTTGTTTGAATTGTCAACAAGCACAAAATCTTTCCTCCTAGAGCTTAAGGTAAAATCAAACAGAAAATTCATGGAAATATCAAGTAATGATTTAGATGTATTATGGTGGTAAGTAGCACAATTCTGAACATAAGATTCTACATCTTTTTTCTTCTTTGGCCAATGAAAATATCCACGCAAAACATCATCACTCTTTGGAAAATCAAAATGACCCTTATCAACAATTAAATCATTGCCCAAAACAAAGCAAAAAGTGTCAATCCCATTGACTTTGAACCAAAACCCCTTGTTCAAGTAGTATTTGCCATAAGAAGTTTTCAAATGTGCCTTATAACTTCCAAGTGATTCCTTATCTCTATCAAATAAAGTTCTAGTAAAATCAAAATTAAGGAATCTTGGATGTATGGAGGCAAACAAATTGCTAACACATCTAGCAAGTAGGTCATTAATAGAAACATGGCAAACAAATCTAGAGAATTTTAATGCATGCTTTTGAAATAAAAGTGAGTAAATAGTTACTCCCCTTCTTTTCTCTTGATTATTATCCTTTTTTGTTAGCAAGAGGGCTGCACTTTGATAGCTCTGGCAGGTTCTTTCCCCTATACCACTGATAGCGGTTCCTTTGTTTGGCTACAATCTAAGTTAGAGGACTGGAGTGGTGACTCCAATTCTAAACGTGGAGGTTCCAGTTTGCTCTCTTCGATTTCTTCTTTCTTCGAGGCTGGTTTGAGAGCTTGCTTCGATCTCAGTTGAATTTCTTCTACTTGTTTTGGAAGTAGATGCTTAAGCACATGTATAAATCTATTATAGGTGACATTGCATGTGTTGTTGAGTGCATTATAATAAAAATGTCTATCATGTTGCCATGACATTCCAAGTGAAACATGTGCAGTACACATTAGCACAATATCACATAGAACCTCATCAAATACTTGCCAATACAAAAAGGAATAAAAACTTGTTTAGTCACTCTCACATCCCCTGAATCAATAAGATTGTATGGTTGGGGGTGATTGATAAGAGGTAACTTAAGGTAGTCCACCATAGCTGCACTAGCTAAATTTATACAATGATACGAATTGATAACGATAATGCATCCCTTTCCATGAATGTTTCCTCTAGTATAGAGTGGTAGTTGCACTCGCTTAGGGTGTTTCTCTAGATTAGTCATTCGAGTGCTTAAACATTCCATGGCAAAGGCTAGAGCATCTATTTTATGCTCTAATCTCTTACATGTGTTTGGAACCTCTTCAGCCATCTGTAGATGAGAAACAAAATCTATAAACAAGAAGATATGTGAGTATTCATGTTAGTGAAATCAAAAAGTTGGCTCGCTCCCTTTCTATTCTTAGCTCACAGGTAAGAGGTGGATTATATGGCTCTGGGGGTGCACTACACACTCTTACAAACACACACTCCACTTGTGTATCGCTCAAGGTGGCAGATACTCTCACAAGACTTTTTCCGAAAAGGAAAATTTTAGTTCGGAATTCAAGTTGATATGGATTCAACCTCAAAGTTCAAGAAAATGTACCTTGGAAAACTTCACAAGCCTTTGAGAGTAAGGTGTATCACGAGGTAGGTAATAAAATTAAGAGCAAGAAGCAAAGAAAAAGGACAATACAAGCAAAGAAACTAAGCAAGATTTGAAAGAAAAAGGGAAGCAAAGAAAAAAGTATGACAGAAAGAAGTATGGCAGAAAGATATGCAGGACCAATATCAGAAAATAGACACAAATAGAATGTAAGAGGGGTTCACGTGTACCACAACCAATTAGGAATCTTTCAAGAACTCCTTCAAACCTTATTCTTTTCCCCTTCCTTTTCCCTCAAAAATTCTACTACCAGCCAAATTCTTTCCCCAACCTTATTCTTCTTCTTTATTGCTTTCTCTATTTTTCTTTTTTGTTTTTCAACTTTCTTGATTTTTTTTTGATTTTTTTAAAAGTAACCTCAAAATAACTATTGTAAATATCAACAAATATTTCGGACCAAGAAGATCCACACAACCCCTTCAAAACATAATCAAGAATTTCAAGAATCACCCAGAAAAATAGAGACACTGCCCTTACTTCGAAGATCAATATCTCAATGACCGTAAATAATTAGCACGTGTATAAAATATCTAATGAACGCCCCAGAAGAGATCTACAACATATCAAAATTTCAGATAAAACTAACCAGTGGATGTCTAGATATAGGTCATTATTTGAAACTGGTCACAGAATGCGGAAATCTGGACAGGGTATGATTGCGACGTGATTGCGCGTAAATGCGCTTTGGATATAGGTAAGTGTGGGATAGGGTTGTTTTCTTGACAGAATATGTGCTAATATGGTTCTTAGGAGGTGTGAGGTCTCGTTGATATTGGACGGGAAAAAGGGAAAACTAATTCGGGATTGTTTTTCAAGAAACTGGAGAACATGTATCAAGATTCAAGAACACAATCAAGAATGGAAAGAAATTTTTTTTTAGGGTTTTTTAATGAATAAGACATGAAAAAAAATTAGTATGTAAGATAAGAATGAGATAAACCTAGGACACCAAAGAAACCAAATTTCTAACGAAAATGAGATAAACCTAGGCTCTGAATACCAAATTGATATGAACCTAGTCCAAGGTTAAAATAAAGATGGAATATTGTCCCAAGAATGCTCTCAAAAGTAAAGATAGAGATGGATCAAAATACCTTAAACCTCACGAGAAACCCTTAGTCCCAAATCCTCAAAGACTTTGAAGAATCCCATGTAGCTTCAAGTACCTCGATTTTGCAATCTTCAATGAACTAGAGTCGGATCTAGTTTTCTTCGATTCAAGAACGAGTCCACGAACCTAAATCTAAGGTTGAAGAAAGGAAGATTGATCCGAGTCCACAACAAGCCACTAATTGAGTCTACAATTAGCCATAAGGTTTCTTACACAAGTGTAAAGAAAAACTTAAGAATTTTATTGAATTGAAGCCTGCTTAAAACTGATATGGATGTGCCCTATTTATAGGTATAGGGAAGCATTGTAATACAATGGGAAAAAGAGTCCTAAACCTAATCTAGAAAGCAAGTAAATATAGTCCTATTTAGAAAAGGATTGGGATTTAAGGAATCCGATCCTTTTCTAAATACAAAAAGAGTCCTAAACCAAATCTAGAAAGCAAGTAAATATAGTCCTATTTAGAAAGGGATTTACGGAATCCTTTCTAAATACAAACTAGTGTTTTCTCTTTAATTCCAAACAATTTAAAATAATGATGACCACAAATAATAAAGCTGATTTGGGCTTTGGATCTTGTGATTGGCCCAATTTGTACTCTTAATGGATCTTCATTATGTTGGGCCACATCATTACAATCCGACACCAACGATGGTCAATACAAGTTGCCAATCTCAATAGGAAGGTACAAACCACACACACTAGCATTATAACATCAAACTAGCATGCTTATTAAACGGGTAAACCAAAGATAGTTCCATAGAACATACAAGACTCAGCATAGTCCAACGAATCACAAAGTTGGACACTTAACATGATTCAAGACACCAAATATTACATGGATTCCTAACGTAACGTTCTAGACATACGAAATAAGACACTCAAAAAGACCAATAAAACAACATCGGGAGGTCAAAACATCAATACCGAGTCAAAAGGATCACGGGGAACAAATCCCCGACCAACACCAAATATGTACCCCGCGGGTGGGGCCACGGGTGGACCTCCACCCACGGGTACGTGGGGCGGCGGGTGATGCACTACTCGTCGTTCCGCCCGCGGGTACCGTCCTGAACACAAAATAATCCCTTCGGGGATTTTCAACAACAAGTCCAAATTCATATCCAAAACGCCCAAAATCTCATAGAATGCAACAACATGACTTGAACCTAAGAAATAGCCAAGCAATGGCATACAAGAACCTTAAGAATAAGCTGTAAACATGAATTACCACAAGACAATGCATCAAATCTCACATTTCATAACAAAAATCACAAGTAGAAGCCAAGAAATCATCATATAGGTAAGAAAATAGATTTTGTAAAGCATGGGTTACCTTTGTAGCCTAACACTTCACTTTTCTCACCCTTAAAAGCTTCTCCTAAAGCTCTTCTTCAACACCAACTTCATAAACACACAAAAAGACAACAAAGATTCTATTTTTAGAAAAAGACATCTAAAAAGATACTGAAAACACCAAGAGATCAAGGATCTTACCCTCCCCTATGCTCAAGGTTAGTAAAGTATGAATCTTGGAGGCCAACTTGTAGGATTTAGGATACCCAAAATTTGGCTGGGTGAAGAAGCTATCAATTTCCTAGAGAGAAGGTAGAGGTTTTGTGTTTAGAGTGTTGGTGCATGAAATGAAAGGATGATGCTAGGTTAGCTTGGAGCACAAACTTTAGGTAAAAAGACTTCTTTGCCCTTACTAAAATTGGAAGAATAAGGAGACAAGGGAATAACTCATAAGGCATAGGGTACAACTCTTTGACTTGGATTGTCTAGTCCAATTTCTAGTCCTCGAACTATTGAATTTTCAGGACTTTAGGAATAAATTGCCAAATAAGTTAGGATTAATTATCTAATTATCCTTAAATAGAGTTTGGATTTACGGGGTGTCACATCCTCTCCCCCTAAAATGAAGCTTCGTCCCCGAAGCTTGGGTACGACGAGTTCAAACAAGATGGCAACAAAACGGTAACATGAACCAACAATGTGAGAAAAGAAAACAAGACCATCTTTTGACAAAAACTTCAAGAATTCAAAAGGTTTAAAATTGTCAAAGAAATTATGGCATTGTAAGGTTTTAAAGAAATCACCAAAGAAGTTCCTTTAGCACAACAAACAATAAGGCCAAAACACGATAACCAAAATTCTTCTAAACAACGCTAGAGGTCCAAACAACTAGGTTATAGTTAAAAAAACCCACAAATCTAACTACTCCATCCCAACTAACAAGCAAGAATGGTAACACGAGGAAAAAAACAAAACACAACTAACAGGTGGCAACAACACAACGGTAACATCAAACGAGGGAAGGAAGTCGAGCTTACCCCATCTTCGAACTACAAGGACTCGCTCTCCGACTCCTCGGTGTCTTCGTCTGAATCTTCATCAGCTCTACCTCGGCTAGAACCGGCCTCAAGCTGGTCCAACCTCTGGTTGACCGCGACGAACTGCATCTTCATATATGCGAAGCCTTCCTCTATTATGTTCTGCTGGCGAAGAAGGGTGACCACACGCTCCTCGTGTGTCATGCCGTCATGTTACCTCTTGGTCTAGCTTCCTTCCTTCTTAGATTCTCTTCATCCTCAGAGTTGCTCTCCTCGGCTGCTTCGGCTTCTTCCCCACCTTCTTCCTCTTCTTGGTCTTCATCACCATCATTCCCGGCGTATCCTCCCAAGCTTTGTACGGCGAGATTTAACTTCCCAATAGGGATTTCTAACTCTGCTACTAACACACTGCTCTCGGCGGGGGCTTTTCTGGCAACCTCCTCAAGCATGATGTACTCACCGTAATCAATTTGAAACAGGTTGCAACTCCGGAGGTTTGCAGCATCCAACACCATTTTACCCACTGGCTTAGGTACACAATCGTCAACACTTACTCCCTTCTTGGCGAAGATCTAGCTCAAAACCATACCATATGGCAGACTCTTACGGTTATGATCTCGGCAAAAGACCATATGATGCAACATTAAAGCAGGCAAGTTGAACTTCACCACGTTCTTCAAGCAAAAGGCAAACGTGCACTCCAACTTTCCCAACAGATGACTCTTATTGTTATTAGGCAACAAACAGTCAGAAACAAGCATAACTAAGATCCTTTGTTCAGCAGTCAACCATTTCCTTTCCGGCCTCGTGGCCTGGGTAAAACCACTAGTCCGTCCCAGGAGATAACTCAAGTAGTCTCAATAGCCCATGTTATCCGTCCCAATCTAGGAGTCACCACTATACTGCGAGACTCCCTAGTGGTCAGACTCAAAAGCTGAGCCAGCCTGTTCTCAGTCAAAATAATTTTCACTCCTCTCACTTTAGAAGTGACCTCCATCTTTACACCATCCTTAGTCACAGTCATGTGACGGTAGAATTCTTTCACCAAACTTGTGTAAGTCTCAACCCTGATGGCGAGAAACCCATCCAACAGTTCTTGATAATTCAACATTCCCAACAAAGATCTTGAAAAAGTATTAGGATCAAATGCTTTACCTTCCAACACAAGGTAGTGGGCATCAGGGCCGTTCCAATAAAAAATGAGGTCCTGTGCAATATCTTAAATTGGGCCCCTTTTTCAAATAATTTGTATATATAAATAATAGTTGTTTAAAAAGTTGTGTCAAAAATTCAAAATATAAGTATTGTATAAAAAATTAATCTAAAATTTCATTTAAAAAGTGACCTGCATCGTGCACATTTAAACACAAAATCATCCATCAAACATTTGATATCAACTTCTTAGCTCCTAAAATCTCATTTTCAATAGAAATTAAAGCTAATCCACTGAATCTCTCTTGCAACATACTTGATCGTAAATAAAATTTCAACAATTTAGAATCTTACACAAGAATATCTATTAATTTAGAATCAAGAGCATCCCAATTTCTTGAATCATATATGTCAAATAAAAGCGAATCATTTAGTTTATCATTGTGACCAACATCATCTAAACAAATATCAACATTCTTATTATTTTCATTGTGACAGTGGTACCTATCATTGTTGTGCACACTATTATTTAAATTTTTTTCAATCTCACATTCATCTTGATCTTCTATACGAAGATTTGCATCTAACAATTTCCTTGGCATCATCATTTTACACATCTATTTGAACAAATAATTAATCAAGAAACAAATTCTTGAATATATATTATCAAGTCATGTAAATAAAACAATAAACAAGAATTGTGAAATATTTAATAATTTTAATTACTTGTTAAAAGAATTAAAGAATTTGAAAATTTGTGACTTGATATGATAAAAAAAAATTGACAATTCTATCGAATTGCGTCTATCATCTCACTCGTTGTTTGTTTGTGAGATTTGTGATTTTGTGTAAATAAGCATTAAGAGCTTTCGATAATGTTGTAAATACTCAATGAACTCAAGCTAATTAGCTAATTAATTAATTAGCTAATAATCTAATCTAATATACTGTATACATAAATAATTAAATACATAAAGCCAAAGCACTTAATTAGCAAGTTAATAATCTAATCTAATATATTGTATACATAAAAATTAAATACATAAAGCCATAGGGGATAGGGTTGCGTACTTGCATAATAGCGGTAATGCGGAAGCAAGGAAAAACAAGGGTATTGCGGCAATGCTGATTTCGTAAGAGCGGTGTTGCGGTAATGCTGACTGCGGCTTATGCAGCTTAATACATTATATATACATTTTTTTAAAAAAATTATGGGGCCCCCAATATATTTGGGGGCCCTGTGCAAAGGCCCTGGGCAGACTTGCCCAAGGCCGGCCCTGGTGGGCATCCACCCATTCCACTCTTCTCATCAAGTTAGTCTTCTGGGTATGATTCTGAGTGGACCCAAAGGCCAAAAGTAGACCAAAACTCTCTTCTTCTTCCAATTTTCTTCTTATTCTCTCTTTCTCTCTCTCTCTCGGTTTCTTGGCGAACTGGTAGCCGGACATGGCGCCGGCAGTCGGCTTCGGTGGCGACGGCGGGGCGGCTTCGGTGGAGGTTGATCGGCGATACTGCTCCGGCTGCAACAGAACAAGGGAGACGACGGGTAGGGGGGGTCTCGGGTAGCTCACGGGTGGGAGGGAAAAAGATGAAGGGTTTGGGGAATTTGGAACAATTTGGGAGAAAGAAGGTTTTAATTTGGGGATTTTTGAGTAAAGTGAAAATGATAGGTTAAATGAAATTTAATTCGGACATGGTTTAAGAAGCAAAATTGGTTCAAGTGGTTCAAAGGTTGGGTTGTTAAGCACACCCAGGTTTGAAACCAGGCGGTTATGAATTAAAACTTCCTTGGTCTTTTTAGGCTACAATGAAAGGATTTCTATGAGTTTTTCTAATATAAATTTGAAGGGTTCTCAATTAAACTTAGATAACCCAAAAGAAAGAGGTTGAGTTAAAAGAACATATATACAAGGCTACGGAATTAACACAAGCATGATCCACTCATAAATCACATATAACTCACGAAAGAAACTCACTTGAAGAGCCAAAAGGTTCACATAACAAGGAAATAAGGCAACAAAGGAAAGGCACACTCTCACGATAAAGATAGACTTAGGAAGGGTTACCTGCCGTCTCTTCTTCAACCAACCCCTCCGATTCAGCTTGGGATTGACCCATCACAAACACTCGACCCGAGGGTCTAGCTCCAACTGCACCTTGGCTTGAACTCCCTCCCGAAGTTCCACCGGATCCCGAGCTAGGTGGCAAGGCTCTTTGATTAGCTTGTAGAGGGCATGTGAAAGCCTTGTGACCTCTTTCCCCGCACATGTAGCATCACAAGGCATTTCCTTGGCAATCCTTTACCACATGCTCCTTTCCACATTTCCTGCGTGCAAACGTCATAGCTTGATCTTCGGACTCTACTCGGGTTGATCCTTGAGGTGGGGAAGGTGCAGTTCTAGTCGGGAAGTCCTGCCTCGACTTCTTGAAGTTGTGGGATCCGCCGCTCTCGTTCCTCTTCTTAGCGAGCTCAAACGACCCTCGCTGCAACTGTTGTACCTAGTACAGGTCAGCAGCACTCAAATAAGCCTCTTTCAAGGTCCTCGGCTAACTCATTGTCTACACCTTTCGAGCCTCATAGTTGAGCCCAGTCACGAACTTCTCCACCTTCGAAACCTCGGTGGGGACTAGCTGTAACACCCCGAAATTTTTCAATTTTTAAGACTTATATAATAAAGGTAGATTCTCATTAAATCCCAAAACATAATATAAAGGAGTACAGGATGCTATGCCACACCTGAGTTCGAGAACTCAGGTGCACAGGCTAACTAACTAATATCCTCAATAATGTAAATACATAAGCATGGCACGCAGGCCGAAAGGGAAACTATCTACTCTACGCCCCAAGTCTCTAGCGCGCTCCAGTGTCTACTCCTCTGTGCCAGAAAGCCAAATATATCTGATCAGCGAGAGATACTAGTAAGCCACTCCAACGCGTTGAAATATAGTATATATATATATATATATATATATATATATATATATATATATATATATATATATATATATATATATATATATATATATATATATATATATATATATATATATATATATAGATATACAAAAATCATTTCGAAGCCGGAAGATATATACTTAAGAGACACTAGTTTTAAAACCAGGAAAAGACTCAGCAAATAGGGATAAGCATATCAGACAATAATAACAACAACATAAGGAATACGCATTTACGGTCACAAGCCACTTCTCAAATCCAATCCACATTATCATCCAATCATCTTTCATATCACATAATCATCGATGGCGCCACGGGACCAATCGCATGCCCTGAACATGAGGGTTAATGCCTATAGCATTAACACGGCCCCGCAGCACCCTACCTCAGTACCACAGTACGATGGGAGTTGATCGCAACCAACCCCTGGAGAACCGCTGACGAACTCAACTTCGGACCACGATCCGACACACCGCTGACGCGCCCAGTCGGTGGATCGTGATCCCCTTTACAAGGGGGGACTTACGACCCTACACACCGTTGGTGCGCACAATCGGCGGGCCGTAGCGGATCAAGCCCGACACACCGCTGAGCTAAACTCAGTCGGTGGGCAAAGATCCTCGGAGACTACGGTCCAACATACCGATGTCCCACCACTCGGTGGATCGCAGCCAGTCGTAGCCCTACACACCGCCTGATTACTCAGGTCGGTGGACTACAATCTTCCTCGGCTTGTTGGCCCCATACCGCCTGGCGCATCTCGGTCGGTGGGTCATATCACGGAGGCCCATGTGGACCTTCAGTCCGATACATAATCTTTATATACATGACCGGTCTCTACCAACCTGGTTAACGGTTGGGATGGTTCTCAACCCATTCAACTGCCCGTATAGTGGACCTCAGTCCTATATCATATCAATATCCCTGACCGATCTTAACCGGCTTGGTTAACAGTTGGGATGGTTCTCAGCCTATTCAACTGCCTGTATAGCCTAATCGGTCTTAACCAAGTTGGGGTCATGCATCACGTAACCCACAATAGCACATAATGACACATAATTCACATAGGAAGGGGGAACATATAATTAAGCTTACATGTGATCATTCACGCACTAAGAATAGTTCCTAAGGGCACATATAACTTCCACCTAGGTCCACGGGTTACCAATTCAACTAGCATGCAATTCCTAAGACTCGTTTAACCTACGAACGGTACCCGAAATTCCAAACTAGACTCAGGCACGACAAACGGGGTCCGTTAGGACACCATGGGGGACGGGGAACATCAAACAGGGAAACCGGGGACCCGGGGTGGGGTGTGGACCAGCGGGTAGCCGGTGGGTGGGGGTCACCTGCCGGTGGGCGGTGTTCCGGGCAGCGCCCTTCTGGGTAGCGGGTAGGTGGTGGGTTCCCCCACCCCCACCTACCCCCCACTGACTCTTTTCTCAATATTCGTCCCGGTGACCTTTGTGGAACCCGAAACCATGCTTAGACACTTTTAAACGCAAATAACGACACCACGAAAGCAATTAACGGATCAAAAGCAAGAATCATGTAGGACTTATCCTATTATGACTCCTAAATGTAAACAACACCCGAACATGCGAATTCCCTCCCAAATACAAATCGAGAACATCATAATACAAATTCCCAATCCAACCTAGGGCTCTAATCCCACCAAACCATCAAGAACATGTTTAATCTTTAACGTCAAGAAAATATCAAGATTCGTCAAGAACCATCACATCATAATCAAGAAATTCTTCTCAACATTAAGATTATCAAGATTATCAGGAAAGCATATAAATCATCTTATCAATCATTAATAATCATAACATAATTATCATAAAAGCATTCAATCAAGACACAAGAATATAGAGGGATGCCAAGGAAGGAGAGTATAGTGAAGAAAATAGGTTTTGTTGAGACATGGGTTACCTCTTAGCCTTAATTAATTTCCTTGGCTACGAAGGGTCTTTCTTTAAGATTCCTCCTTTCGTGATTTCTCCTAAGGGAGTTCGTGGAACATTCTTGTGTGGTGAGGGATTATTTGTGGTGCGAGTTCTAGGTGCCTTCTCTGTCCCTATTTATATAATTAAGAGTCCTAACTATGGTCTAAGTGGCATGGGTTCACTAATCCTATTCCTTATAGGACTAAGGAGTTGGATTTAGGGATAAGGGTTCATGGGCTTATGTTGGGCCTTTCCTAGTTAATGAGATTTTAATCTTTCTTTCAGGGTAATTAATTAATTAGTTTATGGGCTATAACACGGGGTGTTACACTCTCCCCCCTTAACGGGAAGCTTCGTCCCCGAAGCTTTGGTCCTTGCCGAGTAACTTCTTCCCTTATCATATGCTTTCGTCTTGGTTACCTGGTGTGAAGAGTTGGGGTAGCATTCTTTCATTGTGTCTTTGAGTTCTCATGTTGCTTCTTCGGTCCCATGGTTGGTCCAGAGGACTTTGACTATTTCTATGGCTCGTCGGCGGGTGGTTCATGTCTTGGTGTCCAGGATTCTTACGGGTTGTTCTTTGTAAGCTAGTGCATCGTCAAGGTCCACGGTCTCGGGTTGTAGTACGTGGCTCGGGTCGTGTACATAATTCTTTAGTTGGGATATGTGGAATATGTTGTGTACCCGTTCTAGTTCAATGGGTAGGGCGAGGCGGTAGGCCAGGTTCCCGACTCTTTCTATGATTTCATAAGGGCCGATAAACCGGGGGCTGAGTTTTCCCTTTTTCCCGAACCTCATTACCCCTCGGGTGGGCGAGATCCTTGACCAGACCTTGTCCCCAGGGGTGAACTCGGCTTGTTTCCTTCCTTGGTCGGCGTAGGATTTTTTGCGGTCTTGGGCGGCCTTCATTCTTTCTTGTATGTGTTTGACTTTAGCTATGGTATCTTGTAAGTATTGGGGTCCTAGTGTTACTGGGCCGACCATGTCTTCCCAACATAAGTGGGTTCTACATTTTTGACCGTATAGAGCTTCGTAGGGGGACATGCGGATACTTGCGTGGTAGGTGTTGTTGTAAGAGGATTCGATGAGGTCTAGATGTTCCTCCCATGTTCCTTGGAAGTCCAACATGCAGGCTCTTAGCATGTCTTCGAGAGTCTGGATGGTCCTCTCGGTTTGGCCGTCAGTGGTGGGGTGGAAGGCAGTGCTCAGGTTCAGTTGTGTCCACAAGGCTGTTTGTAGAGACTTCCAGAATTGTGAGAGGAACCTGGGATCCCTATCGGACACAATGTTTCGGGGGATCCCGTGGTATTTTACTACTCGGTTCAGGTAGGCCCGGGCTAGCTGCGTCATTGTCCACGTTTCTTTCATAGCAATGAACCGTGCTCTCTTGGTTAGCCGATCCACTATTACCAAGATCTTATCCTTGCCGGTTGGTGTTATGGGTAACCCTCCGACAAAATCCATGGATATGGAGTCCCACTTCCCTTGTGGTATTTCAAGGGGCTGTACGAGTCCTTTGGGCTTGCATCGTTCGGCTTTTACCCTTTGGCAGTTCAGACATTTGGCCACGAAGTCTACGACTTCCTTTTTCATGTTGGGCCACCAAAACATCTTTTTCACATCTTGGTACAGTTTGTCGCCTCCGGGGTGTACTGAGTATGGGGAGTTGTGCCTTCTCTCAGGATTTGTTGCTTCAGGTGGGGGTGCGTCGTGGGCACGCACCACGTCCCTTGATAGCGGAGGCTGCCATCTTCGCATATTTTGAAGGGTCCGTCCTTTCCCTGAGTTAGGTTGAGCTGAATTTTACGTAGTTCCGGGTTTTGATGCTGTCCGGTCTTGATTTCTTCGAATCGTGTGGGTATGACTCTGGCATTGAATAGGCGGATCTCGGAGTTGGTTCGACCGTGCTCTACCACCTCCAAGTTCAACTTTTGGAAGTCCTTGTATAGCTGGTCTGGTAAGATCCAGGTGGCGTTGAGGGAGTGGTTAGTCTTTCGGCTTAGGGCGTCTGCCACAACGTTAGCCTTGCCTTCGTGGTACTGGATATCTAGGTCGTAATCTTTTATGAGTTCCAGCCACCTTCGTTGTCGCATGTTTAGATCTTTCTGGGTGAAGATGTACTTTAGGCTTTTGTGATCTGTACAAATCTTGCATTGTACTCCGTATAGGTAATGTCTCCAAATTTTCAGGGAGAACACGACGACAGCTAGCTCGAGGTCGTGTGTGGGGTAATTTTCTTCATGGGTTTTGAGTTGTCTAGATGCGTATGCTATTACCTTCCCCTTTTGCATTAGTACGCATCCCAGCTCCTTTTTGGAGGCGTTGCTGAAGACTTCGAATCCTTCCATCCCGGAGGGGAGGGTTAGGACGGGTGCCGTGGTTAGTTTCTCTTTCAATTCATGAAAGGCTGTGGTGCAGTTGTTGTCCCAACGAAAGGGGGTTTCCTTTTTCATGAACTTGGTGAGTGGTTGAGCTATTTTGGTAAAATCGGGTACAAACATCCTATAATAGCCAACTAATCCTAGGAAGCTTCTGACCTCCGAAAGTGATTTTGGTGTGGGCCATTCCTTGACGGCGCGAATCTTGGTGGGATCCACCTTGATTCCTTCTTTGGTTATTACATGACCCAGGAAGGCTACGTTGTCCTTCCAGAATTCACACTTGGAGAACTTGGCGTATAGTTGGTGTTCTCTCAGGGTTTGTAGGGTTGTGCGGTGGTGCTTCTCATGTTCTTCCTCGTTTCGGGAGTAGACCAGGATGTCGTCGATGAATACAATGACGAAGTCATCTAGGTGGGGCCGGAATACTCGATTCATGAGGCCTATGAATATAGCGGGTGCGTTGGTGAGTCCGAGACTTGGCGGTGGATTTCCAAGTTTCTGCTTGGTGGTGATGGTTGGGGAACTGCGTTGTTTAATGTCTGGGCAATTTGGGCCAGACGTTGTAGATTTTGAGTCAAGAATTCCTGTGTGGGAAATTTCGGTGCCTTTATCTGCTTCTTCTTTGACGTCATCCTGGGGTTCATAGGTTGATATTATTTTGCATCCTTACCTTGATGCTATGGATGTAGGGGAAGTTTATTTAAATTATGTGCTAGTTGGTGTGAAGGAAGTGTAAGGTCTCACGATCTCACCACGCGTCCTATGATTCTCTAAATCCTATCTTACCAAACCTTTAATGTTTTAAGCCTATTGTCCTATGGTCTTGGCCTTAAGAGTCTTATCCTAGGGTCAAACTTAGGCGCTGATGTAACACCCCTGATTTTCAAGACATTTAAAACTTAATAATAAAGGTAACATCTCATTAAATCCCAAAGCGTAACATAAGAGTACGGGGTGCTATGCCACACTTGGGCTAGAGGACCCAGGTGCACAGGCTGTCTAACTACTATCCTCTGAAAGGTAAAGGCATAACATGGCACGCAGGCCGAAAGGGAAACTATACTACTTCTACGCTCCAGTTCTAGCGCGCTCCAGTGCTCTAATCCTCTGTGCCTGAAAGCCAAATATATCTGTTCAGCGAGAGATGCTGGTAACCCACACCAACGCGTTGAAATACAATACATATAGAGATATATATAGATATACGAAAACCATTTTGAGCATGAAGATATATCATACGAACTCTAGCTTTTAAAACCGGGAATGACTCGACAGATAAGGCCAGACACAAGCAACAGTTATAACAGTCATATGCAGTTCGCAATAGATAAGGCAGATAAGGCAAGGCATAAACAATGATCACCACCCATCATAATCAATCCCCAACATAAATCCCACAGTCACATTTCTCCAAGACACTCATAATCACAGCTCATCCATATCACAACACATAGCACACTTTGTTGGCGCCACAGGACCAATCGCATGCCCATACATGAGGGTCAGCGCATATAGCTCTGACACGGCCCCGCAGCACCCTGCCCCGTATCGCAACACGGAGGGGTCGATCGCAACCGACCGATGAACCGCAGCTCATCATAATGTTTGATCGCAACCAAACAGTGGACCGCAGCCCAAGAGAGTGTGTTATCTGACTGTAGCCAGGAATTCCCATCTGACTACAGCCAGCCTCTGAACCGCAGCTCAGGAAAGATGTCACCTGATTGCAGCCAGGAATTCCCATCTGACTACAACCAGCTTCTGGACCGCAGCCCAGGATACCGTCATCCGACTACAGCCAGGAATTCCCATCTGACTATAGCCGGCTTCTGAACCGCAGCTCAGGATAACCAATCCGATCGCAACCGAATTGGGGTAACACGCACACATAACACATAGCAAGCACATGCAACCCACATTACACATTGGGAAGGGGGACAAAGCGTATAACAACGTTATGCGTGATCCATCACGTACTAAGAATAGTCCTAAGGGGTTCATACTTCTTCCACCTAGGTCAACGGGATACCAATTCAACTAGCATGCAATATAATAGACTCATAAACCTACGAACGGTACCCGAAATATCAAACTAGACATAGGCACGACAAACGGGGTCCGTTGGGACACCACGGGGATCGGGGAAACATCAAACGGGGAAGCCGGGGTCCCGAGAGGGGGGAATTTCCAGCGGGTAGCCGGTGGGTGGGGGTCCACCCGCCGGCTGCCCGCCGGACAATACTGTTCCGGGCAGCGGGTCGCCGGCGGGCAGTGCTGCCCGCCTGCTGCCCGCTGCCGGAACAGTGTTCTCGGCCGTGGGTAGGTGGCGGGTCCCCTACCCCCCACCTACCCCCCACTGACTCTTTCATCAAGTTTTCGTCCCGGGAACCGTTGTGGAACCCGAAACCATGCTTAGACACTTACAACGCAATTAACGACAACACGTAGACAATTAACGGATCAAATACGAGGAACGAACGGCACATAACCTATCATGCTTTTCTAAACATAATCAACACCCAAACATGCGATTACCCCACCCGATAACCCAAGAATAACATCGTACGATACAACCTAGGGTTCTAATCACTTTTATATCAACGAGAATACGATTCCTCTTCTAGTTGCAAGATTCGGTAAGAATAACACATAAACATCAAGGATACCAATTAATCATCAAAATCATCATAATCATCAAGAACAACACATAATCATCAAAACCCCAATTAATCATCAAGAACATCATAACTATCAAGAAACTCCCAATATCAAGATTATCAAGATTCCCCATGGAATCATCAAATCATCATTAATAATAATTACCATAATTTCGCCATTCACAATAATATGGGGGAAACCCTAAGGGGAAATCATAGCTATGAAAATAGGTTTTGTTGAGACATGGGTTACCACTTAGCCTTAATTAATTCCTTGGCTATGAAGGATCTTTCTTTAAGCTTTCTTGCTTTCTTGATTTCTTCTAAGGGGATTCTTGGAGCTCTCCTGGGGTGATGGGCGTTTATGCGTGTGGGGGTTCTGGGTGTCTCCTAAGTTCTTTATTTATATATTTAAGACTCCTAATTAGGCCTGAATGGTATGGGTTTACTAATCCTATTCCTTATAGGATTCAGGGACTCGCTTTAGGGATAAGGGTCCATATTAATTAGAGCGGATCCTAATCACAATCTGAATAGTAAAAGGTTTACTATCTTTATTCCTAATAGACTTAAGCCTCTAATTTAGGCAAGGGTCTACGGTTCATGGTGGACCCCATTAATTAATTAAAGGGGAACTTAACTTAATTAATCATATTTAATTATTATTGGCGGGATTAATTAAATAATTAATCCAAGATTAAAGGTCGTAACACGGGGTGTTACAGCTGATACCAACTGTAACACCCCGAAATGTTTCAATTTTTAAGACTTATATAATAAAGGTAGATCCTCATTAAATCCCAAAACATAATATAAAGGAGTACGGGGTGCTATGCCACACCTGAGTTAGAGAACTCAGGTGCACAGGCTAACTAACTAATATCCTCAATAATGTAAATACATAAGCATGGCACGCAGGCCGAAAGGAAAACTATTTACTCTACGCCCCAAGTCTCTAGCGCGCTCCAGTGTCTACTCCTCTGTGCCTGAAAGCCTAATATATCTGTTCAGCGAGAGATGCTGGTAACCCACTCCAACGCGTTGAAATATAGTATAGATATATATATATATATATATATATATATATAGATATACAAAAATCATTTCGAAGCAGGAAGATATATACTTAAGAGAACCTAATTTTAAAACCAGGAATAGACTCAGCAAATAGGGATAAGCATATCAGACAATAATAACAACAACATAAGGAATACGCAATTACGGTCACAAGCCACTTCTCAATTCCAATCCACATTATCATCCAATCATCTTTCATAACACATAATCATCGATGGCGTCACGGGACCAATCGCATGCCCCGAACATGAGGGTTAATGCCTATAGCATTAACACGGCCCCGCAGCACCCTACCTCAGTACCGCAGCACGAGGGGAGTTGATCGCAACCAACCCTTGGAGAACCTAATGCGCCCAGTCGGTGGACCGTGATCCCCTTTACAAGGGGGGACTTACGACCCTACACACCGTTGGTGCGCACAATCGGCGGGCCATAGCGGATCAAGCCCGACACACCGCTGAGCTAAACTCAGTCGGTGGGCAAAGATCCTCGGAGACTATGGTCCTACATACCGATGTCCCACCACTCGGTGGATCGCAGCCAGTCGTAGCCCTACACACCGCCTGATTACTCAGGTCGGTGGACTACAACCTTCCTCGGCTTGTTGGCCCCATACCGCCTGGCGCATCCCGGTCGGTGGGTCATATCACCGAGGCCCATGTGGACCTTCAGTCCGATACATAATCTTTATATACCTCTCTACCATCCTGGTTAAATGTTGGGATGGTTCTCAACCCATTCAACTGCCCATGTAGTGGACCTCAGTCCTATATCATATCAATATCCTTGACCGATCTTAACCGGCCTGGTTAACAGTTGGGATGGTTCTCAGCCCATTCAACTGCCTGTATAGCCCAATCGGTCTTAACCAAGTTGGGGTCATGCATCACGTAACACACAATAGCACATAATGACACATAATTCACATAGGGAAGGGGGAACATATAATTAAGCTTACATGCGATCATTCACGCACTAAGAATAGTTCCTAAGGGCACATATAACTTCCACCTAGGTCCACGGGTTACCAATTCAACTAGCATGCAATTCCTAAGACTCGTTTAACCTACGAACGGTACCCGAAATTCCAAACTAGACTCAGGCACGACAAACGGGGTCCGTTGGGACACCATGGGGGACGGGGAACATCAAACGGGGAAGCCGGGGACCCGGGGTGGGGTGTGGACCAGCGGGTAGCCGGTGGGTAGGGGTCACCTGCCGGTGGGCGCTGTTCCGGGCAGCGGGTAGCCGGCGGGTAGCCGGCTGCCCGGTGGCTGCCCGCTGCCGGGCAGCGGTAAGGTGGTGGGTTCCCCCACCCCCACCTACCCCCCACTGACTCTTTTCTCAATATTCGTCCCGGGGACCTTTGTGGAACCCGAAACCATGCTTAGACACTTTTAAACGCAAATAACGACACCATGTAAGCAATTAACGGATCAAAAGCAAGAATCATGTAGGACTTATCCTATTATGACTCCTAAATGTAAACAACACCCGAACATACGAATTCCCTCCCAAATACAAATCGAGAACATCATAATACAAATTCCCAATCCAACCTAGGGCTCTAATCCCACCCAAACCATCAAGAACATGTTTAATCTTTAACATCAAGAAAATATCAAGATTTGTCAAGAACCATCACATCATAATCAAGAACTTCTCAACGTTAAGATTATCAAGATTATCAAGAAAGCATATAAATCATCTTATCAATCATTAAGAATCATAACATAATTATCATAAAAGCATTCAATCAAGACACAAGAATATAGAGGGAGGCCAAGGAAGGAGATTATAGCGAAGAAAATACGTTTTGTTGAGACATGGGTTACCTCTTAGCCTTAATTAATTTCCTTGGCTATGAAGGGTCTTTCTTTAAGATTCCTCCTTTCTTGATTTCTCCTAAGGGAGTTCTTGGAAGTTTCTTGTGTGGTGAGGCATTATTTGTGGTGCGAGTTCTAGGTGCCTTGTATGTCCCTATTTATATAATTAAGAGTCCTAACTATGGTCTAAGTGGCATGGGTTCACTAATCCTATTCCATATAGGACTAAGGAGTTGGATTTAGGGTTAAGGGTTCATGGGCTTATGGTGGGCCTTTCCTAGTTAATGAGATTTTAATCTTTCTTTCTGGGTAATTAATTAATTGGTTTATGGGTTGTAACATGGGGTGTTACACTAGCATCCTTGCGAAGCGAGCGAGCTCCAATAATCGCTTATGATACTCCACCACAGACGATGAACCCTGCTGGAGATGTAGAATCTCCTCGCACATAGCAGCTCAGACATGTGACAGATAAAACCGCTCTCTCATTCGGTCCTTTAAGACTGTCCAGTCGAAGTCGGGCTCCTCTTGGCATGCGGGTCCCTCGTGCACCCACCAGAGATCAGCTTCATGACTGAAGTAGAAAGATGCCAACTCCACTCTGCGCTCTTCAGGGCACCCTACAACGAAGAAGATCTTGTCGAAGGTTCGGATCCACTCTTCGAGTATGACAGGGTCCTCCTCTCCGGCGAACATCGGTGGTCTATGACCCGAGAGTAGACGTCCCACATCCCGATGTCCGGCAGGCTGTGGCGGCGGAGCAAGATGATTGTTGTCAGAAGAGCTTCACTCAAGGTTTGCATGGTATGCGTGAGATGTTGCATGTTCTTAGCCAGCTGCTCGTTGGTTGGTGACTCGGGTGAACGAGTGCGTTGATGAGGCGGAGCCATAGCGATACTTCTACAACAACAACACGGTTACGGTAGGCACAAACAACAACGCACCCTTACCTAGCGCTAACTAAAAGAACACTAAGTTAAGCAGAAACAACAAAACAAACAGAACAAACGGTAAACAACACACAGCTCACCACGTGTTCTAAAAGTCCTAAGTCCTAAACACTTAGATACTTAAGGTTACCTTAGGGTCTCAAACCACACATAAGTTCTTAAAAGTCCAGACTCTAACATTTTAGGCTAAAACCTAGGCTCTGATACCAACTGTAATAGCCCCGATTTTCATAATTTTCATAAACATTTAAAGCTTAGTAAAGAGACAAAGCCTACTCATCGAGATTAAAGTAACGTGGAAGCAAAAGACAAAATACGGGAGATGTCATGCCACACCTATACATCTATAGGTGCACAGGCTAAATTTAAACGAACACATAAGACATGATCATAACAATCCATGGCTCATAGGCCCAAAACTCTAACTAAAACAGTCAAGGGAGCTACACTATCTAACAACATCTAGCGCGCACTCCAAAAGCTACTCATGACCTGTAAAACAACATAAAGAAAGGGGACGACGCCCGGTCAGCTAACGTTGCTTGTAACCCATCAATACGCGTTAAATAGCATGTATAGATAGTATAAATAAAAACTATTTTCGAAACAGAATATAGTATGTACCAGTCTAAAAGTCATAGAGGAAAGTTAACTGCAAAGACTCAATTTCACTCTTAAAGGAACAAGGAAAATCAACATCCCAAGACAACAACAAGAAAAGAATACCAACATTACAATGCAACTTGAGATGTATTTTACTGATCACAAGGTAGAATACATCAGGACATGCTCGATAGCAAAGAAACACATTCACACACTGGCAACTACATGCCATAGTGACAACTACATGTCACAAGAACACAATTCCAAGTTCCAACCTTATGCCCGGTTCCAACCTTATGGCTACCCCCGACCTTGTTACAGTTCCAACCTTTACCTCCTAGTGCCACCCTGTACTTCCAAGTCCAACCTTTTGCCTCCGAGGGCCGTTGCCCCGCCGCCAACACCGCCAACATTTCCACCGATCTCTCAGTACACGAGGGTACCATTCAATATCATAACACAAAACCACCAATCTCATGAGCAACGCTCAAATAACAAACCATCAATCTCATTCATGGCCACACGAGGACCACATCAATACCTTGGAGATTAAGGTCCCATAAACCTTAATCGTGCAATCAAGGTACAACAAGTACATACATTTACATCACAGGAAACAAATAATGGATCACAACAAAGATATGAAACCATACTCAACAATGAAGGATTACAATCTGACACCAACGATGGTCAACACAAGTTGCCAATCTCAATAGGAAGGTACAAACCGCACACACTAGCATTACAACATCAAACGGGTAAACCAAAGATAGTTCCATACAACATACAAGACTCATCATAGTCCAACGAATCACAATGTTAGACGCTTAACCCGATTCAATACACCAAATCTTACATGGATTCGTAACGTACCGTTCTAGACATTCGAAACATCAAGAAGACACTCAAAAAGCCCAATAAAACAATTTCGGGAGGTCAAAACATCAATACTGAGTAAAAAGGATCACGGGGAACAAATCCCCGACCAACACCAAATATGTACCCTGCAGGTGGGGCCACGGGTAGACCTCCACCCATGGTTCCGCCTGCGGGTACACACCCACAAACGACTTATACCACGCGGGTGGTGCACTACTCGTCGTTCCACCCGCGGGTACCATCCTGAACACAAAATAATCCCTTCGGGGATTTTTAACAAATCCAAATTCAAGTGCAAAACACCCCAAATCTCACACAATACAACAACATGACTTGAACTCAAGAAATAGCCAAGCAATGGCATACAAGAACCCTAAGAACAAGTCGTAAACATGCATTACCACAAGACAATGCATCAAATCTCACATTTCATAACAAAAATCACAGGTAGAAGCCAAGAAATCATCATATATGTAAGAAAATAGATTTTGTAAAGCATGGGTTACCTTTGTAGCCTAACACTTCACTTTTCTCACCCTTAAAAGCTTCTCCTAAAGCTCTTCTTCAACACCAACTTCATAAACACACCAAAAGACAACAAAGAATCTATTTTTAGAAAAAGACATCTAAAAAGATACTAAAAACACCAAGAGATCAAGGATCTTACCCTCCCCTATGCTTAAGGTTAGTAAAGTATGAATCTTGGAGGCCAACTTGTAGGATTTAGGATACCCAAAATTTGGCTTGGAGAAGAAGCTATCAATTTCCTAGAGAGAAGGTAGAGGTTTTGTGTTTAGAGTGTTGGTGGATGAAATGAAAGGATGATGCTAGGTTAGCTTGTAGCACAAAATTTAGGTAGAAAGACTTCTTTTGTAACACCCCGTGTTACGGCCTTCAATCCCGGATTAATTATTTAATTAATTCCATTAATAATAATTAAAAAGGATTTAATTTGGGGTTAGGATTCCCTTTAATTAGTTAATATGGTCCACCATGGATTGTGGACCCTTGCCTAAACAAGAGTCTTAAGCCTATTGGGAATAAAGAGAGGAAACCTTTTACTAGTCAGATTCTAATTAGGAATCCTAGACCTATATATCTATTAGGAATAAAGAAAGTAAGCCTTTATTATTCAGATTATGATTAGGATTCCTGATTCTATAAATATGGATTAGAAAGCAATTAGAACCCTTACCACCCATAGTTATATTACACGAAAATATTCCCAGGAGATTCCCCACCACCAAGCCTAGGGAGATCAATCGGATGGAAATCTTAGAGAAGAACCTTAATAGCCAAGGGAAGATTAATTAAGGCTAAGAGGTAACCCATGTCTCAACAAAACCTATTTTCCTTGCTATAATCATCTTCTTTGGCTCCTTGATATGCAATTCTATACTTGTGTCTTAATAAGGCTTTTATGATAATTGTGATATGATCTTGATGTTTATGAGATGATATTATGTGTTGATCTTGATGATCTTGATGAGGATCTTGATAATTCAGTGTTGATCTTGATAATCTTGATGTTCTTGATTTTAAAGATAAAGTTATGATCTTGTGCTTTAAATATGATTAGAGCCCTAGGTTAAATCGTGGATTTCGTATTGTGATAATCTGGGTATATTTGGGTGGGATTTTGCATGTTTGGGTGTTGATTATGTGTAGAAGTCATGTTAGGATGTACTTAATGTGATTCTTGGTTTTAATCCATTACTTGATTACGTGGTGTCGTCGTTCGTGTTTAAATGTGTCTAGACATGGTTTTGGGTTTCACGAAAGATCCCGGGACCAAATTACTACAAAAGAGTCAGTGGGGGTAGGTGGGGCTAGGGGACCTACCCGCTGCCCCAAATAGTGCTGCTGGCAGCGGGCAGGCAACTGCCTGTCGGGCAGCCGCTGCCCATTGTGGCGCCACCGGCCACCCGCTGGTTTCCCAACTGGGACATGGTGGTTTTCCCCGTTTGATGTTTTCCTGGGCACCGTGGTGTCCCATCAAACCCCGTTTGTCGTGCCTGAGTCTAGTTTGATGTTTCAGGTACTGTTCGAAGGATAAAAGAGTCTTGTGTATTGCATGCTAGTTGAAATGGTAACCCGTTGGCCTAGGTGAACGATGTATGAACCCCTTAGGCTTATTCCTAGTATGTGGTTGACCATGCATAAGTTCTATTTATACATTTTCCCCCTCTCTATATGCTAATGTGGGTTGCATGTGCTTGCTATGAGTTATGTGTAACACCCCGCAATTTTTAAACATTTAAAACTTATATAATAAAGTTGAATTCTCATTAAATCCCAAAATCAAACATAAGAGTGCGGGGTGCTATGCCACATCTGAGTTGGAGAACTCAGATGCACAGGCTAACTAACTAAAATCCTCAATACAAATGTCAATGCATAATAATGGCACGCAGGCCGAAAGGAAACTAACTAATCTATGCTTCAGGTCTCTAGCGCGCTCCGGGTCTACTCATCGGTGCCTGAAAGCCAAATATATCTGTTTAGCGAATGATGCTGGTAACCCACTCCAACGCGTTGAAATACAGTATAGACAGATATATATAGATATATGAAAACCATTTTGAAGCAGGAAGGTATATACTTAAGAGACTCTAGCTTTAAAACCAGGAATAGACTCAGCAATTAGGGGCAAGCATAATAATCAATGATAACAGTTAAGTAGAGACAACCATTGTAAAGAATATGCATCTAAGGTCACAGATCACTTTCAAATCAATCATATCATCATCCAATCATTATTTGTATCATACAATCACACTTTGGTGGCGCCACGGGACCAATCGCATGCCCCGAACATGAGGGTTAGTGCGTATAGCACTAACACGGCCCCGCAGCACCCTACCTCATACTGCAGCATGAAGGGAGTTAATCGCAACCAACCCTATAGACCGCTGACGAACTCAGCGGCGGACCCCAGTCCTACACACCGCTGACGCGCTTAATCGGTGGACTGTGATCCTCTTTACAAGGGGGGACTACGATCCTACACACCGTTGACGGGCACCGTCGGTGGATCGTAGCGGATCAAGCCCTACACACCGCTATGGGACTCAGTCGGTGGGCGATGATCCTCGGAGACTATGATCCTAAACACCGCTGGCCCATCACTCGGTGGATCGCAGCCAGCCGTAGCCCTACACACCACCTGATTGCTCATTCGGTGGACTACAGCCTTCCTCGGGCTTATTGGCCCTACACCCCGCCTGGCGCGTCCAGGTCGGTGGGTCATAGCACACGAGGCCCATGTGGACCGCAGCCCAAGAAGTGAATCACTGACCGCTGCCAGAAGAATGAACCGTAGTCATAAGTACCCAAACAGTGGACCGCAGCCCTATATAATATTTATATACTTGAGCGATCGTAACCGGCCTGGTTAACAGTTGGGATGATTCTCAACCCATCCAACTGCCCGTATAGCCAATTTGATCGCAACCAAATTGGGGAATCATGCATCACATAACACATAATAACACATTGGGAAGGGGGAGGCACATAAATAAGCTTACGTGTGATCATTCACATACTAATAATAGTCCTAAGGGGTTCATACGACTTCCACCTAGGTCAACGGGTTACCGATTCAACTAGCATGCAATTCCTAAGACTCTTTTATCCTACGAACGGTACCCGAAACATCAAACTAGACTCAAGTACGACAAACGGGGTCCGTTGGGACACCACGGGGAATGGGGGACATAAAACGGGGAAGCCAAAGACCCGGGGTGGGTGACAAACCAGTGGGTAGCCGGTGGGTGGGGGCCTCCCGCCGGCGAATTCCCACCCAATACATCCCAGACAGCTGCCTGCCGTCTGCCCGCTGCCTGGCAGTCACACTTTCGGCAGCGGGTAGGAGGCGGGTACCCCTACCCCCACCTACTCCCCACTGACTCTTTTATCAAATACACGTCCCGGGATCCTTTGTGGAACCCGAAACCATGCTTAGACACTTTTAAACGCAATTAAGGACACCACATAGGCATTTAATGGATCGAAAGCAAGATTCATATTGAACCTATCCTAACATGACTTCTAGACACGAACAACGCCCAAACATGCAAATTCCCACCCAAATGTAAATCAAGGACATCACAATACCAATTCCCAATCCAACCTAGGGCTCTAATCCCACCCAAATAATCAAAATTATATTTTATTTTCATTATCAAGAACCATCAAGATTTATCAAGAATCATCACCTAAATGTCAAGAACCTCTTTTAACATCAAGATCATCAATATCCCTCATAAAATCATCACATCAATCAATCAAGATTATATCACAAATATCATAAGGAAATTCATCGAGACACAGGTATAGAGAAGGAGCCGAAGAAGAAGATCATAGCAAGGAAAATAGGTTTTGTTGAGACATGGGTTACCTCTTAGCCTTAATTAATTTCCTTGGCTATGAAGGGTCTTTCTTTAAGATTTCTTCTTTCTTGATTTCTCCTACGGGAATTCTTGGGAATTCTTGTGTGGTGAAAGTTATTGTGGTTTGAGTTCTAGGTGCCTCCTATGTCCCTATTTATATATCTAGGAGTCCCAATTAGGGTCTAAGTGGTATCGATTTGCTAATTCTATTTCCTATAGGAGTAAGGGATTGGCTTTAGTGATAAGGGACCATGGACTATGGTGGACCCCCTTTTAGCTAATTAATGGATTTTAACCCCCTTTTTGAGCTAAGTAATTAATTAATTAATTTGGGTTTAGGGGTCGTAACACGGGGTGTTTCACTCTCCCCCCCCCCTTGCAAGAGGCATCGTCGCCGAAGCCGGTGCGTGGATCCATTCTTTCACCCCTGGACGTCGCGTATTTGGCCTCCTGATTAGGAAATGTGGCCCCGCGCATTGTCTCTGGTGGGGTAGATTGGATTTCTGGTGAAGTGGTGATTGGAAAGTTCGGGTCTACCTTGGTTCCCTGCTCCTGAGCTAGATGCCCCGCGAGTGCCCAGTATGGTCTCGATTGCTGCTGTAACACCCCGAAATTTTTAAACTTCTAACCAAGCATATACAGTTTGCTAGCATATATCATATAGTCACATTCTCAAAACCCTCATAACATCAATCCATCCACATCTCATCACATAAGCACACTTCGATGGCGCCACAGGACCAATCGCATGCCCATACATGAGGGTCAGCGCATATAGCTCTGACACGGCCCCGCAGCACCCTGCCCCGTATCGCAACACGGAGGGGTCGATCGCGACCGACCGATGAACCGCAGCTCATCATAATGTTTGATCGCAACCAAACTGTGGACCGCAGGCCAAGACTAGTCATCTGACTGCAGCCAGGAAATATGAACCGCAGCTCATGAAGAAACGTTTGATTGCAACCAAACGGTGGACCGCAGCCCAAGAGTGTAAATCTGACCGCAGCCAGCTTCTGAACCGCAGCTCAGGAATAACCAATCCGATCGCAACCGAATTGGGGTATCATGCAAACATAACACATAGCAAGCACATGCAACCCACATTAACACATTGGGAAGGGGGAGAAAACGTATAACAAAACCTATGCGTGATCCTTCACATACTAAGAATAATCTTAAGGGGTTCATACTTCTTTCACCTAGGTCAACGGGATACCAATTCAACTAGCATGCAATATATAAGACTCATACAACCTACGAACGGTACCCGAAATATCAAACTAGACGTAGGCACGATAGACGGAGTCCGTTGGGACGCCACGGGGATCGGGGGAACATCAAACGGGGAAGCCGGAATCCCGAATTGGGATATTTTCCAGCGGGTAGCCGGTGGGTGAGGGGTCACCCGCCGGCGACGTGATTCCGGGCAGCGGGTGCCCGGCGGGCAGTCTGCCGGCGACGCCAAAGCTGGCCGCGGGTAGGTGGCGGGTCCCCTACCCCCACCTACCCCACTGACTCTTTCATCACAAAAACGCCCTGGGAACCTTTGTGGAACCCGAAACCATGCTTAGACACTTTTTAACACAATCGATAACAACACGTAGAGAATTAACGGATCAAAAGCAAGAAATATATGGCACATATCCTATCATGCTTTTCTAAACATAATTAACACCCAAACATGCGAATTCCCACCCAATACATCAAGAATAACTCCATACGAGTTTCGCGATACAACCTAGGGCTCTAGACATAATCAATTTAACAAGAACGTAATTCATCTTTTAACATCAAGAACAATCAAGAATAACACATAATCATCAAGAATCTATGTTTCATCCAGAATCACACAATCATCAAGAATCTCTTTTCATTATCAAGATTATCAAGTTCACCCATGAAATCATAACACCAATCATCCAGATCAATATAACGAATCATCACTACACAAGAATATGGGGAAAGCCTAAGGGGGGAATCATAGCTATGAAAATAGGTTTTGTTGAGACATGGGTTACCTCTTAGCCTTAATTAATTCCTTGGCTATGAAGGGTCTTTCTTTAAGCTTTCTTCTTTCTTGATTTCTCTTAAGGGAATTCTTGGAACTTCTTGTGTGGTGAGAGATTATTGTGGTGAAAGATCTAGGTGCCTCCTATATCCCTATTTATATATTTAAGACTCCTAATTAGGGCCTGAATGGTATGAGTTTACTAATCCTATTCCTTATAGGACTAAGGGCTTGTTTTAGGGATAAGGGTCCATGGTCCATAGTGGACCATATTAATTAATTAAAGAGAATCCTAATCGTAGTCTAAATAGTAAAAGGCCTACTCCCTTTATTCCTAATAGATAACTAGGTCTAGGATTCCTAATTAGAATCTGAATAGTAAAAGGTTTACTTTCTTTCTTCCTAATAGGCTTAAGACTCTAATTTAGGCAAGGGTCCACGGTTCATGGTGGACCTTATTAATTAATTAAAGGGAAACCTAACCGAATTAAATCATATTTAATTATTATTACCGGGATTAATTAAATAGTTAATCCGGGTTTGAAGGCCGTAACACGGGGTGTTACAGCTGCCACCCTCTGATCTAAAGCGCGTGTTGCGTGGATTAGGGACGAGATCCCTTCGTCCATGATTTGGTTTTGCCGGGTGAGCTGTGCGAGGATGCGCTCGTTGACGGATTCTTCATTTTGGCCCCTTGGGTTTCCTCCTGTTCGTGCGGGTGCCGGTGGGTTAGGCTCGCTATCCTCTTCTTGTTCCTCATTTCCCTCTAGTCCCCCACAATCTTGCATCGCCCCTTTAAGCTTTTTGTTGGAGATGTCCAATCGATCAACCAATTCTCTTCGCTCCTCCTCGGGTTTAAGGCAAATCTCCTCGAGGGTGATGTACTGTCCCCCTTCGTTGTAGTAGATATCACTGCGACAGAGGTTCTGGGCATTGAAAACCATGCCGCTTGCGGGCTTGACCTCTGTGTGGCTCAGGTCCACTCCCTTCTTCTCCATGATCCAACTCAGGATCATCCCGTAAGGTAGACTAAGCCGGTTGCTAGTCTTGTAGAACTCCATGTGCTTCAACATAAGGGCCGGTAAATTGAACTTGATTCTGTGCTTTAGTAGGTAAGCAAAAGTACACTCCAAACTTCCTACATCCTTGCTCTTGTTATTTGTAGGCAACAGGCTATCAGTTACAATCATGACTAGTATCTTTTGTTCCGCGGTTAGCCATTTCCGGTTTGGCCAAGTGGCCGAGGTGAAGCCTTCTTCCTTTCCAAGTAGGTACCCGAGGTAGTCCTTGTACCCCGTGTGTTGGGTACCAATCCACCCCTTCCGGTCGTAGTCTGACACACCCGTGGTGGTCAGTGTTAAGAACTTGGCCAACCGGCCTTCGGAAAGTATGATTTCCTTGCCTCGGACCTTAGCGGTGATTTCCAGTTTATCACCTCGCTTGACGGCCACCAAATGATGATAGAACTCTTTCACCAATTCGGGGTATGTATCCCCTTTAATGGTGAGATACGTATCCAAGAGCCCTTGGAAGTTAAGCACATCGACCAACTCTGGAGAGAATTGGTCGGGTTCGAGGGCTTTACCTCCTATTACGGTGTAGTCGGCGTTGCTCCATTCCGGGGTGCGGATTCCGATGGGCTTTTTCGGAATTTTTAGTTTTCTTGTAGGTGGCATTTTCCGGCGGATTTCCGGCGAGCTCTGGCGAGATTCCGGCGGGGGTTCTGGCGGTGCAGGTTCTTCGACGACCACGGTTTCTGGTGGGCTTGGCTTTGGCGAGGTGGCGGTGGACCAAGGTGGGGCTCGGGTTGTGTGGCAGTGGCGGCGTGTGGCAACGGGAGGTGTTCGGGTGGCCGACGGGCGGCGGTGGCGCTGCGGGCTGCCTCCGAGGCGGCGACGGTGGGCACTGCCTGGCGGACGCTGGTGGCTCGGCTGGTGACGGCGGCTGGCGGGGTGGCTTGTCGTGGTGATGGGGTGGTGTTGTGTGGCGGTGGGGTTAGTGGGAGAGGAAGACAGAGAGAGAGAGTGTGGAAGAAGATTAAGGAGAAGGGTTTTTGATTTGGGGATTTTGGGGGGTTTTAGGTATTTGTAGGGGTTTAAGAAGGGAGTGTTCCCTTGAGGTGTCAAGAAACACTCCTAGCCTAGTGTTTAAGGTTTTAACTTGTAAGTGGGAGGTCCAAGGTTCCATTCCTGTTGATAGCATTGGTTTTCCTTGTTGTGTAATCCTTGTCTTTTTTGTTCTTTTGTCTTCTAGTGGTAGAAGAGTTGGTTGGTCCTTCTTGATGTGGATAGTCTAGTTTCTTTCCCTTATGCTAAGATTATTTTGATTTAGCTCTTTATTTATAATAATTCCAAAGTAATTAGCCTAAACAAGCAATTCTACTATGAGGGTGGTTACAATGGTTTGTCAGTTATCCTAAACAGAACTCATCTTCTTGGTTTTCTTCTGGCGGGTTTGCGTGATCTTCGTCTCCTGGGACCGTGTTTTCTTCGTCGAGGTTGCCCTCGCCATCAAGTTCAGCTTGCGTGCGGCTCATGACGAACACTTTTCCGGAGGCACCGTAATTTCCTTAATTGTTCGTGCCTCCGCGTTAGCCCATGGCCATAGGGCGTGAGCTCGAGGGTTGAGTGCAGTGTAAGGACTTGTGCCCTTCCTTTCCACAGTTGAAGCATCGTAAGGGGTTTCCCATGCAGTCCTTGCCTCTATGGTTTTTGTTGCATTTTGGGCAAGGGAAGCTCCATGTATTAGCTTCGTTGTTTCCTGGGGGTGGCCTCTGTCCAGCGGGATTGCTCGGCCTTACGTTAGCATCGTTTCTTGTTCTTTTCATAGGTGGCACCCACCTCCTGTGTTCCTTTTTCGAATCTGTTCCTGAACCCCACGCTGTAGTAGTTGGATTCGATAGAGATTGACGGCACTGGAGTAGGCCTCGTTGAGGGTCTGGGGTCCGCTTACTACTAGTGCTTTTCGGGCTTCGAAGTTGAGGCCTGATACAAATCTCTCTATTTTGGTTGTCTCTGTGGGGACTAGTTCTGGCGCGAAGCGCGCTAGTTCGAGAAATCGTTTACAGTATTCCATGACGGTAGTCGTTCCTTATTTTAGGTGAAGGAACTCTTTGTGTGTAGATACTCTTACGTGGGCTGGGTAGAATTGTTCTCGCAGTCGTGTTTTCAGGTTTTCCCAGTTGACCCTGGTTCTTGCTTGTAAGTGGGTCCCTCGTGGATCCACCAAAGGTCTGCCTCGTGTCCGAAGTAAAATGAGGCTACCTCTACACGACATTTTTCTGGGCATTCTACCAACCCCAGAATCTTGTCGAAGGTCCGAATCCATTCTTCAAGGATGGCGGGATCTTCTTCTCCCGAGAAGGTGGGTGGTCGATGATTTGAAACTTGTCGGGCGACTTCTGAGTTTGTGTTTGGTGGAGGTGGTGGTGGTTGGTTGTTGCGGAGAGCTACGTCGCTTAGTGCTTGGGCGACTTGGGTTAGTTGCTGTAGGGTTTGAGCCAGGGGGTTGTGTGTAGCGGGTTCTGGAGTCCTTGATTGTCTTCTGGTTGGTGCCATGATGCTGATCTATAGAGCCAATGTTTATAGTAATATTGGGTTAGAGTGTTGTACCCTTACCTTGATGTGATAAGCGAAGGGGAGTTCTTTAAATTAATGAGGGATAAAGTGAGGGGAGGTTATGTGATGATAGGTAGGCTCACAATCTCGCCGCGCGTCCTAAGATTCCTAATTCCTATGTTCTTAAATACCTAGAGTTCAAGCCTAAAGTCCTAGAGTCTGGTCTTAAGAGTCTTATCCTAGGGTCAAACTTAGGCTCTGATACCAACTGTAACACCCCAAAATTTTTAAACTTTTAAAACTTATATAATAAAGTTGAATTCTCATTAAATCCCAAAATCAAACATAAGAGTGCGGGGTGCTATGCCACATCTGAGCTGGAGAACTTAGATGCACAGGCTAACTAACTAAAATCCTCAATACAAATGTCAATGCATAATCATGGCACGCATGCCGAAAGGAAACTAACTAATCTATGCTTCGGATCTCTAGCGCGCTCTGGGTCTACTCATCGGTGCCTGAAAGCCAAATATATCTGTTCAGCGAATGATGCTGGTAACCCACTCCAACGCGTTGAAATCCAGTATAGATAGATAGATATATGAAAATCATTTTGAAGCAGGAAGATATATACTTAAGAGACTCTAGCTTTAAAACCAGGAATAGACTCAGCAATTAGGGGCAAGCATAATAATCAATGATAACAGTTAAGTAGAGACAACCATTGTAAAGAATATGCAACTAAGGTCACAGATCACTTTCAAATCAATCATATCGTCATCCAATCATTATTCCTATCATACAATCACACTTTGGTGGCGCCACAGGACCAATCGCATGCCCTGAACATGAGGGTTAGTGCATATAGCACTAACACGGCCCCGCAGCACCCTACCTCATACCGCAGCATGAAGGGAGTTGATCGCAACCAACCCTATAGAACGCTGACGAACTCAGCGGCGAACCCCAGTCCTACACACCGCTGACGCGCTCAGTCGGTGGACTGTCATCCTCTTTACAAGGGGGGACTACGATCCTACACACCGTTGACGGGCACAGTCGGTGGATCGTAGCGGATCAAGCCCTACACACCGCTGAGGGACTCAGTTGGTGGGCGATGATCCTCGGAGACTATAACCCTACACACCGCTGGCCCATCACTCGGTGGATCGTAGCCAACCGTAGCCCTACACACCGCCAAATTGCTAATTCGGTGGACTACAGCCTTCCTCGGGATTATTGGCCCTACATACCGCCTGGCGCGTCCAGGTCGGTGGGTCATAGCACTCGAGGCCCATGTGGACCGCAGCCCAAGAAGTGAATCACTAACAGCAGCCAGGAGATTTAACCTCAGCTCATAAGTTCCCAAACAGTGGACCGCAGCCCTATATAATATTTTATACCTGACCGATCGCAACCGTCCTGGTTAACAGTTGGGATGGTTCTCAACCCATCCAACTGCCCATATAGCCAATTTGATCGCAACCAAATTGGGGAATCATGCATCACATAACACATAATAGCACATTGGGAAGGGGGAGGCACAAAAATAAGCTTTCGTGTGATCATTCAAATACTAAGAATAGTCCTAAGGGGTTCATACGACTTCCACCTAGGTCAACGGGTTACCGATTCAACTAGCATGCAATTCCTAAGACTCTTTTATCCTACGAACGGTACCTGAAACATCAAACTAGACTCAAGTACGACAAACGGGGTCCGTTGGGACACCACAGGGAATGGGGAACATCAAACGGGGAAGCCAAAGACCCGGGGTGGGTGACAAACCAGCGGGAAGCCGGTTGGTGGAGGGTCACCCGTCGGCTGCCCGCCGGCGACAACTTCTGGGCAGCGGGTGACCGGCGGGCAGACGGCTGCCCGCTGCCTGGCGGTATCACCTTGGGCAGCGGGTAGGTGGCGGGTACCCCTACCCCCACCTACCCCCCACTGATTGTTTTATCAAATACGCGTCCCGGGATCCTTTGTGGAACCCGAAACCATGCTTAGACACTTTTAAACGCAATTAACGACACCACATAGGCATTTAATGGATCGAAAGCAAGAATCATATTGAACATATCCTAACATGACTTCTAGACACGAACAACGCACGAACATGCAAATTACCACCCAAATGTAAATCAAGGACATCACAATACCAATTCACAATCCAACTTAGGGCTCTAATCCCACCCAAATCATCAAAATTATATTTTCTTTTCATTATCAAGAACCATCAAGATTTGTCAAGAATCATCACCTAAATGTCAAGAACATCTTTTAACATCAAGATCATCAAGATCCCTATTAAAATCATCACATCAATCAATCAAGATTATATCACAAATATCATAAGGAAATTCATCAAGACACAAGTATAGAGAAGGAGCCGAAGAAGAAGATCATAGCAAGGAAAATAGGTTTTGCTGAGACATGGGTTACCTCTTAGCCTTAATTAATTTCCTTGGCTATGAAGGGTCTTTCTTTAAGATTTCTTCTTTCTTGATTTCTCCTACGGGAATTCTTGGGAATTCTTGTGTGGTGAAAGTTATTGTGGTGTGAGTGTTAGGTGCCTCCTATGTCCCTATTTATATATCTAGGAGTCGCAATTAGGGACTATGTGGTATGGATTTGCTAATTCTATTTCCTATAGGACTAAGGGATTGGCTTTAGGGATAAGGGCCCATGGACTATGGTGGACCCCCTTTTAGATAATTAATGGATTTTAACCCCCTTTTTGGGCTGAGTAATTAATTAATTAATTTGGGTTTAAGGGTCGTAACACGGGGTGTTACATTATGTGTGCATGATACCCCAATTGGTTGCGATCAATTGGCTATACGGGCAGTTGGATGGGTTGAGAACCATCGGCTGTTAACCAGGCCGGTTGTGATCGGTCAGGTATACAAATATATATAGGGCTGCGGTCCACTGTTTGGTTGCGATCAAACATTATAAATGAGATGCGGTTCATAATCTGGTTGCGATAAAAAATACACACTCTTTGGGCTGCGGTCCACCGTTTGGTTGCGATTAAACGTTATGATCAGCGGCGGTTCATCGGTTGGTTGCGATCAACCCCTTCGTGTTGCGGTACGAGGCATGGTGCTTCGGGGCCGTGTTAGCGCTATATGCGCTGACCTTCATGTATGGGCATGCGATTGGTCCTGCGGCACCACCAAAGTGTGCTTATGTGTTAAGATAATGATTGAATACTGATATGTTGATGTGCGACCTTAGGGTGTATGCTAGTATCTTTATATGCGTGATTATAACTAATAAATGTGCTTGTCATTACTTGTTGAGTCTATTCTCGGTTTTAAACTAATAAATGTGCTGAATAGATATATTTGGCTTTCAGGCACAAATGAGTAGCTCCGGATCGCGCTAGAGGACCGAGGCTTAGTTAGCTAGCTTCCCTTTTGGCTTGCGTGCCATGATAATGTATTGACCTTGTTTTGAGGATGTTTAGATAGTATATGTAACACCCCTGATTTTCAAGACATTTAAAACTTAATAATAAAGGTAGCATCTCATTAAATCCCTAAACGTAACATAAGTGTACGGGGTGCTATGCCACACCTGGGCTAGAGAACCCAGGTGCACAGGCTGTCTAACTACTATCCTCTGAAATATAAATGCATAATATGGCATGTAGGCCGAGAGGGAAACTATACTACTTCTACGCTCCAGTTCAAGCGCGCTCCAGTGCTCTAATCCTCTGTGCCTGAAAGCCAAATATATCTGTTCAGCGAGAGATGCTGGTAACCCACTCCAACGCGTTGAAATACAATACATATAGAGATATATATAGATATACGAAAACCATTTTGAGCATGAAGATATATCCTACGAACTCTAGCTTTAAAACCGGGAATGACTCGACAGATAAGGCCCGACACAAGCAACAGTTATAACGAGCATATACAGTTCACAACAGATAAGGCAGATAAGGCAAAGCATAACAATAATCACAACCCAACATAAACAATCCCCAACATAAATCCCACAGTCACATTCCCCCAAGGCACTCATAATCACAACTCATCCATATCACAACACATAGCACACTTTGTTGGCGCCACAGGACCAATCGCATGCCCATACATGAGGGTCAGCGCATATAGCTCTGACACGGCCCCGCAGCACCCTGCCCCGTATCGCAACACGGAGGGGTCGATCGCAACCGACCGATGAACCGCAGCTCATCATAATGTTTGATCGCAACCAAACAGTGGACCGCAACCCAAGAGAGTGTGTTATCTGACTGTAGCCAGGAATTCCCATCTGACTACAGCCAGCCTCTGAACCGCAGCTCAGGAAAGATGTCACCTGATTGCAGCCAGGAATTCCCATCTGACTACAACCAGCTTCTGGACCGCAGCCCAGGATACCGTCATCCGACTACAGCCAGGAATTCCCATCTGACTATAGCCGGCTTCTGAACCGCAGCTCAGGATCACCAATCCGATCGCAACCGAATTGGGGTAACACGCACACATAACACATAGCAAGCACATGCAACCCACATTACACATTGGGAAGGGGGATAAAGCGTATGATAACCTTATGCGTGATCCATCACGTACTAAGAATAGTCCTAAGGGGGTCATACTTCTTCCACCTAGGTCAACGGGATACCGATTCAACTAGCATGCAATATAATAGACTCATAAACCTACGAACGGTACCCGGAATATCAAACTAGACATAGGCATGACAAACGGGGTCCGTTGGGACACCACGGGGATCGGGGAAACATCAAACGGGGAAGCCTGGGTCCCGAGGGGGGGGGAGGTTCCAGCGGGTAGCCGGTGGGTGGGGGTCCACCCGCCGGCTGCCCGCCGGTTGTCACTGTTCCGGGCAGCGGGTCGCCGGCGGGCAGCTGCCCGCCCGCCTGCTGCCCGCTGCCGGAACAGTGTTCTCGGCCGTGGGTAGGTGGCGGGTCCCCTACCCCCCACTGACTCTTTCATCAAGTTTTCGTCCCGGTAACCGTTGTGGAACCCGAAACCATGCTTAGACACTTTTCAACGTAATTAACGACAACACATAGACAATTAACGGATCAATACGATAAACGAACGGCACATAACCTATCATGCTTTTCTAATCATAATCCACACCCAAACATGTGATTTCCCCACCCGATAACCCAAGAATAATAACATACGATACAACCTAGGGTTCTAATTATTTTTATATCAATCAAGAATGCGATTCATCTTCTAATTGCAAGATTCGGTAAGAATAACACATAAACATCGAGGATGCCAATTAATCACCAAGAACATCATAATCATCAAGAACAACACATAATCATCAAAATCCCAATTAATCATCAAGAACATCATAATTATCAAGAAACTCCCAATATCAAGATTATCAAGATTCCCCATGGAATCATCAAATCAACATCAATAATAATTACCATAATTTCGCCATTCACAATAATATGGGGGAAACCCTAAGGGGAAATCATAGCTATGAAAATAGGTTTTGTTGAGACATGGGTTACCTCTTAGCCTTAATTAATTCCTTGGCTATGAAGGATCTTTCTTTAAGCTTTCTTGCTTTCTTGATTTCTTCTAAGGGGATTCTTGGAGCTCTCCTAGGGTGATGGGCGTTTATGCGTGTGGGGGTTCTGGGTGTTTGCTAAGTTCTTTATTTGTATATTTAAGACTCCTAATTAGGGCCTGAATGGTATGGGTTTACTAATCCTATTCCTTATAGGATTCAGGGACTCTCTTTAGGGATAAGGGTCCATATTAATTAGAGCGGATCCTAATCACAATCTGAATAGTAAAAGGTTTACTATCTTTATTCCTAATAGACTTAAGCCTCTAATTTAGGCAAGGGTCTACGGTTCATGGTGGACCCCATTAATTAATTAAAGGGGAACTTAACTTAATTAATCATATTTAATTATTATTAGCGGGATTAATTGAATAATTAATCCAAGATTAAAGGTCGTAACACGGGGTGTTACACTCTCCCCCCCTTACAAGGGGCTTCGTCCCCGAAGCCCGGTGTCATAGTCCACCCTTTCACCCTTAGACATCTCGTAGTTCGGCCTCCTGGGTAGGAGTGTGGCCCTACGTTTGTCTTAGTTTGGGGTAGGATGTACTTTTGGTGGCGTTGTGATAGAGAAGTTATGGGTGTACCTCGGTTTCCTGCGCTGGAACTGGGCGCCCCACGAGTGCCCAAGGCCGCCTCGATCGCTGCCACCCTCTGATCGAGTGCGCGTGTGGTGCGAATCAAGGATGAGAACCCCTCTTCCATGATTTGATTTTGCCGGTTGAGCTGTGCGAGAATGCGCTCATTGACCGAGCTCTCATTTTGATCCCTCGGATCCCTTCCGGATCGTGGTTGCACTGTCGGGTCAGGCTCGTCATCCTCCTCCTGTTCCTCATTTTCTTCCGTGCCTCCGCAATCTTGCATGGCCCGCTTGAGCTTTTTGTTGGAGATGTCCAACCGATCAACCAATTCTCTACGTTCCACCTCGGGTTTTTGGCAAATTTCTTCGAGGGTGAGATAGTGTCCTCCCTCGGTGTAGTAGATGTCGTTGCGGCGAAGGTTTTGGGCATTGAAAACCATACCATTGGGGGTCTTGACCTCGGTGTGGCTTAGATCCACCCCCTTTTTCTCCATAATCCAACTTAGGATCATCCCGTAGGGTAGGCTAAGCCGGTTGTTCGTTTTACAGAATTCCATGTGCTTGAGCATGAGGGCCGGCAAGTTGAACTTGATTTTGTGTTTTAGGAGGTATGCAAAGGCACACTCCAAGCTCCCCACATCCTTGCTCTTATTATTGGTGGGCAAGAGGCTATCGGTTACAATCATAACCAATATCTTTTGCTCCGCCGATAGCCATTTCCGGTGTGGTCGGGTGGCCGAGGTGAACCCATCCTCTTTCCCGAGTAAGTACCCGAGATAGTCCTTGTATCCCGTAGTTTGGGTGTCAATCCACCCTTTCCGGTCATAGTCGGACACACCCGTGAGGGTCAATTTCAAGAGCTTAGCCAAACGGCCTTCGGAAAGCACAATTTCCTTGCCGCGGACTTTGGTTGTGATTTCTACCTTGTCACCCCGTTTGGTGGCTAGAAGGTGTTGATAGAATTCCTTTACCAATTCGGGGTATGTGTCCCCTTTGATGGCGAGATAAGTATCTAAAAGGCCTTGGTATTTAAGCATATCAACCAATTCCGGAGAAAATTGGCCGGGTTCCAGTGCTTTACCTCCGATCACGGTGTAATCGGCACTGTTCCACTCCGGGGTGCGGATTCCGAGAGGCTTCTTTGGCATCGCGATAGGTGGTACTTTTCCGGTGAATTTTCCGGTGAGGTTTCCGGCGAGATTTTCGGCGAGGTGGGCAGCTCCGGTGCGTTTTTCCCGCGGGTGATGAGGCGGCGTCTTCCGATTGTGGGGGAGGCGGCGGCGAGGCGGGGTTCACGACGAGGGGAAGGTGGCGTGGGAGTGGTGTTCGGGTGGAGGCGGCAGCGGGTCTCGGCTGGGCGAACCCCGGGCGGTTGGCGGGCGGTCTCCGGCGGCTCGGTCTGGACGGCGGCGAGGCGAGCGGCGAGTCCGGGGTGCGTCCGGGTGGTGGCGGCGTCGGTGGGAGATGGTGGCTGTGGTGGGGCAGTGGGGTACGCGAGAGGGAAGGGGTGTGGGGGAAGAGAGAGAGTGAGAGAAGAAGAAGAAGAAGAAGAAGAAGGTAGAAGAAGGGTTTTTGATTTGGGGATTTTGTGGGTTTAAGGGTTTTGGAGGGGTTTATTAAGAGGGTGTTCCCTTGTGGTTTCAAGAAACATTCATGGCTTAGTGGTTAAAGCTTTAACTTGTAGTTGAGAGGTCTAAGGTTCCATCCCTAATGGTAACATTAGTCATTCCTTGATGAGATGATTGTCCTTTTCCTTGTTTCGTCTTTTAGTGGGGAAGGGTTGGGTGGATGACGTAGCTTGTGTCTTACTCGCGTAGCGGGATTGGAATTTGAACCAAAAATGAATCTTTATTCATAACACTCTCTAAGTAGCTAAGCTAAGTAGACATGATGCTCCCGAAGTAATTAAACTAAATAAGTCGTCTATACGATATAGGGAAAGATTACACGGGGTGATGGTTCATCCTAGACAGAATTCGCTTCCGGGATTTTCTTCGGCGGGGTCCGTATGGTCCTCGCCTTCGGGGTTTGGGTTTTCCCCTTCTAGGTCTTCCTCATTTCCGAGGTCGGCTTGCGTTTGGCTCATGACGAATACCTTCCCGGGGGCGCCGTAACTCCTTTGATGGCTGGTGCCCCCGTGTTGACCCACGGTGGTGGGGCATGGTCTTTGGGGTTGAGTGCACTGGAAGGCCTTGTGCCCTTCCTCTCCGCAATTGAAGCATCGCCAGGGGTTGCCCGCGCAATCCTTGCCCCTGTGGCTTTTGTTGCATCTCGGGCAAGGGAAGCCTCTTGGATTAGCTTCGTTGTTTCCCAGGGGCGGTCTTTGGTTGGTCGGGTTGTTCGACCTTGTGCCGGTGTCGTTTCTCGTTCTTTTCACCGGTGGTGCCCCACTACCAGTGTTTCTCCTTCGCATTTGTTCCTGAACTCCGCGTTGGAGTAATTGGATTCGATAGAGATTCGCGGCACTGGAGTAAGCCTCGTTGAGGGTTCGAGGTCTGCTTACCACTAGCGCCTTTCGAGCTTCGAAGTTGAGGCCTGACACGAATCTCTCTATCTTGGTCACCTCGGTGGGGACTAGCTCTGGCGCGAAGCGTGCCAGCTCGAGGAATCGTTTATGGTATTCTATGACGGTGGCCGTTCCTTGTTTTAGATGAAGGAACTCCTCATACATGGATGCTTTTACGTGGGTTGGATAGAATCTCTCTCGTAGTCGTGTCTTGAGGTTCTCCCAATTGAATCCTGGTTCTTGTTGATAAGTGGGTCCCTCGTGGATCCACCAGAGATCGGCCTCGTGTCCGAAGTAGAACGAGGCTATCTCTACGCGGTGTTCCTCCGGGCATTCTACTACCCCAAAAATCTTATCAAGGGTTCGGATCCATTCTTCCAGGACTGCGGGATCCTCTTCTCCTGAAAACGTGGGTGGTCGGTGATTTGAAACTTGTCGGGCGACGTCTGAGTTTGCGTTTGATGGAGGTGGCGGGGGCCTGGTGTTGCGAAGGGCCGCGTCGCTTAATGCCTGCGCGACTTGTGTTTGTTGCTGTAGGGTTTGGGTCAAGGGGTCGCTGGTGGCGGGTTCCGGAGTCCTTGATTGTCTCCTGTTCGGCGCCATGCTATCGTCTTCCTGGTCGGTGTTTATAAGAGTGTGAAGTTGGAGTTCGACGCACTTCTTATGAAGTGATAAATGGGGGAGGGTTTTAGAATGAGCAAAGGCAACGTGTAGGGAAGTTATGTGTGGGTCTCACAATCTCAGTGCGCGTCCTAAGGTTCCTGAGTCCTATGTTCCTAGGTGCTTAGAGTTCAAGCCTAACGTCCTAAAGTCCGGTCTTAAGAGTCTTTCCTAGGGTCAAACTTAGGCTCTGATACCAACTGTAACACCCCTGATTTTCAAGACATTTAAAACTTAATAATAAAGGTAGCATCTCATTAAATCCCTAAACGTAACATAAGTGTACGGGGTGCTATGCCACACCTGGGCTAGAGAACCCAGGTGCACAGGCTGTCTAACTACTATCCTCTGAAATATAAATGCATAATATGGCACGCAGGCCGAGAGGGAAACTATACTACTTCTACGCTCCAGTTCTAGCGCGCTCCAGTGCTCTAATCATCTGTGCCTGAAAGCCAAATATATCTGTTCAGCGAGAGATGCTGGTAACCCACTCCAACGCGTTGAAATACAATACATATAGAGATATATATAGATATACGAAAACCATTTTGAGCATGAAGATATATCCTACGAACTCTAGCTTTTAAAACCGGGAATGACTCGACAGATAAGGCCAGACACAAGCAACAGTTATAACAGTCATATGCAGTTCGCAATAGATAAGGCAGATAATGCAAGGCATAAACAATGATCACCACCCATCATAATCAATCCCCAACATAAATCCCACAGTCACATTTCTCCAAGACACTCATAATCACAGCTCATCCATATCACAACACATAGCACACTTTGTTGGCGCCACAGGACCAATCGCATGCCCATACATGAGGGTCAGCGCATATAGCTCTGACACGGCCCCGCAGCACCCTGCCCCGTATCGCAACACGGAGGGGTCGATCGCAACCGACCGATGAACCGCAGCTCATCATAATGTTTGATCGCAACCAAACAGTGGACCGCAGCCCAAGAGAGTGTGTTATCTGACTATAGCCAGGAATTCCCATCTGACTACAGCCAGCCTCTGAACCGCAGCTCAGGAAAGATGTCACCTGATTGCAGCCAGGAATTCCCATCTGACTACAACCAGCTTCTGGACCGCAGCCCAGGATACCGTCATCCGACTACAGCCAGGAATTCCCATCTGACTATAGCCGGCTTCTGAACCGCAGCTCAGGATCACCAATCCGATCGCAACCGAATTGGGGTAACACGCACACATAACACATAGCAAGCACATGCAACCCACATTACACATTGGGAAGGGGGATAAAGCGTATGATAACCTTATGCGTGATCCATCACGTACTAAGAATAGTCCTAAGGGGGTCATACTTCTTCCACCTAGGTCAACGGGATACCGATTCAACTAGCATGCAATATAATAGACTCATAAACCTACGAACGGTACCCGGAATATCAAACTAGACATAGGCACGACAAACGGGGTCCGTTGGGACACCACGGGGATCGGGGAAACATCAAACGGGGAAGCCGGGGTCCCGAGGGGGGGGAGGTTCCAGCGGGTAGCCGGTGGGTGGGGGTCCACCCGCCGGCTGCCCGCCGGCTATCACTGTTCCGGGCAGCGGGTCGCCGGCGGGCAGCTGCCCGCCCGCCTGCTGCCCGCTGCCGGAACAGTGTTCTCGGCCGTGGGTAGGTGGCGGGTCCCCTACCCCCCACTGACTCTTTCATCAAGTTTTCGTCCCAGGAACCGTTGTGGAACCCAAAACCATGCTTAGACACTTTTCAACGTAATTAACGACAACACATAGACAATTAACGGATCAATACGATAAACGAACGACACATAACCTATCATGCTTTTCTAATCATAATCCACACCCAAACATGTGATTTCCCCACCCGATAACCCAAGAATAAAATCATACGATACAACCTAGGGTTCTAATTATTTTTATATCAATCAAGAATGCGATTCATCTTTTAATTGCAAGATTCGGTAAGAATAACACATAAACATCAAGGATGCCAATTAATCACCAAGAACATCATAATCATCAAGAACAACACATAATCATCAAAATCTCAATTAATCATCAAGAACATCATAATTATCAAGAAACTCCCAATATCAAGATTATCAAGATTCCCCATGGAATCATCAAATCAACATCAATAATAATTACCATAATTTCGCCCTTCACAATAATATGGGGGAAACCCTAAGGGGAAATCATAGCTATGAAAATAGGTTTTGTTGAGACATGGGTTACCTCTTAGCCTTAATTAATTCCTTGGCTATGAAGGATCTTTCTTTAAGCTTTCTTGCTTTCTTGATTTCTTCTAAGGGGATTCTTGGAGCTCTCCTGGGGTGATGGGCGTTTATGCGTGTGGGGGTTCTGGGTGTCTCCTAAGTTCTTTATTTATGTATTTAAGACTCCTAATTAGGGCCTGAATGGTATGGGTTTACTAATCCTATTCCTTATAGGATTCAGGGACTCGCTTTAGGGATAAGGGTCCATATTAATTAGAGCGGATCCTAATCACAATCTGAATAGTAAAAGGTTTACTATCTTTATTCCTAATAGACTTAAGCCTCTAATTTAGGCAAGGGTCTACGGTTCATGGTGGACCCCATTAATTAATTAAAGGGGAACTTAACTTAATTAATCATATTTAATTATTATTAGCGGGATTAATTGAATAATTAATCCAAGATTAAAGGTCGTAACACGGGGTGTTACAGTATAGCCTGTGCATCTGAGTTCTCCATCTCAGATGTGGCATAGCACCCCAAACTCCAATGTTTAGTATGCTCTGTTTTGGGATATAATGATAGTATTACCTTTATTTCATAAGTATTCAAAGATTTAAATTTTAGGGGTGGTACATCTTTGCCCTTACTAAAGTTGGAAGAATAAGGAGACAAGGGAACAACTCATAAGGCATAGGGTACAACTCTTTGACTTGGATTGTCTAGTCCAGTTTATAGTCCTCCGCTATTTAATTTTCAGGATTTTAGGAATAAATTGTCAAATCAGTTTGGATTAATTATCTAATTAATCCTTAAATAATGTTTGGATTTACGGGGTGTCAGAAGCCCCTTCTTCCTCAGGGGCAGCTGTTCCTTTGAGTCCAGCCCCGCTAACAATGGTGGCGGCTCTTCCCTGCAGTGTTCAACGACCTAAGGGTAGCTTTGAGTCCGTGGACCCTCCGACGCCTACTCCGTCATTGATGACGGAGGTAGATTTCGAGATGGCTCGCTTTCTACTGGGCCCATCGGCCGACGTTCTTCCTCCGGGGAACCGCTACATTTTTTACTCGCCGGAGGGTTATGTGGGCATTTATCTGCACTCGGTGGACTTTGGCTTCCGAGTGCCACCCCATCATTTTCTCTCCTTATTCTTCCTCTATTATAACCTGCTCCCTAGTTAGCTGGTCCCCAACTCCCACCTCTTTTTGGTCTGTTTCATAGTCCTTTGTCGATGGTGGCTCTATGAGCCTTGTATAGAATTATTTCGGTGTCTGTACACCGTGAACAAGGTCGGCCCCCACTCTCGGGGCTTTGTGCAAATATCCCATCGTCTGGGGTGCGTACTATTCGGGGGTCTTCCAGATTCTGTGAAGGACTGGAAACCCTTCTTCTTCTTCGTTCGCCCTTCTTTTCCTCTACCTCCTTTTACATTTCCGACCATATGGCTGGCCACCCTCTTTAAATCCTGCCGCCAGCGAGCTATCTTCACCAAAGAGGCGACCCGGGGTGCCAAGTGTCTGAAGAGGATGGGGTCTTGCTGTGCCCAACGATGGCCGCGTCTTCGAGCTATGACGAAGTGGGGTCTTTTACCTGCTGGGGCGGCCACCACAGGTAGTCTTTTATCAGACCCCTTCCCCTGCCTTTTCTTTGGGTAGACCACTGACCCTTTGATTCTTGGTTTGTGCACAGGACTTGACGACTCTGCGTCCGACTCTTCCGCGGAGATCGACATCTAAGCTGAACCCATGGGCGACCGTGCTGAAAAGATGAAGCGCCGGATGGCTCAACGCTCAACCGACACCCCTTCTGCGTCGACCGCGCTTCCTCCTCTGGCGCCACGCAATACTCCATCGGGAACTGTGGTCGATCTATCGACCTCGCCCATGGCTTCCCCGTCTCGTCTTTCGTTGGCTTCGACGGAGAGCCCAAACTCGAAACGACCTTGGGATCCGTCCGAAGTTCCTCCACCCAAGAAGATCCGAGTGGGCCTGGAGCTGAATGCCGACACCCAGATATGGCAGGGTGACTTCTCAGTTCAAACCTGCGCAGAAAACGTGATCCTTCCCAAGGATTTTGAATCGGCTGCCAAGCTGAAAGACGAGTTCATACTGGAGGCTTCTCTGCTTCAGTCTTACCAGGTGAGTATTCGAACTTTCCTCTCACTCGCACTTTACACTAGTTCATTTTCCTTATTTCCTTTGAGTTATGGCTAACGCTATTCTTTCCTATTTAGAACCTTGCTTTCTAGCTGCAGCTGAGGAAACGGATGCGAGCTATGAAGGCTGGGACTAGAAGCCTCAACTCTCGCCTGCTTCAATCACACGAGGCCCACAAAGAAGAGCAGGCGGCCTTTGCCAAGGAGAGGGAGGTTCTTCTGGCCGAGCTCCTCAGGGTGACCCGTCTGTGGGAAGAGGAGCAGAAGAAAGTGGCGACCGCTGTTGCTAGCTACAAGGGGTCGGCTGCATTTGAAGCGGACGTGACGGCGGCGATGGAAGGCCGACTGGAGGAGCTGGCAAAGAAATAGCTGGCCACCCCCGAGGGAGACGACTACCTACTCGATTAAGGTGAGCGCGACTTCCGCCTCGGCTACTGGCCGGGAAGCGCAACGTGAGGTATATGCCGACTTGCTAGCCCGCGATCCCTCATTTACTCCCGAAGGTTGGGATCTGAAGCCAATTGTGGCACCGCTTCCAGCACCAGAGGATGCTGTCGTTTTCTCCTCAAGCTCCACCAAGTTTGCCGACTGCGACTGATACGGCTTTGCCAGCCGACGTTCTTCTAGGTCCGATGGTTTCTCCGGTCGGGGACGCGCTTCCTCAGCCAGAAGAGTCTTTGTTGTAACACCCCAGATTTTCAAGATATTTAAAACTTATGTAACAAGGATAACATCTCATTAAATCCCAAAGTATAACATAAGCGTACAGGGTGCTATGCCACACCTGGGCTAGAGAACCCAGGTGCACAGGCTATCTAATTAATATCCTCTGAAATATAAATGCATAACATGGCACGCAGGCCGAAAGGGAAACTACTCTACTTCTACGTTCCAGTCTAGCGCGCTCCAGTGCTCTAATCCTCTGTGCCTGAAAGCCAAATATATCTGTTCAGCGAGAAATGCTGGTAACCCACTCCAACGCGTTGAAATACAATACATATAGATATATATATATATATATATATATATATATATATATATATGTATATATATATAGATATACGATAACCATTTTGAACATGAAGATATATCCTACGAACTCCAGCTTTTGAAACCGGGAATGACTCGACAGATAAGGCTAGACACAAACAACAGTTATAACAAGCGTATACAATCCACAACAGGCAAGACAGATAAAGCTGAGCACAATTAATAGTCATAACCCAACATAAACAATCCCCAGCATAAATCCCATAGTCACATCCCCCAAGATACTCATAATCACAACTCATCCATATCTCATCACATAGCACACTTTGTTGGCGCCACAGGACCAATCGCATGCCCATACATGAGGGTCAGCGCATATAGCTCTGACACGGCCCCGCAGCACCTAGCCCCGTATCGCAACACGGAGGGGTCGATCGCAACCGACCGATGAACCGCAGCACATCATAGTTTGATCGCAACCAAACAGTGGACCGGAGCCCAAGAGTATGTCATCTGACCGCAGCCAGGAAAGTGTGAACCGCAGCTCATGTAGAAACGTTTGATCGCAACCGAACGGTGGACCGCAGCCCGGGAGTGTAAATCTGACCGCAGCCAGCTTCTGAACCGCAGCTCAGGAATAACCAATCCGATCGCAACCGAATTGGGGTATCATGCACACATAACACATAGCAAGCACATGCAACCCACATTAACACATTGGGAAGGGGGAGAAAGCGTATAACGAAACCAATGCGTGATCCATCACATACTAAGAATGGTCCTAAGAGGTTCATACTTCTTCCACCTAGGTCAACGGGATACCAATTCAACTAACATGCAATGTATAAGACTCATTAACCTACGAACGGTACCCGAAACGTCAAACTTGACACGGCACGATGAACGGAGTCCGTTGGGACACCACGGGGATCGGGGAAACATCAAACGGGGAAGCCGGGGTCCCGAATGGGGGAGATTTCCAGCGGGTAGCCGGTGGGTGGGGGGGCCACCCGCCTGTAAACACTATTCCGGGCAGCGGGTAGCTGCCCGCCCGCCGGCTGCCCGCTGCCGGAGATGCCCCTTCCGGCTGCGGGTAAGTGGCGGGTCCCCTACCCCCCACTGACTCTTTATACACAAAATGCCCCGGGAACCATTGTGGAACCCGAAACCATGCTTAGACACTTTACAACGCAATTAACGATCAACACGTAGACAATTAACGGATCCAATACGAGAAACGTACGGCACATAACCTATCATGCTTTTCTAAACATAATTGACACCCAAACATGCGATTTCCCCACCCGATACAACAAGAATAATATTATACGATACAACCTAGGGTTCTAATCACTTTTATACCAACAAGAATACGATTCGTCTTCTAATTACAAGATTCGGTACAAATAACACATAAGCATCAAGAACGCCATACAATTATCAAGAACAACATATAATCATCAAGAACTCCACGTAATCGTTAAGAACACCATAATTATCAAGAATCTCCCGATATCAAGATCACCCATGGAATTATCTCATCAATCATCAATAATAACATCACAAATCATCAATACACAATAATATGGGGAAATCCTACGGGGGAAATCATAGCTATGAAAATAGGTTTTGTTGAGACATGGGTTACCTCTTAGCTTTATTTAATTCCTTGGCTATGAAGGGTCTTTCTTTAAGCTTTCTTGCTTTCTTGATTTCGTCTAAGGGGATTCTTGGAGCTCTTTTGGGGTGGTGGGGCATTATTCTTGTGGGAGTTCTAGGTGCCTTCTAGGTTCCCTATTTATATATCTAGGGGTCTTATTTAGGGTCTAATCCTTTTAGGACTAGGGGTTGGGTTTAGGGATGAGGTCCCATGGATTATGGTGGGCCTTTTTCCCTAATTAATTATTATAATTTATTCTTTCTCTTGGGCTATGGGTTAATTAATTAATTGGTTTTAGGGGCCGTTACACGGGGTGTTACACTCTCCCCCCCCCCCCCACTTACGAGGGGCTTCGTCCCCGAAGCCCGATGCGTTAATCCATTCTTTCACCCCCTAGGCGTTCCGCATCTTGGCCTCCCGGTTAGGAATGTGGCCCCACGTTTTGTCTTAGTTGGGGTAGACTGGATTTCTGGTGGTGTTGTGATAGAAAGGTTATGGGTCTACCTCGGTCTCCTGCTCCTGAGCTGGACGTCCCGCGAGTGCCCAAGGTGGCCTCGATTGCTGCCACCCTCTGATCTAGTGCGCGTGTCGTATGGATCATGGATGAGAACCCTTCCTCCATGATTTGGTTTTGCCGGTTGAGCTGTGCGAGTATGCGTTCATTGATTGAGCCCTCGTTTTGCTCCCTTGGGTTCCCTCCTGATCGTGGTTGCACCGACGGGTTGGGTTTGTCATCCTCCTCCTGGTCCTCATTTCCCTCCAGGATTCCGCAATCTTGCATTGCTCGTTTGAGCTTCTTGTTGGAAATGTCTAATTGGTCGACCAATTCTCTTTGTTCATCCTCGGGTTTTTGGCAAATTTCTTCGAGGGTGAGGTAATGTCCTCCCTCGGTGTAGTAGATATCATTGCGGCGTAGGTTCTGGGCGTTAAAGACCATGCCATTTGCGGTCTTGACCTCGGTGTGGCTTAGGTCCACCCCCTTTTTTCTCCATGATCCAACTTAGGATCATCTCGTAGGGTAGGCTAAGCCGGTTGCTTGATTTGCAAAACTCCATGTGTTTTAGCATGAGGGCCGGCAGGTTGAACTTGATTTTGTGTTTCAAGAAGTAAGCAAAGGTGCACTCCAAGCTCCCCACATCCTTGCTCTTGTTATTGGTGGGCAAGAGGCTATCGGTTACAATCATAACCAATATCTTTTGCTCCGCCGATAGCCACTTTCGGTTTGGTCGAGTGGCCGAAGTGAACCCGTCCTCCTTTCCGAGTAGGTACCCGAGGTAGTCCTTGTACCCCGTGGTTTGGGTATCAATCCAGCCCTTCCGGTCGTAGTTGGACACACCCGTGGTGGTCAATTTCAAGAGCTTGACCAAACGGCCTTCGGAAAGCATAATTTCCTTGCCACGGACCTTGGTGGTGATTTCTACTTTGTCACCCCGTTTGGTGGCCACAAGGTGTTGGTAGAATTCTTTCACCAAGTCGGGGTATGTATCCCCTTTGATGGCGAGGTAAGTATCTAAGAGCCCTTGATGTTTGAGCATATCAACCAATTCCGGAGAGAATTGGTCGGGTTCAAGTGTTTTACCTCCGATTACGGTGTAATCGGCATTGCTCCACTCCGGGGTGCGGATTCCGAGGGGTTTCTTCGGCATCGCGATAGGTGGCGCTTTTCCGGCGAGTTTTCAGGCGGGTCTCTGGCGGAATTCTCCGGCGGTGATTTGAGCTGCTGCGAGGTGGCGACGGTGGGGCGGAGCTCGACGGCAGCTCGGCGAGGCGGTGGAGGTCTTCGGTGGCGTAGAGCGTCGATGGCAGTGGGCGGAGTTCGGGTGGATGGTGGGCGGCGTCTTTGGTGTTGCGGGTGATCTCCGGCGGAGCAGTTTGGACGGCGGTGCGGCGGCGCGAGGTCGTCGGGGAGTGGCCGGGTGGCGACGGCGTCCGGTTGGTGGTGACGTGAGTGGTCGGCGGTTTTCCGGGTAGGGGGTGGTGGTGCGCGTGAGATGGGGAAAAAGGGAAGGAATGGGGAAGGAGAGGAGGAGGAAGAAGAAGAAGGAGAAGGGTTTTTTTGATTTGGGGGTTTTGTGGATTTTAGGGATTTGGAGGGGTTTAACAAGGGGGTGTTCCCTTGTGGTTTTAAGAAACACTCATGGGTTAGTGGTTAGGGATTTAACTTATAGAGGAGAGGTCCAAGGTTCCATTCGTAATGGTAACATTAAATATTTATTGATGGTGTGGTCCTTGTCTTTTTCCTTATTTTGTCCTTTAGTGGGGGAAGGGTTGGGTTGGTGATATAGTTTGTGGTTTCGTCTTTATAAGTAGGATCGAATTTTAATCGAATCTTTTATTTATAAAATTCCGAAGTAATCGCTAAATAAGTAATTTTTTTACTATGAAGGTGATTACAAGGAATTGCCGGTTTATCCTAGACAGAATTCGTCTTCTTGATTTTCTCTTGCGGGGTTTGTGTGATCCTCGTCTTCTGGGGTTAGGTTCCCCTCCTTGAGGTTGCTCTCGTTCCCGAAGTCAGCTTACCACTAGTGCTTTTCGGGCTTCGAAGTTGAGGCCCGAGACGAATCTTTCTATCTTGGTTACTTCGGTGGGGACTAGCTCCGGTGCGAAGCGCGCCAGTTCGAGGAATCGCTTGTGGTATTCCATGACGGTGGCTGTCCCTTGTTTCAAATGGAGGAACTCTTCGTACATGGATGCTTTCACGTGTGTTGGGTAGAATCGTTCTCGTAGTCGTGTTTTGAGGTTCTCCTAGTTGAACCCCGGTTCTTGTTGGTAAGCGGGACCCTCGTGGATCCACCAACGATTGGCCTCGTGTCCGAAGTAGAACGAGGCTATCTCTACGCGACGTTCTTCTGGGCATTCCACTAACCCGAGTATCTTGTCGAGGGCCCGGATCCATTCCTCCAGGATCACGGAGTCTTCTTCTCCTGAAAACGTGGGCGGTCGATGGTTTGAAACTTGTCGGGCGACGTCTGAGTTTGTGTTTGATGGAGGAGGCGGGGGCCTGTTGTTGCGAAGAGCTACGTCGCTTAGTGCCTGGGCGACTTGCGTTAGTTATTGCAGTGTTTGGGTCAGGGGGTCATGTGTGGTGGGTTCCGGAGTCCTCGATTGTCTTCTGTTGGGTGCCATGCTGTCGTTTTTCTGAGTCAATGTTTTATAAGAACATTAAATTAGAGCTTGGCGTCTTTCTTTGACGTGATAAACGGAGGAAGGTTTTCTTTAGACAAGGAAGGAATGAAGTGAGGGGGTTTATGTGTGGGTTTCACAATCTCACCGCGCGTCCTAAAATTCCCGCGTCCTATGTTCCTAAATACCTAGAGTTCAAGCCTAATGTCCTAAAGTCCGGTTTTAAGAGTCTTATCCTAGGGTCAAACTTAGGCTCTGATACCAACTGTAACACCCCATATTTTCAAGATATTTAAAACTTATGTAACAAGGATAACATCTCATTAAATCCCAAAGTATAACATAAGCGTACGGGGTGCTATGCCACACCTGGGCTAGAGAACCCAGGTGCACAGGCTATCTAACTAATATCCTCCGAAATATAAATGCATAACATGGCACGCTGGCCGAAAGGGAAACTACTCTACTTCTACGTTCCAGTCTAGCGCGCTCCAGTGCTCTAATCCTCTGTGCATGAAAGCTAAATATATCTGTTCAGCGAGAAATGCTAGTAACCCACTCCAACGCGTTGAAATACAATACACACACACACACACACACACACACACACACACACACACACACACATATATATATATATATATATATATATATATATATATATATATATATATATATATATATATATATATACGAAAATCATTTTGAACATGAAGATATATCCTACGAACTCTAGCTTTTGAAACCGGGAATGACTCGAGAGATAAGGCTAGACACAAGCAACAGTTATAACAAGCGTATACAATCCACAACAGGCAAGACAGATAAAGCTGAGCACAATTAATAGTCATAACCCAACATAAACAATCCCCAGCATAAATCCCATAGTCACATCCCCTAAGATACTCTTTATCACAACTCATTCATATCTCATCACATAGCACACTTTGTTGGCGCCACAGGACCAATCGCATGCCCATACATGAGGGTCAGCGCATATAGCTCTGACATGGCCCCGCAGCACCCTGCCTCGTATCGCAACACGGAGGAGTCGATCGCAACCGACCGATGAACCGCAGCTCATCATACTTTGATCGCAACCAAACAGTGGACCGCAGCCCAAGAGTATGTCATCTGACCGCAGCTAGGAAAGTATGAACCGCAGCTCATGTATAAACATTTGATCGCAACCAAACGGTGGACCGCAGCCCGGGAGTGTAAATCTGACCGTAGCCAGCTTCTGAACCGCAGCTCAGGAATAACCAATCCGATCGCAACCGAATTGGGGTATCATGCACACATAACACATAGCAAGCACATGCAACCCACATTAACACATTGGGAAGGGGGAGAAAGCGTATAACGAAACCTATGCGTGATCCTTCACATACTAAGAATGGTCCTAAGAGGTTCATACTTCTTCCACCTAGGTCAACGGGATACCAATTCAACTAGCATGCAATGTATAAGACTCATTAACCTACGAACGGTACCCGAAACGTCAAACTAGACACGGCACGATGAACGGAGTCCGTTGGGACACCACGGGGATCGGGGAAACATCAAACGGGGAAGCCGGGGTCCCGAATGGGGGAGATTTCCAGCGGGTAGCCGGTGGGTGGGGGGACCGCCCGCCGGTAAACACTGTTCCGAGCAGCGGGTCGCCGGCGGGCAGCAGGTCGCCGGCGGGCAGCTGCCCGCCCGCCGGCTGCCCGCTGCCGGAGACGCCCCTTCCGACCGCGGGTAGGTGGCGGGTCACCTACCCCCCACTGACTCTTTATACACAAAACGCCCCGGGAACCATTGTGGAACTCGAAACCATGCTTAGACACTTTACAACGCAATTAACGATCAACACGTAGACAATTAACGGATCAAATACGAGAAACGTACGGCACATAACCTATCATGCTTTTCTAAACATAATTGACACCCAAACATGCGATTTCCCCACCCGATACACCAAGAATAATATTATACGATACAACCTAGGGTTCTAATCACTTTTTTACCAACAAGAATACGATTCGTCTTCTAATTACAAGATTCGGTACAAATAACTCATAAGCATCAAGAACGCCATAAAATTATCAAGAACAACATATAATCATCAAGAACTCCACATAATCGTTAAGAACACCATAATTATCAAGAATCTCCCGATATCAAGATCACCCATGGAATTATCCCATCAATCATCAATAATAACATCACAAATCATCAATACACAATAATATGGGGAAATCCTACGGGGGAAATCATAGCTATGAAAATAGGTTTTGTTGAGACATGGGTTACCTCTTAGCCTTAATTAATTCCTTGGCTATGAAGGGTATTTCTTTAAGCTTTCTTGCTTTCTTGATTTCTTCTAAGGGGATTCTTGGAGCTCTTTTGAGGTGGTGGGGCATTATTCTTGTGGGAGTTCTAGGTGCCTTCTAGGTTCCCTATTTATATATCTAGGGGTCTTATTTAGGATCTAATCCTTTTAGGACTAGGGGTTGGGTTTAGGGATGAGGGCCCATGGACTATGGTGTGCCTTTTTCCCTAATTAATTATTATAATTTATTCTTTCTCTTGGGCTATGGGTTAATTAATTAATTGGTTTTAGGGGCCGTAACACGGGGTGTTACATTTGTCCACTCTCCCTGCTGGACCAACGGCGGGCGAGCGGGTTAAAGGTTTTGAGGAGGTTGCGGCGACTTCCCCCGTAGCTTAAGATTTCTCTTGCTGAACCCTTTAATGAAAGCCATCTTTTTACCGTTCGTCTCTCATAAAATATCCTGTGCATTCTTCAACATCAACACGACTCTAAAGGTTTAGACTTTGGTCCTTTCTTTCTTGCCGAGTCCCTCGGTCGAGGCGACTCCTTAGGATTTTTCTCTTAGAAATGTCTAAGGGTCAGTGCCCTTGGTTCCTTTTTCTTTTCTTGCCGAGTCCCTCAATCGAGGTGACTCCTTAGGTTTTTTCTCATAGAAACGTCTAAGGGTCAATGCCCTTGGTTTCTCTCTCCTTTCTTGCCTAGTCCCTCAGTCGAGGCGACTCCTTAGGTTTTTTCTCTTAGAAACGTCTAAGGGTCAGTGCCCTTGATTTCTCTCTTTTCTTGCCGAGTCCCTCAGTCGAGATGACTCCTTAGGCATTTCCTCTTAGAAACGTCTAAGGGCCAGTGCCCTTGGTTTCTCTCTCTAATTTTGCCGAGTCTCTCAGTCGAGGCGACTCCTTAGGCTTTTCATCTTAGAAACGTCTAAGGGTCAGTGCCCTTGGTTTCTTTCTCTTTTCTTGCCGAATACTTCATTCAAGGCGACTCCTTAGGCTTTTTTCTCTTAGAAACGTTTTAAGGGTCAGTTCCCTTGGTTTCTTTGTCTTTTCTTGCCGACTCCCCAAGTCGAGGCGACTCCTTAGGCTTTTCCTCTTAGAAACGTCTAAGGGTCAGTGCCCTTGGTTTCTCTCTTTTCTTGCCGAGTCCCTTAGTCGAGGCGACCCCTTAGGCTTTTCCTCTTTGAAACGTCTAAGGGTGAGTGCCCTTGGTTTCTCTCTCTTCTTGCCGAATCCCTCAGTCGAGGCGACTCCTTAGGTTTTTCTTAAATTTTTAAACATGAGCGGCCTTCGACGCTAGGAGCGAAAAAGATGTTTATTTAGAGTCACGTTCAAGAAGTACAACTGGGGCTGACCTTTTACTGGTAATATTTCTTCAAGTGGAGTACATTCCAGGCCTGATCGACGAGCTTCCATTCCAGGGTTTCCAGCTTGTAGGTGCCGGCTTGAACCACGGCCGCTATCTTGTAAGGTCCTTCCAACTTGTGTAACACCCCAATTTTTCAATTCTAAATTTCCTTTGCAATAATACTTTTTCTCAATTAAAAGATCATTAATACTCTAGCGGAAGCATTTACTAACCAAAAAGAAACTGGGTGATACCGCCACGCTCAGGTATTTCTCTTATACTCAAACGCTAAGGCTAAGATACAACACTAAATAAATGATCCAAATTCAACTTAATACATAAACTGCAAATAACTTTACAATCATTTAATCTCAAATCTTCAATGAGTCTATTCTTAATTCCTTCTTAGCTTGAATTCATCTTGAATTCCTATCCATGTTCACATGTGAAAATTATTTGACACAAAAAGATAGAGAATAGATAAAAATTACAATAAGCTAAGTAAGTTCCATTTCACCCCGTAAAATAATAGGCTCGGATTTCATATAAATTTCAAATTAAAATACTTATATATTCTTATACTTTTGCAAACCATATATGTATAGATATGTGTATACTTTTGTACAATTAACATAGTAGAGACTTCCCTGGTATTACTTAGTAAATAATCATTTTCCAAAACATTCCACGTCATTTTTCCAAAATGTATCATATTTATCAAGGAGGAGTAGATACCAAGTGTAGAGTCTTTAAGCTCTCAACTTAACCACCAAGAGGCATCAGAAGCCAATCATGAATATAATTTAGAATTCCAATGTGAGTTCTACCGGCTCACTCCGGTTTCCATATCTAAGACAAATTTCAAATTTGTGAGTTCTTCCGACTCACTCCGATATAATAAATATATTTTTGTGAGTTCTCTCGGCTCACTCCGGTAGAATGACCAAACTCCAGTCGGTAGGTTGTGAGTTTTCCGGCTCACACCAGCACCAAATATCACCATCCTCCAAAATTAAGATATGTACGTATATACTTTCATGCCAAAAAATTTCTTTTCCAAACTTTAGTTGGTAATAATATGAACGTGGAATAATAATAAGATTTCACCACATACATAAATGGTGTAGTTTGTCAAAATAAATTTTTTGTAAATTGATCACATCTAATGATTTTTTAATATATAAATATAAAAAATTCCAAGCCAAGCATTTATATGACACACGGATTCGACACGTCGAAACTCATTCTCGATACTTTGAGAATCACCTCTCACACCGTTACCATTTATCGATAAATGTACTTGTGTCACGATAATATTATAATCACATAATATGACACATAATTGTGAAATCATATAATTTTTATTTATATAACATCATATCATAACCACATTCACACATTATAACAACATACATATACTTCGGGGTAAATATGAAATTTTAGTGAACATGAAATCTTACCAAATAATGATCCTGGCAAACTGCCCAACCTTCAATTCCCATCATTCTTTCTCTCCTTTTCTTCTTTATTTTATCTCTTTCTTTCTTTTCCCTTCGTCCGAATCATCTCGCTACCCCCTTCTTATAAAACTTTTATTTCTTATAATAATAACAATAAATAATGACTAATTGTATTACCTAATCTGCTACTTAATTATAATAACAATTGCTAATCACCCCTAATCTGCCATCTAATCAGTCCAATAACTGCTAATCACTCCTAATCCATCGCTAATGACCTATTTAATTATTCAATTCTTAAACTCCGCTGAAATAAAAACAAAATGACCATTTTGTAAATTAAGTAGCTTTGAAAATAAATTCTTGTTGTTACTTAAATTTGAACCCATGACCTCTCACAAGAAACTCAAAGCTCAATACATCAAGCCAAATTACATCTTTGTGGTTTATTTTGAAACAAATATATATATATATATATATATATATATATATATATATATACACGTTTTTCCTAAAATTATATTGTTGCTTAAAAATACCGGGTGTCACAACTTGACTGCGAACTTTCCTCCCTCGGTGGGCCGGCAGGCCTGTTGATCACGTAGAACAAGGTCACCTACTTGGAATGCCCGAGGTCAGATGCGTTTATCACGATACTGTTTGACGGCCTGTTGATAGTCCACAATACGAGCGTGCGCCGTCTCCCTTCGTTCTTCTATGAAGCTTTTCTCAATCCTTAAGCTCTCCTCATTTCCTTCGTATGTGTAGTAGCTAATTATGTAGGTGGGCTCGACGACCTCTACAGGCACTTTTGCTTCAAAACCATAAGCCAGCGAGAACGGTCTCTCGCCAGTGGCTTGCCTTTGGGTGGTTCGATAAGCCCACAATACCCGATCTAATTCGTCTCCCCAATTTCCTCCTACGTCCTCCAGTTTCTTGCGAATGCCGTCCACAATGGTGCGATTCACGTTCTCGACCTGTCCATTGGCCTGAGGATAGGCGACCAACACCTTGATGTGTCGAATGCTATGCCGCTGACAAAACTCCGTGAAGGGCCGGCAATCGAACTGTCGCCCGTTGTCACTGACCAAATGTTCGGGCAAACCAAAGCGGCAGATAACCTTTTTCAATAGAAAACGTGGACACTGATACTCGGTGATGGTGACCAATGGCTCAGCTTCCACCCATTTGGTGAAGTAGTCGATGGCCACCACGCAAAACTTAAAGCGTCCGGGTGCGAGCGGTAAAGGGCCTAATAGGTCGATTCCCTATTTAGCGAATGGAATGGCAGTAATGACTGGGTAAAGAAGGTGGCAGGCGGAGTATCCTTCCGAACAAAAGCTTGGCACACGATACACTTAGCTATCCAGCTGATGTAGTCTCTCATCATGGTGGGCCAGTAATAACCTTGGATGACCAACTTCCGAGCGAGAGTGTGGGTACCTTGGTGAGCGGCGCATATTCCCCGGTGGGCCTCATCCATTAGCCTATCTGCTTTGGGCTTTAGCAGACATTTGAGGAGGGGTCCACCGAACGATCTCTTGTATAATCGTCCATCGACGATTTCGAAAGAAGAGGCTTTCCTGCGGACTCGAGTAGCGACCGCCGGGTCGTCAGGCAGCTTTCCGTTTTCCTTGTATTGTAGAATATATTCGATCCAGAACATCTCGGGGTTATCAGTACGATGCCAATTCAGCACTATTACCTGCAGGATTTCCTTTCCCGGTTTCTCAATGCTTGGTCAATGCAGCTATTCCTTTTGACAGATCCTCAAGAGGTGATTCGGTACTCCTTCCAAGGCTATCTTTGACAAGATGTTGGCTTCTTTGTTTTCAGTTCGCGGGATGTGCCCGATCTCATACGCCGCGAATCCTTACAGCAATTCCTCGGTTTTCTCATTTTACTGTATCAGTCGTGCGCTCTTAGCTTCACAGGTTCCTGAAACTTGCCCGACCATGAGGCGCGAATCGGTTTTGATACGTAAGCGGTCGGCTCCTAGGGCTTAGGCTAATCGAATGCCCCCTAGCACGGCTTCGTACTCCGCCTCGTTATTGGACACCTGGAACCGATAGCTCAAGGCATAGTATAGCCGAAAACACTCCGGGGTGATTAACATAACTTCACCGCCACAATGCTGGCTGCTTGCGGCTCCATCGGCGTGTAATTCCCACCACTCTCCTGTGCTTTCTTCTGAGGCTAGGGTTCTGCCGCCTTTTCCTCCTACCGTATACTCAACTATGATGTCGCCCAATGCCTGCTCCTTAATTGATGGTCGGGGTTGATATTCGATCCCATACTGGGTCAATTCCACCGCCCACATGACCAGTCGCCCGTAGGACATGGGATTACGCAGCACGCTGCCCAAGGGTTCAATTGTTAGTGTAACACCCCGTGTTACAGCCCATAAACCAATTAATTAATTACCCAGCAAGAAAGATTAAAATCTCATTAACTAGGAAAGGCCCACCATAAGCCCATGAACCCTATCCCTAAATCCAACTCCTTAGTCCTATAAGGAATAGGATTAGTGAACCCATGGCACTTAGACCATAATTAGGACTCTTAATTATATAAATAGGGACATAGAAGGCACCTAGAACTCGCACCACAAATAATCCCTCACCACACAAGAAAGTTCCAAGAACTCCCTTAGGAGAAATCAAGAAAGGAGGAATCTTAAAGAAAGACCCTTCATAGCCAAGGAAATTAATTAAGGCTAAGAGGTAACCCATGTCTCAACAAAACCTATTTTCTTCGCTATAATCTCCTGCCTTGGCCTCCCTCTATATTCTTGTGTCTTGATTGAATTCTTCTATGATAATTATGTTATGTTCTTGGTGATTGATAAGATGATTTATATGCTTTCTTGATAATCTTGATAGTCTTAATGTTGAGAAGAAGTTCTTGATTATGATGTGATGATTCTTGACGAATCTTGATATTTTCTTGATGTTAAAGATTAAACATGTTCTTGATGATTTGGGTGGGATTAGAGCCCTAGGTTGGATTGGGAATTTGTATTATGATGTTCTCGATTTGTATTTGGGAGGGAATTCGCATGTTCGGGTGTTGTTTACATTTAGGAGTCATAATAGGATAAGTCCTACATGATTCTTACTTTTGATCCGTTAATTGCTTACGTATTGTCGTTACTTGCGTTTAAAAGTTTCTAAGCATGGTTTCGGGTTCCACAAAGGTCCCCAGGATGAATATTTGAGAAAAGAGTCAGTGGGGGGTAGGTGGGGGTGGGGGAACCCACCACCTACCCGCTGCCCAGAAGGGCGCTGCCCGGCAGCGGGCAGCCAACGGGCAGCCGGCTACCCGCCGGCTACCCGCTGCCCGGAACAGCGCCCACCGGCGGGTGACCCCCACCCACCGGCTGATTAGAACCCTAGGTTGATTTAAAAATTGTGTCCTTGTTAATTTAAAAATGATTAGAACCCTAGGTTGTATCGTATGGAATTATTCTTGGTATATTGGGTGGGAATTCGCATGATTGGGTGTTGATTATGTTTAGAAAAGCATGATAGGTTACGTGCCATATGTTTTCTCGATCTTTGACCCGTTAATTGTCTACGTGTGTTATCAATTGCGTTTGAAAGTGTTTAAGCATGGTTTCAGGTTCCACAAAGGTTCCCGGGGCGTTTTTGGTGAAAAAGAGTCAGTGGGGGGTAGGGGACCCGCCACCTACCCTCGGCCTTCTTGGGCAACGCCGGCAGCGGGCAGCCGGCGGGCGGGCAGCTGCCCGGATTAGTATCGCCGGCGGGCTGCCGGCAGGTGATTCCTCACCCACCGGCTACCCGCTGGTTTGGACCCCACCGTGGGATTTTGGCTTCCCCGTTTGATGTTCCCCCGACCCCCGTGGTGTCCAACGGACTCCGTCTATCGTGCCTATGTCTAGTTTGATATTTCGGGTGCCGTTCGTAGGTTGTATGAGTCTTATATATTGCATGCTAGTTGAATTGGTATCCCGTTGACCTAGGTGAAGGAAGTATGAACCCCATAGGATTATGTGTGCATGATACCACAATTCGGTTGCGATCGGATTGGTTATTCCTGAGCTGCGGTTTAGAAGCTGGCTGCGGTCAGATTAACACTATTGGGCTGCAGTCCACCGTTTGGTTGCGATCAAACGTTTCTACATGAGCTGCGGTTCATATTTCCTGGCTGCGGTCAGATGACATACTCTTGGGCTGCGGTCCACTGTTTGGTTGCGATCAAACTATGATGAGCTGCGGTTCATCGGTCGGTTACGATCGACCCCTCCGTGTTGCGATACGGGGCAGGGTGCTGCGGGGCCGTGTCAGAGCTATATGCGCTGACCCTCATGTATGGGCATGCGATTGGTCCTGTGGCGCCAACAAAGTGTGCTATGTGATGAGATATGGAGGAGTTGTTGTTATGAGTGCCTTGGGGATGTGACTATGGGATTCATATTGGGAATCGTATATGTTGGGTTATGATTATTAATTGTGCTTATCTTGTCTGTCTTGCCTGTTGTAAGCTGTATATGCTTGGTATAACTGCTGTCTGTGCTTAGCCCTATCTGTTGAGTCGATCCCTGTTTTAAAAGCTAGAGTCTCGTAGGATATATCTTCATGCTTCAAAATGGTTTTCGTATCTCTATATGTAATGTATTTCAACGCGTTGGAGTGGGTTACCAGCATCTCTCGCTGAACATATATATTTGGCTTTCAGGCACTGATGAGTAGACACCAGAGCGCGCTAGAGATTCGAGGCATAGTGTAGATAGTTTCCCTTTCGGCCTGCGTGCCATTTACATTATTACGGATTTTAGTTAGTTAGCCTGTGCATCTGAGTTCTCCAGCTCAGGTGTGGCATAGCACCCCGTACCTTTATGTTTAACAATGCTCTATTTGGGATTTAATAAGAGAATACCTTTATTATATAAGTCTTTAAAAGTTTTAAAATTTCGGGGTGTTACAGTTGGTATCAGAGCCTAAGTTTGACCCTAGGGTAAGACTCTTAAAACCGGACTTTAGGACATTAGGCTTGAACTCTAGGTACTTAGGAACATAGGATTCAGGAATCTTAGGACGTGCGGTGAGATTGTGAAACCTACACATAACCTCCCCTCACCTTATCCCTCTCTAACTTAAAATAACTTCCCCCTACGCTTACCACACCAAGGTAAGGGTGCAGTACACTGACTCATCGATACAATAAATATTGACCTTGAAAACCAGCAGCATGGCGCCAACAAGAAGACAGTCAAGGATCCCACACTCCTCGAAGAATGAACCCGAACCTTCAACAAAGTCCTCAGGTTAGTGGAATACCCAGAGGAACGCCGCGTAGGGATAGCCTCATTCCACTTCAAGACACGAGGCTGATCTTTGATAAATCCACGAAGAACCCACTTATGGGCAACAACCAGGGGTTCAACTAGGAGTGCCTAGGGGCACGGCTATAGGGACGATTCCACCCCGCACCTGTAAGGGCAACCATGTACGAGGAAAATCCTCCACCTAAAACAAGGGATGACCACCATCATGGAATACCACAAACGATCCCTCCAGCTGGCTCGTTTCGCGCCTGAATTAGATCCTATAGAGACAACCAAGATAAAGAAGTCTGTGACAGACCACAACTACGAAACCCAGAAGGCCCTAATTGTAAGCAAACCCCGCACACCCAACGAAGCCTACACCAGTAATGCCAACTTCGACCAAACGGGGAATTTAGGAACAAACCCGAAGGAAGGAGTAACGGAAGTGGGAGACCGCCCCCTCTAGCATGAGCGAACCCTTCCGGAACTGGTTAAGAATGGGCGCAACTATCCCAGCCCGGAGACCGGGAACGCCAATTAAATGCAAGAAAGAAAAGTAGTACATAAACAACGTCTTTTCTCAATCGTTAGCACGAATTGTCAAAAAGGACTCGATATGACAAGAAGAGGCAACAGATGCATGGATAAGGGTCTTACCATGTCAACAGATGCATGAATTGTCAACAGATGTCAAAAAGGACTCGATATCATACAACTAGAGCCTCCCGGCGATAAGGGTCTTACCTGGGAACAAGGACCTTGATGGTTTTATGACACCGTAAGAAGTACATGTAACACACAAAATCGCCAAAACACCATGCGACGTCAAAGGCAGTCAATCAATGAATTCCAAGGAAGAGAAATGCATCACCAAGCACTTGGTCACCAAAGGACTGAACAAAGAACGAGCGACAAGCCGAACTCCAAGAAAAAACCAAGAAGGCTTATCATTAATCAAGCAAGGCAAAGACAAAGTTGGCTTATAACCAACCACCCGGTGAAGGTGACGAGGTTGCTAATTGGAAACCGGACCCGACCTACTGAGCAAAAAGAACATGCGAGAGTCTTGACTCATCTATAAACTCGTACATAAGGATCAATAAAAGTATACGATGGGCCACCCTATGTATTCAAGTCCCTTCTATTGTGCACATGGACATGGGGCTTGTCGGGACTTGAATCTGTGCATTCTTGGGATTTTCCCCGAAGGAATTCACTCTTCCTAGTCACCTTCCCGCGGGTCCCCAACGGGACCTTGACGGGTCCCCAACAGGAGCTTGGCAGGCGGACGACCGCCCACCTCGCGCCCACTGGTACAATGTGCTGATTTCTTAACTGCTCACGTTATTGATTCATGGCGCACTTGTGTGCCTCGATTGATAAACGCGAGTCTTGGGTAAAGAACCATGGGTCGCCCAAACATGGTGTCATCAGTAAAAGACCTTGACACGCAAGACACCATCGGAAAAGCACAACCAATTGCATTACATGTGGGGTTGAAGTTGGACTCTACGATGCAACCGACTAGGGATGATTGGCATAAAGGATTGTGCAAACCAAGGAGGCGAGTTGGGAACTCGTGCTAAGGACTCACAAAGACCTTAAAAGTCAAAATGCTAAGGATGGACCGGGACTCCTTCAAACCATGATATCGTTCAAGCAAATCAGAGGACTCCTTACAAGTTGTATGGAATCAAGAACTACGTAGTCCGCGGTGCTAGGCAAAATGTAAAAAGCACATTTGTGCCAAGATCTCAAGGGTCATTAAGGACCCACAAGGAAATGAGATGACTCGTAAAGTAACCAAGTCATTCCACAACGAGGTTAGGTAACCAACTGCGCTTCAAAAAGAAAAAGAGCATGCAAGGACACCCTCACCATTAAAAGTAACACAAAAAGGCACAACTAGTCGAACCTCGGGGAAGACATGAAGTCTTACTAAGAATTTCATTCACTAAAGAGGAGATGAAATTCAATAAGAAGGGAAAATCAACCCAAAGTTTACCGACTCCCAAGAAACATTGGGAAGAATTTGGGAAGTGCGCCCTAAGAGATTGGCTTGGTTGACCAAACTTGGTCAAGACCTTGGACGCATTAAAGAAGTAAGTGTTAAATCATCACGGGAGATTCCCTCAAGATAGGGGAGAAGGATGAAACCTTAGCCTGGGAAGCAGGGTCTAACAAGGATCTTAAAGTCAAGCAATTGCCAACACCAAGGAAGAAGGATCATCAGTTCATAATACGTCGTGATCAAAGCATCAAACCAGAATAGTCACTTGAAGATCGAGAACCCTTAACCCATCCTAGCCGAATTCCCTTCCCTCCATCGGAAAATCGGCCCCCTCCTTATTTCAAAACCCTTTCTACCCTTCAACCACACTCTTGATCCCCTATTTTAACGATTCCATACAAGGTGGCAACCTCACACCCTAAGTTGCAACCTTGAAAACTTTGATCCTAATTCCTAAATTCACTTTGTCCTCAGGTTTGAAACCCACTCTCTTAGCCCTTTAAACCTAATCGTTCCCAAAAACCCAGCACACATAAACATACAATTATACAGTTTCCCCGTAGAATGCTTTCGCTATAGGACCACCGTACTACTTTGGACTCGTTACCCCCACAATGACTTCCAAGCTTCGGGGACGAAGCTTCTCGTAAGGGGGGGAGCGTGTAACACCCCGTGTTACGGCCTTCAATCCCGGATTAATTATTTAATTAATCCCGTTAATAATAATTAAATATGATTTAATTCGATTAGGTTTCCTTTAATTAATTAATAAGGTCCACCATGAACCGTGGACCCTTGCCTAAATTAGAGCCCTAAGCCTATTAGGAATAAAGAAAGTAAACCCTTTACTATTCAGATTCTAATTAGGAATCCTAGACCTAGTTATCTATTAGGAATAAAGGAAGTAGGCCTTTTACTATTCAGACTACGATTAGGATTCCCTTTAATTAATTAATATGGTCCACTATGGACCATGGACCCTTATCCCTAAAATAAGCCCTTAGTTCTATAAGGAATAGAATTAGTAAACCCATACCATTCAGACCCTAATTAGGAGTCTTAAATATATAAATAGGGATATAGGAGGCACCTAGATCTTTCACCACCATAATCTCTCACAACACAAGAAGTTCCAAGAATCCCCTTAGGAGAAATCAAGAAAGAAGAAGGCTTAAAGAAAGACCCTTCATAGCCAAGGAATTAATTAAGGCTAAGAGGTAACCCATGTCTCAACAAAACCTATTTTCATAGCTATGATTTCCCCCGTAGGATTTCCCCATATTATACTGTATTGATGATTTGTGATATTATTATTGATGATTGATGGGATAATTCCATGGGTGATCTTGATGATAAAAGGTTCTTGATAATTATGGTGTTCTTGATGATTATATGACGTTCTTGATGATTATATGATGATCTTGATGATCGTAGGATGTTCTTGATGTTTATATGATATTCTTACCGAATCTTGATATTGAAAGATGAATTGTGTCCTTGTTGATTTAAAAATGATTAGAACCCTAGGTTGTATCGTATGGAATTATTCTTGGTATATTGGGTGGGAATTCGCATGATTGGGTGTTGATTATGTTTAGAAAAGCATGATAGGTTATGTGCCATATGTTTTCTCGATCTTTGACCCGTTAATTGTCTACGTGTGTTATCAAATGCGTTTGAAAGTGTCTAAGCATGGTTTCGGGTTCCACAAAGGTTCCCGGGGCGTTTTTGGTGAAAAAGAGTCAGTGGGGGGTAGGTGGGGGTAGGGGACCCGCCACCTACCCGCGGCCTTCTTAGGCAACGCCGGCAGGCGGGCAGCTGCCCGCCGGGCACCCGCTGCCCGGATTAGCTACCGCCGGCGGGTGATTCCTCACCCACCGGCTACCCGCTGGTTTGGACCCCACCGTGGGATTTTGGCTTCCCCGTTTGATGTTCCCCTGACCCCCGTGGTGTCCCAACGGGCTCCGTCTATCGTGCCTATGTCTAGTTTGATATTTCGGGTGCCGTTCGTAGGTTGTATGAGTCTTATATATTACATGCTAGTTGAATTGGTATCCCGTTGACCTAGGTGAAAGAAGTATGAACCCCTTAGGATTATTCTTAGTATGTGAAGGATCACGCATAGGTTTTGATTATACGTTTTCTCCCCCTTCCCAATGTGTTAATGTGGGTTGCATGTGCTTGCTATGTGTTATGTGTGCATGATACCCCAATTCGGTTGCGATCGGATTGGTTATTCCTGAGCTGTGGTTCAGAAGCTGGCTGCGGTCAGATTTACACTCTTGGGCTGCAGTCCACCGTTTGGTTGCGATCAAACGTTTCTACATGAGCTGCGGTTCATATTTCCTGGCTGCGGTCAGATGACATACTCTTGGGCTGCGGTCCACTGTTTGGTTGCGATCAAACTATGATGAGGTGCGGTTCATCGGTCGGTTGCGATCGACCCCTCCGTGTTGCGATACGGGGCAGGGTGCTGCGGGACCGTGTAAGAGCTATATGCGCTGACCCTCATGTATGGGCATGCGATTGGTCCTGTGGTGCCAACAAAGTGTGCTATGTGATGAGACATGGAGGAGTTGTTGTTATGAGTGCCTTGGGGTTGTGACTTTGGGATTCATATTGGGAATCGTATATGTTAGGTTATGATTATTAATTGTGCTGATCTTGTCTATCTTGCCTGTTGTAAACTGTATATGCTTGGTATAACTGCTGTCTGTGCTTAGCCCTATCTGTTGAGTCGATCCCTGTTTTAAAAGCTAGAGTCTCGTAGGATATATCTTCATGCTTCAAAATGGTTTTCGTATATCTATATATATCTCTATATGTAATGTATTTCTACGCGTTGGAGTGGGTTACCAGCATCTCTCGCTGAACAGATATATTTGGCTTTCAGGCACTGATGAGTAGACACCGGAGCGCACTAGAGATTCGAGGCATAGTGTAGATAGTTTCCCTTTTGGCCTGCGTGCCATTTACATTATTACGGATTTTAATTAGTTAGCCTGTGCATCTGAGTTCTCCAGCTCAGTTGTGGCATAGCACCCCGTACCTTTATGTTTAACATTGCTCTGTTTGGGATTTAATAAGAGAATACCTTTATTATATAAGTCTTTAAAAGTTTTAAAATTTCGGGGTGTTACGAGTAGATAGTTCCCTTTCGGCCTGCCTGCCATGTTATGCATTTACTTTGTTAAGAATATTAGTTAGTTGGCATGTGCACCTGAGTTCTCTAGCTCAGGTGTGGCATAGCACCCCGTACTCTTTATGTTACGTTTTGAATTAATGAGATTTCTCCTTTATTTTATAAGTTTTAAATGTCCTGAAAATCTGGGGTGTTACAGTTGGTATCAGAGCCTAAGTTGACCCTAGGATAAGACTCTTAAAATCGTACTTTAAGACATTAAGCTTGAACTCTAGATATTTAAGAACATAGGATCCAAGAATCTTAGGACGCGCGGTGAGATTGTGAAACCTACACATAACCTCTCCTCCCTTACCTGAAGAAAACTTTCCCCCGCTTATCACGTCAAAGAAGGACACCAAGCCCCAATTTAACATTCTTATAAACGTTGACTCAGGAAGATGACAGCATGGCACCCAAAAGAAGACAATCAAGGACTCCAGAACCCGCCGCACACGACCCCCTAACCCAAACACTAAAACAACTAACACAAGTCGCCCAAGCACTAAGCGACGTGGCTCTCCGCAACAACAGGCCCCCACCACCTCCATCGAACGCAAACGCAGACTTCGCCCGACAAGTCTCTAACCATTGACCACCCACGTTCTCAGGAGAAGAGGATCCCGTAATCCTGGAGGAATGGATCCGAACCCTCGACAAAATTCTCGGGTTAGTAGAATGCCCAGAAGAACGCCGTGTGGAGATAGCCTTGTTCTACTTCGGACACGAGGTCGATCTTTGGTGGATCCACGAGGGTCCCACTTACCAACAAGAACCGGGGTTCAACTGGGAACAACTCAAAACGCGACTACGAGAGCGATTCTATCCAACACACGTAAGAGCATCCATGTACGAAGAGTTTCGCCACCTGAAACAAGGGACAGCTACCGTTATGGAATACCACAAACGATTCCTTGAACTAGTACGCTTCGCACCAGAACTTGTCCCCACCGAGGTAACCAAAATAGAGAGATTCGTATCGGGCCTCAACTTTGAAGCCCGAAAAGCACTAGTGGTAAGCAGACCTCGGACTCTCAACGAGGCTTACTCTAGTGTCGCTAATCTCTACCGAATCCAACTACTCCAACGCGGGGTTCAGGAACAAATACGAAAGAGGAACCCCGGAGGAGGGGCAACACCAGTAAAGAGAACAAGAAACGATGCCAACACAAGACTAAGTAACCTGACCAACCAAAGGCCACCTCTGGGGAACAACGACGCTAGCGCCAGAAGCTTTCCTTGCCCGAAATGCAACAAGAACCATAGAGGCAAGGATTGCATGGGCAATCCCTTGCGATGCTTCAACTGTGGAGAGGAAGGACACAAGGCCTTCCTTTGCACCCAACCCGAAAGACCACGCACTACCACCATGGGACAACATGGGGGCACCGCTCATCGAGGAAACTACGACGCTCCCGGAAAAATATTCGTCATGAGCCGCACTCAAGCCGACCTCGGGAACGAGAGCAATCTTGAGGAAGGAAACCTAACCCCAGAAGACGAGGACCACGCAAACCCCGTGGGAGAAAACCAAGAAGACGAATTCTGTCTAGGTTAGGTTAGCAATTTCTTGTAATCACCTTCGTGGTAGAACTACTTATTTAGCTCAATTACTTCGGAGATATTATAAATAAATGATCGGTTCGGGTCCTAGAACTATACAAACTAGCCAAGTCTCACCACTAGAAGACAAAAGAAGGAAAAAAACAAGGGCCCCATCATTAAAAGGCCTAGTGTTACTAATGAGAATTGAGCTCTTAACCTTCCACTTAAGTGACCGAGACTCTAACCACTAGCCCATAAGTGTTTCTTGAAACCTCAAGGGAACACTCCCTTGTTAAAGCCCCTACAAATCCCTAAAACCCACAAAATCCCCAAATCAAAAACCCTTCTTTTTCTTCCCTTTCTCCTTCTTCTTCCCCACTCCCTCCCCTACTCTCTCTCACGCTCCTCGCCGCACCCCACCGAAGAAACCCCCCAGCCACTCGACGCCGCCACCAGCCTAACGCCGTCGCCTGCCAACCACTTCCCGCCAGTCCCACGCCGCTACACCAGCAGCGCCCCGCCACCTTCGCCGGGCGGTCGCCCAGCCACCGCCCGCTGCCACGCACCGCCCAACCCCACTCAAAACCCATCACCGCCCCTCGCCGAGCCACCACCTCCCCTCGCCAAGCCACCGTCGGAGCGCAGTTCACCGCTGCTCACCTTGGCCGCAAGGAAAAACGCGCCGCCGGAAAATACGCCAGAGCCCCGCCGGAAAAGCCGCCGGAGAAGTCACACCACCGGAGCACTCGCCGGAAAACGCCACTTGAAAGAAAAAGGAAATGCCGAAAAAGCCCCTCGGAACCCGCACCCCGGAATGGAGTAACGCCGATTACACCGTAATCGGAGGTAAAGCCCTTGAACCCGACCAATTTTCTCCGGAATTGGTTGATATGCTTAAACACCAAGGTCTCCTGGATACGTATCTCACCATCAAGGGGGATACGTACCCCGAATTGGTGAAGGAATTCTATCAACATCTTGTAGCCACCAAACGGGGTGACAAACTAGAAATCACCACCAAGGTCCGCGGCAAGGAAATTGTGCTTTCCGAAGGCCGTCTGGCCAAGCTCTTGAAATTGACCACCATGGGTGTGTCTAACTACGACCGGAAGGGATGGATGGATACCCAAAACACGGGGTACAAGGACTATCTCGGGTACCTACTCGGGAGAGAGGACGAGTTCACCTCGGCCACGCGACCAAACTGAAAAGTGGCTATCGGCGGAGCAAAAGATATTGGTTATGATTGTGACCGATAATAAGAGCAAGGACGTAGGGAGCTTAGAGTGCACCTTTGTCTATCTCCTGAAACATAAAATCAAGTTCAACCTGCCAGCACTCATGCTAAAACACATGGAGTTTTGCAAGACAAACAACCGACTTAGCCTACGATACGGGATGATCCTAAGTTGGATCATGGAGAAAAAGGGGGTGGACCTAAGCCACACCGAGGTCAAGACCAGAAATGGAATCGTCTTTAACGCCCAGAACCTACGCCGTAATGATATCTACTGCACCGAGGGAGGACATTACCTCACCCTCGAAGAAATTTGCCAAAAACCCGAGGATGAACGAAGAGAATTGGTCGACCAATTAGACATCTCCAACAAGAAGCTCAAACGGGCAATGCAAGATTGCGGATTTCTGGAGGGAAATGAGGACCAGGAGGAGGATGACGAACCCAACCCGTCGGTGCAACCACGATCAGGAGGGAACCCAAGGGAGCAAAACGAGGGCTCAATCAATGAACGCATACTCGCACAGCTCAACCGGCAAAACCAAATCATGGAGGAAGGGTTCTCATCCTTGATCCGTACGACACGCGCACTAGATCAAAGGGTGGCAGCAATCGAGGCCACCTTGGGCACTCGCGGGGCGTCCAGCTCAGGAGCAGGACACCGAGATAGACCTAAAACCCTTCTATCACAACACCACCAGAAATCCAGTCTACCCCAGCTAGGGCAAAACGTGGGGCCACATTCCTAACCGGGAGGCCAAGATGCGGGATGCCTAGGGGTGAAAGAATGGATTAACACACCAGGCTTCGGGGACGAAGCCCCTCGTAAGGGGGGGGGGGGGGGGAGAGTTTAACACCCCGTGTTACGATCCCTAAAACCAATTAATCATTTAACCAATTACCCAAAAGAAAGAATTAAAATCACAATAATTAATTAGGAAAGGCCCACCATAGTCCATGGGCCCTTATCCCTAAACCCAATCCTTAGTCCCAAAAGGAATAGAATTAGCAAGCCTATAATATTAGTTCCTAATTAGGACTCCTAAATATATATATATAGGGGACTTAAGAGGCACCTAGAACCACCACCACAATAACGTCTCACCACCCAAAGAGCTCCAAGAATTCCCTTAGAAGAAATCAAGAAAGCAAGAAAGCTTAAAGAAAGACCCTTTATAGCCAAGGAATTAATTAAGGCTAAGAGGTAACCCATGTCTCAACAAAACCTATTTTCATAGCTATGATTCCCCTCTTAGGATTTCCCCATATTATTGTGTATTGATGATTTGTGATATTATTATTGGTGGGATGATTCCATGGCTGATCTTGATGATGGGAGGTTTTTTTTTAATTATGGTGTTCTTGATGATTATATGACGTTCTTGATGATTATATGGTGTTCTTGATGTTCTTAATGATTATATGATGTTCTTGGTATTTATATGATATTCCTACCGAATCTTGATGAATTGTGTTCTTGTTGATTTAAATATAATTAGAAACCTTGGTTATATCGTGGGATTCGTATGGTATTATTCTTGGTATATTGGGTGGGAATTCGCATGATTGGGTGTTGATTATGTTTAGAAAAGCATGATAGGTTATGTGACGTTTGTTTCTTGATTTTGATCCATTAATTGTCTACGTGTGCTATCAATTGCGTTTGAAAGTGTCTGAGCATGGTTTCGGGTTCCACAAAGGTTCCTGGGGCGTTTTTGGGGAAAAAGAGTCAGTGGGGGGAAGGTGGGGGTAGGGGACCCGCCACCTACCTGCGGCCTAGTCGGGCAACGCCGGCAGCGGGCAGCCGGCGGGCGGGCAGCTGCCCGCCGGGCACTCGCTGCCCGGAATAGTAAAACGCCGGCGGGTGACCCCTCACCCACCGGCTACCCGCTGGTTTGTACCCCTCTTCGGGATCCCGGCTTCCCCGTTTGATGTTCCCCCGACCCCCGTGGTGTCCCAACGGACTCCGTCTATCGTGCCTATGTCTAGTTGGATTTTCGGGTACCGTTCGTAGGTCGCATGAGTCTTATATATTGCATGCTAGTTGAATTGGTATCCCGTTGACCTAGGTGAAAGAAGTATGAACCCCTTAGGAATATTCTTAGTATGTGAAGGATTACGCATAGGTTTTGTTATACGTTTTCTCCCCCTTCCCAATGTGTTAGTGTGGGTTGCATGTGCTTGCTTTGTGTTATGTGTGCATGTTACCCCGATTTGGTTGAGATCAATCGGGAATAAATATTATATAGGACAAAGGTCCACTATACGTGCAGTTGAATGGGTTGAGAACCATCCCAACTGTTAACCAGGTTGGTAAAGACCGGTCAGGTATATAATTATTATATAGAGCTGCGGTTCATCGGTCGGTTGCGATCGACCCTGTAACACCCCTGATTTTCAAGACATTTAAAACTTAATAATAAAGGTAGCATCTCATTAAATTCCAAAACGTAACATAAGTGTACGGGGTGCTATGCCACACCTGGGCTAGAGAACCCAGGTGCACAGGCTGTCTAACTACTTTCCTCTAAAATATAAATGCATAATATGGCACGCAGGCCGAGAGGGAAACTATACTACTTCTACGCTCCAGTTCTAGCGCGCTCCAGTGCTCTAATCCTCTATGCCTGAAAGCCAAATATATCTGTTCAGCGAGAGATGCTGGTAACCCACTCCAACGCGTTGAAATACAATACATATAGCAATATATATATATAGATATACAAAACCATTTTGAGCATGAGAATATATCATACGAACTCTAGCCTTAAAACCGGGAATGACTCGACAGATAAGGCCAGACGCCAGCAACAGTTATAACGAGCATATGCAGTTCACAACAGATAAGGCAGATAAGGCAAAGCATAACAATAATCATAACCCAACATGAACAATCCCCAATATAAATCCCATAGTCACATTCCCCAAGGCACTCATAATCACAACTCGTCCATATCACAACACATAACACACTTCGTTGGCGCCACAGGACCAATCGCATGCCCATACATGAGGGTCAGCGCATATAGCTCTGACACGGCCCCGTAGCACCCTGCCCCGTATCGCAACGCGGAGGGGTAGATCGCAACCGACCGATGAACCGCAGCTCATCATAGTGTTTGATCGCAACCAAACAGTGGACCGCAGCTCAAGAGTGTGTGTTACCTGACTGTAGCCAGGAATTCCCATCTGACTACAGCCAGCCTCTGAACCGCAGCTCAGGAAGATGTCACCTGAGTGCAGCCAGGAATTCCCGTCTGACTACAACCAGCTTCTGGACCGCAGCCCAGGATACCGTCATCCGACTATAGCCAGGAATTCCCATCTGACTGTAGCCGGCTTCTGAACCGCAGCTCAGGATAACCAATCCGATCGCAGCCGAATTGGGGTAACACGCACACATAACACGTAGCAAGCACATGCAACCCACATTACACATTGGGAAGGGGAATAAAGCGTATAACAACCTTATGCGTGATCCTTCACATACTAAGAATAGTCCTAAGGGGTTCATACTTCTTCCACCTAGGTCAACGGGATACCAATTCAACTAGCATGCAATATAATAGACTCATAAACCTACGAACAGTACCCGAAATATCAAACTAGACATAGGCACGACAAACGGGGTCCGTTGGGACACCACGGGGATCGGGGAAACATCAAACGGGGAAGCCGGGGTCCCGAGGGGGGAAAATTCCAGCGGGTAGCCGGTGGGTGGTGGGCCACCCGCCGGAGTCACTGTTACGGGCAGCGGGTCGCCGGCGGGCAGCTGCCCGCCCGCCTGCTGCCCGCTGCCGGAACAGTGTTCTCGGCCGTGGGTAGGTGGCGGGTCCCCTACCCCCCACCTACCCCCCACTGACTCTTTCATCAAGTTTTCGTCCCGGGAACCGTTGTGGAACCCGAAACCATGCTTAGACACTTTTCAACGTAATTAACGACAACACATAGACAATTAACGGATCAAATACGATAAACGAACGGCACATAACCTATCATGCTTTTCTAATCCTAATCCACACCCAAACATGTGATTTCCCCACCCGATAACCCAAGAATAATAACATACGATACAACCTAGGGTTCTAATTATTTTTATATCAACAAGAATGCGATTCATCTTCTAATTGCAAGATTCGGTAAGAATAACACATAAACATTGAGGATGCCAATTAATCACCAAGAACATCATAATCATCAAGAACAACACATAATCATCAAAATCCCAATTAATCATCAAGAACATCATAATTATCAAGAAACTCCCAATATCGAGATTATCAAGATTCCCCATGGAATCATCAAATCAACATCAATAATAATTACCATAATTTCGCCATTCACAATAATATGGGGGAAACCCTAAGGGGAAATCATAGCTATGAAAATAGGTTTTGTTGAGACATGGGTTACCTCTTAGCCTTAATTAATTCCTTGGCTATGAAGGATCTTTCTTTAAGCTTTCTTGCTTTCTTGATTTCTTCTAAGGGGATTCTTGGAGCTCTCCTGGGGTGATGGGCGTTTATGCGTGTGGGCGTTCTGGGTGTCTCCTAAGTTCTTTATTTATATATTTAAGACTCCTAATTAGGGCCTGAATGGTATGGGTTTACTAATCCTATTCCTTATAGGATTCAGGGACTCGCTTTAGGGATAAGGGTCCATATTAATTAGAGCGGATCCTAATCACAATCTGAATAGTAAAAGGTTTACTATCTTTATTCCTAATAGACTTAAGCCTCTAATTTAGGCAAGGGTCTACGGTTCATGGTGGACCCCATTAATTAAAGGGGAACTTAACTTAATTAATCATATTTAATTATTATTAGTGGGATTAATTAAATAATTAATCCAAGATTAAAGGTCGTAACACGGGGTGTTACACTCTCCCCCCTTACAAGGGGCTTCGTCCCCGAAGCCCGGTGTCATAGTCCACCCTTTCACCCTTAGACATCTCGTAGTTCGGCCTCCTGGGTAGGAGTGTGGCCCTACGTTTGTCTTAGTTTGGGGTAGGCTGTACTTTTGGTGGCGTTGTGATAGAGAAGTTATGGGTGTACCTCGGTTTCCTGCGCTGGAACTGGGCGCCCCACGAGTGCCCAAGGCGGCCTCGATCGCTGCCACCCTCTGATCGAGTGCGCGTGTGGTGCGAATCAAGGATGAGAACCCTTCTTCCATGATTTGGTTTTGCCGGTTGAGCTGTGCGAGAATGCGCTCATTGACCGAGCTCTCGTTTTGATCCCTCGGATCCCTTCCGGATCGTGGTTGCACTGTCGGGTCGGGCTCGTTATCCTCCTCCTGTTCCTCATTTTCTTCCGTGCCTCCGCAATCTTGCATGGCCCGCTTGAGCTTTTTGTTGGAGATGTCCAACCGATCAACCAATTCTCTACGTTCCACCTCGGGTTTTTGGCAAATTTCTTCGAGGGTGAGATAGTGTCCTCCCTCGGTGTAGTAGATGTCGTTGCGGCGAAGGTTTTGGGCATTGAAAACCATACCATTGGGGGTCTTGACCTCGGTGTGGCTTAGATCCACCCCCTTTTTCTCCATAATCCAACTTAGGATCATCCCGTAGGGTAGGCTAAGCCGGTTGTTCGTTTTACAGAATTCCATGTGCTTGAGCATGAGGGCCGGCAAGTTGAACTTGATTTTGTGTTTTAGGAGGTATGCAAAGGCACACTCCAAGCTCCCCACATCCTTGCTCTTATTATTGGTGGGCAAGAGGCTATCGGTTACAATCATAACCAATATCTTTTGCTCCGCCGATAGCCATTTCCGGTGTGGTCGGGTGGCCGAGGTGAACCCATCCTCTTTCCCGAGTAAGTACCCGAGATAGTCCTTGTATCCCGTAGTTTGGGTGTCAATCCACCCTTTCCGGTCATAGTCGGACACACCCGTGAGGGTCAATTTCAAGAGCTTAGCCAAACGGCCTTCGGAAAGCACAATTTCCTTGCCGCGGACTTTGGTGGTGATTTCTACCTTGTCACCCCCGTTTGGTGGCTAGAAGGTGTTGATAGAATTCCTTTACCAATTCGGGGTATGTGTCCCCTTTGATGGCGAGATAAGTATCTAAAAGGCCTTGGTATTTAAGCATATCAACCAATTTCGGAGAAAATTGGTCGGGTTCAAGTGCTTTACCTCCGATCACGGTGTAATCGGCACTGTTCCACTCCGGGGTGCGGATTCCGAGAGGCTTCTTTGGCATCGCGATAGGTGGTACTTTTCCGGTGAATTTTTCCGGCGAGATTTCCGGCGAGGTGGGCAGCTCCGGTGCGTTTTTCCGGCGGGTGATGAGACGGCGTCTTCCGATTGCGGGGGAGGCGGCGGCGAGGCGGGGTTCACGACGAGGGGAAGGTGGCGTGGGAGTGGCGTTCGGGTGGAGGCGGCAGCGGGTCTCGGCTGGGCGAACCCCGGGCGGTTGGCGGCGGTCTCCGGCGGCTCGGTCTGAACGGCGGCGAGGCGAGTAGCGAGGCCGGGGTGCGTCCGGGCGGTGGCGGCGTCGGTGGGAGATGGTGGCTGTGGTGGGGCAGTGGGGTACGCGAGAGGGAGGGGGTGTGGGGGAAGAGAGAGAGAGAGAAGAAGAAGAAGAAGAAGAAGAAGAAGGTAGAAGAAGGGTTTTTGATTTGGGGATTTTGTGGGTTTAAGGGTTTTGGAGGGGTTTATTAAGAGGGTGTTCCCTTGTGGTTTCAAGAAACATTCATGGCTTAGTGGTTAAAGCTTTAACTTGTAGTTGAGAGGTCTAAGGTTCCATCTCTAATGGTAACATTAGTCATTCCTTGATGAGATGATTTTTGTCCTTTTCCTTGTTTCGTCTTTTAGCGGGGAAGGGTTGAGTGGATGACGTAGCTTGTGTCTTACTCGCGTAGCGGGATTGGAATTTGAACCAAAAATGAATCTTTATTCATAACACTCTCTAAGTAGCTAAGCTAAGTAGACATGATGTTCCCGAAGTAATTAAACTAAATAAGTCGTCTATACGATATAGGGAAAGATTACACGGGGTGATGGTTCATCCTAGACAGAATTCGCTTCCGGGATTTTCTTCGGCGGGGTCCGTATGGTCCTTGCCTTCGGGGTTTGGGTTTTCCCCTTCTAGGTCTTCCTCGTTTCCGAGGTCGGCTTGCGTTTGGCTCATGACGAATACCTTCCCGGGGGCGCCGTAACTCCTTTGATGGCTGGTGCCCCCGTGTCGACCCACGGTGGTGGGGCGTGGTCTTTGGGGTTGAGTGCACTGGAAGGCCTTGTGCCCTTCCTCTCCGCAATTGAAGCATCGCCAGGGGTTGCCCGCACAATCCTTGCCCCTGTGGCTTTTGTTGCATCTCGGGCAAGGGAAGCCTCTTGGACTAGCTTCGTTGTTTCCCAGGGGCGGTCTTTGGTTGGTCGGGTTGTTCGACCTTGTGCCGGTGTCGTTTCTCGTTCTTTTCACCGGCGGTGCCCCACTACCAGTGTTTCTCCTTCGCATTTGTTCCTGAACTCCGCGTTGGAGTAATTGGATTCGATAGAGATTCGCGGCACTGGAGTAAGCCTCGTTGAGGGTTCGAGGTTTGCTTACCACTAGCGCCTTTCGAGCTTCGAAGTTGAGGCCTGACACGAATCTCTCTATCTTGGTCACCTCGGTGGGGACTAGCTCTGGCGCGAAGCGTGCCAGCTCGAGGAATCGTTTATGGTATTCTATGACGGTGGCCGTTCCTTGTTTTAGATGAAGGAACTCCTCATACATGGATGCTTTCATGTGGGTTGGATAGAATCTCTCTCGTAGTCGTGTCTTGAGGTTCTCCCAATTGAATCCTGGTTCTTGTTGATAAGTGGGTCCCTCGTGGATCCACCAGAGATCGGCCTCGTGTTCGAAGTAGAACGAGGCTATCTCTACGCGGCGTTCCTCCGGGCATTCTACTACCCCAAAAATCTTATCAAGGGTTCGGATCCATTCTTCCAGGACTGCGGGATCCTCTTCTCCTAAAAACGTGGGTGGTCGGTGATTTGAAACTTGTTGGGCGACGTCTGAGTTTGCGTTTGATGGAGGTGGCGGGGGCCTGGTGTTGCGAAGGGCCGCGTCGCTTAACGCCTGCGCGACTTGTGTTAGTTGCTGTAGGGTTTGGGTCAAGGGGTCGCTGGTGGCGGGTTCCGGAGTCCTTGATTGTCTCCTGTTCGGCGCCATGCTATCGTCTTCCTGGTCGGTGTTTATAAGAGTGTGAAGTTAGAGTTTGACGCACTTCTTATGAAGTGATAAATGGGGGAGGGTTTCAGAATGAGCAAAGGCAACGTGTAGGGAAGTTATGTGTGGGTCTCACAATCTCACCGCGCGTCCTAAGATTCCTGAGTCCTATGTTCCTAAATATCTAGAGTTCAAGCTTAATGTCCTAAAGTCCGGTCTTAAGAGTCTTTCCTAGGGTCAAACTTAGGCTCTGATACCAACTGTAACACCCCTGATTTTCAAGACATTTAAAACTTAATAATAAAGGTAGCATCTCATTAAATCCCAAAACGTAACATAAGTGTACGGGGTGCTATGCCACACCTGGGCTAGAGAACCCAGGTGCACAGGCTGTCTAACTACTATCCTCTGAAATATAAATGCATAATATGGCACGCAGGCCGAGAGGGAAACTATACTACTTCTACGCTCCAGTTCTAGCGCGCTCCAGTGCTCTAATCCTCTGTGCCTGAAAGCCAAATATATCTGTTCAGCGAGAGATGCTGGTAACCCACTCCAACGCGTTGAAATACAATACATATAGCAATATATATATATATAGATATACAAAACCATTTTGAGCATGAGAATATATCCTACGAACTCTAGCTTTAAAACCGGGAATGACTCGACAGATAAGGCCAGACGCCAGCAACAGTTATAACGAGCATATGCAGTTCACAACAGATAAGGCAGATAAGGCAAAGCATAACAATAATCATAACCCAACATGAACAATCCCCAATATAAATCCCATAGTCACATTCCCCAAGGCACTCATAATCACAACTCGTCCATATCACAACACATAACACACTTCGTTGGCGCCACAGGACCAATCGCATGCCCATACATGAGGGTCAGCGCATATAGCTCTGACACGGCCCCGCAGCACCCTGCCCCGTATCGCAACACGGAGGGGTCGATCGCAACCGACCGATGAACCGCAGCTCATCATAGTGTTTGATCGCAACCAAACAGTGGACCGCAGCCCAAGAGTGTGTGTTACCTGATTGTAGCCAGGAATTCCCATCTGACTACAGCCAGCCTCTGAACCGCAGCTCAAGAAAGATGTCACCTGATTACAGCCAGGAATTCCCGTCTGACTACAACTAGCTTCTAGACCGCAGCCCAGGATACCGTCATCCGACTATAGCCAGGAATTCCCATCTGACTGTAGCCGGCTTCTGAACCGCAGCTCAGGATAACCAATCCGATCGCAGCCGAATTGGGGTAACACGCACACATAACACGTAGCAAGCACATGCAACCCACATTACACATTGGGAAGGGGAATAAAGCGTATAACAACCTTATGCGTGATCCTTCACATACTAAGAATAGTCCTAAGGGGTTCATACTTCTTCCACCTAGGTTAACGGGATACCAATTCAACTAGCATGCAATATAATAGACTCATAAACCTACGAACGGTACCCGAAATATCAAACTAGACATAGGCACGACAAACGGGGTCCGTTGGGACACCACGGGGATCGGGGAAACATCAAACGGGGAAGCCGGGGTCCCGAGGGGGGAAAATTCCAGCGGGTAGCCGGTGGGTGGTGGGCCACCCGCCGGAGTCACTGTTACGGGCAGCGGGTCGCCGGCGGGCAGCTGCCCGCCCGCCTGCTGCCCGCTGCCGGAACAGTGTTCTCGGCCGTGGGTAGGTGGCGGGTCCCCTACCCCCCACCTACCCCCCACTGACTCTTTCATCAAGTTTTCGTCCCGGGAACCGTTGTGGAACCCGAAACCATGCTTAGACACTTTTCAACGTAATTAACGACAACACATAGACAATTAACGGATCAAATACGATAAACGAACGGCACATAACCTATCATGCTTTTCTAATCCTAATCCACACCCAAACATGTGATTTCCCCACCCGATAACCCAAGAATAATAACATACGATACAACCTAGGGTTCTAATTATTTTTATATCAACAAGAATGCGATTCATCTTCTAATTGCAAGATTCGGTAAGAATAACACATAAACATTGAGGATGCCAATTAATCACCAAGAACATCATAATCATCAAGAACAACACATAATCATCAAAATCCCAATTAATCATCAAGAACATCATAATTATCAAGAAACTCCCAATATCGAGATTATCAAGATTCCCCATGGAATCATCAAATCAACATCAATAATAATTACCATAATTTCGCCATTCACAATAATATGGGGGAAACCCTAAGGGGAAATCATAGCTATGAAAATAGGTTTTGTTGAGACATGGGTTACCTCTTAGCCTTAATTAATTCCTTGGCTATGAAGGATCTTTCTTTAAGCTTTCTTGCTTTCTTGATTTCTTCTAAGGGGATTCTTGGAGCTCTCCTGGGGTGATGGGCGTTTATGCGTGTGGGCGTTCTGGGTGTCTCCTAAGTTCTTTATTTATATATTTAAGACTCCTAATTAGGGCCTGAATGGTATGGGTTTACTAATCCTATTCCTTATAGGATTCAGGGACTCGCTTTAGGGATAAGGGTCCATATTAATTTGAGCGGATCCTAATCACAATCTGAATAGTAAAAGGTTTACTATCTTTATTCCTAATAGACTTAAGCCTCTAATTTAGGCAAGGGTCTACGGTTCATGGTGGACCCCATTAATTAAAGGGGAACTTAACTTAATTAATCATATTTAATTATTATTAGCGGGATTAATTAAATAATTAATCCAAGATTAAAGGTCGTAACACGGGGTGTTACAGACCCCTCCGTATTGTGAGACGGGGCAGGGTGCTGCGGGGCCGTGTCAGAGCTATATGCGCTGACCCTCATGTATGGGCATGCGATTGGTCCTGTGGCGCCAACAAGGTGTGCTATATGATGAGATAAGAAGGATTGATGTTGTGACTGTTATGGAAACATGACCATAGGATTCTTGCTAGTAAACTATACATGTTTAATTGTGATTATTGGTTGCGTTTATTTACAACTGTGCCCTATGTCGAGAATCGTATATACTTGGTTATGACTGCAAATTGTGTGTACCCCTATTTGTCGAGTCGGTCCCCTGATTTGACAGCTAGAGTCTCTTAGGATATATCTTCATACTTCGAAATGTCTTTTCATATATCTATGTATCTATATATATGTATTGTATTTCAACGCGTTGGAGTGGGTTACCAGCATCTCTCGCTGAACAGATATATTTGGCTTTCAGACACAGAAGAATAAGTCACTGGAGCGCGCTAGATCTTGGAACGTAGAAGTGGATAGTTCCCTTTTGGCCTGCGTGCCATGTTATGCATTTACTTTGTTAAGGATATTAGTTAGTTGGCCTGTGCACCTGAGTTCTCTAGCTCAGGTGTGGCATAGCACCCCATACTCTTTATGTTACGTTTTGAATTAATGAGATTTCACCTTTATTTTATAAGTTTTAAATGTCCTGAAAATTTGGGGTGTTACACTATGCATTGGTACAAGGTTGGTAGTAACACAATTGGGAAATCATGTTATTGAGGCACAAATCCTATGTGGCAACAACGCAGGTACAAATGTGTTGATACCAAGACTATCTTTGACTCCTTCAGACCCAAGACTTCCATTTAAATTTCAAAGAAAGCAGCTTCTGTAACACCCCATGTTATGGCGTTTAATCCCGGATTAATTATTTAATTAATTCCTTTAATAATAATTAAATAGGATTTAATTTGGTTAGGATTTCATCTAATTAATTAATGTGATCTACCATGGATCGTGGACCCTTGCCTGAACTAGAGTCTTAAGGCTATTAGGAATAAAGAGAGTAGACCTTTTACTAGTCAGATTCTAATTAGGAATCCTAGACCTATATATCTATTAGGGATAAAGAAAGTAGGCCTTTACTATTCAGATTCTGATTAGGATTCCTGGTTCTATAAATAGGGGGTTAGAAAGCAATTAGAACCCTTACCACCCATAGTTATATTACACGAAATTATTCCCAAGAGATTCCCCACCACCAAGCCTACGGAGATCAATCGGGTGGAAATCTTAGGGAAGAACCTTAATAGCCAAGGGAGGGTTAATTAAGGCTAAGAGGTAACCCATGTATCAACAAAACCTATTTTCCTCGCTATATCTTATTCATTGGTTCCTTTGATATACGATTGTGTGCTTGAGTCTTGATAGAGCTTTGCCTAGGGTTTATATGGTGTTTATATAATAATCTTGATGTTTATGTGTTAATCTTGAAGCTTATGTGATAATCTTGATGTTCTTGATACTATGATAAATTGTATGGATGATCTGGTATTTTGATTATGTCTAGAGCCCTAGGGTAATAACGTGGAATTTGTATTATGTTATTCTTGGTATGTATGGGTGGGAATTTGCATGATCGGGTGTTGAGTCATGGCATGTTTAGCAATCGTGTTAGGAAGTATTTGGTGTGATTCCTAGTTTAATTCCGATTGATTGAATATGTGGTGTGGTCATTATGTGTTTGAATGTGTTTGGACATGGTTTCGAGTTCCACAAGGGATCCCGGAGCCATAAAGTTGCATGTGTATCATTGGGGGGTAAGTGGGGGTGTAACACCTCGTGTTACGGCCTCTAAACCAATTTATTATTTAATTACTTACCCTAAAAAGAGAATTAAATTCTATTAATTAATCAGGAAGAGCCCACCATAGACTATGGAACCTTGTCCCTAAACAAACCCACTAGTCCTATAAGAAATAGAACTAGAAAAACCATACCATTCAGACCCTAATTAGGACTCTTGGATATTTAAATAGGGGCATAGGAGGCACCTAGAATTCACACCACAATAGATATCACCACACAAGAATTCCCAAGAATCCTCTTATCACCAACGTAGGAGAAATCAAGAAGAAGAGATCTTAGAGAAAGAACCTTAATAGCCAAGGAATTTAATTAAGGCTAAGAGGTAACCCTTGTCTCAACAAAACATATTTTCTTTGCTATAATCTTCTTCTTTGGCTCCTTTTCTATGCTTGTGTCTTGATGAATCTTTTATGATGATTATAATATGATCTTGATGATTGATGAGATGATCTTATGTGTTGATCTTGATAATCTTGATGATTATAAGAGGTTCTTGATAATTGTGTATGGTTCTTGATAAATCTTGATGTTCTTGATTTTAAATATAAAGTATGATTTTATGATTTAATATGATTAGAGCCCTAGGTTAAATTGGGAATTTCGTATTGTGATGTTCTTGATATATTTGGGTGGGATTTCGCATGTTCGGGGGTTGATTATGTTTAGAAGTCATGTTAGGATATGTTCAATATGATTCTTGGTTTTGATCCATTATTTGATTCTTGGTTTTGAACCACGTTGTAACACCCCGTGTTACGGCGTTCAATCCCGAATTAACTATTTAATTAATTCCGTTAATAATAATTAAAAATGACTTAATTTGATTAGGATTCCCTTTCATTAATTAATGTGGTCCACCATGGATTGTGGACCCTTTCCTAAACTAGAGTTTTAAGCCAATTAGAAATAAAGAGGGTAAACCTTTTACTAGTCAAATTCTAATTAGGAATCCTAGACCTATATATCTATTACGAATAAAGAAAGTAGGCCTATATTATTCAGATTATGATTAGGATTCCTGATTCTATAAATAGGGGATTAGAAAGCGATTAGAAACCTTACCACCCATAGTTATACTACACGAAAATATTCCCGGGAGATTCCCCACCACCGAGCCTAGGGAGATCAAGCGGATGGAAATTTTAGGGAAGAACCTTAACAGCCAAGGGAGGATTAATTAAGGCTAAGAGGTAACCCATGTCTCAACAAAACCTATTTTCTTCGCTATAGTCGCCTTCCTTAGCCTCCTTCTATATGCTTGTGTCTGGATTAATTCCTCTATGCTATTTGTGATATATTCTTGATGATTGATAAGATGATTTATGTGTATTCTTGATAATCTTGACGATCTTGATGTTGAAAAGAGGTTCTAAATATTGATGTGATGATTCTTGATAAATCTTGATATTTCTTGATGTTAAAGATAAATTGTGATTTTGATGATTTGGGGGGGATTAGAGACTTAGGGTGGACTGGGAATTTGTGTTATAATGTTCTTGACATATATTTGGGTGGGAATTCGCTTGTTCGGGTGTTGTTTATGTTTAAAAGTCATAATAAGATGAGTTATACGTGATTCTTGCTTTTGATCCGTTAATTGCCTACGTGGTGTCGATAATTGCGTTTAAAAGTCTCTAAGCATGGTTTCGGGTTCCACAATGGATCCCGGGACGTAATTATGATAAAAGAGTCAGTGGGAGGTAATGGGGGTAGGGGAACCCGCCACCTACCCGCTGCCCAAAGATCACCGCCGGGCAGCTGCCTGCCCGCCGGCAACCCGCTGCCCGAACAGTGATCTTCGACGGGTAGCCGGCGGGTGACCCCCACCCACCGGCTACCCGCTGGTCCGTACCCACCCCGGGTCTTCGGCTCCCCCGTTTGATGTTTCCCGATCCCCCATGGTGTCCCAACGGACCTCGTTTGTCGTTCTTGAGTCTAGTTTGATATTTCGGGTGCCATTCGTAAGATAAAAGAGTCATAGGACTTGCATGCTAGTTGAATCGGTAACCCGTTGACCTAGGTGGAAGTTGTATGAACCCCGTAGGACTATTTTTAGTATGTGAATGATCACAAGTAAGTTTATTTATATGCCTTTCCCTCCCAATATGCTACTACGTGCTCCTATGTGTTATGTGATGCATGATCCCCCATTTTGGTTAAGATCAAATTGGATGTTCCCGGGCTAAGGTTCGGAAGTCGGCTGAAGGCCGAATGGATTGTTCCCGGACTATGGTTCGGAAGTTGGCTGAAGGCCGAATGGATTGTTCCTGAGCTGAGGTTCAGAAGTTGGCTAAGGCCGAATTGATTCACTTCTTGGGCTGAGGTCCACATGGGCGTCGGTGCTATGACCCACCGACCTGGACGCGCCGGGCGGTGTGTAGGGTCGTAGTCTCCGAGGATCTTCACCCACCGACTGAGTCACTCAGCGGTGTGTAGGGCTTGATCCGCTACGGTCCACCGACTGTACGCATCAACGGTGTGTAGGGTCGTAAGTCCCCCCTTGTAATGGGGATCACAGTCCACCGACTGTGCGCGTCAGCGGTGTGTAGGATTGTGGTCCGACGTTGAGTTCGTCAGCAGTTCTCAAAGGGTTGGTTGCGATCAACTCCCCTCATACCGCGGTACTGAGGTAGGGTGTTGCGGGGCCGTGTTAATGCTATAAGCATTAACCCTCTTGTTCGGGGCTTGCGATTGGTCCCGTGGTGCCATCAATAATTATGTGATATGAATGGTGTTTGGATAATGATGTGTTTGAATTGAAAAGTGATCTGTGACCTTAGATACGTATTCCTTATGATGCTCACTCTACTTAACTGTTTATCATTGATTAATGTGCCTGTCCATATCTGCTGAGTTTATTCCTGGTTTTAAAGCTAGAGTCTCTTAAGTATATATCTTCCTGCTTCAAAATGATTTTCGTATACCTATATATATCTATCTATAATGTATTTCAACGCGTTGGAGTGGGTTACCAGCAGCTCTCGCTGAACAGATATATTTGGTTTTCAGGCACAGATGAGTAGACCCCGGAGCGCACTAGAGATCCGAAACGTAGATTAGTTAGTTTTCCTTTCGGCCTGCGTGCCATGATTATGTATTGAGGATATTTAGTCAGTTTATCCTGTGCATCTGAGTTCTCCAACTCAGATGTGGCATAGCACCCCACACTCTTATGTTTAGTTTTGGGATTTAATGAGAATTTACCTTTTTTTTATAAGTTTCAAAAGTTTCAAAATTTCGGGGTGTTACACACGTGGTGTCATCGTTCGTGTTTAAAAGTGTCTAAACATGGTTTCAGGTTCCACAAAAGATCACGGGACTCAAATAATGAAAAGGAGTCAGTGGGGGGTAGGTGGGGGTAGGGGGACCCACCACTACCCGGTGCCCATTTTGGCGTCGCCAGCAGCGGGCACACGACTGCCCACCGGGCACCCGCTGCCCAGTTTCTTGCAGCCGGCGGGTGGTCCTCCACCCGCCGTCCACCCGCTGGTTTTCCCCACCTCGGGATGTTGGCTTCCCCGTTTGATGTCTCCCCGACCCTCGTGGTGTCCCAACGGGTTTCGTTTGTCGTGCCTAAGTTTAAGTTTGATGTTCCGGGTATCGTTCGTAGCATAAAAGAGTTTTTTGTATTGTATTCTAGTTGAATTGGTACCCCGTTGACCTAGGTGAAAGATGTACGAACCCCTTATGATTATTCCTAGTATGTGAATAACCACACATAAGTTTCGTTATACGTTTTCTCCCCTTTCCCAATATGTTATTGTGGATTGCATGTGCTTGCTATGTGTTATATGTGCATGACTCCCCAATATTTGTTGTGGTCAAATTGGTCTTACATGGGCTGCGGTCAACCGATTAGGCTCGCCAACGGTGTGTAGGGCTGCAGTCCACCGAAGGGGCCGTGGTCCACCAATTGGGCTTGTAACACCCCGTAATCCAAATTCAATTAAGGGATTAACTGTGTAATTAATCCTAAACAAATTGGTAATTTAATTCCTTAAATTCCTGAAAATTCAATAGTCGGGGACTAGTAATTGACTAGTCAACCCAAAAAGTCAAGGTTGTACCTTAAGCCTTGTGAGTAGTTCCCTTGTTCCCTTACACCTCTTCATTTTAGTAAGGGTATTCATGACATTTCACCTTGTGTTAGTAATGCAAGCTAACCTAGTAGACACTCCTCAGTCTTTCTCCTTACACTTTCCAAACTTGAGCTCTACCTTCTCTCTAAAAGTTAGATAGCTTTTCTTCCAAGCCAAGTTGGAGCTTTGTCAAATCTTCAAAGGTTGTCTCCAAGATTCTACATTTCATACATATGAGCATCTATGAGGGTAAGATCTATGTTCATTTTGTGTTTTTAGTGTTTTATAAGGTGTCATTTCTTAAAGATGGGATCTTTATGATCTTTTGGTGTGTTCTTGAAGTGGGTTTGGAAGGTGAGCCTTAGTAGGAGCTTGGTGAAGTGTTAAGTGAAGGTTTTTGTCTACAAGCGGTAACCCATGCTCTACAAAATCTTTTTTGCTTACCTATATGATGATTTCTTGGATTCTACATGTGATTTTGCTATGATATGTGAGTGTTTATGCATTGTCTTGTGAAAATGCATATCTAGAGCTTGTGTTTAGGGTTCATGTGTGCCATTCCTTGACTATTCCTTTGATTCAAGTCATTTTGTTGTATTTGGTGAGATTTGGCATGTTTTGGACTTGAATTTGACCTTGGTGTTGAAAATCCCTGAAAGGATTATTTTGGGAACAGGAGTGTACCCGCGGGCGGAACGGCGGGCAGTGGCCTACCCGCCGCCCCACCCGCGGGGAACATATGGCTTGTGGGTGTGTACCCGCGGGCGGAACCACGGGTGGGGGTCTACCCGCTGGGAACATGATGAGGTTGTCGGGGGATTTGTTCCCCGTGATCCTATTGACCAGGTATTTGGTCTTTTGACTTCCCGATGTTCTTTTGTGGAACTATTTGAGCGTCTTCTTGATGTTTCATATGTCTAGAACTATATGGTAGGAACCAATGTAGGTTTGGGTGTCTTGAATCGTGCTAAGTGTTCAATATTGTGTTTCGTTGAACCAAGATGAGTCTTTTGTGTTCTTCGGAACTACGTTTGGTTTACCCGTTTGATAAGCATGCTAGTTCGGTGTTTAAATGCTAGCGTGTGTGTTGTTGGGTGATATTCATCATTGTTGTTGGACTGTGATCCATTCGTTGATTGAGTATGGTTTCATATCTTCGTTGTGATCCGTTGATTGATTCCTATGACGGTGTTGTGTGTGTGGCTGTACCTGGATTACACGATTAATGGTATGGGGAATTAGTCACCAAGGTATGGTAGTGCTCCTCGTGGTGGCCATGACGTGATTATGGATTTTGTGACCTGTGTGTCGGGTTCACGTATTTATTGGGAGGCGTGTGTCGCCGTGTGTGTGATCCGTATCTTGTGTACTATGAATTGGTGGTGTTGTTGGTGGTTTGTTGGTGGGGGACGACGGTCCCAGGAGGGAAAAGGTTGGACTCAGAAGTACAGGGGTCTTGGAGGTAATGGTTGGAACTAGATATAAGGTTGGGGGTAGCCATAAGGTTAGAACCGGGCATAAGGATGGCATATCAATTCGTGATGGCTGATGTCACGATGGCTTGTGTAGCCGTTGTTGTGAGTTTCTCTTCTTGTGATGTGTGTAGTCACAAAGGCATGTGTTGCCTAGGCATGTTTTGCCATTGGTTGTGTCCTCATTCTCTTGTGTTATGCATGTCGCGTGTTAATCTACTGGGTGATGGTAGATTATACCTTGAGCCGTTCTTGTGAATCGTTGTATCTCGTGTGGTCTTGGGATGTGTTCCCTTATCTTGTTGTGAGTGCTTAGAGTCTTGTGTTGACTTCTGCTCTTGGTTTTGAACATATATATGTATATTCCGTTTCGCAAATGATTTTACATACATATATCCTATCTATGTATGATATTTCACATGTATTGGTGGGTTACCAGCATTATTCGCTGACCGGGCGTCGTCCCATATTTTATGTGTTTCTTTCAGGTGATGTATAGGCGTGAGCGCGGTCTAGAACCTGCTAGTGTAGTTCCCATGTTTGAGTTGTTATGGCCTGTGTGCCAAGGATAGACTTTAGTACATTGGTTATGCATGGATTTTAGATTATGAATCATGCAGATGTTAGCCTGTGTATTCACCTCTGGATGAGCGTGGCATAGCAGCCTCTCATTTCCAGTTTATATAATCCTTTTTCAGTCGTCCGCTGTGTTTGATGTTTTGATTTGTTATCTGCATGTTTAAGGCTTAAATTAACATGGAAATTAGGGGGTGTTACAGTTGGTATCAGAGCCTAGGTTTGAGCCTAGGTTTGAGCGTTGTTTATAGTTGTTTGCATGTTTGTTGTCTTTTTGGTAACCGTGTTGTTGTTGTAGAAGCTTTGCGATGCCTCCTCGTCCACGTGCGCGTACCCCGACGAATGAGCAGCTTGCCCAGAACCTACAGCAGTTGATGCAGACGATGCAGACTCTTAGCGAGGCGTTGCTGAACAACAACCATCCCGTGGCACGTCCTCAATCTGCTGGGCACAGGGACATGGGTCGTTTGGTGTCAGGTCACAGACCACCGAATTTCGCGGGTGATGAAGACCCGGTAGTTTTGGAGGAATGGATGAGAGTGTTCGATAACATCTTATCGGTGGTGGGTTGTCCCGAGGAGCGGAGGGTAGAACTGGAAACGTTCTATTTCTGTCATGAGGCTGATCTGTGGTGGATTCATGAAGGTTCGGCCTACCTTGAGGAGCCTGGGTTCGATTGGTCTGCGCTTAAGGATAGGATGCGCGAGAGGTTTTATCCGGCACACGTGCGAGCTGCGATGTACGAGGAATTCCTCCATCTACAACAAGGATCTCTGTCAGTGGTCGAGTACCTCAAGAAGTTTATTGAGTTAGCGCGTTTCGCTCGGATTCTTGTGCCTTCAGAGCTCACCAAGGTTGAGAAATTCGTTACTGGCTTGAATTATGAGGCACGAAAGACCTTGACCGTGAGTAGGCCGAGTTCTTTGAAGGATGCATATCTGAGTGTTGCGGATCTGTACCGTGTTCAGCAGCTTCAACAAGGGTCTTATGAGCTTGCTAGAAAGAGGACCGAGAGTGGAGGCCCTTCCAGCTTCAAGAAGCCTAAGCCAAGTTTTCAAGCTACGAATGCATCATCTCCAACCCAAGGACCCAACCGGATGGAGCAAGGAAATCAAGCCAAGGTGTTCCCTTTTTGTAGATATAGGAAGGTGCATGTGGGACAAGATTGTCATGGCCAGACGTTTAAGTGCTTTCGTTGCGGAGATAGGGGTCACAAGGTCGTCGAGTGTCCCCAGCAAGCCAATTAGAGGTTGTTGCCACCACCCTCAGGAGCCGGAGGAGCCGCAGGAGGTAGCTTGAGCCGTGGAGCAGCCGGTGCCAGGCCATCGGGGAGAGTCTTCGTGATGGGGCGTTCGCAGGCGGAGACCGAGGGCCTAGTGGAGGAGGAGCTAGTAGGTAATCCCTTTCCAGCCTACCCTTATCTTTAGAACGCATCTTGTTCCTTGTTGTCTTGTGTGTTGTCTTGTGTTTCTTCGTCGTCTACTTGAGTTGCTTTGCTATCCTTGCCATGATTTTCCCATAATAAATGATTCTTTTGGATTTAAGTGTAAGCCTTTCTTGATGAATGATTCTCTTAGTTTTATGAGCAAGCTTCGTCGTGGAATTAGTTGTTTATTCTTGAATGAGTCATGTTTGAGTTAATTCCATAACCTTTGCACTCGGATATTCTTGCAACCCTTTCTTTTTGAGAACCACCTAAATTTCTCCAAGTATTCTTTGAATTTGGGAATAGGAAATCTATAGAAAACCCTTTCTCCAAGGTGCATGTGAGAAAAAGTGATTGTCCGCGGAGCAAAGGATCTTGGTTATGCTGGTAGGATCTTGGTTATGCTGGTATCAGATTGTTTGTTGCCCAATAACAACAAAAGTCAGTTGTTGGGAAAGCTGGAGTGCACATTTGATTTCTGTCTCAAGAATTGGTCAAGTTCAATCTGCCGGCTTTGATATTGCAACATATGGTTTTCTGCCGTGATCACAACCGAAAGAGCCTACCGTATCGGATGGTGTTGAGCTGGATTCTTGTCAGAAAGGGGGTAAGTGTGGATGGTTGTATACCGAAGCCCGTGGGAAAGATGGTGTTGGATGCCACCAATCTTCGAAGTTGCAACTTGTTTCAGTTGGATGATGGTGATTACATCACTCTCGAGGAAGTTGCAAGGAAATCCCCCGAAGAAAGAGCCGAGTTGGCAGCTGAGCTTGAGATTCATGCTGGAAAGTTAAACCTCGCAGTCCAGAGTTTGGGAGGTGATGAAGAAGATGAGGGTGAAGCGGGCCATGAGGAAGAAGTGGAAGCACCGGAAGCTGCCGAGGCCGAGGAAAGTGATTCGGAAAGCGAAGAAAACCAAAGAAGGAGGGAATTGTGACACCCCAAAAATCCAAATTCAAGCCATGGATTAATTGAATAATTAATCCTATTTTATTTAGAGAATTAATTCCTAAAATCCTGATTTTTAATACTCAAGGACTAGTATTTGACTAGTCAACCTTAAAGTTGTGTTGTACCTTGAGCTTTGAGGGGAGTTCCCTTGTTCCTTACACTTTCTAAAGGTTAGTAAGGGTATTCTTGTCTTTTCACCAAGAGTTAGTATTGTAACCTAACAAAGAAGACTTCTTCATTTCATTCCTTACATTTCCTAGAAATTAGCACTACCTTCTCTCTAGAAAAGAAGTGTAGCTTATTCTCCAAGCTAAGTTGAGACCCTTGTCAAGATTCCAAGATTTGCTTCTAAGATTCAACCTTTCACCTATTTGGGCATCTAAGAGGGTAAGATCTAAGTTCATCTTGTGTTTTCGGTTCCATCTTAGTTGTCTTTTTCTTAAAGGTAGGATCTTTATGATCTTTTGGTTTAATCTTGAAGTGGGTTTGGAATGTAAGCCTTGTGGGGAGCTTGTTGTGGTGTAAAGTGAAGTCTTTTGGTCTATAAGAGGTAATCCATGCTCTACAAAACCTATTTTGCTTACCTATATGTGATTTCTTGGATTTTACTTGTGTTTTGCTATGAAATGTGAGGGTTTATGCATTTGTCTTGTGATATTGCATATCTAGAGCTTGTGTTTAGGGTTCCTTTGTGCCATTGCTTGGCATTTTCCATGGTTCAAGTCATTTTGTTGTATTGGGTGAGATTTGGCATGTTTTGGATTTGAATTTGTGCTTGGAGACAAAAATCTTCGAAGTGTGTTGTTGTGGTACAGGATTGTACCCGCGGGCGGAACGACGGGCGGGGCACCACCCGTCGCCCTACCCGCGGGTAAGAGCCTTGTGGGAGTGTGTTCCCGCGAGCGGAACCACGGGTGGGGCGCTACCCGTGGGTCCACCCGCGGGTACACAAGCGGTGTTGTGATGGGCTTTGTTCCCCGTGATTCTTTTGACTCGGTATTTGGTCCTTTGACTTCCCGATGTTCTTTTGTGGAACTATTTGAGTGTCTTCTTGATGTTTCGTATGTCTAGAACTATATGGTAGGTATCCATGTAGGACTTTGGTGTCTTGAATCGTGCTAAGAGTTCAACATTGTGTTTCGTTGGACCAAGAGGTGTCTTGTGTGTTCCTCAGAACTATCTTGAGTTTCTCCGTTGTTAAGCATGGTAGTTTATTGTCTTAATGCTAGAGTGTGTGCGGTTTGTACCTTCTGTTTGGTTGATGATAACTTGTGTTATTCATCGTTGATGTTGTTGGGCTGTGACCCATTCCTTGATTGAGTATGTTTCATACCTTCGTTGTGATCCGTTGTTTAACTCTTGTTGAGTTGTGGTGCGTGTGTGGCTTTACCTGGATTGAACGATTAGTGGTATGGGACACTAGTCACCAAGGTATTGCAGCGGTCCTCGTGGTGGCCGTGACGTGATTATGGAGTTGTGGCCTTTGTCTAAGGTTCACGTGTTTGGGGGATAACATGTGTTATCCGGGCATGTGTTGTCGTGTATGGTACCTTGTTTACTATGAATTAGTGGTCTTGTTGGTGGTTTGTTAGTGGGGGACGAAGGTCCCAAGAGGGAAAGGGTTTGACTAAGAAGTACAGGGGTCCTGGAGGTAATGGTTGGAAAGAAGAAACAAGGTTGGGGGTAGCCATAAGGTTGGAACAGGGCATAAGGAAGGCATACCAACTCGTGATGGGTGATATTGCGAGGGCTTGTGTAGCCGGTGTTGTGTATTCTTCTCTCGTGACGTGTGTAGTCACGGAGGCATGTGTTGCTTTGGCAAGTTTTGCCGTTGGGTGAGTCTTATTCCTTTGCGTTGTGGTCAACCTTTGTGGTTTGAGATGTGTTCCCGTGTTATCTTTGAGAGTGATGAGTCTTGTGTTGGCCGTTGTTCTTGGCTTTTGACTTATATACTTATGTATTCTGTTTTGAAAATGGTTTTACAACTTATATCTATCTATATATGATACTTAACGGTATTGGTGGGTTACCAGCAATTATCGCTGACCGGGCGTCGTCCCAATGTTTATCTTTGTATCTTTCAGGTGATGTTTAGACGAGCGCGATGTCTAGTGCCTGGTAGCTTAGTACCTTGATCCTTGTTTTGTGGCCTGTGCGCCAATGTAGTTTTAGATTGATGTTTTTGGGATAGATGTATACACTTGCAGATTTTTTGCCGTTGCATTTACCGTGTTTGGTAGACGTGGTGTGAAACCCCGTTCGGATTTCTTTTATCCAGTTTTCGTTTTATCTTCCGCTGTGTTAGTTTTGTTGTTTAATCTGCATCTGTTAAGGCTTTTATATAGGTCTTGTTTGGGGGGTGTTACAGTTGGTATCAGAGCCTTGGTTTTGAGCCTAGGAAGGGTTAAGTCTAGACTCTCTAAGTGGTTAAGTGTGTTTTGAGACCTCTAGGCGACCTTAAGAAGCTAAGTGTTAGGCTTAGGACTCTAGGTTGCGCGGTGAGCTGTGTGTTGCTTTCTGTTCTTGCTTGTTTGCTCTCTTTTGGGTAACCTCGTTGTCGTTGTAGAAGTTTGCGATGCCTCCTCGTCCTCGCGCTCGCACCCCGGAGACCCCGACGAACAAGCAGCTCGCTCAGAATCTCCATCAGCTGACGCAGATGATGCAGATGCTCAGTGAAGCCTTGCTGAACAACAATCAAGCTGTGTCGCCTCCTCCCCCTGCTGAGCACCGAGATGTAGGTCGTCTAGTGTCGGGACATCGGCCGCCAACCTTCGCCGGCGAAGAAGACCCGGTAGTCTTGGAAGAGTGGCTACGGGTGTTTGATAAGATCTTCACCATTGTGGGTTGCCCCGAGGAGAGAAGAGTAGAACTGGCAACGTTCTACTTCTGCCAAGAAGCTGATCTGTGGTGGGTCCACGAAGGTCCGACCTTCCTTGAAGAGCCTGGGTTTGATTGGACCGCGCTGAAGGACAGAATGCGCGAGAGGTTCTACCCAGCGCATGTGTGAGCCGCCATGTTTGATGAGTTCCTTCATCTGCAGCAAGGATCGTTATCTGTGGTCGAGTACCACAAGAAGTTCTTGGAGTTGGCGCGCTTTGCGAGGATGCTTGTTCCTACGGAGCTTACTAAGGTAGAGCGTTTCGTTGCCAGTCTGAATTATGAGGCACGAAAAGCGTTGACGGTGAGTAAGCCAAGTTCCCTTAAGGATGCGTATCTGAGTGCCGCGGATCTGTATCTCATGCAGCAGCTTCAGAGGGGTTCGTTTGAGCTAGCTAGGAAGAGGGTTGAGAGCGGAGGTTCTTACACCTTCAAGAAGCCCCGACCGAGTTTTCCAGCCAGGGCAGTGTCATCTTCTTCTCAAGGACCTATCAGGGTGGAGCATCGGGATCAAGCTAAGTCGGTTGTTTGTCGAAGATGTGGGAAGGTGCACGTAGGCCAAGGTTGCCATGGCCAAGCGTTTAGGTGTTTCTGATGCGGGGATCGTGGTCACAAAGTCGCGGAGTGTCCCCAGCTTGCCAGTCAGAGAGCGTTGGCGCCTCCCCCGAGAGCCGGAGGAGCATCGGGAGGGAGTTCTGGTCGCGGAGCAGTCGGAGCTAGGCCACCTGGAAAGGTTTTCGTGATGGCGCATTCTCAGGCTGAGTCGGAGGGCTTGATGGAGGATGAAGTGGCAGGTAACCCCTTTCTTCTAGCCTATCCTTGTTTCTTTTTCCAAAATCATCATGTTCGTTGTTGTCTTGAGTGTTACCTTGTGCCTCTTAGTTGTCTTTTGCTTGGCAATCTTTGGTATGCTTTCTCTTGATAGCAATTCTTTTGAGGCTTAGTGTAGACTCTTCTTGCTAAGTGATTCCTTTAGTTTGGTATATAAGCTTCGTTGTGAAGTTAGCAATCCATCCTTGTCAAGTTTTGGGGATTTGGGTCAATTCTACAATCTTTATACTTGGTTGTTCTTACAACAATTCCTTGTGAGCTCCCTAAATTTTCCAAGTATTCTTTGAATTTGGAAACAGCAAAATTCATACCAAAAACCTTTTCCTTGTGTAGCTTAAAAGCTAAGCTTAATGTTTAATTGTAACCTTTGAGTTTTGAACCCAAACCTAATCTTTATCAACCTAACCTCTAAACCACTTAAGCCAATTGTCTTTCTTAGAACTTAACCAATTTTAATTTCATTTAAACCACAAATTCCCACCATACCCAAATCCCAAAATTAAATAATCTTTTTCCCCAATTTCTTCCAAATCCCTAAAATCTCCAAATTACCTTTTCCCTTTCCCCTTTCTTCCCTTCCCACCCGTGAGTGTAGCCGAACACCACCCCCGTAGCTTCACCTGCAAACCGCCACCACCACCTACCCGTCGCCGAGCCACCGCCCTTCGCCGCTGTCGTTCGCCGCCGCCGGAGCTGTGCTGCTGAGAGAGGGAAGCCGAGCGAGAGAGCGAGAGAGAGCAGTGAGAGAGAGAGGAGAAAGAGGAGAAGCCTTGGGTCCTTCTTGTTGAGCTTTGGGTAATTTTCAATCATGCCTAGAAGGTCAAGTTTGGCAAGAAAAGAGGAATGGGTGGATACCCATTACCTTGTCCTTGAAGGTAAAGCTTTTGATCCGGAATCTTTTCATAGTTCTTTGTTGGATATGCTTAGGTATCAAGGTTTGTTGGATGGGTTTCTCGCCGTAAGGGCCGAGACTTACCCGAGTTTGGTGAAAGAGTTTTATCGTCACATAGTTGTGACAAAGGAGGGTGATAAGTTGGAGATCACCTCTAAGGTGAGAGGTGTGAAGGTTGTGTTATCTGAAAAGAGGTTGGCTCAGTTGTTGAGTTTGTCTGCTACCAGAGTGGCTCAGTACAGTGGTCATTCTTAGATTAGTATGGATACCATGGGGTACCGTGACTATTTGAGCTATCTGTTGGGCCGTACGAGTGGTTTCACTCAAGCCTCTAGGCCGGAGAAGAAGTGGTTGTCTGCGGAGCAAAGGATTTTGGTTATGTTGGTGTCGGATTGTTTGTTGCCTAATAACAACAAAAGCAGTTTGTTGGTAAGTTGGAGTGCACCTTTGCCTTTTGCCTCAAGAACATGGTTAAGTTCAACCTGCCTGCTTTGATGATGCAACACATGGTGTTTTGCCGGGATCACAATCGGAAAAGCTTACCATATGGGATGGTGCTGAGTTGGATCCTGGTTAAGAAAGGTGTTAGTGTGGACGGTTGCCTCCCGAAGGCCGTGGGAAAGATGGTGTTGGATACCACCAATCTCCGGAGTTGCAATCTGTTTCAGTTGGATGATGGTGAGTACATCACGCTTGAGGAGGTTGCAAGGAAAGCACCTGATGAACGGGCGGAGTTAGCAGCTGAGCTTGGAATCCCTGCCGGGAAGTTGAGCCTCGCAGTCCAGAGTTTGGGCGGTGATGAAGAAGTTGAGGAGGAAGCAGACCAAGAAGAGGAAGTGGGAGCACCGGAAGGCTGTCGAAGCTGAAGAAAGTGATTCGGACAGTGAGGAAAACCGGAGAAGGAAGGAAGTTCGCACGAAGAGAGAGTATGACGTCATGGCGCATGAGGAGCGCATTGTCACCTTGCTTCGTCAGCAGAACAGCATGATCGCCGAAAGCTTCGCGTTTATGAATGCACAGTTCGTCGCAGTGCATAAGAGGTTGGACCAGATTGAAGCCAATTCTAGCCGCAGAGACGAAGACGAAGAAGAGTCTGAGGAGACCGAGGAGTCGGAGAGTGAGGAGTTCTAGCTTGTGTTGTGGTAATCCCGTTCGCCTTTTTCCTTGTTGTTCCCTTTTTAGCCGTTGTTAGTTTGGTGGTAGGTTGTTGTTTGCTTTGTGTGCTTGCTTGCTGCCTTGTTGTTTAGCTAGCTTGATAGTTGGTGTTCGGAGTTAGTTGTCTTGTTCTTGATTGTTGTCTAGAAGTCGGTGGTTGTGTTGAGGCTAGAGTTCTTATTGCTCAATCTATCCGTTTGTTAAGTTATTGCCAATCCTTGAATTTGAAATGCCTTCTTTCTTGCTTTGGAATACTTCTTTACTTTGGAATCTTTGTGAGTTCTTTTGGGAGTCTTTGACCAAAAGAGTTATTCTTGAACTTCTTGTCACAATGTCGCTTCCTTTCACCGTTTGCTTTTAATTCGTCGTATCCAAGCTTTGGGGACGAAGCTTCTTTGAAGGGGGAGAGGATGTGACACCCCAAAAATTCACATTCAATCCATGGATTAATTGAATACTTAATCCTATTTTATTTGGAGAATTAATTCCTAAAATCCTGAGTTTTAATACTCAAGGACTAGTATTTGACTAGTCAACCTTAAAGTTGTGTTGTACCTTGAGCTTTGAGGGGAGTTCCCTTGTTCCTTACACTTTCTAAAGGTTAGTAAGGGTATTCTTGTCTTTTCACCAAGAGTTAGTATTGTAACCTAACCTAGAAGACTTCTTCATTTCATTCCTTACATTTCCTAGAAATTAGCTTTACCTTCTCTCTAGAAAAGAAGTGTAGCTTATTCTCCAAGCTAAGTTGAGACCCTTGTCAAGATTCCAAGATTTGCTTCCAAGATTCAACCTTTCACTTATTTGGGCATCTAGGAGGGTAAGATCTAAGTTCATCTTGTGTTTTTGGTTCCATCTTAGTTGTCTTTTTCTTAAAGGTAGGATCTTTATGATCTTTTGGTTTAATCTTGAAATGGGTTTGGAAAGTAAGCCTTGTGGGGAGCTTGTTGTGGTGTAAAGTGAAGTTTTTTGGTCTACAAGAGGTAACCCATGCTCTACAAAACTTATTTTGCTTACCTATATGTGATTTCATGGATTCTACTTGTGTTTTGCTATGAAATGTGAGGGTTTATGCATTTGTCTTGTGATATTGCATATCTAGAGCTTGTGTTTAGGGTTCCTTTGTGCCATTGCTTGGCATTTTCCACGGTTCAAGTCATTTTGTTGTATTGGGTGAGATTTGGCATGTTTTGAACTTGAATTTGTGTTTGGAGACAAAAATCCGCGAAGTGTGTTGTTGTGGTACAGGATTGTACCCGCGAGCGGAACGGCGGGCGGGGCACTACCCGTCGCCCTACCCGCGGGTACGAGCCTTTTCGGAGTGTGTTCCCGCGGGCGGAACCACCGGTGGGGCGCTACCCGTGGGTCCACCCGCGGGTACACAAGCGGTGTTGTGATGGGCTTTGTTCCCCGTGATTCTTTTGACTCAGTATTTGGTCCTTTGAATTCCCGATGTTCTTTTGTGGAACTATTTGAGTGTCTTCTTGATGTTTCGTATGTCTAGAACTATATGGTAGGTATCCATATAGGACTTTGGTGTCTTGAATCGTGCAAAGTGTTCAACATTGTGTTTCGTTGGACCAAGAGGTGTCTTGTGTGTTCCTCGGAACTATCTTGAGTTTCTCCGTTGTTAAGCATGCTAGTTTATTGTCTTAATGCTAGCGTGTGCGTGGTTTGTACCTTCCGTTTGGTTGATGATAACTTGTGTTATTCATCGATGATGATACCCGCCGCCCCACCCGCGGGGAACATATGGATTGTGGTGTGTACCCGCGGGCTGAACCACGGGTGGGGGTCTACCCGTGGGTCAACCCGCGGGGAACATGATGAGGTTGTCGGGGGATTTGTTTCCCGTGATCCTTTTGACTCGGTATTTGGTCGTTTGACTTCCCGATGTTCTTTTGTGGAACTATTTGAGCGTCTTCTTGCTGTTTCGTATGTCTAGAACTATATGGTAGGAATCCATGCAGGTTTTGGTGTCTTGAATCGTGCTAAGTGTTCAACATTGTGTTTTTGTTGAACCGAGATGAGTCTTGTGTGTTCTTCGGAACTACGTTTGGTTTACCCGTTTGATAAGCATGCTAGTTCGGTGTTTAAATGCTAGCGTGTGTGTTGATTGTACATTCGTATTGGTTGATGATAACTTGTGTTATTCATCGTTGTTGTTGGACTGTGATCCATTCCTTGATTGAGTATGGTTTCATATCTTCGTTGTCAACCGTTGATTGATTCCTATGATGGTGTTGTGTGTGTGGCTGTACCTGGATTACACGATTAATGGTATGGGGCATTAGTCACCAAGGTACGGTAGTGGTCGTCGTGGTGGCCATGACGTGATTATGGATTTTGTGACCTGTGTGTCGGGTTCACGTATTTATTGGGAGGCGTGTGTCGCCGTGTGTGTGATCGGTACCTTGTGTACTATGAATTGGTGGTGTTGTTGGTGGTTTGTTGGTGGGGGACGACGGTCCCAGGAGGGTAAAGGTTAGACTCAGAAGTACAGGGGTCTTGGAGGTAATGGTTGGAACTAGATATAAGGTTGGGGGTAGCCATAAGGTTGGAACCGGGCATAAGGATGGCATATCAATTCGTGATGGCTGATGTCACGATGGCTTGTGTAGCCGTTGTTGTGAGTTTCTCTTCTTGTGACGTGTGTAGTCACAAAGGCATGTGTTTCCTAGGCATGTTTTGCCATTGGTTGTGTCCTCATTCTCTTGTGTTATGCATGTCGCGTGTTAATCTACTGGGTGATGGTAGATTATACCTTGAGCCGTTCTTGTGAGTCGCTGTATCTCGTGTGGTCTTGGGATGTGTTCCCTTATCTTGTTGTGAGTGCTTAGAGTCTTGTGTTGACTTCTGTTCTTGGTTTTGAACATATATATATATATATTTCATTTCGCAAATGATTTTACATACATATATCCTATCTATGTATGATATTTCACATGTATTGGTGGGTTACCAACATTATTCGCTGACCGGGCGTCGTCTCATCTTTTATGTGTTTCTTTCAGGTGATGTATAGATGTTAGCGCGGTCTAGAACCTGCTAGTGTAGTGCCCATGTTTGAGTTGTTATGGTCTGTGTGCCAAGGATAGACTTTAGTACTTTGGTTATGTATGGATTTTAGATTATGAATCATGCAGATGTTATCTTGTGCGTTCTCCTCTGGGTGAGCGTGGCATAGTAGCCTTTCATTTCCAGTTTATATAATCCTT